>NW_023604295.1:71354413-72554413 GCF_014898055.3 Talpa occidentalis | reverse complement strand
GGCACAGGAGAGGAGCTTCAAATTTCAATTAAGTTCTGGAAAAATCTCAAAGCTTGGGCAGCTCGGTTTTAATTAAGAGTCTTATCCCACAATTGTAACACGGGTGTAATAGAATAGGGGGAAACAGTTAATTTTTTATAAATCTCTGAAATAAATCTCAATGTCAAAAATATTTAATCATGTCTGTTTTGCTGTGTGTCATTCCTCTATATTGCTCCTCAGGAAAATAAACTGAATTTCACCATAATGACTCTTTAACCACATGTGAAATTATAATATAGCAGAAAGGTCAAAAAAGAAAAAAAAATGCAGCAACACTAATATCAAACATGTATAGAACTCTTTTTCTTAAGAGTTATTTATTCATATATACAAGAATTGGGGTACAGGCCAGCTGTGCGGGAGGGTGAGAGGATTCACCAGAGACAGAGTGGGGACAGAACAGGCAGACTGACGAAATACGCTGTTGAGGGGAGCAGGGGGCGCAACAGGAGAGGTGTGCCATGCCATGTGGGACCCTCGCCGGCAGGCTGGGATCGTATCCACGCTGCAGAGACTGCGGACAGCTTTACAGCAAGGCGCTCAAACCTCTGCGCCACTAGGGGAGGTCCCGAACTCTGTTTTTATAAAACATGTTAGCTGTTTTTTTTATGTTATACAATATCCTGTCATTAGGATTCTTTCCTTCTGTGGATTTTTAACATAGCATGATAAATTAACACAGCTTACTCCTGAAAAAAAAAAAAAAAACACTAAGAAGAGGATATTGTTACTGGGAAAAATCTTTATGTAGATGTCTATCTATATCTTTCATCTATTTATCATCTATCGATCTATCAATCATCTATTTATCTCATATATCTGCCAATCATCTATCATTTTTCTGTCTGTAGTGCCATATTTGAGTTAGTTACTATTGAGGTTCAGATGACAATGTTATTATGATTCTGAAAAATAGTTTATACAAACAAGTCACATTATTTGCTTGTACTTGGAACTGTGCAAATTTCACAGGCTAATTATGTAGCATGAATATATGCCACACCTATACATGTTAGAACTGATTATGCACTCATTCCACAATATTTTTTGGTACATTATTTTCCTTCTCCTGGGTTGGAATCCATACCTTTATTTAAGGAATACATAAAAGGAAATGGTTTTAGCCACCTGTCAAATGTGAAAACATTCAATGCAATCAATGCTTGCTTGCTTTTCAATAGCACAAGATCTATGGATATAATTCTGCAAAAATATTATATGAGGGCTGAGTCTTCCACACAATATCTTTCACTAGTGAACACACTTTACCATATCAATATTTATGTTAGCAAAGAATTTTCACAAATTTGAGTATCTTCTTACATTATTTTTTTGATTTGTAAAATTATGTACACAAATTGGTGAAGATTCTAAGGCAAATTATAAATCAGAGGTAATAGTATATCAGAAAACCAGCTTAATATGTGCTTTGCCTATCTTCTTGGGAAGATTTTAAATATTTTCTTAACATATGAGCTGAACTTTGCTAAGCAGGCTCACCAAATAAAAGAAATTTAGGTTTAAAATATCCAGTATCTCAATTCATAATAAATACAACCTATTAAGGTATTGGTATAATTTTCTTGAACAAATTCTTTAAGGAACCTTGCTTTCTATAGGAGAGCCCTAGTAGCATAAAGATAGAGGATAAAAATGTTTTCTTCTGATAATATTTTCACAATAATTTTAGAACTAAAAATCAAATTATATTTTGTATATCAATAAGTAACAATGTAATATTGTATTTATATAAAACTTTCATCTAAAGGATACCAAAGTAATTTAGGTTTAGATATATAATTTTGAAACTCGAGAGGAAATGCCCGCCTTCCTTCCATTAGCATTTATATTGAGAACCCAACAGAGTTTGGTTAATACAGGATTGAGCACCAACTGCAAGTTTGTTGGTTTCTATAGAATTGCATGAGTGCATATCATGTTGTCTGGGGAACTAAAATGTCTATCAATACAATTGCCCCTTGTTTGGATTTTGAGAGCAATATGGACACTTTTGTGGATTACAAACTATGCAATATGTATGACCACACTCATATTACTATGTTGACAAGGACAGATGGCCATTGAATATGATGGAAATATAAAGAATATCATTATTTGAAAGTAGATCCATATCTAACATCAAATGTTTCCTTTCCTTTTCTGTTTGTTCTTCCTAAATCCATCATATAGTTACATACAACACCTATGTGCATAAGGTATATAACCCATGCATTTCAAATGTTTTAGAAAGATTACATATATTTAAAATATTTGGAATTTTGTCAATCCAATGAATTGCCTGTAAATTCATTATCATTTACTTGAAAATGTTTCCAGCTTAATTTAATTAGCCATGTAATATTAAGGATGATTTAAGTATACGCTCAGTAAAAAAAAAGAGAATGTAACTTACATCAACTGGTTTATAATATTCCTCTTTGAATCACAATTGATATAAACTCTGAAATTTTCACCAGTTTACATTTATTTTAATTAAATCCTTTATTATGATTAAATCCAATTTATTAGTGTTTTTATAAGACACTAATTTGAATACAGATAAATGAGTTTTCTTATTACAGAAAGTAGTGTTACCATAAAATAGAACACGCTATGTCAATAAAATCATCTGTGACTTGACTATGCCTTCCTGTACCTGCCTATGAATTTTGACTAACTTTGCCACATTTTTGTCTATTTATGTAGATTAGTTTTCTGTGCCTACCTTGATAGCTTTTCCTTCATCTATCTACTGCTCATATTTCCAAGTCTTTAAGTACTTTTGCTGCAGTCTACCAGAATTAAGGGTCAGGGCATGCATATACTCACAGTATTTATTTTAAAATACCTTTTAATAATCCTTTCTTTTTCATAAATAGGACATCTAATTAGGGGTTAATTAATAAGCAGCAACTTACATATAATACTTCTAAGGATGAAAAAAAAGTGATCCTATTCCAAAAAACTGTTTCTGTTAGCCTTCATAATTGTAGTGGCAGGAAGGCACGGAGCAGGTTTTCTATGATCCGAGCAGACGGGGTAAAGGAGGAGAGAGTCCTGGAGCCCTCAGTGGCTTTACCAGGCTTTTATTGGGATTTACCAGGCACACGGCAGGCAGGGGGGCCTACCAGCCTCCCAGACCCCAGCAAATCTTCACTCTTTCTGGGCTCTCCAGCATTCTCTGGTGGTCTCTGCTCTCTCGTGTTTCGCTTGGCGCCCCGGTGACGCTGCCCTTTTAAGCCCAGTCTCTCAGCACAGGTGTATGCACTTATGCATGCCCACACCCTACTCCAGGTTCCCACCATCAGGCATGCATTCAGGACCGCAAGGATCCATCATCAATCCTAATGGCAGGAGGGCAGAAAAACCTGATACTTTTTACCTTACCCTACAATAATGTTCAAGATATTAAGACAAGATACTGTTTTTTTTTTTTTTTTTTTGTAATGCTACAGAAGGAGTAACTAGATAAAACTAATAATGCCACTTGAAGAGGTAAGTTAATAAACCATCCCCTCTCATTAATGCTGGATGGTTAGGAGCCAAAGGAGACCTAAACCATCTCACGAGTGCATAGCAAGTCTCATAAGTTGAACAAAGGACTTATTCTAACTCTAGTCCTAATTGATCTAAAATCTTTTAATTCACCTTCAATATCAGCAAAATATGGGTAATGTATCATCATTTGCATTATATACCAAGTGTAGGGTAAGGTAAAAGGTATCAGGCTTTCCTACCCTCCTGCCGTCAGGTTAGATGAGGGAACCCTGTGATCCTGATTGCATTTCTGATGGCAGGCAGCTGAAGTGGATACAGCTGAGCTAAGAGACTGATTTATAAGGGTGGTGCAGCAGAGTGTAGTGTGGTGGTGGTGCGGTGTTAAGGGTGGAGCAGTGGAGTGTACAGAGGAGTGCGGCGACTACAGACAACGGCGAAGAGTATGTGGCTGCTAGAATCGTTCATAAACCTCCCTGGATTGGGTTGGTTGCTTTACACCAAGTATCTAAGTTAGATACCTCATTCCAGTTGCTCTAGTTTAAATTAAATTATTGTAGCAAATTAAGATGCTCTTATTTTCAAATTTCTAACTTGTTTTCAACAAAAACACAAGTAATTCTAGAACTGGAATTACTTAAGAAATATATACTTATACTTTTTGTAAAAACAGGATTTTTCCTTGTGCATGTCAAATTCCAAAAATACCAGCTGGTTTCACCATGTGTAGTGAGATTTCATATCTATGCCTCAGACAAAACAATTTTTCTTATGAATTTTGTTTTCTTTTCTTTGTTTTTGGTAGTCACAACAACGTAAACTTATAAACATGTACCAACATGGTGAGACACTAGAGGGAAGGAAAAAAAAATACTTAGAGGTAACCCAAACAATTAAAATGTAAAGAGGTTTTCATTTCAAACAGCTGCTCAAGAGAAAACTATAGTGTTCCTTAGAAGAACAAAGTCAGATTTCTTTCTCAAACTCACATAAAAATATGAGTTAAATTTTCATAGTGTGTGTGTTGTGCGTGTGTGTGATTTCAAAATGATTGCTCATTTAAAATTTCCATTGACTTTATTGTTTGTAGATTTCAAGCACTCTGTAAAGACACATAATTTGGTCATTTCCCTTGTGTAGATCACATCCTCCATTCAACTCCTTTTTATTGTTTGTTTATTGAGGTAGCATTGTTTTACAATACCTTATGTATTACAGAGGCATAAGATCACACCTCTTCAGAAGAATGTCATCATACTACACACACCAGCAAACACACTCAATACTTCACCATTGTCCACTGGAGCCCCTCCCTACTGTGTTTACCCTTCTTCCTTCCCCAACGTTGTAGGTTCAGTCATATTTCTAGAGTTTGTTATTGGTTTGGTTTCCTCTGGTCCTTTCCTTTGTTTCTTCATATTCCACATATACATAAAACCATTCATTATCATTTATATTTGTTTTTCCTCTTCTGACTCATTTGGTTTAGGATTATCTCTGTCAGTATTTAATTCTTTTTGATGTTATGATTGAAACACTAAGATTATTTTTTAAAAAATCAACAATGTTTGCCCATCTGTTTTTGGACTTTCACTTGTGTTCCATGGATTGATGTGTCTATTTTTTATGTAGTATATAGTTTTAATTGTGACAATTTTGTAATGCTGTTTAATATAAACTTGTTGACTTTAAGGATAGCAACATCATTTTTTTCAATTATAGCTATCTTCTAACAGACTTATAATCTTTGCAGACACATCTTTTAAAATAAACACAATAGTATTTACATTAAGTAATAATACACAATTTTAAATGGATAAAATTAAATCACTTGATTTTTTTCTCTCATACATTCTTTTTTTTTACATACATTCTTATATTAATATTAAGAAATTGATAAAATACAGTACTCTGAAAATATGTATTAGATCAAATAGTCAAGTTATGATTTTATGGGAGTTAAACAAGTTAATTATACACACACAATTGTGTAAGAATTAAGTATGAATTCCTTAAAAGTTAAGTGTCAGTTGTGTAACTGGTAAGAACAAAACAAAGCACATCAAAGTCAGTGGTATGTATATGTACAAATGTAGATGTTTTTATAGATTTATATATATATCTATACACATAGGTATAAATGGAAATATATCTATTTCCTTTTAGGTCTGGCAGTTAATATGTTAATACAAGCAAATATGCACATTAATAAATAGAATGAAAATAATTTTAATGAAATAAGCTGAAATAGGGCCTCCCTGGTTGCCAGCAGGTTGAGTGCAGTGCTGTGAAGCTGTCTGCAGCCTCTGTAGCATGAGTTCGATTCCCAGCCTGCCAGGGAGATTGCCACATGGTGTGGCAGACCTCTCCTGTCACACCCCCTACTCCCCTCAGCAGTGTGTTTCGATCCTCTGCCTGTTCTGCTCCCGGCTCTATCTCTTGTGAATCCTCTCACTCTCCCGCACCTCTGGCCTCTTCCCCAGTTCTTGTATAAAAATAAATAAATATTTTAAAAAAAAAAAGAAAGAAGCTGAAATAAAGTCTATCTAAACTTCAGTAAATGGATTGTATGTAGCATTTCCTTTTAATGATGTATAATAATTCTCTTTATCATGAAAAGGTATACTCTTGGTGCCTAAATTATTTTATATTCTTATAAAGTTGAAAAAAGTTAGTGATAATTTTCTTAATTTTATACACAAACATTTGCATAAGAGAGTGTGTGTGTGTGTGTGTGTAGTCTTCTCATGAATAGTTTGGACAACCTTAAAATATCCTCTTTATACAGACGGTTATTTTAGAAAACATATATTATGTGATGATTATTCTGTGACAACTATTTATGTAATGGTTCTTTTAATCTTCAATAAACTTTAAGAATTAAGTGGCCAGAAAATATGGCCAGAAATATGAAAAACTATATTTTAAAAAATATATTATTTTTAAAATCTAAAATAATGAGTGTTCCACTGGTGTGTGAGAATGTATTAGCTTTGTAAGAAAGCAACTGATTCAGAAAAGGACAGAGAAATAAAATAGGATAGAGAGATAAGACAGTAAAGAAATAATTAAATTAGATAATGCAGAATGTAAGTGAAATACATCAAAATTCTTAGTGTTACATTCTGTGTATATTTTATTCTAAGGAAATGAAATCATTAAAAAAAGTATAAATTTGGTGCCATTAGAGAACGCTTGAAGTGAAGAAGCAAAACCTGATGCTAGATTTCTTTAATTTAATAGATTTTCTTAGTTTAATAAATATTTGATTGAATTATGGTAAATTCATTTTAAATGTCTTGTTCAGGATTTCAGATAGTATACCCATGAGGTTAGCTAAACCAGAGAAAAAGAGTAAATGTAATAATTATTTCTAGTTAATTTTGTGACTACATTGTCAGAAATTTTCATTTTCATTTATTATCATGTATGTAAATCAGATTAGAGTTGCTATTCACCATCTGAATTTCAAAGCCTAACTTAAAAAATATGTGAAATGAAGGGTAACATATAGATTGCATTTACAGCAGGATGATAGTAAAATACTTCAGATATTGTGATGGTGAAAAAAGAAATCCTTTTGAAAACTTTTGTGATTCCACGTAGCCAAATAAATCAGGATTGTATGTTTACGCAACTGAATTATGTGCTTATCATAAAATAAATCTGGAAAGCTGGCTACAATAATTAGTATACTCACACAACATCAATATTTCATTTACTAATAGTAATGTATAGCTGAAGACAGTTTATAATGTAGACTTATTCTGTAGAGCAAAGTACTGATTATGCTAGAGGATTGTTTATCATCTTTGTTTGAGGCTACAAGTCTATATAAAAAATTGAAGATCAGATTTTGATAAGATATTATTGAAATTAATAGAGTTGCAAAATATATAATCCACATGTAATTCTTTTGAAATAAGATCTATGTTTCCCATCCAAATGGAAAGTGGTATTTTCTTCCTATTTTTCTTCAGTACTGGGTCTTGTAAACACCACTTTAAAGTATACAAAGCATTTTAAAAATCAATATGTTCCTACAAGACTTAGGAAATTATAATGTAAATACAACCCAATTATTCAAAAGTTACACCACAAAGTGAGTTAGGTTATTTTTAACCCAGGTGTAGGTATCCACCTACCTATTTTTTAATTGGGGCTTAGTAAAATGGAATACCTTATTTATGATTACAGAAGTACGGATGTTCAGGAAATAGAAGTTTCACAGTTTCCATCAATTCTGCAGAAACAGATGTAGGTTTTAGAAATCTAAGTTCAAAGAGTTAATTAAATTACAGATTATTGATTTTTGCCTACCATATGAAAATCCTTAAAGAGGAACTGGACCATTCATGTAGAAAGAAATTCTGGCTTTGAAGAAATAAATAGGCACATGGTAGAACCTGTGAGCTGGTCATGTGGCAGCTCTTGGCTGCTGCATTTTCTCACTTTTCTTGCTATTTATAACCATAAATGTTTTGAACAGTATTTGGATATCATGCAGGAGATTCTCCAATTGGTATTTGTGTGGTGTTTTTCTCATGATTAGATGAGGAGTATGGATTTCTCTGAGAAAATCCAGAGACATAAAATGCCATCACATCAAATGTACATATTATGAACATTATCAATTACTGTTGATATTGCAATACATACATGCATGGAACAATTAAATAATTGATGGAAGATTTCTTAATGTTGCAGTGGGAGTTTATGTATAAGAGGAAGCCAGAAGGATAAATGTGGTAATAGACTGGAGGCATTGGGATAAATCCAAGCTTAACTTAATATAGATACATATTGTCACACAGAAATATTTATAAATATATTTATCTATGCAGGTTTGTATTAGCAGAATTTTTTTTCTGTTTCATGAAAAGGCAAACATTAAAAAAAAACAATAGCAATAAGCCAATTTAGTAAACAAATCTTGTTTCCTTATACTATTCTACAGTAAAGAGTAAAGGAGCCAGGAATTTCTGTTGAAATATCTGATTTGGGGACTGGGAAAGTATATAGAAACAAGCCTAAAGGTTGTAATATCAGAAAGAAAGAAGAGAGAATACACACATACACACTGATATAGAGGTATGTCAAAGTAGAGAATACACACATATACACTGATATAGAGGTATGTCAAAGTAGTCCTGGAGCTAACTGATTCAGTCTCTCACTTTCAGCTAAAGTTTAAACAACTTTAGCTATCTTAATATAGCATTATGATGCAAAGGATAGACTAAATATCCATAAGCCCATAAATGAAAAAACTGATAACAAATGGGGATAAAAAGATAAATCTCCCATGAAGAATTATTCCAAATAATTTATGTAGATCCTGTGTCTTCAAGTTGGAGAGTGTAACTTCCAACTCCCTAAGTGTGGCCAGGCTAATGACTTCCAAGAAGTACAGTGTGGAAAGAAGGTGAAGTAAAGTGGGGGGCCTCCTTGGTGGCACAAGGGATTAAGTCACAGCACTATGAAGCTACCAGCAGTCACTGCAACATGAGTTTGATCTCCTCCCAGGGAGATGACCCAAATGGCACAGCAGACCTCTCCTATCTCACCTGCTGCTCCCCTCCGCAGTGTATTTCGTCAGTCTGCCTGTTCTGTTCCCCACTCTGTCTCTGGTGAATCCTCTCACCCCCGCCCTTCCCCATATCTCTGGCCTGTACCCCAGTTCTTGTATGAATAAATACATAAATCTTTCAAAAAAAAAGAAGTAAATTGGGAAGAGTGGCAAGGGAGTAACTTCAGAGTGGACAAGCTTCACTAAGATTATTCAGGCCTACAAGTCATAAAGCCTTTGTTATTTTGAATTATTTGCTCAACCAACTTGGAGTAGTATCTGGGAAGTTATTCTGAGTATGGCATCAGAATTTTTGGCATGCTAAATCCCAGGATGTACAGGGCATGTAGAACTGAGAATAAGTGCCTAAAGTAAACTCAGAATATGTAAAGTTCTATCTTGCTAAACCCATTGTCATCATTTTATTTTGGAAAATAAAGCATAATTTATGAATTTAGAAATATAAATAATAATTTAAGGTTATTCAAATATATAAAAATTTACAAAATTATTCTGAAGCAAATAGTAATATCTACATAATTTACCCCCATTTTTATATGCATGTACCTTATTTTGATGCTATTTAAATCTATTGATTTCCTTGCACCTATAGTTGTTCAATAAAGAACTTCTTATTTGATTTGATAGAACAGAAAGAGTGCTGTAACATGATTCTTCATTTTGGCATATTATTTTCTGCCCTTTAAAATGTAGATTTATGTATATTACAATTGCATAATTTTAACTGATGTTTCTGTTGATGAAAACCCAGTTGGTATTTCAAAAAAAAGGGAAAAATTATTTACCAATTAAAAATCAAGAGAATAAGGTTTTTAATAAGCCTCCTGGGACACTTGTCTTTTGTATCTTTGATAAATACATGATTATAAGGACAAATTATATGAGCAGCAATAATTTCCCAGTAATATGATCATTAAAAGATCTTCCAACTGCAATATATCAGTATTAATTGGGGACAGATGATCATTTTAGTGACATGCTCAAGTCATTATCCATATTTCAATTCTTCATGAATACCTGAATATTCTTAATTAAGTGATTATTTTTTAAAGATTTTCATTGCAAAGATCTCAATAAAACTGTTTATTTTAGAATTAGGAAAATAAAGAATTAAGATATAGTTAACTATATCTATTTGGGAAAAATATTTGGGGGAAGTGAACCAAATATTAACTTTCAGTTGCTTTTAGATGTAGAAAGATGATGGTATTTATATAATTGTGCTGTTCTGCATAAACTTTGTAAAATAGTATTGTCAGCTTTGTTTGCAAGCAAAATCATTGTGTGTTAAACATGGATATGTGTGCTCTGAATCAGCAATCCAAATATTAGAACACAATTTGTTAATTAAATAGATGCTCAAATTATCAAATAATATACCCCAAACTCCCTATCAAAATATTGTATTTCCTAATGATTATTACTGTTTTGTTTATATTGCTTAATGCCTGTGTGCATCTTTCATCATTTATGAAATGCAAACTACACTGTCTTTTGTATTTGAAGGGATTCTGAAGCAAATTAAGTTTGCTCATGTGGTCAATCTTTCTATGATTAACTGGGTGATTTCAATTTTTGAATAAATCATAAATACATTAGATTACCAATAAGATTACCAATAAGTCAAAAGGCATTTGTACTATAGACTTAGCTTCTAAATGTCAGTTAGTGGTCATTTTAATGGTACATGATTCAATATTGCATATCTTTAGGATACATTCAATTTTGATACAGTATATCATGCTTATTCCCTCTTACAAAATCATAATTGTTTTTCTGTATTTCCCAAAAGCTACTCTCCCTTTTGGCTTCTTTTATGCCTCTCTTTTCTGGTTCCTACTTCCTTGACTACTTTTTCCTTCTTAATTTGATATGCATTTTCTTTCTAATTTGAAATACATAAATATCAAGAGACAGGATGGGGAGCACAAATTCTGTTAGTTACTCATTTACTCATTCTGTTAGTTACTCATCACAAATTATGTTAGTTACTCATTTTCTCTTCCATTTTCTCCTCCTACCATAATAAGCTTATATCCATATTCATTGTTTTATGAATCTCAAAATGGTGTCCCCCTGCCTTGAGCTACTGTCATTGCTTTGTTACAATTTTATTATCTCATTTATACTTACAAAAGTTGGTAACTAATGCTGTTATTATTCTCTAATTTCAGAAAAAAAAAATGTCACAGGAAGACTAAATTACTTGCTCAAGACC
The DNA here is from genome assembly GCF_014898055.3 of Talpa occidentalis. Lineage (NCBI taxonomy): Eukaryota > Metazoa > Chordata > Mammalia > Eulipotyphla > Talpidae > Talpa > Talpa occidentalis. The sequence goes on along the minus strand of NW_023604295.1, from coordinate 72,543,068 downwards.
ACACAGGAAAATGGTGGAGCCAGTCTTTAAACCAAAACAGAAATCCTCCACTTTCTGTATTTTGTGAATTTTGAACCTTTAATTTAACAAATTAAGTTCCAAAAAAATACATTATTTTTTCCTAATCTGTAATCCAGTCTTTTAAGCTAGCATTGTCATTATTTTTTAAATTTAAATTCAGGGCCTTCCTGGTGGCACAAGGGGTTAAGTCTTAGCACCATGAAGTTATCAGTAGCCACTGCAGCACAAGTTTGATCCCCGGGGCCGGTAAGGGAGCTGACCCACATGGCACAGCAGACCTCTCCTTTCTTGCCCGCTGCTCCCTCAGCAGTGTGTCGGTCGATATGCCTGCTCTGCTCCCCACCCTGTCTCTGGTGAATCCTCTCGCCCTCTCACACCTCTGGCCTACACCCCAGTTCTTGTATGCATAAATAAATAAATCTTAAAAATAAATGTAAATCCAATACATTTGATCACTCCTCATTCACACATGACTTTCACATTTAACCTCCCCATGCCCAGCCTCACTGTCATAATTCTGAATTTTGTCACTTTTTATTTTGGCAATTATAGCAGTACCCAACTGCTGTCATTTTCTCACCTACCCTGTTTCCAATAAAAAGTCATCACAATACCTAAATTCTCTTCCCAAAAGTAAAAAAAATGGCTCTGTTACAATATTTCAAAATTTTCAAACTATATTCTTTAGATTATAGCATTTTAAATATCTGTATGCCTTAAACTGGCATCAGGCCTGCCCAGGCTAACTATATTAGTTTCCACAGAACATTAAGAAACAAAACTAAAACACATTTATCTCTGGCACAATGAGCAAAACCTTATGTGGTAATTGGATACCCCTTTATTGCTGACAGGGCCAAACCTCCAACCTAATAGCATTGTCATAGTTCCCTTGCCGTGACATATCTCATTCTAAAAGGCTTCGTTGGAAATTTCTATTAATAGCCTTCTTGAGAAACAAATGAGAGAACAAAAGGTGCCTTATCGACTCTCTCACACTTGACCTCATGAGTATACTTTGCATGACTTGTTTATTTCTTTGCTATTATACAAATTGAAAGTAACTAACTAACTGGTCTCCATTCTCAGTTCTCATTTGTCTATGCAAACAGACCAGCTTTTGAAGTGACCCAGTCACAGACTTTCAAAGACGTCCACCAGCTTAAATGTTTCTGTGAAATCTCTACCATGTCCCTAATGAATCCTCCGTGAAATCTTTTGCATTCTAGAGACACTGTTTGGTGTGTTCTGTTCCTTCAGTTGAAATATTTACTTTGACAAAATGTCTTGTTCTGCAAAACATATAAATATTATCTCCTCAAATCCAGCCTGTTACCCAACTTTTCCAAGCAGTCTATCGATCTGTATTCTGCATGCTGTTTCTTTGAGTTTCTGATATTTTTTTGAAATTAATTTGTTTCCTAACTCTTCTTTTCTTGATAATTAGAACCTTAAGAACAAGAATTTTGCCCATTGATTCACTCTAAATGTCATGCCTTCTTTTTTCACTGCTATCTTTTTATCAGTTCAATAACTTATATCACTTGATTTATGAAGAGTTTCTGCTCTTTTCTGCTCTAGTTGTCTCTTGCAACCATGGCACTTATGATGATTACTTTGCATTATAGTTATGATTTTGTATTTTTTCATCTCTTTACCACCCTGTGCCCTGACCTTTAAACCAGCAATACTGTGAAGATAAGGATTTTAATCTCTCTGAATTTCATTCTGTCTAAAGCCCCTACCACATTTTTAGGTATTTAATAGGATTAGAATAATGGTTTCTAGAATACTGTTTCAAAAATCAAGGAAAAGCTGGCTTGACAGATTGATGATGATCTTCCTATTTAAGACTCTGTTAATCTTTATTATAAGCTATTTTACCTCCAAAAATGGTGTGTCCTCATTTCATTCAAACTACATTTTATAAGAAATTTAATTTGCAATTTTTCAAATACATAAGAAACTGACCACACAATACATTGGCTCAATATATTGGCTCATGTCCAATATTTAAGGAATACATCATAACTAAAAGATTAATAATGTGGGGTAATTACTTTGGAATGCAGTAGCTTTGATATTATGTTAGTTTGGACCTCTGTGATAGTGATATAGATGAAGAGATTTGGAGATATTCCAAAATATCTTTTGGAAATAAAGCAAACAGGAATTGCTCCTAGAATTGAGAAAGAAAAGGTAGAATTACTGATAACTTTTGGGCCCAAGATGGTGAAATTTACTAACTAATACTAAGTAAGGGTTTGATGAAGGTGGAATCAAGACTTTGTTTGCTATGTATTTCAGATGCCTGTTATAAAATACAGTTGAATATTTGAGCTTTGCTTTCAGGAAAAGGGGTAGAGATAAATAGATAGTTATAGTACTAACTTAATGTGATTCATTATTCTTTATAATTTTCTTCCATCATGTGACCTAGTAGAACAATTAAATGCCTCCAATCCAAAGACTTTGGACTTGGTCAATATACCTTCTTGTGACCAATAGAACATTAAGGAAGTTGACATGAATGGACACTTGCCTATTTAAGTTTTTCTTCATGCAATTCCGTCATCTTCCATAAAAAGACAATACCCCTAGTTGCTAGTTGCTGTTAATTCGAGGAGAATGAAGAGATGCACAGAGTAAACCTGCACAATACACAAATTTGATGTGAAGTTAACAGATCCCAGGAGAACTACAACACTGTATACTCTGGCAAAATAAATACTTGGTGAGTTTTGCATCGGATTTTTCTTGAGAATTATTGTAGTAGACACCTGGAAGATACAGGAGCAACTGATTATATATATGTGGTAGAATAGAAGTGTAAAATTAGTCATCTAGACAAGGAGAAAACAAAAGAAATGAGAATTAAGAATTTATACTAGTGCACACAAACATTTTGAAATAGGATTATTTGATAGAGGAACAGAAAAGGAAATAGAGATTGGTCAGACTTTTGTGTCTATAGTAATCCAAGAAAGTAAGGAATGGGGGTTCAACTTATAGAATGCAACTAAAAGATAAAGTAAGTTGATACTGGAAATTGTTTCTTATGTTTAACAACATGGAATCCAGAGAAGAACCACAGAAGATATAAATAAATAATGGCTTTCAGTTCTCTGGATAATGTAGTTTATTGTCTTTAAGTTAAAGATTTTGTCAAGTAAAATAAAGAATCCATCTTTTTCCAAGATGTATAAATCTTTGCAAGGGAAACACAGGCATATACTTGCTGAAACCTGTGTGCTTTTCTTCTTCTCTCAAGTTATCAGCAAAACATTTTAATTAGTGGTACTCAAAAAATTATTAAATGTGTGAAATTAAGTTCAAGAAAATTTGAGTAGTTCAAGTTATGCTATGCTTATAGAATGACATTTTTTGTCTGTGTCTCTGAATGTTTTGCTGTGTAGCATAGCTTTTGACCCAATAGAGTGATTTTCAATATAGCTCTAATTTGGCAAATGTTTAATGTTGTCTAGTTGATATATTTGTCTTTTTCCTTCACAAAAGATATCTTATTTATCTCACATTGTAACTAAGCTGGTAATAGTTTATTTTTAAAGATGTATTTTATACCTGTGAAATGTCTTATTTTTATTAAAAAAAATCACTTAAGGATTTATATGTTAAACAGTGATTTTTGCCACCAGGTCAATCATACACAATTTTAATTTTAACTGAATAATCTTAAAATAAAAATATTTATTTTAATTCTAGCATTGAGCTTAAGTCTTGATTTGTTACCATAACTATATTCCTTTTGTCTTCCCCAAAGCCATTTCTTTTTAATTTCTTTTTTCCATCCTTGTTCCTTTCTGACTTTTTTCCTTCCCTTCTTATCTCCCTTCTCTCTCCCTTTTTCTCCTTCTCTTTTTTGACAGGTATAAGTATGCATGCACTCTCTCCACACACAAAACATTTCATGTATGTCTTTTGACAAAGTGAAAATGAAAAGGTGATTTATAGACTCCTTTGAAGTGTCACTGAATATTTTATAACACAAAGTGAAGATTAACAACAAAACTCTTTATTACTGATAAGACATTGTTATTCTTCTAACAAATGTACTGTTGAAATAGTTTTCTGGAAAAATAGTGAAGAACCCTGTTTTTTATTTTATTATCTTGAAATAGATTTAAAAAATTACCCCAGCAAGCCCCCTTGATTTTATCATGTGCAAAAGCAATTGTGTTAAAGCTTATTGTAACTTGGAGTGTGTGATGGGGCTAGATGAAGTATTTTGTGTTATTAAAAAGTGACTTTCTTTAATGTCATTCATTGGTTATGGTTTGAACTTTAAAATATTTATTGTCATTTCATAATCATAAGACATTTAGTCTTTCTCCTTGTTAATGGAAGTAGAGAAAATTAAGGGGAAATTACATAATTTTATGTACTGCATTTGTATCGATATATCTAAATTATCAATATATTACCAAAATTCCCATTTTTATACTGGAGGAGAAAGAAGAAGCATTTCAGTTGATAGCACTGTGATTTTCTAAGGAAATGCATACCTTACTCTTCTCCAAGCGGTTTGCCAGTAATTTTAATCACCCTTACCCACTCCTATTATCAGCATTTTATCATTCAATTCAGTCATACTGAATATAGCTGATTGCCTTGAAAGTTCTGACATATATATATACATATATACATATATACACATATGTATATATAGGTATATATTTGTGTGTGTGTGTGTGTGTGAAGAAGCTGAGATTCAGAGAGAATGAAATAAGGGACTCAAAACTGACTATTCATTGTGTGTTCACTACACTTGTGTACACTCATTGCTGCTGAATTCCAGAGCTTGTTTTGATGTCCCACACTTAGGATAATTAATTTCCTTGCCTTCCCTAACGTCAATTAAGGGAATGTTAACTCCCTTAAATTATATACCCTGGATTTTCCTTATCCCTAGTCTAAGTGATGTCTGGATTTGAATCACTAAATGTACTAAATTAAATCCTGACTGATAAATCAGTTCTAGTAACTATAAAAACTGCACCAATTTTTTGAGTCTCTTCCTTCTTCCTCTTTCAGAGCTTGAATTTCAAGCATGCACACTAACTTTCTCCAAAACATCTGATTCCTAAAATTGAACTCTCCCTACATTCCTTTCCTTTGCTATAAGAGGCATTAAAGATGTAAGACTGAACATGGCCCCAGTCCCTTGTACCTACAGCCACTAATAACTGTTATGAGCTACCCAAACTACCTGTCTCCTTAACATTCCCATGCAGTTCTCACACAGAATAATCCCCAGGTCTTTTACTGGAAGTAAAGTCACATTCCTGTATGACTATCCTAAGGGTAAATAACCCCCTGGCCTTGCCTAACTTCAATTAAAGGAATATTAACTCCTCTAAACCCTGTACCCTGAATTTGTCTTATTTGACTTTTTTTCCTGACTGATTACCACTCATTATTTAATATTCTTCACAATTCTTGCAATACTGTAGGAAAATGTACTATTGCAATATAAAGTGGGATGAAATCACTGCACAGATCTACCCTCAACTATCTATAATGATAAGAACTCATTCCATAAAATATTTAACTTTAACTAATAAGCATAAAAATTTGTATTCTTTATAAATGAATTTACATATTCCTAAAAATAAGTATACATGGTACTTGATAAATTAATTAAATAAATATGACTTTCTACTTCATCATTACTAATATTCTCTCTAATCACAAACATTGTTATATTAATTGCAATTAATAACCAATAATTCATTTTCTTTTCAAGAAATTCCTTAGCATATTTTAAATTTTCCCATGTGTGTTAGGCATTATCAGCTCCCTCAGTGGGTTCAAGCATAGATATATAAATCCATTTTTCAACTCCAGATGTTAAAAAAGAGGGTAATAAAACTGTCAGATATCATGTATAAAGCAATTTTTGAGAAAGTCAAATTTTATTTGCCGTTCCATCTGCTGAGATGGTTGTCTTCATTACTCAAGAAGTCAGTTCTATAAATTTTTAATGGGTCAATTTCTCAAACTTGGTATAACATCTGGGAAGAAATTAGTCAAATAACACATTCAAGTATGTGAATTTATCTTTGTGAATGAAAGTTTAATCATAGATTCCTTTTTGTTAAGAAAAAAGAATATGACATTTCACAATAATACATTTTAGGTTATAAGATCAAAGCATTTAAAACATAGCCACGTGTTCAAAAGTTTGAGAAAATGTCACTCCAGACAATGCATCTATCAAGTAATACAGTGGTAAATTGACTTGAATCTGAAGGGATTAAATATAAAAAAAAAATCTCTTATTATCTCTTCACTTTTTCCAAGCTTGCTTATCCGATCTTTTGCCATTATTTTCCTGGAATGTATACTAAAACATTCTGGGGAGTTAGAGGACTATATTGGAGGACAATATTCCAGAGTTTTTCTTCAAATTCAAGATACTGTAATTTTAGATATTCATACAGTAGAAGATCCTGATTTTAAAACTATGTCTATCAACTACTTGGAAATAAAAAGGCCAATCATATTGATTTTAAAAATGAATTTAAAAGAATGTGGACTTATTTTTTTTTTTAAGATTTATTTATTTATTTATACAAGCACTGGGTACAGTCAGAAGTGCAGGAGGGTGAGAGAATTCACCAGAGCCAGAGAGGGGAACAGAACAGGCAGACTGACAAAACACAATGCTGAGGGGAGCAGAGGGTGAGGCAGGAGAGGTCTGTCGCGCCATGTGGGACCCTAGCTGGTGGCCAGGTATCAAACCGGCACTGCAGAGGCTGCGGGCAGCTTCGCAGTCCAGCGCTCAACCGCTGCGCCACCACAAGGGAGGCCCATGGACTTATTTTTTAAATATAAAACTAAAACTGTTTTAAGTTTAATTTAGTTTTATTTCTTTATACAGTGAAAATAAGGACTTGTATAAAGTGAAAAGCAGATGCGTGTTATTGAAGAAAAAGAGCATTAAATTATGGCTGCATTGGAAATATACAACAGTTCTAGTCATTTTTAACATTGTATTAAATTATTTTCCAACAACATAGTTTCAAATAATATTAAGAAAGTCTAGATGGTGAAACATGAATAAGCTATATAATATATTATAAACTTGTATTCTTTAACCTTTCTGAGAAACCTAGAAAGATAGTTAAAATGTTTAAAGTTATGCACTAAGCATTGTTTGTTTTACTTACTCTATTATATAGAAATAGTAGGATACTTGATAAAGGCAAAATCCAATTTTCTTGGGGAAAGGGATACAAACACTTTCTTGAAATGCTTATTTTTTGTTTTTGTTTTTGGTCATAGGTATAAAATACATCTTATAATTTTTTTAATTTTTATTTTATATAATTCTTACATCATTTTTTCATTTTTGCACAATGTATGCATTTTCATTTTGGTTATATTTCCCATAAAATTACATCCCCCCCCTTTATTTTGAGCCTAGTTCTGCCGTTCCCCGCCCCTCCCCCACCGTAGTGTGTCTCGGGTTTATAGTTGCTTATTGATTATTTTTTTAAATCTTTTAGATCTTATCAGCAAAAAATATACCATAATAGCTAGATTTCTTCTTGCCTAGAACTCGTCTTGAAACTCAGGGATGAGTCACATGTGTTCTTTAAAAAAAAAAGATTTATTTATTTATGCATACAAGAGCTGGGGTACAGGCCCGAGATGTGGGGGAGGGGGAGGAGGTAGTGAGAGGATTCACCAGAGACAGAGTGGGAAACAGAACAGGCAGACTGACTGAAATACACTGCTGAGGGGAGCAGTGGGCGAGACAGAAGAGGTCTGCTTCACCATATGGGTTGCTCCTTGGCCACTGGGGATTGAACTTGTGCTGCAGAGGCTGCAGTTTGCTTCACAGTGCGGTGCTTAACCCCTTGCGCCACCAGGGAAGCCCTCATATGTGTTCTTTATGTATTTTGCTAACTATCCCTTTGTCAGATGTATGTATTATCTACAATATTTTTTCCCATTCAGTAGGATGTCTTTTTGCTTCAGTGAAAGTTTTACTCACTGCACAGAATCTCTCACTGAGCAAAGATTTTATTTTGATGTAGTCCCCTTTTTATATTCTCTTCTGTTTTACTTATTTCTCATATATTATTAATGCAAATGCAAAATGTCACAACTACTCTGAAAAATTGTAAGCTTATTTTAAATTTAAGTATATAGCTCTTATATGATCCAGCCATCCCACATTTGGATATTTATGCTAGAAATAATGAAAACTTTTGTTTATATGAAAACCTAGACACAGATATTTGTAGGGGTTCTATTCAAAATTGAAAAAAAAAAAACTCATATGCCCTTCAGAAGTGAATGATATCCAAACAATGATATATTTATGTAATGGATTATTTAAAATGAATTTAAAGCATACGTAAAAAGATAATAAAATAATAAATCATAATAAAATAATAAAAATGAATAAAAAGAATATGTTGATCCAAATAAGAACTTGGGTGAACCTCAAAAACATTATGCTGAGTGAAAGAAACCAGTCAAACACAATTGCATACTATTTTATTCCATTGAAATGAAATCATTACAGAGATCAAGCATTATGACAGAGAGCAGGTCAGTGAATACCTGTGCTTTGAGGGTGTGGAGTGTATGGGATAGTATGAAGACTAGATTTTGGAATTTTAAAACAAGTTAATATTCTAATTAGAGCTGTGAGTACACTGATCTAAACATGTATTAAATTCAGAAAGCATATAAGAATAAGAAATAGTCAAATTCACTATAAGTAGGTTTTATTTTCTTAAGGAAATAATTACTTTAGCTTTCCTGTTATTCATTAAATGAAGAAAAGAAAAGTGACAAGAATAAGGCAGGAAAAATATATGCATGGTCGGGAAAGGTTAATGAGGACATACAATCTGAGCAGAATTAAGATGATGCGGGATCAACTATATGAGGATATAGAACAGATGAATTCTAGATATGAATAAGGACATATGTGAAGAGTAAAGGCAGGAATGAGTCTTGTGTGTTGGAATGGGGGGATAAAAAGGATGACAAGAGCGCCAAAGAGGAGGCATGGGAAGGAAGGTGGCCACAGAATGAGGTCAGGGAAGGGACAGTTGAGAAAAACTTCACAGAACAGATGGGCCCTCAATAATCAGAAAACAAGGAAAGGGAATAAAACAACTTTTACAATAAAAGATGAAAGACTTTAGGAGATATCTTAAAAATAAATTAAAACAGCCAAGAAGAAGGTGATTAGGCATATGAAAAGATATTCCTTCAACTGTCATCAGAGAATTGCAGATTAAAAAAAATGGGATATTATTATGCAATTATGAGATGGGTTAAACTTCTGGATGCTGACAACAACAAAAATGCTGACAAAGAGCTACCCCACAGACTGGGAGAAAATTTTTGCACACAACACTAATGGCTGACCACAAAAATCTACAAAGAGCTGAAGAGACCCAATGAAAACAAAGTAAATAATCCAGTCAAAAAACGGGCAGAAGAGCTAAAAAAGGAACTTCTCCAAAGAGAAAATGCAAATGGCTAACAGGCATATGAAAAAAAAAAATGTTTAGCATCACTTGTAATCAGGGAAATAGAAATCAAAACTACAGTGAGATACCATCCTACACCAGTGAGAATGGCACATATTAAAAAAAACTAGCAACAACAAATGTTGGCGAGGATGTGGAGAAAAAGGAACCCTCCTGCACTGCTGGTGGGAGTGCAAACTGGTCCAACCACTATGGAGAGCTGTGTGAAGTTTCCTCAACCTGCTAAGGATGGAGCTTCCATATAATCCAGCAATTCCACCCCTAGGTATTTACCCAAAGGACACATAATCATTAATTCAAAAGGACACCTGCACCCCTATGTTTATAGCAGCACTATTTACAATAGCTAAGCTATGGAAACAACCCAAATGCCCAAAAATAGATGACTGGATCAAGAAGATGTGATACGCATACACAGCAATCAAAAAAGATAAACTCATGCAGTTTGCAGCAACATGGATGGAGCTGGAAGGGATCATGCTCAGCAAAATAAGCCAGAAAGAAAAGGAAAAATACCCGATGGTCTCACTCATAGCAGGAATGTAGAAAACCTAAATAAGGGACCAGGAAAAAGATTAATTATAATAAAGTAAAAATCAAAATCAACAAGCAAGTGTAAACCAGAGACACAAAACAGGGACGGGGAGGGTAGGAAGGGTTAGGGTCAAAAAAGGGGGGTGGGGATTGTATGTGGAATATAACCAAGATGAAAATGCATACATTGTGCAAAAATGAAAAAATGTAAAAATATATAAAAAATAAAATAAAATAAAATAAAAATGCTGGTGTGGTAGTACACTATCTGTCATACTTTGCTGGTGGGAATGCAAAATGATAGAGACCCTTTGTAAGAGAGAGTAATGATTTCCAGCAAAACTAAACTCATACTTTCATACAATTCTAGCAATGGCATGCCTGGATATTTACCCAAAAGAAAACTTATGTCCACACCAAATGAATAAATACTTGTTTCCACACCAAAACCTATACCTAAATGTTTATATCAACTTTATTAATAATTATCAAAACTTGGAAACAACCAAGATATTCTTCAACAGTAGAACAGACATTTAAATATGGCACATCTGGGTAATTTTCCAGAATATACAACGTTTTTGTAATTCAAGCTTTTCTATTCGCTGTACATGTTTACCCACTTTGAAAAATTCTGTCATGCAATTTATAACCATTTAAAACTATTAGTTGTAGGGCCTCCCCAGTGGCGCAGCAGTTGAGAGCTGGGTTGCGAAGCTGCCCGCAGCCTCTGCAGTGTAGGTTCGATCCCCGGCTGCTCCCCGGCCACCGGAGGAGGGTCCTGCATGGCACACAGACCTCTCTTGCCTCCCGCTGCTCCCGTCAGCAGTGTACTTCGGTCCTTCTGCCTGCTCTGCTCCCCGCTCTGGCTCTGGTGAATTCTCTCACCCTCCCGCGCTTCTGACTGTGCCCAGTGCTTGTATAAATAAATAAATAAATAAACAACAACAACAACAACAACAAAAACAAGAGTTCTCCTTTTAAAAAAATAAAATAAAATAATAAAACTATTAGTTGTAATATTTATTGATAACTCATTTTCAATAAAGGTCTTCATTTGTGCATAAATAAATAAATAAATAAATATGGCACATCTAGATAATAGAATATTATCCAGTGGTAAAATGAAATGAGATATTGGCCATGAAAAGATATGGAAATGTGAAATGCCTAGTAAAAGAAGCAATCTAAAAAAGTTACACAATGTATAACTAAACTATATGCCATTCTAGAAAGGGCAAAAACTATCGAGACAGTTAAAAGATGAGTGGCTACCAGACACTTAGGCCCAAAGGAGGGTTTTATAGGCAAAGAAAGCACAGGCATCTAAAATTTACTTAAATTATTATGAAAATAGGGCTGTATCTTTATCATACTAGACTTTTGATATTAGATATTTGTTTTATCTGCTTCTAAACATTTACATAACCGCATGCTATAGAAATAAACATATCAAGTTTTCTCAAAATAAGTTATTTTACATATTAGAATATATAAATAAGTGCAACATTTTCTGTATTTATCTTAGTAATGTTTTTCCCATTTCAAGATGAGTATAAAAGTTTTCAAGATAATTTAAAGGATTTATAATAGTGATCCCATATACACAAGTAGAACACTCATTGATATATTTAGACTAGGAAATGGAGGTTAAGGAGGTAATTGATATCTGTTTTCAAGTGTACTATGCTTGATTATAAGAATCATGTTGACCATGTTTTTCTAAATTTATAAAGGCCACAGCAAGGATAAAATCATCAAGAGCTGCTGCAATATTGCTAATTAGATATGAAAAAAGCTACTCAATCATGATGTTAAAAATTACTAAAATAATTTTTCACATTATTATAGAAGTCTAATACTGAAAAATTTTAAAAAATATGTTTATGTATTATTTATCATATTGTACTATATTATTTCTATCTCAAAGCAAAATTCGAATACAAATAATCCCATTCCAGGGTTAAGGTTTCATCAGAGAAAAATAAAACTCACATTAAATTATAAATCCTTTGTGAAATTAATTTTTTTAAATTGAAATATCTCAGTGCCTTAATTTATAAAATTAAATGCAAATTATTTTCTATTAGGATAGTTTTATTAATTAAATGCAATGATAGTTGTGAGACTGTACTGAAAATACCTCTAAGATAAAAATTGGTTTATATTAGTCTCTATTTCTTGTCTCTATTTTTAGGCTTTTTAATAAAACATTTCCATAAGTTAAGAGAGCATATATTTTATGTCTTAATTTATTTCAGTTTAACATACAGCCCAACACCAGAACAAATTCTTTTACTGGACTGCATGTCTTAAAGTCATATCCATAATCTAAATGTTGATCAATATCAGTTTATCAAAAACGCTCATCATTGTGGTAGGTAATGTAAGATATTTGCGGAAGAGTTAAAACAATTATTCTATCATAGCACAAACATTACAGGATATAAATACAAATAAGAAAGACCTAATTTGTAAGAATTTATGTCATTAATTTTGACTTTAGATCTCAAGAATGGAGAAGTCAACAGTAACTGAACATCTATGAGAGCTTTCATCTACTTATGTATCTACTATCAGCCAGGTTTTATTTTTCAGTGTCTTCCAAACTAGGAATTACAAAGATAGAATCCAAGTTTCTATGAAGAAGGTGAGATTGAGGCAGTAGAGAATATTGTGGAGGGTGAAAATAATGCCAGGGCATAACACAGACATGAATAGGATGTGTTTTCAGAATGCTTTTCAAGGACTTGAGGTCACAAGCAAATGAGATTAACTGGACACAATGGTGTCAGATTTTAGAGGGGTTCAGTAATAAATGATATAGAAAATGTTATCTGAGACAAGGAAAGATTATTGGCTTAATGCTCATTACTTTATTTAAAGGCAGTGGACGATTCCGGCATTTAAATACTTAAATCCCAGTTCACAGCATTAACTTTCCCTTTAAATTGTGACATATTAATAACATTGGTTCAAAACATAACTTTTTTTATGGAGAAGCATGGAAAATTATGGAGAAGCATGGAAAATGTAGCACATTTTAAGATCATGTAAAAAAATTTAGCATATGTAGGACAACAGTTTAAAATACTTGAGGCAGTTTCTATTTTTCTTCAATTGACCATATTTAATATATTGCTATTAAGAGTACAGAGCTGCTATGCTCTAAATTCTTGTTTATGAACTTAGTTATTCTGTTATATTCTAAGTACTTTTGTATGGATTCATTTTGTCACGACTACAGAAAACTTCCATAAATGGAACATTATCACACTGCAGCTACTAACATTTCAGTCTTTCCTTCTGGACATCCTTTTTGGTCTCTTTTTTGAAAACTACATATGGGATATAGTTCAAGTTGTCTGCCTTCACCCTGTTCTCTTCCCAATAACCACAATACTTATCCTTCTGGTTTAAGGCTAAAATGTGCAGATAATATCTAGGCATAAGTGCATAAATTTCTCCCTGTCTGAAAATCAATCTATTCTTCTAGAAACCCAATGCACTGACATCATCCATTAAAATCTAATGTTTCCTCTTAAAATGCAAATATTTCCTGAAGTAGTCATACTCTTAGGCATCATTAATTTCTATCTGAATCATCAGTCAAGATCTCAGTGGGTGTTAATTAGCAACACAAAACAAAAACATATTCCCAAGTAAGTGCTGGGTTTGTGGGAAAGTTCTTAGAAAAGGATATTTTACAAAAAAAAGAAAATAGGGCCTCCTTGGTGGTACAAGGTGTTAAACAAAGAACTGTGAAGATATCCGCAGCCACTGTAGCACAAGTTCGAGCCCTGCCGCACCCCCACCAGCCAGCCAGGGAGCTACCCAAATGGCGCAGCAGACCTCTCTTGTCTCACCCGCTGCTCCCTCCCCTCAGCAGTGTATTTCAACCAGTCTGCCTGTTCTGTTCCCCACTCTGTCTTTGGTGAATCCTCTCACCCCCCACACCTCTGGCCCGTACCCCAGTTCTTGTATGCATAAATAAAGAAATATTTGAAAAAAACAAAAACAAAAAAGAAAATAGTTGTTCACTGAAAAGGTAATGATTATCACAGAGCATACTATGTTACATGCTATAGATTCTAATCTAAATATATTGTTTTTTAAATCAATACAAGATTTTTTCTTTGTTCTCTTATTCAGGTGATTCTAAATCTATTTGTCACTATTAAAAGTTGGAAATTCTGCCTTTTTTTCTTTAAAAGATTTATTTATTTATTTATACAAGCACTGGATACAGACAGAAGGGCAGGAGGGTAAGAGAATTCACCAGAGCCAGAGCAGAGAATAGAACAGGCAGAGTGACGAAGTACACTGCTGAGGGGAGCAGCGGGCAGCAGGAGAGGTCTGCAGGCCATGTGGGACCCTCGCCTGGTGGCTGGGGATCGAACCAGCGCTACAGAGGCTGTGAGCAGCTTCACAGTCCAGCGCTCAACCGCTGCACCACCAGGGGAGGCCCTGGAAATTCTGCTTTAAAATAATATTTTTAATTAGCTAAAATTAATATAAAATTAATTAATTTTTAATTGAGGTAATACTTAGATACCCCCGACAAGTATTGCCACCAGAGTGCACCCCCCCACCAATTCACCCATAGTTAACCCCCTTAGTCTATGGGCTTTCTTTCCTCTTTGTTCTTACTCTTTCCCCTCTTCTCACTGGAGCCTCCCACTTCCCTTCCCTCTCCCATACCCCCAACCCCTTAGAGCTTCAGTTCTGTGGTCAGCTATCAAGGATTATTTTTTAAGTCTTTCTTTATCTGATTCTTAGTTTAATTACTTCATACAATATTTCTGACAGTAACTGACATTCTGTTCATGAGGCAGGGGCCAAGAACGGTAAAGGAAAAAGGCAACTGAACACAGAAGCAAGCACCAGAAAAATTTCATTATATGCTGGGCTATATCAGACTGTTCCTCTGGACAGCAGGAGGCACACACCTACTGAAATGGGGTGATGATAAATACTGAACATTCAAGACCTGGTAAACATAAAACCTATCAGTTAATTTTCAGATTCCTAGCAATAGAAATAAGGCAATAGTCAGAAAAGGCATGAGGATGTCATGAGGAGATGAACAACTGATTTGAAACAAGGCACCAAATTCACTCTGAGTAGTTTCTGAATAACCAGAGGTCCCAAGAACCTGCCATATTTTAGGTGTCGACTAGAGAGGGAAGTTGAGGAAGCAAAGAACATGTTGACCTAAAGATGTGGAATAAGATCGATTAAAAATAATATACTAGAAGAATGAGACAGAAAGCTGCTATTGCTTTCTTCCTTTTTTTTTTTTTTTTTCCCTCCTGCTCAGTATCCTGACTTTAGGCAAGTTATTTAACATTCGCACAAACCTTATTGAAATTCTACAGTAATGTGGCCAGGAGTATGTTGGACACCAGGGATGCAAAAATGAGTAAGGCATAGACATAATAATATGGCTCATGCCTGAAGCTAGCTGAATAGGCTAGAGGATATTATAAAATCCTTTCACATAATTTTTTGGAGAAGCAATAAAAAATTCCTTGCTACATTTTTATTTTGTTTGTGTGGAAAAGTCACATCAATAAATTGGCACATTTCATAAATTTGCTAGCTGAAATTTTTAAGAAAGTGTATGTAACTGTGTGTGCCAATTGGAATTTTTTTCTAAAGTTTTTATTAAAAAAAAAAAATAGGGGCCTCCTTGGTGGTGCAAGGGGTTAAAGACATCACTATCCAAGCTATCGCCAGCCACTGGAGCACGAGTTGGATCCCCAGCGGGTCAGGGAGCAACCCACTTCACAAGCAGACATTCTCCTAACTCTCCTGCTGCTCCCCTCAGGAGTATATTTCAGTAGATCTGTCTGTTCTGTTCCCGGCTCTCTCTGGTGAATACTCTCACCCTCGCCCCATACCTCTGGCTTACATCCCAGTTCTTGTATGCATAAATAAATTTTTTTTTTTTAAATTAGTGTATTCAACTTTAAGACTAGGTAAAACATCTAAGTCATTTTGTGATTAAAAACTCTGGTAAAGTACAAGAACTGAAAGCCATGTCCTCATTGTGATTTGGGGGATTATTTGGTTTGATATATTTATCAAAGTAAGAATATGATTTTTGTTAGGCAAAAAAGCACCTTAGGCATTTTACCCCTAGGTTATCTTATAAAACTTCTATTTTTTATATGATTTATGATTCTTGAGAATGGCTTCCCTCTGTCTCCTACATGTATCCTGATCAAAATTTACTAATTTTACTTTATAAATGTTTTTAAAGTCCATCTGCTTCTCTTCAGGCTAAGTGACCATCCAAAGTTTTGAATTCCTTTTTTGTTTCTCCACATATCCTCAAAACTCTTGTAATCCAGTCTTTCAACAACAAGTAGGAGATAGGGTCACACTGCAAATGGGATCATCTCATGCCTGTGTTTAAACTCTCAGCAGATTCCTTTTCTTATTTTTGAATTTACATAAATGAATATGCATGTATATGTGTATTTATACATATATAAATACATACATTGTGTGTGTGTGTATATATATATATATATATATATAAAACAGACTGTAAATCTTTTTACTGCTTATTTTATTATTCTTTTCTCCAGCCCCTTCTCATTCGATAAGCATGGGCTTCTATCATGTCCTTCAAAGCACGGTATTCCATATTCTCTAGACTAATTTCTTCTTACTACAGTTTCCTTACCATTTATCACTGAACACATTCTTCCTTCTACTTATCAAATATCAGTAGCTCAGGAATCTTATGACTACCTCAAACTAGATTAGATTTTGTTTTTTTTTTTAATATATTTGCATTGTCCTCTATAGATATACTTTACAGATGTTATCAAAATAGACAATCATGATACTTTAAGACATGAATTTATATACTATTTATTCCCATATATGACAACTTCAAAAATTATACAAAATAAACCACCTGAGTTAGGCTACAGTGTTTTGGGGGTCTGAACTCCCTTGGACAAAAAGAAACACACTATTTTTTTTTTTATATGTGTCACAAATGTCTAACTTTTAAAACAACTCTACCCATACTGGTGTTATTTATGAGACCTGTGCCCCTTGTAGACATTTTGATGGTTCTACTCAAAACAGAAGGGAACAGAATTTCATTCTTCCTTTATAAAACTGGGCAATGGTGAAATGACTAATATATCTTCTGCATTATGTCTTGTCCAGTGGATCATATGTTCTGGCAATGCATGAGTTTTGCCAATCATTATCTTTCTGAACTATGGTTCTGTGCCTCACATACCAATGTTGCCTTCTTAAGCAATTTTTATCCTGCTTCCATCCCCAGATTCACCTCATTGAATCCTTAAGGTATTTAGATATATATTTACCATTCTTACAGAGAATATTATCCAATAAATTACATACAGTTGTGTAGAATTGAAGTCAGAAATTCATGGATCCAACATACATATGTATGTATGTATGTATATATTTGTTCATATAGAGGAACTATAGGTCTATTATATTGTATATGATTTAGAGTATCATTGTTTCAAATTCCACAGTTCTAACATATTTTGAAACAACTACTAGCCTTAACTCAATAACTTCTAGTTAATTTTTTTTTTTTAAATCTTTTTTTTTTTTTTTATAGAGGCATGTTTTATTTATTTATTTTTTTTGTTTGTTTGTTTTGTTTATACATGCACTGGGTATAGTCAGAAGCGCGGGAGGGTGAGAGAATTCACCAGAGCCAGAGCGGGGAGCAGAGCAGGCAGAAGGACCGAAGTACACTGCTGAGGGGAGCAGCGGGCGGCAGGAGAGGTCTGCGCGCCATGTGGGATCCTCCAACGGTGGCCGGGAAGCAGCCGGGGATCGAACCGGCGCCGCAGAGGCCGCGGGCAGCTTCGCAACCCAGCGCTCAACCGCTGCGCCACCGGGGAGGCCCAACTTCTAGTTAATTTTTAAAAGAGAAATTGAGGATAAATGTTTTTATTCAATTTAAATATTCTTATCTCAAGGGAGAGAGTGAGTCTAGGAACAAGAACCAAAACATTGCTTTTGGAGAAATAAGTATGACACCTATTTTTTTATTCAAAACATTTTATGGCATAAAACTGTTTTCACACAATATGTTCAATAGTTCTCATTCCAAACTAAAGCACATTAACTTTTAATTATACATAAAATGTCAGTGCTTTAGCCAAAGAACAGAGAATTCTTTACAAAACTTACCCTGATAAAATAAAACTTGATGTTAACTCTGCCAAAAACTTTAGTAGAATCACTTTAATGGATCTCAATCCAACTAATAGAAATGGGGCGTCAAAACATTGGTGAAAGAAAGCTTTTAGTTTTGATATTTTTCCTTTGTGACTTTAAAACAGAGAGTTGGGAAAGAGAGATTGTATAAAACATGGTTTTCAAATTGAAAATTACTAATATTCAACTACATGTGATAGATGGAGAAAACAGATTTTAAAATGTATTTTCTCTACTGCCGAGTATTTTATTTTAAAAAAGAACCTTGTTAAAAATTGAAAATGCCATTCAGGCAACAAATTTAAAGTGTACCCTTTCTGAGAATATCAAGGGCAATATTCCTTAGTAAAATACAGAGTAAAGAGTAAGCTATCTACCTAATACTTAACAAGAGTTTACTACAGATTCTTTTAGAAAGACCATGCAAATGGGCTTGAAGAATTTTAAAATGATAAATTAAAATCATATAACAATGTTCTGAGAAAATACCATTAATTCCAGAATTATTGCTGTTCTCTAGTAAATAAAAACAATTTACAATATAGTAATTCAGGGGCCTCCCTGGTGGCACAAGGGGTAAGTCTATGAAGCTATATGCTGCAACTGCAGCACAAGTTCGATCCCTGGCCAGGGAGTGGACCCACATGGCACAGGAGACCTCTCCTGATTCTCCCGCTGCTCACCTCAGCAGTGTATTTCAGTAGATCTGCCTGTTCTGCTCCCCAATTTGTCTCTGATGAATCTTCTCACTCCTGCACCTCTGGCCTATATCCCAGTTCTTGTATGCATAAATATATAAATCTTTAAAAACATATAATAATTCATTTTTGCATCAATATTTGTATGTGTGAGGTACAAATATTTTTGTTGGTTTAACATTCATGCCTGAGAGACCATTAACTTTCTTTCTACCCAATGTGTAATTTTCTTTCTTGTTTTCTTTAAAATTATAATTTTTCAGTTTAGTTCAAGTATCACTTTTTCTGTGAAGCCTATTTCTGAACATCCTCATTTTAATCCCTAAACCCAAACTACACACTCACCTTTATATAAGTTGCCTTGTATCTTGAGGGCCCATAACATTGTGCTATCATAGTCCTCTTTATTTGTTTGCATGAGCTTTTTGCATGTCTTCATGTCTTGCACCACAAACAATCAAAGCCAGGTTTTTTTTTTTTTTTTTTTTTTTTTTTTTTGCATATCTGTATATTAGCATCTAACTCAGCACCTGTTCCAGAGTGTGCCTGTCCTCTTTCTTCTTTTTTTATGATTTTATTTATTTATGCATGCAAGAACTGGGGTGTATGGTAGAGTTTCCGGGAGGGGTGAGAAGATTCACCAGAGACAGAGTGGGGAGCAGAACAGGTGAGCTGACTGAAATACACTGCTGAGGGGAGCAGTGGGTGAGACAGGAGAGGTATGCTACACCATGTGGGTCACCTCCCTGGTGGGGGATAAAACTTGTGCTGCAGTGGCTGTGGATAGCTTCATAGTGCTGAGACTTAACACTTTGCAGCACCAGGGAGGCCCCTTTTTATATTTTTTTAAATTGTGATGGCAGGGGAGGAGTATGTTGGGGCCAGGGCAGGGTGTGGAGGTGAGGGAAGGGTTGAACAAAAGCCAAAAATCAAAATAAATAGATAAATAAAGTAACATTGGTTTACAACACTGTCTATGATTCAGATGTACAGAATCACACACTTCAAATGTATGTCACCACACAACACCCAACACCAAGGCACCCAGAGTTCTCCACCACTGTGCACTGGACACCCTCCTCATGTCACTCTACACCAATTCTAGTAGCCTCAGTTAGATTTCCAGAGTTTGTGACTGGTTTGGTTTTGTCTCAGTCTTTGTTTTGTTTCTCTATATTACACATGTAAGTGAAACTATCCAGTATTTGTCTTTTCCTTCCAGCTTATTTCGCCCCAGTTTCATCCATGTTGTCACAAATGGCAAGTGTCCTTTTTTTTTTTATATAACTGAGTAGTAGTCCATCATGTATATATACCACATTTCCTTAATCCACAGTTCTTCAAAAATGCTTATTTTAATTTATTATGTAAATTCTGGGCTAAGGAGCCATTTATAATCTATGTCCCATAGATTATGTTTTAGAGTACTTTAATATGTAAGTTCAATTTTCAATACTTGAGGCAGATTATGTACTTTGACACCAGGTTATCTTTTTTAATATCCACAGGATCAACTCTAAACCAAGAAGAGCAGAATCTTACACCAAAAAGGACAGAAAAATTAACACATATGAAAAAAAAAATAGGATAACTGAGTGAAACAAGCCTCAATAGGCATTGTTGAGGCTTATGGCTAAACAACATTCACTTGTGCAATTCTAGAACAGTTACTGACCTCCCCCCAACCCACCCTTTGGCAATAGAGGGTCTCCTGTCAGATGTCAATGAAATTAGCTAAGTGAGATGGAGTTTGGGGAGCAGAACACAAACTTTATTTAATGGTAAATGAATGGAGAGGGGAGAACTCATGTTCTAAAGTCACCTTTTCCTCCAAGAAGGAGTAAAGGAAACTTATTTATGAGGAAAGAAAACAAAGGACTTAGAAAGTGCAGGGCAGGGAATCTGCTCATAGTAGCCTCTGTGTGCAAAGTTGGCCATTTCACACATTTCTTAGGTTGTTGCTTAGGTTAGATTCAGTTTTGAAAAGTTGTGTGATCCATCATTCTCTTTGACACTCTAATGATGACTGAGGGGTTTCTTTCTGTTAAAGATTAAATTGAAAGACATAATATATAATCCCACATAGTGCTATTATTTTCTAAGAGTATAACATATGGCAGTCTGACAGGTGACTATGACTTACACAACTTATTGCAGTCCAGCACATTCCTTCCTATTTTCCAATAATTTACGGAATTAAAAGTTTCAATATGATTGAGAAAAGTATGGTCAACGTGTTTGGAAAAAGTTGTGTTTATGAGTGCAGAGATAATTATTTCACGGGAAGAGTATACTTTCGTATATTCTGCCTTTTTGTAAGAAACTAGAATTACATTGACTAGTTTGTATCTCACTCGTGACTATTTATGACAACGCTCCTTTCATTTATTTCTTTTTATGTAACTTGTCAAATTTAATTCATGACTAACTCATATTTAAATCAAATAACCCTCTTAGTTATGCATAGTAAGATACAAAAGATGTAAATATCTTTAACATTCGATGTCACACTGTTGTTGAAATTATCTGGCTTTCTGTTGCCAAGGAAAGGAATCCTGGGATTCTTAGGTCTAACACAAATCACGTAATTCATATTTAAGCATTTTGTCATACTTCATAATTGGAAACATTCAATTAATTAATAAAAGCATTGTTTGAGTCTATAAAACAGTTTCAGGTGCAATTTGTAAGAGAATTTAAAGAATCTGAGTTTCTTAATCAACTTAAGATCCTACATAAGTTATGCAAAGGTCTGACTTAACAATTCTCTGTTTGATTCAAAAATTACTTTTTTTTTTTTTTTTTTTATAGAGGCATGCTTTATTTATTTGTTTGCTGGTTTGTTTGTTTGTTTTGTTTATACATGCACTGGGTACAGTCAGAAGCGCGGGAGGGCGAGAGAATTCACCAGAGCCAGAGCGGGGAGCAGAGCAGGCAGAAGGACCGAAGTACACTGCTGAGGGGAGCAGCGGGCGGCAGGAGAGGTCTGCGCGCCATGTGGGACCCTCCTCCGGTGGCCGGGGAGAAGCCAGGGATCGAACCGGCGCCGCAGAGGCCGCGGGCAGCTTCGCAACCCAGCGCTCAACCGCTGCGCCACCGGGGAGGCCCCCAAAAATTACTTTCTTCACATCAAACACATTGATTTTATAGCCTTAAAGAACCAAAATGTGACTTATACATTTCTAAAGTGGTTTAGATTATGAGATCACATCAGTGATTTTGTTTAATAATTGAAAAATTATACCAAGTAATAATTTATACTGAATAATATAGGAAAGACTTTAGGACTTGAGGAAAGAACTTGCTTTTCTTCTTCTAGATAAAATAATCAGAATTTACACAATTAAAGTGAAATCACCATTTATATTTTAGTCCTTTTTTTCTTCAGTTTCTTGTAACCACTGGAATATAAATGTCCTACAACTTCCTACATTACCATACTGGTAATTTTTAGCCCAGTGTTTTGTTAATTCAAGCATATCACTTCACAAGAAAATGTTGGACTGAATTCTCATCATGAACAACAATTGCTATTTCATGCAAAGTCAAACCTTATTTTATACTTAAATTTTCTTTGTATCATAATGTAAATTCTAACTTTCCTTTTATTTATTTATTTATTTTTATTTATGCATACAAGAACTGGGGTACAGGCCAGAGGTGTGGGGGGTGAGAGGATTCATGAGAGACAGAGTGAGGAGCAGAACACACAGACTGACTGAAATAAACTGCTGAGGGGAGGAGTGGACAAGACAGGAGAAGTCTGCTCCGCCATGTGGCCATATGGGTAGCTCCCTGGCTGGGGGGGGATTGAATTTGTGCTGCATAGGCTGCAGATAGATTCACAATGCTGCATTTAGCCCCTTGAGCCACTAAGGAGGACCCTAACTATCTTTTAAGTTTCCTTACATGTTCCTTTTCTTAACCCAAACCTCTTTTTTTTTCTTTTAACATGACTTTTTTTTTTAAGAGTAACCTGTATTTATTTATTTATTTGTTTGTTTGTTTATTTATTTAATTTATTTATACAAGCACTGGGTACAGTCAGAAGTGCAGGAAGGTGAGAGAATTCACCAGAGCCAGAGCGGGGAGCAGAGCAGGCAGAAGGACTAAAGTACACTGCTGAGGGGAGCAGCAGGCGGCAGGAGAGGTCTGCGCACCATGCGGGACCCTCCTCCGGTGGCCTGGGAGCAGCCGGGGGATCGAACCGGTGCTGCAGAGGCTGTGGGCAGCTTCGCAACCCAGCGCTCAACCGCTGCGCCACTGGGGAGGCCCAACCCAAACCTCTTCTTAATGAAATTATGATACATGGACACATCTAACATTTTATTTATTTATTTATTTGTTTGTTTATTTATTTATTTTTAAGATTTATTTATTTATGCATATAAGAACTGGGGTACATGCCAGAGGTGCAGGGGGTGAGAGGATTCACCAAAGACAGAGCGGGGAACAGAACAGGCAGACTGACTAAAATACACTGCTGAGGGTAGCAGCAGGCAAGACAGGAGAGTTCTGCTGCACCATGTGGGCAGCTCCCTGTCTGGCAGGGGATGGAACTTGTGCTGCAGAGGATGCAAATAGCTTCACAGTGCTGTGCTTAACCCCTTGTGCCACCAGGGAGGCACATGTCTAACATTTTAAAAACTTCTGGCAGGTCATAGTAATCTGTTTTTGTGGACTCTTGAAGATTATGTTGTATTCTACTGCTTCTAATTTTAGTATATGTTCCCCAATCTGTTGTAAGTAAGTAGCATAAGATCAAAAGCTACTTTTCTCTTTTATGTGTTCTAATTAGTACAGTACTGGAACAATATAGTTGATCAATAATGTTATGGAAAGAAATGTCAATAAATTCTAAACTGATATTAAAGTTTGGAAAACACTGTTTGACAAGGTTTCCTGTAAATCAAAACAGAAATGGAGAACAGTCAGTTCTAATGCTTTCATTATCTAATAAAAGAAGGTAAATAAATTTATTAGGAGAGGAAAAAGAAACATTTCCTGATTCTAAATGTAAAGAGAAATTCATTATGTAAATGTTTTTTTTGAACAACTTAATGGACATGCCTTTAATGGCAATGTCAGAGCATATTAGACAGAATTACATCTCATTATTTCTTATCTCTATCCATAATAAAACTCCTTAAGTTGAGAATATTGATTATTTATTTGAGCTTTTCGTGTTTCTTGATCTGGGCCTGTACTGCTACATATTTCACTCTTAAAATTTAAAGAGAAATGTTGACTTTAGTGAAAAAAAAAAAAGATAACATATAAGAGTAAGCTAGAGCATGTAATACTTTAGAAAAGATTGCTTGTGGGTTGGCAGAGCAGTGTAAAACCATACATGGTACAGTAACTGGGGGAACCCAAAAACACTTGACAGGTCTAACATTTTAGAAAAACAGAAAGTGTTAGAAGAGTTGAAGAATGTCCATTATGGTACAGACTTGGGTAAGACTATAACAGCCATTACAGACTTAATGTGTAGGGAAAGGGTAACACATGTTAGGGTGTTGGTGAAAATCCATTGTATACAGAAAATCCATTGTATACAGAAAAATTGGCAGGGAGTTGGGGGAGAGGAGGAAAAACAAAAAGCAAACACACTGAAAATGCAACTTACTCCTGGGGAGGAGCATTATTACATCCTGAGACTAAGTGGTAGAATGAATCTGATAAATCAGCTAGTAAGTTTGGCTGGGGTTTAGGAAAGACATGAACTTGTAAATTCAATCTCATTGCTAGACATAGGACAATGTTGTTTACTATATCTTGAGTGAGTTGTGCTTATTTGCGTTTTCTAAAAAAAATTTTCTTAGACACTTAATGTTTGTAGAGTTTGTAGAAGTATGTTATCTCTCTTCCTTTTGTATTTTAATTGAATCATCCCATTTTCTTGGATGTCCCTTTTACTGATTTTCTTCAATAACCATTTTTAACTTTATTTTCTCTATCATTTTCTTATTTTCAGTTATTCTTTTTTATCTGCTCCAATTTTCATTATCTTTTTATTCTTCATACTTAGATTTATCTTTTTTTCTCCTTTACTAATTTTGTAATTGGGAAGATTATATTAATGATTTGAGAATTTTTCTCTAGTTTAAGCAACAGGATTATAAAGATGTGCATAACAAAGTTTCTCTTAGAGAAAGAAAGGTCACAGAATGCATAGAAATGCATACAAAAACAAGGGGACATGGAAAATTTGAAACTTTTGGTACCATAGCTACCTCATATGTTTTTCACATCTGTCTGATTAATTGAATAGAAATATAAAATCAGTAGTGAAGTTACAATACCCTTATATAGTTTTTACTACATTCAGAATTATGTACTAAAATAAGATAGTTTCAATCTTACTTGTATCACTAATTTGTTAATATTGCTGATTGCCTAGTCCCCAAATTAATGTTGATTTTTCCAGTTGATTTTGAGGTTCAGTGATTTTTAGTAACATGGTATCTGTCTTTACATTGCAGGCACTCAGGAGTTAAGTCACCTGAACATGCACTTTCAGTCAGACCCACATGTGAGTGACAACCCAAATGCCTACTGTTTTTCAAATGCTCTTGAGTGGTAAGTTCCCTTGAGTTGAGAAATATCAATAGATTATCTGAATGTCAGTCTCTGTTCTAAAGTTAGTGGATTAAAATAGTCTAAATTATTTTTGTGCTCTGAACATAAACTCCTATATTTTCATAATCTATAAATTTTGTTCTTAACATTTCAATTATCTAAATGATTGCCACTCAATTATGTTTCTCATTACTTATATTTATGAAAACTATACTTACTAATGTCACTCAGAGCCTATTTTATGTGAATAATGAACAATTTAGAATATGCAGTAAGCTTGTTTCTTTTTTTTGGCCAGTACTGATGAATCTCCTTCTAACTATGTAAGCTATTTGAAGATAAGGAATTATAATGTAGATTAGTGATAACTGATATTCCAAAGAAAGTAATGGGAAGAAATGAGGTTACCAAGGTTAATTTGTACTAATTTGCACTTAACAAACCATCAAAGAACAAATTATATTATCATAATAAGTATAATATAATTACTTTATCACTATTTGTAATCACTCAGTAATAACTCTGAATTAGTCATCCAATCATCAGCTGCTGACTTTAACTGCAAATCCTTTATTCTTCTACACATTTTCTCTTAAATTAATGTCAAATTATAGTGACATGAGTATACATGCATCTATAATAATAGTATCTCATATATATATACACACATATACACACACACACATACATATTATGAGAGTAGTTAGTTTCTGACCCCCTATCTATTATGTGTAATCCTTTCTGGTTGTGCACATTACAATGATGGTGAGGACTAGTGATGACTTTGAGCAGCTATCATATAAAGAATACTGTAATAGATCTTTGGTCCATTGACACACATTTTCATTATTTTTATTGACACATCATTAAAAATTAATATTTATTTTTATTCCATTAAAATGTGTTGAGGCCTCATTATCAAACAGGGAATTTGCTACTGCTGAGAAAATACTGTGAACAAACATCCACGATGTGACCCTCACCAAGTGATGGGGATAATTACTCCCATAGTTATAACATGTGAACATCATTATGCCTTCAGGAAGCCATGAAAGCATATAAAAGGAGAGCAGAAAGAAAACAATGAAAAAAAAAAAACACAGAAAGATAGGATATAAAAGACACTGGAAGCTTTTTTCTTGTGGTTCATATATGAAATGGGAGGCATGGTAGTGAAATATGAGGCTATAAAGAGGAAAGCAAACTCCAAAGCATGAAGTGTCCCTAAGTCTTTAGAATGGAGTTTGTCCTTCACACATTGAGAAAAAGTCAGAAATCATTGAAGGACTTTAGTCTGAAAGAAGGAACATGTCCTCTTAGATTTATATTTATAAGACTTTAGAAGACCACTCTCCGGTTAGTCCAGAAAATTAAGTATACTCTCACAGCTTTAGTTTTATTTAATGCAAAAATATTTTATACTACTATAACCATAGATAATAGAGTATTTTAAATGCTGTTTCTCTGATAAGTTTATTTTCTATATCCACCTCCGTTCATAAAAAAAGCAATTATCTCCATTTTGTTTTATTTTTGTTGAACTGAGAAAATCTTATGAGGAAATGAGGAAAGCTTTAATCATTTAACCTTGGATGTCTTAGTTTCCTCATGACAGGGTTAAATTATTGTTCTCATAGATCATGGTGAAATTCAAGTGTGGCTGATTGTGACTCCTTGACCACAATAATTGGAGCAGGGTAGGAAAAGCTGACTCAATGCAAGTGCTAAACTCTCACAAGCACTCTCTCTCACATGACCTTTAATGTCTGAGTATCAGTGATTTGGTGGATATCTGAGTAATATAAATGGTAACGTAAAGATTAATGTTGTTCAAAGACATGTTAAAGTCCTTGGAACAACAAGGGATTATGATATTCCTGTGACAGATTTATCAACTCTTTCTTGGATTCAGTATTATGCCAAATATCCTTAATATAAATGCATTGTCTGAAACTACTTTGATTTGTTTCATGCTTCTCAGAAACAAAAATATCTTCTACATTATCAAAGTAATCATTTGACAGTCTAAATAATTTAAGGTCTGCTATTAAAATATCCAGTACATTCTCATGTCTTTATCTGAGGAGATATATTCATGTTTGTGGCCAGTCAAATTTTAAGCATATGTTTGTTAGGATTTAGTACCTTTTAGGATTATTCCATTTTACATAAACGGAACATCTAAATTTGCAACATTTTGAAATCAGAAAAAATGTGATGATGGTTAGTTTAGCAGTTCAATGAATCATTAAGAATAAGGATCCAGGGCCTCCCCTGGTGGCGCAGCGGTTGAGCCCTGGGCTGTGAAGATGCCCTCAGCCTCTGCAGCACCAGTTCAATCCCCAGCCACCAGTGAGGGTCCCACATGCGCGACAGACCTCTCCTGCTGCGTCTGCTATTCCCCTCAGCAGTGTATTTCATCGGTTTGCCTGTTCTGTTCCTTGCTCTGGCTCTGGTGAATCCTCTCACCCTCCCACACTTCTGACTGTACCCAGTGCTTGTATAAATAAATAAATCTTTACCAAAAAAAAAAAAAAAAAAAAAGAATAAGGATCCATAGCTCTCTGTCTGTACCCACCATCTTCACATGCCAGCTAAATTCATGCACTGTTTCCATAATATTGCAATAGAGGTGGTCATTTCATACTCCCACAAAAAATGCATATTTATGGAACACATGATACCACTTAGAAATACTTATATTTAAAAGAATATTCAGGACTCAAGACTCTTAGATCTTAGAATCTTGCCTATAGAAATGTCTTTGAAATAATTGAATGTGACAGTCACTACACACTTGAAATTATTTATTCTAATTTTTACTTAATAAAATTAATGGCATCAAGCCAAATTATTGTATATATAGCAAAAAACTGTGAAAGAAATCAGCTAGTCATCAATTTTAAGGAATGGAAAAGGTGAACTGGACATTGACAAGGCACTATATATTATGAGTGGTGAATATAGTTCATAGGGATGAGGCAGATAGGGAGTTCTGGATGGCAATGGATATATTGAATCACTTTATGCTTCCAATTCACACCTGGCAAAATGTTGTTTTATCCTCCAGCTTTGTTCATTTCTATTTGTTTGAAATGCCAAATTCTTGTGGTGGTACTCTCAGGTCTTTTTTAATTATATTCCCTTCAGATTTCAAAGTCTATAGGAATTGAACATTAAGACTGTTTCTGTTTGTAGGAAATTTATAAAAAAAAATGGGGAAAGAGAACTAATGCAAGGAGAAGACATTTGATTGCTAAATGTTAAGAGAAAATTAAAATGCTGTAGAATTATATTGAAAATATACTGCAGAGAGTTTTAAAATTTCAAGTAATTTTGGAAATAAAGGCTATTGCCAATCATTTCATTTTGGTACCAGTGTCTCAACCAAAGTAAAATTATTTTTCTCTTTTTTAAATATTGAGGTTCAATACAATTACCTGAGGTTGTATTGAAGTAAAAAGGCAGTTACAATTTTGGAAACAATGAACAAGAATTATCATAGAAGTGGTACTTGAAACAAGGCTGAAATGTTTGATAATAAGTTTTATTTCAGTTTCCTACCTTTATCCTTATGATGTTAATACACGTTTGTATATTTTGATATGTAATATATATGCTATATAAATGTATTGACACATATTGCATAAAAATGTTTTCACATTAAAGAAAAAATATTTTTAGCATAGCAATGTCTTTTTTTGTGCTCTTAGATTTTTTGGAAATTGAGTTTACATATATCCAGCTTCTCCCTTTTAATATCCAAAGTTCCTTTTATTTAGTTTTTCTTTTATGAAAAATTTAATGCTACATATATTCAAAGAGCAAGTAAATTTTCAGTCAAGATATTTGAGGTTTTAATCATCTTCTCTATTTGACCACAACAAGAATAATGAAATCAATTTTGAGAAGAATTTCAAAGCTAAAATAGCCAATATAATATGCTCTCTGAGATCAATAGACACTATCCTTTGCTCCTCATTTTCTATTTCACTTTGTACATCTCAGTTGTTGCTGAGCTGAATCCTAAGTATTAGTTTTGAAATCTGCTTTTCATTTCAGTGTTCCAAGCTTTAGCTTTTAAGCATCAACTTTAGAGAGAGAAATTCTTACCTGATTGAATGCAGATGGTCAGTTTACTGCTCTTAATATTTTGTTTGAACAGTTTTTTTTTTTTTCTGATATATTATTTTAAATATCATTTGACTGTTTCTTTTTTAAATATGACCTTGGGGCCTCCCTGGTGGGGCAGGCGGTTGAGCGCAGCACTGTGAGACTGTCCTCAGCCTCTGCAGTGCGGGTTTGATCCTGGCTGGCCGGCAAGAACCCCACATGGTCAACAAACCTCTTGTGTTTCACCCGCTACTCCCCTCAGCAGTGTATTTCGGTTGGTCTGCCTGTTCTGTTCCCGGCTCTGTCTCTGGTGAATCCTCTCACCATCCCACACATCTGGCCTGTACTCTGGTTCTTGTATAAATAAATAAATAAATCTTAAAAAAATAATATATATATATAGCACCTTAATTTTTAGAAAGTTTAAGTTTTTTTTTTTAAGATCTATTTATTTACTTATACAAGAACCATGGTACAGGCCATATGTGCGTGACGGTGTGAGAATTCACCAGAGACGGGGTTGGGGGGATGTGGCGCGCAGAACAGGCAAACTCACCGAAGTCACTGCTGAGGGGAGCAGCGGGCAAGACAGGAGAGGTCTGCCACACCATGTGGGGCCGTCACTGCCCGGCTGGGATCAAACCAGTGCTGCAGAGGCTGCGAACATCTTCACAGCACTCTGCTCAACTGCCTGCGCCATTAGGGGAGGCCCAGAAAGTTTAAGTTTTGCATCAAAATTCGAGGGAATTATAGAGATTACACATATACCAAGAGCCTCACACATGTGTGTCATTCCCCATTAATAATATTCCCCCCAAAAGAGATAGACTGTTACAACTGATGAACCTACATTGACACCTTCTAATCACCCCAAATCTGTAGTTTCCTTTTTGGTTCACTGCTGGTATTGGGCATTCTAATGGATTTGGGCAGATAAAAATGATATATCTCTCCTTCATTATAATATCATAGAGAGTTTTCACTGTCCTAAAAATTCTCTGTATACCAACTCTTCTACCTCTCCCTGCCCTTTACATAATCATGGCAACCTGTTATCTTTTTATTGTCTCTATAATTTTGTCTTTTATAGAATGTCTTGTAGTTGTAATCCTATAATATATAGTCTATCTAGGTTGGCATTTTTTACTTAGTAATAAACATTTCAGTTTCCTTTATGTCTTCATGCTATAATAGCTATTTAACTTTAGCACTGAAAATGTGTCATTTTCTAGATGCAGTAGAGATTTTACATCCATTTATTAAAGATATCTTGGTTGCTTCCAAATTTTGAATAAATTTGATATGCCATCCAGTATAGTTTTTTGTGTGGACATGTTTTCATTCCCTTGGCCAAATATCAAGAAGTGTAATTGCTGCATTTGCATGGTACAATAAATGCATATATTGCCAAATTTGAGTTCACATTAATATCTTCAACTCTAACCCAGTTGTCTAACTTTTTTTAAATTTTTTTTAAGATTTATTCATTCATGCATATAAGTTATATGTGCAGAAGGGTGAGAGGATTCACGAGAGACAGAGAGGGGAACAGAACAGGCAGACTGACGAAATACACTGCTGAGGGGAGCAGCAGGCACAGCAGGAGAGGTCTGCTATGCCATGTGGGATTCTTGCTGGCAGGCTGGGATCGAACTGGATCTGCAGAGGCTGCTCACAGCTTCACAGTACTGCGCTCAACCGCCTGTGCCACCAGGAGAGGCCCACTCCTCTAATTTTTATTCTAATCTTCCCTTCTTGCTTATCTATTACTTTCTCCTGACATTGAGAAATGTAGCTTTCATTTTCCACCATCAATTTTTCCTATTGTTCCATTCTCAGCATAACTCTAAAGAAGGTTAAAAATTGCTAACTCAAACTTCTGTGAGAAATTTATCAATCAAATGACAGTACTAAGTATAGTTCCTTTTGCTTTTATTGTTATAATTTTCTACCAAAACATCATTTTCAAAAGTTACTTGGGTCAGATTATTTTTCTTGTCCACTGTTTTTCAGATTTTTGGAAGATCTACACATATCTTAAGATATTTTTTAATGGTGAGAAAACTTTTCTCTGATGACTTCAAACAATGGTGCATCGTGAAATAATGGTATATTAACCAGAGGGCTTCAATAGCATTTCTCTACTTGCCAAGTGAAAATGAAGTAATTTTCATCAAAGCAACATACTAAACTGGAACAGATGGTGCCATGTATTTCAGGTATTGACTGATTTCTACACTCTAGGGAAGTGGTGAAAGCCATAGCCATGTATGGCTGAGCTAGGTATGTCCCAATTCGTTGTGCATGTTATTTTTCCTGCTGCATGTGATCATTCATTAGTCATTTCTACTATTATGTCATATGACTCCAAAGTTCACTGGAAGAGTTATTATAACGCCCTTCTGCTCTGTTGAACATAATATTTTTTTCTAAGACATCCCTGCTTCTTATAGGTATACCGCATCATATTGACATTAACTGATCAATGATCAATGTCATAGGTATACCGCATCATATTGACATTAACTGATCAATGATAATTCTAGGACCTCCCTGATGGCACAAGGGGTTAAGCACTGCATTATGAAGCCATCTGTGGTATCTGCAGCATGAGTTCTATCCAGCCAGCTAGGGAGCAACCCACATGGCACAGCAGACCTCTCCTAACTCACCCGCTGTTCTCCTCAGCAGTGTACTTTGGTCAATCTGCCTGTTCTGTTCCCCACTCTGCCTCTGGTGAATCCTCTCACCCCCCGCATCTCTGGCCTGTACCCCAGCTCTTGTATGCATAAATAAATAAATCTTAAAAAAAAACAAAAAGATATTCTAGATATTTGTTTTCATAATGTTGAAATTTTCCTATTCTATGAATGTTCAAAAATTATCTATCAATGGGTTTGAGCATTATGTTTCATTAATGTTCTATTATACAGAAAATTACTAGAAATATAACATCCATATATTATCCTCCAACTTAGGGTTTTACAAGGTTATAATGATGGTGTCATCTGGGATGCACTGTCCCTGGAGATCCAACAAAGAAAGAATCCACTTCCAAGCTTATATAAGGAGTTGGCTCAATTTATTTCCTTGTGGTTTATATGATTTAGGAAATAGACATTTTATTGGCATTTCACTAGAGATAACTTTCTAATCCTTTAGGCAACCTCCTAACAGCCCTTCATCATGGTCCTCTTCAAGATCAGTGAGATAATCTCTCTAATCCCAGCCTGCTCAAGCAGAGCCTTACATAATATAACATAATCATGGGATCCATAAACTTGCATCAAATTTCATAAACAATAAGCAAGTCTTAGGTCTCAGAATCAAGGGCACTCAGACAAAAGGATTGTATAAAACCATGACTCAAAGAGGGGGTTATTTTAGACTGTATTTGATACATTGGTATTGCATATATTAGGATGAATATAAAATATAGAGTTCCACTAATTGTAAGTTTTTCTGTCAAGTGAGGCAGAGATAAAAAGTAATAAATTCAAAAAAAATATTACAAATATCAATGTGTTATAAAGGATAAATAGGCTACTGAAAAGAGAAGAATGTATGGAATATTTATTTCAGTTGAGCTAGTGTGGAATGGCCTGTTAGAGCTCAAGCATCTTTCTGAGGGCTGGGGCTGAAAAAATGAGAAAGAGCTATTAAACAGAAAAGCAAGGAAGGAGAGAGAAGGATAGAAAGATATTCTGATAGAAGGAATATTATGACTCTACGTAGGAGGAAAAATATGACTTACTTTAAAATAATACATTTGAGATAAGTAAATTTAAAACACATGCATAGGGCCTCCCCGGTGGCGCAGCAGTTGAGCGCTGGGTTGCGAAGCTGCCCACAGCCTCTGCAGCGCAGGTTCGATCCCCGGCTGCTCCCCGGCCACCAGAGGAGGGTCCCACATGGCGCGCAGATCTCTCCTGCAGCCAGCTGCTCCCCTCAGCAGTGTACTTTGGTCCTTCTGCCTGCTCTGCTCCCCGCTCTGGTTCTGATGAATTCTCTCACCCTCCTGCGCTTCTGACTGTACCAGTGCATGTATAAACAAACAAACAAAAAAAAAACAAACAAATAAATAAATACATAAACATGCCTCTATTAAAAAAAAAACAAAACATGCATAGACCATTTACAGGTTTTTAGACTAAAGAAGAACATGTTTTATTTTGAAGAGGAATCAGTGTTAGTGTATGGGAAATGCAGCATACTTGATTTGTAATTGAATATTACCCTTTTAAATATGAAACAGTTGGAAAAAATAGATGGGGGAATGACCAATTAAGAGGTTATATCATCATAGACAAAAGATGGCTGGGAGTTGGCCAAGAGTGGTGACACAGCCAACACTGGAGATGAATGCAGTGAAACTGCATTTTCAAGGTCATATATATGGATATGGTCTCAATTTTGAGGTTAAAATTAAGCTAATTTGAAACATTGAATACTCATTTTTGGTTGTCAGAAGAAATATGTAGATATTATTAAAGCTGTAAGAAAAGTTAACATTACTTAAGGAAGTTTTTAATATAAAGGAGTGGATCCATAGTTCTCATATTAAATGTTCAGTAGATTAAGAGGATATAACAATAGAATATAAATAACATTGACTACTGAGCTTGGAGGGGAAAACCAGTAATATATGGAAACATAAAAGACAAAAGGGGGTCAGTTTTATGACTACAGAGAGAAGTCACCTGTGCTGCTAAAGTCAGAAGCTCCATAACATGATGATAAACAAACGGTGTGCATGCCACTTGGGATATGAGAGTCTTTAGTGACATTGACAAGATAATAGCAGAATGGAGGTAGAAGACTCATATAAATGTTATAAATATAAGTAGAAGGTAGGTAACAGTTGGTTGAAAAGTGAATTGGGCATGAAGAATTGAAGAGTGCACATATGATGTTTGACTTTGAAGAAAAACAAAGAATGGCAGCAGTGTTTCCAAGAAATAATGAACGCATGAAAATTATTTTTGTGAATGAAAATATGTAACACATTTGACATTTGTCTGACCCATCTTAGTGGCTTAGCAAATGTGCGATTGCAACTTGTCTTTACTATACACTTGTAAAAAATGCTTAGATAATCAAGACACTAGAGTGTTTTCTGCCTTTAGTGGACGTTTTAGAGGAAGAAAAGCTAGAACTGAATGCTACTTGAAACAATTGTCTTCTATCTAGAAATTTTTCATTCTTTGTTTTTTCTCCATGTCACATAGGCAGAGAACCTGTAATCTAATCACCACAATGTGTGTGTAGATTTAACAATTTCAAACCAGCGGAGTTATTAAGAAAACTGGCCTAAAGATATCGTGAAAAATCACCTTCCAATTATAACTTAATTGCTATCTTCCCTCTCTCTTTTACCTATTTTACAGTTACTTTATCCACACATGTTGCTTGGGGAGATAGTCCATTAATCCCAAGAGTTCTATTTTCAATTCTACCTTGCACTAACTCTGCAATACTGGGAAAATAAATTAAATTCTCTGGACCTCAGTGTGCTCAGATGAAAGATGCAGGTTGTGAGCTGAATATACTTTTAAGATATTTCCAAATTTTCAAGTGCAATGATTTCATTTTTTGAGTGTCTCATTCTGGAAGAAATAATTTTAAAGAAAATAGAACATAACCAATTTTTATATACTGTTTTTTGCTGTTTTCATGGCATTATTATATGTAAAAAGGAAAATATTTGCTTTGTAGAAAAAAAAATAAGTTGCAATGCCATAAGTAACAAAAAGAGATTGAATCTAGCTGCATTTCCTATTGGAATTTATTTCTCATCACTATTTTATTGTGGGACAAAACTGATTTTTTCCTAGCCTACTACTACTCATTCAAGATCTGCCTATTTTCACTTTGGGGTTTAACAAAGTCATGTTATTTGAACTTGAAAGAACTCACTAAAGTAATGCATGCAACATTTAAAGTAAACATACAACATTATAACATTACATGCAGCACATAAAGTAGATATTGGTCAGAACAGAAAAAATTTCTTCTAATGTAATCAAGATTTGGTACCTTATTAGAGTATTAATTAATCAGTCTCTTTCACACTAGTAGATAAGTTCTATAAAAGAAGAATCTAAATTATATGAACACCCTCTGTATCCAACATTTTTAAATGAAAATATATAAATGGATGAAAGAAGGGAGAATACATATATAGACAGAAAGAAGCACTCGAGGATGCTGAGTGAATACAGCAACTTAACCATGTAATGAGTAGGTGTATTAAAAATTAATATAGCACAGTTAAGTACTCAATTAAAGGGATTTACTTCTAAAATGAAACATGTATAATGTATGTGGATTATTTTAACGATATTTAATTAGATAATGAATTTGAATATACCTACTATAAATTTTTAAGATGATCTATATATTTTACAAAATTAAAGCACTGGTTTTATATGAAAACAATCTTAAAAATTACAGTGAGATAGATAAATATTTACAGCTCATGTATCAGCCAACATTGAAAAATACATTCACTTATTAATTCTCACTGACACTTACTGATAGAAACAACTTTTTTTTTTTTTTAATAAATTTTATTGTTATATTCCCCATACAATTGCAGCCCCCCCATTCTGACCCCAATCCCTCCCCTCCCACCCCCGCCCCCCTAAAAGTGTCTCTGGTTCATAGTTTTTTGTTGATTTTGATTTTCACTTTCTTATAGTTATTCATTTTCCTGGTCCCTTATTTAAGTTTTCTAGATTCCTGCTATGAGTGAGACCATCCGGTATTTTTCTTTTTCTTTTTGGCTTATTTCGCTGAGCATGATCCCTTCCAGCGCCATCCATGTTGCTGCAAATTGCATGTGTTTGTCTTTTTTGAATGCTGAGTAATATTCCATGGTATATATGTACCACATCTTCTTGATCCAGTCATCTATTTTTGGGCATTTGGGTTGTTTCCAAAGCTTAGCTATTGTAAACAGTGCTGCTATAAACATAGGGGTGCAGGTGTTCTTTGGAATTGATGTTTCTGTGTCCTTTGGGTAAATACCTAGGAGTGGAATTGCTGGATCATATGGAAGCTCTATGTTTAGTAGGTCCAGAAATCTCCACACAGCTCTCCACAGTGGTTGGACCAGTTTGCACTCCCACCAACAGTGCAGAAGAGTTCCTTTTTCTCCACACCCTCGCCAACATTTGTTGTTGCTAGTTTTTTTAATATGTGCCATTCTCACTGGTGTAAGATGGTATCTCATGGTAGTTTTGATTTGCATTTCCCTGATGACAAGTGATGTTGAACATTTTTTCATATGCCTGTTGGCCATTTGCATTTCCTCTTCAGAGAAGTTTCTTTTAAGCTCTTCTGCCCATTTTTTGACTGGATTATTTTCTTTGTTGTTGTTGAGTCTCATCAGCTCTTTGCAGATTTTTGTGATCAGTCCTTTATCATTAGTGTTGGGTGCAAAAATGTTCTCCCAGTTGGTGGGGTTTCTCTTTGTTTTTGTTATTGTCTCTTTTGCTGTGCAAAAGCTCTTTAATTTGATGTAGTCCCAGCTGTTTATCTTTGCCTTCACTATCACTGCTTTGGGTGATGTGTCTGTAAAGATGTCTTTGATGTGCAAATCACGTAGTGTTTCGCCTATATTTCCTTCTATATATTTTATGGTTTCAGGTCTTATGTCTAGTTCTTTAATCCATTTTGAGTTGATTTTTGTGTATGGTGTGAGGTGGTGGTCAAGCTTCATTCTTTTGCATGTAGCGACCCAGTTTTCCCAGCACCATTTATTGAACAAACTTTCTTTGCTCCAATGCATATTCTTTGCTCCTTTGTCAAAGATTAGTTGACCATAAATCTGTGGGTTTATTTCTGGATTTTCTATTCGATTCCATTGGTCTGTATTTCTGTTCTTGTTCCAATACCATGCAGTTTTGATGATTATGGCTTTGTAGTATAGTTTGAAGTCTGGGAGTCTGATGCCTCCATTCCCTTCTTTTTTTTTCAGGAGAGCTTTGGCTATTCGGGGTTTTTGGTGATTCCATATGAATTTCATCAATAATTGTTCTATTTCTTTGAAGAATGACATTGAAATTTTGATTGGAATAGCATTGAATCTGTATATTGCTTTTGGCAGGATGGCCATTTTAATAATGTTTATTCTTCCAATCCATGAGCAGGGGACGTCTCTCCATTTCTTTGTGTCTTCTTCTATTTCTTTTAACAGTGTTTTATAGTTTTCTTTGTATAGGTCCTTTCCCTCTTTTGTTAGATTTATTCCCAAATATTTGATTTTTTTTGTTTCAATAACAAAAGGGATGGTCTTTTTGATTTCTTCTTCTTCAGATTTATTGTTTGTGTATAGGAAGGCTACTGACTTTTGCGTGTTGATTTTGTATCCTGCCACTTTACTGAACTGATTGATGAGTTGAATTAGCTTTTCAATGGAGTTTTTGGGGTTCTCTATGTATAATATCATATCGTCTGCAAATAGTGATAGTTTGACTTCTTCTTTTCCTATTTGGATTCCTTGGATGTCTTTCTCTTGTCTTATTGCCCTGGCTAGGACTTCCAGTATTATATTGAAAAGCAATGGTGAGAGTGGACATTCTTGTCTTGTTCCAGATCTTAATGGAATTGCTTTCAGCTTTTCACCATTGAGAATGATACTGGCTGTTGGCTTGTCATAGATGGCCTTTATGATGTTGAGGTATGTTCCTTGTATCCCAAGAATTTCAAGGGCTTTTATCATGAATGGGTGTTGCACTTTGTCGAAAGCTTTCTCAGCATCTATTGATATTATCATATGGTTTTTATATTTCTTTTTGTTGATGTGTTGGATAACGTTGATTGATTTTCGGATGTTAAACCATCCTTGTGCCCCTGGAATGAATCCAACTTGGTCGTGGTGAATTATCTTATGGATACATTGTTGGATTCTGATAGCTAAAATTTTATTGAGGATTTTTGCATCAGTGTTCATTAGGGAGATTGGCCTGTAGTTTTCCTTTTTTGTGTTGTCCTTGTTCGGTTTTGGTATTAGTGTAATGTTGGCTTCATAAAACGTGTTTGGTATTGTCCCTTCCTTCTCAATTTTTTGGAAGAGTTTGTGAAGGATAGGCACTAATTCGTCTCTGAATGTTTGGTAGAATTCATTTGTAAATCCATCAGGTCCTGGGCTTTTGTTTTTGGGGAGGTTTTTTATTACCATTTCAATTTCGCTAATTGTAATTGGTCTGTTTAGGTGTTCTATTTCTTCTTTATCTAGCTTTGGGTGATTGTAGAGTTGTAGGAATTTGTCCATCTCCTCTAGATTGTTAAACTTGTTTCCATATAACTGTTCATAGTAGTTACTGATTATTCTTTTGATTTCTGCTGTGTCCGTTGTGATTTCTCCTCTTTCATTGATGATCCTGTTTATTTGTGCTTTCTCCCTTTTTTCCTTTGTGAGCCTGGCTAGGGGTTTGTCTATTTTATTGATTTTTTCAAAAAACCAGCTCTTGGTTTCATTGATCTTTTGGATTGTTTTTTTAGTTTCAATTTCATTTATTTCTGCTTTGGTTTTTATTATTTCTTTTCTTCTACTGGTTTTGGGGTTTTTTTGTTGTTCTTTTTCTAGATCTTTGAGCTTCGAGATGAGGTTGTTTCTTTGCGTTCTTTCTTGTTTCTTGATGTGAGCTTCTATTGCTATATATTTTCCTCTTATTACTGCTTTTGCTGCATCCCATACATTTAGGATATTAGTGTCCTCCTTGTCGTTCAATTCAAAAAATTTTTTTTTTTTTTTTTTCTTAACATTTTTTTTAAAGATTTATTTATTTATGCATACAAGACCTGGGGTACAGGCCAGAGTGCGGGGAGTGAGAGGATTCACCAGAGACAGAGTGGGGAACAGAACTGGCAGATTGACCAAAGTACACTGAGGGGAGCAGCAGGCGAGTCAGGAGAGGTCCGCTGCACCATGTGGGTTTCTCCATGGCTGGCCAGGGATCCAAATTCAAAAAATTTTTTAATTTCTTCTTTGATCTCCTCATTAGTCCAATGGTCTTCCAGTAGTGTGGTTTTTAATCTCCATGAGGTAGGAAAGTTCCTTGCCTTCTTTTTATGGTTTATTTCTAGTTTGATGCCTTCATGGTCAGAAAAGATGGTTGATATGATTTCAATCTTGGTGTATCTGTTGATGTTTGTCTTGTGCCCCAGTATGTGATCGATCCTGGAGAATGATCCGTGTGCGCTTGAGAAAAATGTGTACTCCGTTTTTTTGGGGTTTAGTGTTCTATAGATGTCTGTTAAGCCTAATTGCTCTAGGTCCTTATTTAGAGCTTTGGTTTCTTTACTTATTTTTTGTCTTGTTGATCTATCCATTGTTGATAGTGGTGTGTTGAAGTTTCCCACTACGTATGTGTTTTCTCTGATGTCTGTTTTCAGAGAGGACAACAGTTGTCTGATATATTTTGGTGCTCCTTCGTTTGGTGAGTATATGTTAATGAGTGTTATTTCTTCTTGAAGTATTGTCCCCTTGATCATAATGTAGTGACCATTGGGGTCTCTTTTTATCTTTTTGAGTTTGAAATCTGTTTTATCTGATATAAGTATAGCTGTTCCTGCTTTCTTTTTTGGTCCATTTGCTTGTAGGATTGTTTTCCATCCTTTAACTTTGAGCCTATTTTTATCTTTTGTAGCTAAATGTGTTTCCTGGAGACAGCAAAAGGTTGGGTTTTGTTTCTTAATCCAGGCTGCCACTCTGTGTCTTTTTATTGAAGAGTTTAGTCCATTTACATTTAGAGTTAATATTGATATGTTAACATCTGTATTTGCCATTGTGTTTGTCTTTCCTTTGATTTTATTTATTTATTCTTTTAATAACTTTTTTTTTTTTTTTGGCCTTCTTTCATTGTTATTCGTCCCTCTGAGGTTCTGGCTTTAGGACTCCTTGTAGTATTTTTTGGAGTGGGGGTTTAGTTGCAATGAAATTCCGGAGTTTCTGTTTGTCTGGGAAGGTCCATATTCTTTCTTCAAAGAGGAAGGAGAGCTTTGCGGGATAGAGTATTCTTGGTTGGCATCTGTTTTCTTGGAGTCTGTTGACTATGTCCCTCCACTCTCTCCTTGCCCGTAGTGTTTCTTCGGAGAAGTCTGATGTCAGCCTGATTGGTTTTCCTTTGAATGTTATCTGCTGATAGAAACAACTTTAAAATTAAAATAAGTCTAGCAGGGCCTCCCCTGGGGGCGCAGCGCTTGAGAGCTGGGCTGCAAAGCTGCCTGCAGCCTCTGCAGTGCCGGTTCGATCCCTGGCCACTGGCGAGGGTCCCACATGGGGTGACAGACCTCTCCTGCCACACCCACTGCTCCGCTCAGCAGTGTATTTGGTCGGTCTGCCTGTTCTGTTCCCTGCTCTGGTTCTGGTGAATTCTCTCACCCTCCCATGCTTCTGACTGTAGCCAGTGTTTGTATAAAATAAATATATACATCTTTAAAAAAAAAAATCTTGGGCCTCCCCTGGTGGCACAGCGGTTGAGCGCTGGGCTGCGAAGCTGTCCGCAGCCTCTGCAGCTCTGGTTTGATCCCTGGCCACAGGGAAGGGTCCCACATGGCACCTACACCTCTCCTGCTGTGTCCGCTACTCCCCTCAGCAGTGTATTTCATCAGTCGCTCTGTTCTTCTCCCCGCTCTGGCTCTGGTGAATTCTCTCACCCTCCCGTGCTTGTATAAATAAATAAATAAATCTTTAAAAAAAATTAAAAAAAAAAAAAAAAAGCCTAGCAAATCATGAAAACTGAGCAAACTGTCATTTAGCAAAAAATGACAGGATTAATACAAGGGGAATAATTTATAAATTTTAAATTTATATTCTGTCTGCAAAATATATGTGTTTATTTGTTGATTATTTTTACTAGCTCAAAGGAACTACATGTTTTTTAAATTTAATAATTTAGAGGCTGAAACATGTCAAATTAGCATAAGCATGCTATACATGAATGTTCTGATTATTCAAATGTATCATTAATTATGTGAATTATCTAAGTTTTTCATATGATTTGGATAAACATCTCTTATTTACTATGTGACATATGCCAGTCTTATCAAGGGAGATTTGAATATAGGTTGACTAGAACTTGATATTTTATATTGCATTTTCTATAGCACAAGTTTATAATGCTTAGTTTGTATAAGAGAATATATGATCTTTTATAATGTTGATACATCCATTTTTTCTAAAGATTTATTTATTTATTTATTTACTTACTTACTTACTTATTTAGTTATACAAGCACTGGGTACAGTCAGAAGCATGGGAG
Source organism: Talpa occidentalis (assembly GCF_014898055.3). Lineage (NCBI taxonomy): Eukaryota > Metazoa > Chordata > Mammalia > Eulipotyphla > Talpidae > Talpa > Talpa occidentalis. Next base: position 72,501,083 of record NW_023604295.1, on the reverse strand, counting down.
GGTGAGATAATTCACCAGAGCTAGAGTGGAGAACAGAACAGGCAGACTAATGAAGTACACTGCTGAGGGGAGCAGCAGGTGGCAAGAGAGGTCTGCGCACCATGTGGGACCCTCGCCCAGAGGCCAGGGATCGAACTGGTGCAGCAGAGGCCGTGGGCAGCTTCGCAGCCCAGTGTTCAACTGCTGTGCCACTGGGAAGGCCCAATACTCCATTTTTTTAAAGATTTATTTATTTGTGCATCAAGAATGGGGTACAGGCCAGTGGAATGGAGGTGAGAGTATTCACCAGAGACAGAGTAGGGTACAGAACAGACAGATTGACTGAAATACACTGCTGAAGGGAGTAGAGGACAAGTCATGAGAGGTCTGATGATCTATGTGGGTCACCTTCCTGGCCAGCCGGGGATCAAATTTGTGCTGCAGTGGCTGTGGATAGCTTCATAGGTTGCATCTTAACCCCTTGTGCCACCAGGGAGGCCCAATACATCTATTTTTTGAATCTGACATGCTATAGGCCCAAACTACTAAACAAAACAATGCAATCTCAAAAACAGTTATAAGCTAACCTAGGAATCATCAATTGAAAAAAAATTATATAATTATCTTAGCTCTTGATGTTTTAAATTTAACACATAATATATTTTCATATATACATTATTTTTATAAAATAATTTATAAGGGGCCTCCTTGGTGGCACAGGCAGTTGAGCACAGCATGTGAAGCTGTCTGAAGCCTCTGCAGCGCAGTCTGATCCTGACCAGCGGAGGCGATACCCACATGGTGTGGCAGACCTCCCCTGTTGCGCCTGCTGCTCCCCTCAGCAGTGTATTTCAGCAGATCTGCCTATTCTGTTCCCTGCTCTGTCTCTGGTGAATCCTCTAACCCCCCCCACATCTGGCCTGTACCCCAGTTCTTGTATGCATGAATAAATAAATCTTTAAAAAATCATTTGTAGGACTTATCTACAGATAATGAAGCTTTTTTTACATTAAAACATCCATGAAAAACCACATTGTCTAAATATTTATGTCTATGTATCTAGCAGAAATTTTCTTTTACATTAATTGTTATTAGTGTAAGTTCTCTGAGGATTTAAAATAAAAGAAGTACCTTAAAACATATGCCAAACATTAGTCTGACTTGTAAGAAAATAATCTAAGTGGTTCCATGTGTAAGAAATGAAATGTATAATAAGAGTGTATTGCCTTCCATATACAGAAATATTATCCTTTAGAGTACAGAATTATTAAAAGAAAATTATTTAAAAAAATCTTCAAAATATTGGACCTCCCCAGTGGCGCAGCGGTTGAGCACTGGGTTGTGAAGCTGCCCGCAGCCTCTGCAGCACCAGTTTGATCTCTGGCCACCAGAGGAGGGTCCCACATGGCGTGCAGTGCAGACCTCTCCTGCCGCCCGCTGCTCCCCTCAGCAGTGTGTTTCGTCGTTTTGACTGTTCTGTTCTCCGCTCTGGCTATGGTGAATTCTCTCACCCTCCCACGCTTCTGACTGTACCCAGTGCTTGTATAAATAAATAAAAATTAAAAATTAAAAAAAAGAACCCTGCTTTAAAAAAAATCTTCAAAATATTATGTCTACCAACTTAAGCTGGATAAAATAGGGTAGTAAGTATCTATCATTTCTTCACCATGTGAAACAGTGGGAAAAACAATATGATATTCCATGAGTTCTCCTGAACTCAGCCAAGCACAGAAGTGGCAGTAAAGAAGACATGTTTACAGCTATAAAGAAGACATGAATTAAGCACAGGAGAACTCATGGCCTATACCCCAGCTCTTGTATAAATAAAATACCTTAAAAAAAGTTGACTTCCTAGAAACTTTTGATTCAATCAGCAAGACTATTATTTTGTTTTATTACACTTGATTGAATAACCACAATTCAGAAAGAAAGAACATTAAGCTATAACTTAAAAGAACTATATACTTGGGCCTCCTGGTGGCACAAGGGATTAAGACACAACCTATGAAGCTATCAGCCTCCACAGCAGCACCAGTTTGATCCCTGGCCAGGGAGCTGACCCACATGGCACAAGAGACCTCTCCTGTCTTGCTGCTGCTCCCCTCAGCAGTGTATTTCAGTCCATCTGCCTGTTCTGTTCCCCACTCTGTCTCTTATGAATCCTCTCACCCACCCCATATCTCTGGCCTGTACCCCAGCTCTTGCTTTGAGCTCTGTAGCAATCTAGACAACATAACAAGCTATTACTTGGGTAGCCCTTAAGACCCACAAATGCCAGTCTCTGTAAAGTGTATAGAATGCATTAAGATGCTCTGTGGACTCAGTGGCATCACCATAGGAGAATCACAGTGAAAAGCCTATGTGTCTGTTCAAAAGTTTTATTGTTTTCTGCAAGGCACTATTCTCCTTTTGAGAAACAGATCATACTTGTCTAAGTGAATCTGAAATAAATTCAACTTGTGATAAATAAATAAATAAATAAATAAACCTATGTTGTTTATTATCATCCACCAAGCTAATATGTAGCAGCACCTTTTTCTTACTAGGGCAAAAGAATCAAGCCCAGATACTAGTATGTTTTTCATGCACAAACATATCACAGGAAACAATAATTTTGCCGGATAATTAAAGACTCAGGGAAACGAGACTAGAAGATGACAAAAGTCATGAAGAGGAATGTGAAAGGACCTCTACAAGGAACACATGGTTGAGGCTTTTGTCTCTCATACAATTGTTCATCAAAGAAATCTACTACAGAGATAGGTGCCAAAAATCATAAGGACACCATGTCCACTTCGTATCCAGCTTCTTTTGCCAGGTATTGCAGTGTGTGTTCACTGTGTTCATGTAAATGTTGGTCAGGGTGACAAGGGCAAAGGTTATGCACAATTTATAAGGTAGTACTCAACATAGCTGATTTGGTTTCAGTAGTGTTGAGTACACAACCACCAAGAGCCATTGTCATTAATGAACCATTAATATGGCATCTTTACCTGGGCAATATATAGAAAGTTGATTACAATGGAGCTTTTTCATCTAGAAGAAGGGATCAATGGATTGGTAATTGATTAAATGGTAATTCAGGATAGCATTTGTCTTTCATGCTGTTTTTTCCCTCCTCATTCTCACTGAATTACTCAAATTCCTTATTCTCACAATAAGAGATGCTATTTTTCTTATTGCCTAAAAGTACATCCCAGAAAGTATGGTAGATACTATGTTTTTTTTTCTTACCATGTGGTTCATCAACCAAATGTAACAAGCTTTCTTTTGAAGTACCTTCTTTTTTTTTAAAAAAAAAAAGATTTATTTATGCATACAAGTACTGGGGTACAGGCCAGAAGTATGGGCGGTGAGAGGATAAACCAGAGACAAAATGGGGAATAGAACAGCCAGATTGACTGAAATACACTGCTGAGGGGAGCAGCAGGTGGGACAGGAGAGGTCTCCTGTGCCATGTCGGTAGCTCCCAGGCCTGGGATAGAACTTGTGCTGCAGTGCTGCGGATAGCTTCATAGTGTGACACCTAACCCCTTGTGCCACCATGGAGGCCCAGCATTCTGTCTTTTGAATTAGTATTTTTATGTTCTTTGAATAGATTCCTAAGAGTCAAATCTCTGGTTCACATGGTAAATTCCTTTTTAATATTTTGAGTAAGCTCTACACAGCTTTTCACAGTGTCTGGACCAGTTTACGTTCCCATCAGTGAACAAAGAGTCAGGAAAAAAGACAAAAACTTGCAAGATGACCATAGATCTGAGGCATATAGCAGGGGAGGGGAGGGAAGAGGGGTCAAACAGAGGAGGGAAGAGCACAAGGGACTGTGGTGATAGTCCATGGGTGCAAAGGTGGTGGGAGAACTATAGGGACTACACCTGAGGGGAGAAATAAAATACTATACAAAAATGAACCACAGTGTAAGAAAATAAGTAAATCAATTTCATATTAAAAAAACAGCTAGACTGATAAAAACTGGAATTACATCCTGAGAGTTCATTCCTGTTAGGGTATCGTCTCACAGAAAGTTTTCTTAATCTCATGCTATTTCACACAAGACAGAATATATTGGCCCATGAGACAAAAAAATTCAGTGGAACTGGCTTTTCTCTCTGTTATATTAAATTTGAACATTTGATTTCGAATAATTTTTCCCCAAACAGCAAGTTAATACTGCCATGTGGTTATTGAAGTCTTTTCACAGTAGTGAACATTAGATAAAGGAGAGATTTACTGGCACAATTGGTCATCATATATCTATTTTTTCCCCATTCCTTTTGTTTCCATTTCCTGTTGAGAATATTGGTAGTGGTTAACTTTATGATGCCAACTCCAGGTTATAAATTTCCTAGGTAAAAATTCTCAAACATTAATATATAAAATACAAGTAAAGACATTCTAGGTATAAAATCTCATGATCCCTTTATAGTCCTGAGTCAGATGAAGTTTTTAGTTTAAGCTTATTCTAGTCCCCACCCTGCTGATCCCATGATGTTGCATACATTTGTCTCTAAGACTGACAAACATTTGACAATTGGAATTGCATTACCCTACTCCATAAAAGAAAAAAAAATGATTTTGCTATATCACTATTGTCTATTTTAGCTGAAATGTGTTCAGCTTGATCCCGGCCTCCTTTTTCAGCTTTATGTCCATCACACATCTTCTCATTCTACGCTGAAAACTCATGGAATTACGGTTCATTATCTAAACACACCAGGTACTGCCAGTCTCTGGCAGAGACTCACACCCTCTAAGGTCTGAACTGCCAATTATCACCAAATCCATCCTCTCACCCATGAAATCCATGATATAAAATCCAAATCAGCTCTTATCTCTCAGAGGAGAACTTCCTGATCCCTTTAGCAGAAAAAAAAAATGTCACTCATCCCTTTTTTTTCCTGAAGCGTAAGTGTTTCTATATAGCACAACATATAAAAGGAGAGTGACTGAGATTATCATGCAAAGATATCAAGGACTCTCCTTTATCAGTTACTATAATTTCAGTGCCTAATGCTTACAAATAACAGGGGCTGAACTTAATTTGCCTATATAGAAGTATTATAGCATAGCAGTCTGAGCATAGGTAAATAAAACAGTAGAGCAAAGTTAATGGTTAAAGTCAGTTATACCTTGCACAGATTACATCATCAGGCCTCCCCAGTGGCGCAGAGATTGAGTGCTGGACTGCAAAGCTGCCCGCAGCCTCTGCAGCGCCAGTTCGATCCCCGGCTGCCAGCGAGGGTCCCACATGGCACGCAGACCTCTCCTGCCATGCCTGCTGCTCCCTCAGCAGTGTACTTCACCAGTCTGCCTGCTCTGTTCCCCGCTCTGGCTCTGGTGAATTCTCTCACCCTCCCGCACTGTACCCAGTGCTTGTATAAATAAATCTTTAAAAAATAAATAAATAAATAAATAAATAAATAAATAAATAAACAAATAAATAAATAAGCTCTTAAAAAAAAACAAATTACATCATCTCCATGATATTCAATTTCTCATACAGGTGAAATGAAATGAGTAGAATAACTGAATCTTTTGCATCAATTTGTAGTGAGAAGTGAGAAATTTTATACATAATTATGAGTGATATATCCTTCTACATAATAATTTCTCAGTAACTATTGCTATAATTACCAGTTTATCAGCAGTATGTTATTGTGATTAAGTATATGACTTCTGGAGCCACCTGTCTGGATGACAACCACCCTCTGTTCTCTACTGGTTGAATAACCTTGGGCAAGTCACTCAGTCTCAGCAATTCCTCTCTAGAAAAGCATAATTGTACAATTTCATCAGATTTTTTTTAACAATACTTATAGATGTTTAGATAGTACATAAAAACAATATTGACTAAATGATTACCCACTATGATTAAACTTAGAGTAAATTTTAAAAATATATAGAATAATCCACTATCATACCCTGCTTCAATGATCTTTATAATTAGGCAATGGTGCTTTTACTAATTTGAAATGAATATTAACAATTGAAAGTAATGCATTTATTTAATGGATGACTTCATTAAGTTAATTAGATTGTAAACTTTTAAAATATAATCATTTTGCAATCTATTAATTTAAAATCTCATAAATAATAAGCAGAATTACGTTCCCTAAAGTGAAGATAATAGAGCAGAAATTCATGTATATATACACACATACAGACAATTTTATGATCATGATATTGACTATATACTAATTTTTTCAAACTGCAGAGTGCATGTCAGGTACATTTGTGAAAAAGGCAGTCAACCCATAAGCATTCAACATCTTAAACAAGAAAAGTCAAATTGACAGTTACCTGTTTCTCAAGTATCCCAATCAAAACTCTCTGCCACTCTAAGGAAAATCTTTTAGGGATATCCACCAGTTCATTTAACTGGATATGTCTCTTTCTAAAAATTTTGCATCAAGTCTTTTGAGGGAACACTCAATGAAAAAGATAAACTTGCAACATTAAAAAAAAAGATTCTAATATTATTACAGCAAAAAAGTCAGTTATTCTTGATGAATGAAAAAAACTAATTAACAAAGGTGTTAGGGACAGAGACAGAGAAAGATAGACTGAGAGATAATTTCAGGCACAGAAAATGTAATATCTCATACATGATTTTATCCATGGATAGATCTACATTTGGGATTAAAGATAGAATCCAATGTGCTAACCTATGTCCTCTAAATTAATATTGTGTTATATGAATGACTGCTGAAAAGTCCACAGCATTGTTGTCATTGAACTCTATAGTAAAAGGGGCATTCACATTAACTGTTGTAAGCTTCAGCATTAAACATTTCTCTAATATCTTCTACTAGCACAAAAGTGTAATAATTAATTAGTCTTTCTGATAACTTTTAGAGATAGACTCTACTTCAGGTATGAGATATTTGTGAGATGATAATGCAATTGATATATAGAATATTCATTTTGGAAATGTAATTAGCGGCACTTAACCCACAACTGTTATCATTTCTTACATGGCAGGTACCAAATAGAAACAGTTGCTATGAAACAAATGGGTTTTGATTTCTTCTTTTGAGGACCTAAATATAAAAATCAAAGGCTCATTTAAATTGGCCTTTTACTTTCAATGTTATTAAAATTTATTTTGAAATGTGTCATATATAGCATGATGATTGTAGTCTTTAAGTCAATTAGAAGCAATGATGGGAAGAAGTAAGGTGTATTGCTGGGAGGACTATGAAAGCTACACATGATTAATACTGCTGAGATCAACAGGATGTTTTACACTCTACAAACCAATTTTATATTCAATTTATTTGCCAGTGTGAATGTAGATGTTTTAATACCTCCATACAGCTTCTTGTTTCTCATATGATTGTTCTTCAAATTGTGAAAAGTAAAATTAAGGAGCATTAGCAGCATTTGAGATGACACAGAAAATAGATCATATTCGACATGGAAAAATGTTTTTCTGGCTAAGTAACAACTCATCTGAGGACATAGGGTATAATTCACCCCCAGGGTTGTCCTTTCCCCTGTCATTTACACAGCAGGTAATCTATGCTTCATATGAAGGAGGTGAATTATGTGCATCATGAGTAGGAAGAACAAGATGAAGGGAAACAACATTTCTGTCTTCAAATCTGGCATGCATCTCTGATAGCACTGCAACTCGGTCAAGAATGATCTAAGTATAAATGGCTTTGGCAGAGGAAGGAGACTATGTAGAGAAATACGTCAGCTGAAAATAATAATTATAAACTGATAATTTCCTTCTCTCACACTATGATATCTGTTAACTTCATTTTGAATCTCTCCAAATCATGAGCTTTTGTATGTTGTGTGCACATGGAAACTCATTTCACATTAACAAATAAAAAAAAAATGTAGAGAATAACAATTTTTTTATTAATGGTGTTTTAAAAATCTAACTCACTTTATAATTGTTATTTTTTTAATTGAAGAAAAATTTGTTTACAACACTGTATGATTTAGAAATATAGGATCATTCTCTTCAGATGTATAACACCATGTGGATCCACCAAGACATAGACCTCCACTGTAGTCCTCTGTGTCCCCAGCCCTCCATTCTCCATGGTAGCCTCTTTAAAACACGATTTACTTTGAAATAACTTAAAATTTTTAGAAAATCACTAAAGTAGTAGGAGCTGCCATGTATCTATCACCTATTATTTCCCTAAATTGACACATTATAGTACATTATCAAATCAAGGAAATTGATTAATGCCTTTAAAAAAAAAAGATTTATTTATTTATGCATACAAGAACGGGGTACAGGCCAAGAGGTGTGGGGGGTAAAAGGATTCACCAGAGACAGAGTGGAGAGCAGAACAGGCAGATTGAAATACACTGCTCAGAGGAGCAGCGGGTGAGACAGGAGAGGTCTGCTGTGTCATGTGGGTATCTCCCTGGCCAGGGATCGAACTCGTGCTGCAGTGGCTGCGGATACCTTCATAGGTTGTGTCTTAATCCCTTGTACCACCAGGAAGGCCTGGTTAATGGCTTTTATTTTTATTTTTATTTTTTAAAATATTTATTTATTTGTTTATACAAGCACTGGATACAGTCAGAAGTGCCGGAGGGTGAGAGAATTCACTAGAGCCAGAGCGGGGAGCTGAACAGGCAGACTGACGAAATACACTGGTAAGGGGAGCAGTGGGCGTGGCAGGAGAGGCCTGCAAGCCATGTGGGACCCTCGCCGGCAGCGGGGGATCGAACTGGCGATGCAGAGGCTGCTGACAGCTTCACAGCAGCCCAGCACTCAACCTCTGCGTCACTGGGGAGGCCCATTGTTAATGGGTTTTTAAAGACATGATCATTATTCAAGAAGATGTGGTACATATATACCATGGAATATTACTCAGCATTCAAAAAAGATAAACACATGCAATTTGCTGCAACATGGATGGCGCTGGAAGGGATCATGCTCAGCGAAATAAGCCAAAAAGAAAAAGAAAAATACCGGATGGTCTCACTCATAGCAGGAATCTAGAAAACTTAAATAATGGACCAGGAAAATGAAAAACTATAAGAAAGTGAAAATCAAAATCAACAAAAAACTATGAACCAGAGACACTTTTAGGGGGCGGGGGCGGGAGGGGAGGGATTGGGGTCAGAATGGGGGGCGGCAATTGTATGGGGAATATAACAATAAAATTTATAAAAAAAAAAAAAAAAAAAAAAAAAAATAAAGAAATGATCATTATAAAAATAATGAAAAGATTAGAATTCCAGCCCCCATTTAATGTTATAATTAAGTAGTTATAATATTTACCTATTTTGTATTCATTTTTAATCACACACATCTGCCCATTTCAAAGAAGCAAAGAATAGTGCACTATTTCACTAGAGACTTATAAAAAATGCCTTTGTTTTGCATGTATTGAAAGTGAGGGTGGTTTAATTTTCTATAGTAAATATGAATAAATAAATTCATTTTGGATTAACATTTTTCAAATTTATATAAATACTGTTTTGATAAAACTTAGATGACCTACCAGTGTTACAAAAATCCTAATACATTCTTAGGTTAATCCTGATATACAAACAAGGAGTACTTATAGAAACAGTAATTTTCCAGTGTTCATATAAATATTTATTAAATTATTTCAATAAGATGCAGAAACTATTTGGAATTTCAGTGGGCACACAAAAAGAATGCATTTCTGACATTTATTTGTAAATCACTTTGTATGGGATTTATAAAACACTTTTCTTTTGGAAAATATCAGGCATGAAGAACAGGTTCACAGGTACATCTGTCAAAACATATTTAATAGATGGTGACTTTGAAGCATCTCACAATTGTAATGAAATGTGAAAAAATACCATTGCAAAACAAGTAATTAAAAACAAACATGTCAAATGAAAATAATAATGATAATAAATTAGTGCCGATAATTTAAGGCAGAATACACACCTGTCTTTTAAAACAGATTAATGTGATAAGGAACATGGGATGGATATCTATGCTAATACATAGATTTGTGAAAATATGAAGCTGAACAAATCTTATGTGAAAGGTATCATCATGTTTAGAAAGACAGTTACATTAATTACCTACTTAGAATGGACTACTCAGGCTAACCAAAAACATTGTTTTTCTTTGGTTACATTATGGACAAAATTTGACCTTGGCGCACTTGCCTGTTCTACCTCTCCATAGGATAAAGTTATTGGCAGAAGAGAGGTTGTTTTGGCAGTGATTACCTTGCATTGAATGAAATTTATTTTTGGCCACAAAGTGGAAATACAGTTTCAAATAGAAAACAAGATTTATCTTTGAAAGATAAAAAGAACTACATTCTTATACCCTGATGGATTGCTAGTCATATTCAATTCATAACATGGGTCCTTCTGAAATTTCCAAGAACCCTCTTACAGCACATAACTATAATGGTGACTTGTTTAAAAGCCCTGCACTTGAATTAAAGACAATTTTCCTTGAAACAAGGTCTATAACCCTGTAAAAAAGGTGAAGTGCAGAGATGAGATGTATTCTCAGAAGTCACTTTCACTTGTGATTTCAGGAATACAACAGACTGTGAAGAGACTCAGTTTGATAGAGTACTGGAACACTTTAGACTGTCTTACATAGCGGGTAGTCTATCAAGGGGTAGAAAATGTCAATGAAACTATTAATTTGTTGAGGGATTTTGTATCACCATCATCTAGAGAGATTTCCTGGGACTCACAGGGAAGAAGGAAAGATGTGATTTTTAAACTACTATGCTATTAACAGAATGCTGTTCCCCATGAAATTCATGTATTGAAACCTAATACCTGTGGGTCTGTTAATCCTAAGTGGCCTGTTGGGCCACCATTTTGTTACCTACAGTTCTAAATGCTAAGCAAGGTCAGACGGCCAAGTCAATTAGGTACAGGAACCCAACCCTGCAAGGTGACTTTCAAATTAATCAAGAGCACAAAGCTGGATCATGCTGGGAAGGCTATGCATCATGAGCTATGACCAGTAATGCCCAGGAATGACTGATGCATAAAACATACTTCTGACTTATACATCACTAGGTATGACCAGGAATGCCTGGGGGGCCAAGGACCAATGTATAACAAGGGACCCCAGAAGCTGATCAGTGGAAAGCCTTGTTGATAAGATTGAAACCATGGCTGGGGGACTAGGGCTTGATCGCAGTTACAATACTGAGTCATCAAGCAAATTAGAAGTGCCTGGAAAGCAGACTCACAATCCCTGATTTTCTAGTTACATTCCTCCACTTATCCTTTTCACCTTCTTCCCCTTTCTTTTTTCTCCTTCTTCCCCTTACAACTGATGCTGTATAATTCTATCAATAAAAAAGGCCAGGATCTTGCTCTTCAGCAGCATCCTGCATTATGTAGCCTGTTCCATGACTCCCATTTCTTTATCAGTGTGGTGTTGCCCAATGCAACAAATACGTAATGTAGTACTATTAGATTGTGGAACTTCAGGGAGGTAAATGTCATAAGGGTGAATTCTTATGGCTGTGATTAGTGTGTTATAAGGGAAACCCCAGATATCTTCCTCCATCTTTGTACTAAATGAGGACATGGTGAGAAGATGACTATGTATGAAGATCAAGTTGGTGGCAACTTGATCTATGGATCTTCTGACTCCAAAACTGGTAGCTACATATTTTTCTGACTATAAACCATCCATTGTATGGACTTGTGATATAGTAGCCCAATCAGATTAAGATAAATATCGGTACTGAGAAAGGGGAATTTTTGTAGTAACAATTATCTAAAAGTATGGAAGCAACTTGGAAATAATAAGCAGAAGCTGGAAGAGATTTAAGCTACATGCTAGAAAAAAACTACACTGATGTGAATAGATCCTTACAAGTTATCCTAGTGATAATATAGAAAAAGAACAGGAGAGTGATAGAGAAAGCCTGTGAGAACCTAAATTATAACGAACAAAATGTTGGCAAATATACAGACAGTAAAGGCTATTCTGATGAATTATCAAATGGGAATGAGGGAGATGTCATTGTCCCTCATTGGAAATTGGAGGCAATTTGATTCTTGTGCACAGATCTTGGCCAATTTGTATTTATGCCCTAGTGTTTTGTGGGAGAGAGAACTCGTGAGGTATGAAATTGGGTATTTAGATGAAGCGATTTCAATGTGAAGTGTTGAAGATTTGGTTTGGCACCCCCTCATGGCATAAAATAAAATGGTGGACGATAGTTTAACAAGGACAATTCTTTACTGAAATGTGGTATATCACAATATGCATTGCTCTCTTTAGGAAACAATTGTATGATAGCTAAGAAGTAAGTGGCATGCACTTTTGTAGCTCATCATTTATCGGGGCATGTTGTAAAAGAGGAATAGCAATCACAGATGAAATGGAAGTAATAGCACCCTTTGGAGCTGCTAATTGGTAAAAATCTAAAACTACAAGCTTTTGAGGTATGGTTACCATGGCAAATTTGTTTTGAAGTTGGTACTTGTGAATTTTTACTTAATTTTCAATTTTAGGGACTGACTGACAGGAAAACATTGTCAAAAATGGAAAAACATTGTCATCCTTATACCGAAAAATCTCTTTTGAGAAAAGCAATAAATGATTATTATTGTAATTTAGTTTTAAGTATTTGTGTGGGGGGATAAATATCACAAAAAGACATATTGCTTTGTAGTTATTTTTATTCTTTATTCTTTTACAGTATATATGTTCAGTACAAAAGATGAAGGGAAATTAAAAAAAAAAAAATCTCTCTCTCAAAAAAAAAAAAATCCAGAAATAAGATGATGCATATTTTCCTGCAGTGGAAATATTAAGTTTCTAGATAAAGTGCAAGTGTTTATTTATTAGTCTTAAAAAAGGAGAACATTTGCCAATTGTTGTGACCAATAAGAATTATTTGAACACATTAATCTTGCACTTTGTAAATATCAACCAAGAAATGCACTAAAGATTAAATTTTATACTTACAAAGGAAAAATAATGTTCATAATATTTTAGCAGTAAAGAAACAAAACTCTTCTTTAAATTTTACTGATGTTACAGGGCAACCCCAATATAAAATTGGTTGCCTAACACCAATAGAGTATATGAGATAGATGGAAATCAAAGAGGTTCAAAGAGGTAGACTCATAGCATACATTTGATACTTAAATCTAAAAAGAGGTATGTCAAAAAAGAGAATTTACAAAATAGCAAGTAAAATAAAATTCCAAGATAAATAAAACTCTGTAGTACAGCAATTCTAATTCAGTCATACAAGATAAGACACATAAAGCATATTTTATGCATTCATTTTATTTCTACTTTATTTATCCAGTACCACTTTGTCATTTCTTAATAACAGCAACCTACAGGATAACTTGAAATTTATATAAAGGATGCCTAAAATAATCAGCCTTAAAGTACAGACAAATCTGAAAACTGTTGATTAAACAGAGGGTATATGTGTAATAATAAAGACAAACATGTGTAAGTATAACAATGTGACTGATTTGAAGATGCTTTGTGTTTCTTGATTAAAAAGTATCAATAGATTGTTTAATATTTATCAGTTCCCTGAGGAGGTCTAAGTCAATCTTACAAATGGATTTGCCATTACATTTTTTTTTTTTGCACTCCCCCCACCCTTGGTACAGTTTCTTAATAATAGACTGAAACTGAAATATGTGGAAAAATGGAATCTGACACTGATTGCTGTGGTTAATGTTATAAAAAGTAAGATAAAATTATTTCCTCTTATTTGTTAATTTTGCCTTATATTTCTTTATATTCAATGGCTCAATTTATACTGCTTTTCAAAAATAGTATTTATTAAATGCTCATATATTTCATTTTTAGACAAATTAATTTAAATAGTTGATCAAAGAGAGCCATAAATCTTAGATATTTATAACAGCAAAATTATTTTATAAACTTTTGAAGCTATATATTTTATAAAAGATTTATTTATTTATTTATACAAGCAGTGGGTACACTCAGAAGCTCAGGAGGGTGAGAAAATTCACCAGAGCCAGAGCAGGGAACAGAACAGGCAGACTGACAAAATACACTACTGAGGGGAGCAGCAGGTGTGGCAGGAGAGGTCTGTAGTGCCATGTGGGACCTTCACTGGGGGCCGGGTATTGAACCAGCACTGCAGAGGCTGCGGGCATCTTCACAGCCAAGCGCTCAACCGCTGCACCACCAGGGAAGCCCAGAACTCTTTTTTATTATAATATCAAGGTTTATGGGTTTAGCACATAGTCTCTACCTGTGTGGTGAAACATTCATTTTAAGCTACCTTTTTTTTTTTTTGGTATGTACATCTGTTTAAGTTGTCTTATCCAAATACATCACTAGCATTCCTCCAAAACCCCAAACACAGCACTACCACCTAAAAACTAAACACTAAGATTCAGATATGGTACCACGGTTTGAAGATATAACTTGAATTTCCCCAGACTTCATAAAATTTATGAAATCACAAAATTAAAACCTATAAATGAATAGAGAGTAAAATTACAGAGATTGGGTGGGAGATAAGACTGATAGTGTTTAGGGAACAAACTTGTCTCAAGTAAAAACAATAGAGAGCTGCAACATACTATACAGGATTTGGACATGCTATTGTACCAAATATCACTTTGTAAGGTGATATATGTCATTGTAATGACAATCATATTGCACTGTACAAAAGTATTAAAGTAACATGCTGTGCAACTTAAAGTTACACACTGTCAGTGTCATTTAAAGTATCTCAAAGTATCTGAAACTATCTCAAAATAGTGATGTTTTCAGCAAATATATGCAATAAGAGTGGCTTAGATAATAACACTGGTTTTCCTTCTGAAGAAATCTCCTAAAATACTGTCATAGTTTTGAAAATTATATGTGAATAAAAATGTATTTTAGTGATCAATTACTTGCTTCACTTTCTAAAACATGGAGAACATGAGGTGAGATTGATTGCTTTTTTATAGTTTCCTAAAAACAAACAAATAAACAAACAAAAACAAAAACCTTTCTTTATGGAATAGAGTCTAGGAAAGACCCAATGTTTTACTCTGAAATTTTACCCTACCTCTCCTGAATTTATGAATAAGATCATCATTCCTGGATTTCTCTTCCCTTACAATGAGTTGTTTTGCTTTGTTTTTTTAATAGCTGGGTAGTATTCCATTGTGTATATACACACACACACACACACACACGCATATACACCTGTGTGTGTATATATATATGTATACATATATAGACACATATATACATATATTTATCTTTCATCATATAGATCCACTCATATGTCTGTAGGCACTTAGGTTGTTTTCATGACTTGGCTATTGCAAATACTGATGCAATCAAATAGGAATGCATATATTCCTTCAAATTAATTTTCTACTATTCTTTGGATAGATATTGCAGAGTGAAGTTGCTGATAATATGGCGGGTCAATTTTTAATATTTTGAGAAACTTTCATACTATTTTCAATAAGGCCTGAGCCAGTCTGCAATTCCACCAATAGTGTATGAGAGTTCCTTTTCCCCTGCACCCTCACTAGCACCTGTTTTTTCTGGTATTTTTGATATGGGCCACTTTCACAGCTGTAAGAAAAGATGAAATCTTGCCATCTGAAGCAACAGTGATGGAACTGGAGGGGATTTTCCTAAGTAAAATGTTAGAAGGAGAAGACAAATACTGGATGATTTCATTTATATGTGGAATACAGAGAAACAAAACAAAGAAACAGACACAATTATACTAAAACAAACCATTGAAATTTTATTGCAGAACTCAGGTTAACAGAAGGGAAGAGTCCCTACTCTGAGAGCAATGGAGGCCCAATGCACTGTAAGAGGGGATTACTGGCACTTTGCTATTGGGTGAGGCACAATAATATGCATCTGCAAAAGTGTGAACCTAAACCTTTAAATAATACACTGTGTTATAAATCTATGTTACCGCAATAAAAAAAAAAAAAAGATAAAATGCAAAAAAAGAATAGGGCCTCCCTGGTGGCACAGTCTGTTGAGAGTAGCACTATGAAGCTGCCCACAGCCTCTGAAGTGCCAGTTCAATCCCGGCTGGCCAGGGAAAAACCCACACGATGCAGCAGACCTCTCCTGTCTCACCAGCTGCTCCCCTCAGCAGTGTATTTTGTCAGTCTGCCTGTTCTGTTCCCTGTTCTGTCTCTGGTGAATCTTCTTACACTCCCATGCATCTGTCCTGTACCCCAGTTCTTGTATAAACAAATAAAAAATTCTTAAAAAAAAAGAATAAATGGTATTTGGAACAGACAGTATCTTGGTCCCATATCAACTAACTTTTCTAGCACCATTCCAAAGGATATATGCAATATAGTGTGAACCCGTGGAAAAGCAACTTGATTTTCTTTGCTCAAAGGACTTCATCTTCCATATTAATAGTCTAATGATTGGAACAATGCCACAAATTTACATGTATGTCCAGGCTTGTTTAAATTCCATTTGCAAACAATAGGGACTCTGTGAAACAATGATTTAATGGTACATCAACAAGTTTGCCACCTTGTGATCTGTGGTTACATAAAATAGATTATTTCTAAGATAAACTATTTATAAAAGAAATGTATACATTTAAAACTAATTAACTTTGTCAATGTCAGTGAATCTATGATAGATGATGGGCCAAAGACCTCACCTTTTTAGGTGGCTGAACTGCAACTCTAAGTTACTAATAGCAATGGATCAAGTTGAATTTAGTGTTCAAGAGACTCAAAACCACAAAACCACATCAAGCACTATTGATTTTCCTTAAGTGCTGAAGCTTTTAAGGGGATCTTTACGAAGCAGTATGTAGGACTATAGGCCATCAATTTTGCTGAATTTTGAAACTAGAATATGATTTGGGAAAACTAAACAAATGGTGAGACCTTTGGGATTCATAAAAGTAAAATCAAATTCCAAAAGAATTGTTTGGCAGGAAACTGGAAAGACATCACGACCATTCAGCCTTACTGCACATGGGTGGTAGAAGCCAGGGAGGCTATTAGATGCTGTCATTATGGAAAAGGCTAAAATAGCATATGGATTGTCATGCTTCACTACTTTCCAAACACAAGGGACAGAGCTAGTTCAACAATCTTGTTCATGAGCTCCAGGACAGCATCAGACATATGTATGACCAAATGATCCAACATAAGGCTCTGCCTTTGCAAATACTGTCACCATGTTCAATGATTTGTTCCAAGTCGCCATTATATAAACTCCCTCCTTTCTGCAAGTTTATAACTATCACCCAATACATGGCATGGACTATATATTTATGAGGCCAATCACTAAATTATTTAAATGCAAATTCAAAACACTTAAACTGTTATCTGAGGCTTGACTTATTATTATTTTAATTTCAATAACTCAATAGCAAGAAAACAATTTAAAATGATCAAAGTAATGTTGGCTGCTTAATGCCTTATATATCATTTGCATATGTTTATAGTGCAAGGTTAAAAAAATGATGAATCGCTCTAACACTGCAGATGAGTGCAGATAGAAGACAAAACTAGTTTTTCCCGATGCAGGTAGAAATATGTTTAGCATTGAAATTAAGCCTCAGTCTATTAAATTTTCATGGGTATTAAATGATAATTAGAGATCTAGATTTTCTTGTAACTTCTCATTTGTGTACTCTTTATATTGAGCTGTATCAAAAAATTCAGGGCTTTGTACCTGGATTTCACTGGCAATAAATTTTGCTTTATCCATAACTTTATTAAGTAAACATAAGTATGTGTTTATTAGGAAAAAGAGTTACAGATTTTTTTACAATATTTTTGTTATGCATAGAGAAAGCAATTCTGTTTAGGAAAAAAATATATCTTTGCATATAGAATATGATTTGGAAGATAGTTTATTTGTATAGTTATCTATACACAGTTTCCTCTAGAAGCAGCATATGTATGCTAATCAGTTGAAAGATCAGTTGATAATGGACATTATGTGGAAATAAAGTAGTATTTTCAAAATTAAAAAAAAGAACTGAAATATTTCACTTGAATTGATGCAATAAATTGGGAAAGTTAAATACTTCTATTGAAACATAGTGATATTAACATTGGAATAACTTTGTCATTATCTAAGAGATTATATAACAGCCTACAAAGAAATGCTTACAGAAGTATTCCTGAGAGGGGGAAACAGTGAGTGTGATTGAACTACAACAATTGTGTAAGAGGTATTTAAAATGTATTTGGATAAATAAAGGAGATTAAAAAGCTTTTCTTTCTTTAGGGAAAATTTTATAAATCTTTAAAGCAAGTAATGCTAACTATACAGTTATATATGTGTACATATAGTTAAAGAATATTATATAGTTATAAAATATTGATTGTGTATATGTGTATATATATAAATATTCATAAAATTATGTATATAGTCATAAAATACCATTTTGTTTATATCCTTTGTTTCAAAACATAAAATTTGATAAGTACTAAAGATAATTATATTACTACACTAAATTTAGTTATGTATTTATTTGTTCTGTATCCCAAAGGTGCAGGAAAATTGAATAGCTAATGTTTATTGGATTTGTTTTAGAAATATTGATATTTGGCTATTAGTAACAATTGTACTTTTTTGGTAAAAATTTATTTAATTATTTATTTATGCATCAAAGAACTGGGGTTTAGGCCAGAGGTGCGAAGGGAGAGAGGATTAACCATAGAGTGGGGAGCAGAACAAGCAGATCTGCTGAAATACACTGCTGAGGGGAGCAGTGGGAGAGACAGGAAAGGTTTGCTGTTCCATGTGGGTCACCTCCCTGCCAGGGGATCAAGCTCAGGCTGCAGGGCTGATGGCATGATAGCACTGAGACTTAACACTCAAGCCTCTAGGGAGGTCCAATTAGTGACAATTGTATTTTCATGCATGTGTGTTAACTCAGAAGATACCATAATAAACCTTAAACAGTAATATTGTGTCATCTTTATCATTAAGCCTCAAGAAAGCAGAAAAATCATTGATTTCCTATTACACCAGGAAAAAAAAAATCGTTAAGTTTTTTTTTTTTTTTTAATAAGTGTAATTGTTTCAGAAGGTACAAATGAGATCCAGCTATGAAAATGTGGTATTTTTCCTTTCTTAACATTGAGTATTCTTACAAAGCAATTGTAGAGTATTCTATTAGCTTAACTGTGGAAAAAAGATGAAAGAATGTGAAGGTCCAGGGTTATTTTCTCTTATAATTAAGAGAGTATTTTGGTATTATGTGGTACTAAAGAGGGAATGACCTTTGAATAATAAAACAGTTTGGAAGGCAAGTCACTTTTATCACTGAACAAAAAGAGTAGCCCCCTAACCCAAAGAGAGGGTTAACTTTAGATAAAAATTATAAAATTTGTTGTCATTTTTGACAGAGAACTATCAACTGAGAAGTTGGTCTCTTGATAGCTTCTGTTAGATATTAATGCATGTTAGTCTAAAATAGCAGAGAGCTATACAAAAAAAAAAAATTAGCTGCTATACCTATAAATCAAAGATAACTATTTCTGTTAAGGGTTCTAACTATTATCTAGTGTGCTGAAATTCATTATATGATTACTTTTGTCTTGATCAGTCACCTTTATGGACATGAAACTTTAATTCCCTGTATAGAACTTAGACTGAAAACCTTAGTTAAAAAAAAAAAAAAAGTTAATGAACTTCAATTTAGTTTCTCTTAATCCAATCTCACCTAAAGACTCCATATCCTAATAACATCACTTTGATGTAGATTTCAATATATGGACTTTAGAGAGACACAAAGTTCAGATGACAACAACTGACTGACCAACAATGTACCACAATTTAATATTCAGTTGCAAGACTTACCAAAACTTCATTTCAGCTTTTGTAGATAATATACTGTCACGAGACCCAAATGTCCTTTGTCTGTGGAGGTTTGGGAAGGTTCATTTAGCTGGCCACCTCTCATATGTCTCAGGAAGAGAACAGCTTACTTTCCTCCCTTGTGGTATATGGTACTACTGGAAAATTTGGCTATCGGTTGAATGAAAAACACAAATTTGTCTCCTATGCATCCATCCTTCTGAAGGTCTTGGTAGATCTTCCAACAGATCTCATCCTGATTATTAATCTACTACCATCTGCAGTGTGTGGGAAGAATTCCAATAACATCTCTCAACAAAATTCTCACCTGGGCAAACGGAAACTGGAAATTTCCTAGAACTCCACATAGGAGCAAAAAGTTCTGATTAGCAGAAATTTTCATAATTTGCATGCTCCATGAAGCCATCTTTTTTAAATTTTCCCATACTCAACTGAAGGAACCATATGAGTTTTGTTATTTTTTAATTTCCTTATGGTTAGAAATTCTATATTCTTTATTTTCAATTATATTACAAATAAATATTGTTTACAGTTACTCAATTTTATTTATAAATTATTTTTTTCTTCTGGTCAATGTTCATTATAATGTTGATGATGGTGTTATCTTTAGATCTCATATGCTTTCAAATCTGTGACAACTGCTTTGTAACATGTCAGTTAACAATGTAAACTATTACTGTTCTTCAAAGGCGTGTTATAGATGACTTGGGAGGGGTAGCAGAACACATTTTTCCTTTCTCACATTATTGAGCTGCCAAGAATCAACATCCCTCAGAAAAATCTTATCATACTATATGTATTATAATAGAATCTAAGATTGAGAACTAAAAATACCTACAGATAGCCCTAAATCTATATTCTTTTATAAGTAGTGTTGTCACGAGCATACAGTACTTGGAACATACTTATAATATATTCATTGTTTTTATGAAATTCAAATTTACCTAGGCTTCTTGTATTTTTTCTTTGCTTAAAACTGACAACCTTTAGATTAGCTTCCTAGAGTGACTGCTTTAGTATATTAGAGCTGCTAAAGCAAATCACCATAGCCTGGATAGCTTTAAAACAATAAGAATTTATTTCATATGGTTTTGCATGCTGAAGTTCAAAGTCAAAGTGCCAGCATACTCTATTTTTGAGTCTGGTGAGGTCTCTTTTTCTGGTTCGTAAATGACCATCTTTTTTGTGGTAAGCGCATGGTGGAAGAGACAAGGAAATTCTCTTAGATTTGTTTTATAAGGACACTACTCCCATTCATAAGATATCCACCCTTGTGAACTAATCATTTGCTATTGCCCCCATATCCTAATAACATCGCATTGGTTCAGATTTCAGTATATGGATTTTAGAGGGACACAAAGTTCAGATGATAGCAACTATTGAACAATGCTCCACAAACTAAGTGGCATAAAACAACAGAAATTTATTGTCTCTGTTCAAAAGTCTAAAAGTGTGGAATCAAGGTGCCCACTGGGCCATGTGTCCTCTGAAGCCTGTAGTGTCGTCTCTTCCTAGCCTCTGGAGCTTGCCAGGTCTGCTTTATTTTTTTTTTTGTGGTTGGCACCTGCAGCATTGCATTTACTCCCTGTACATAACATGGTATTTGTATGACTGCACATGTTGTTTGTGTGGCCTATGTGTGTCTATCTCTGTATTTCTTCTCCTGTTCTTATGAGGACACAACCTTCCTCGAGGGTGCCTACATTTTATGTAATCACATCTGCAATTGTCTTACTTAAATAAGGTCACATTGCAAAGTACTAAGAGTTAGGAGTTCAGCATATCTTTTGGAGGG
Source organism: Talpa occidentalis (assembly GCF_014898055.3). Lineage (NCBI taxonomy): Eukaryota > Metazoa > Chordata > Mammalia > Eulipotyphla > Talpidae > Talpa > Talpa occidentalis. Next base: position 72,479,511 of record NW_023604295.1, on the reverse strand, counting down.
ATATAATTCAGTCTACCTATTTATAAAGCTAACTTTCCATATACGAGTAGAATCTGGTTAGTTACTTAGAATTAATAACAAATATCTGTGTTAGAAACAGACACCAAATTCACAGAAGTGAAAGTGGCTTTGAATATTGAATTGACTCATATATTTTATTCAAACTAATAAGTATCGCTTTTAAGGGATTTGTCAACAATAGTTAATTTGTTTATAGAAGCAAAAGTAAGTATTCCTGATTGAACAACCCAAAGCAATAAAGATTGGTTTATTTCTATGTCATTTTGTTAAAAATAACTTTCATGGGCTTCCCTGGTGGCTCACGAATTAAAGTCCCAACGCCATCAAGCTATTGCCACGCACTGTGGCATGAGTTCGATCCCTGTCCAGGGAGCTAACCCACATGGTGCAACAGACCTCTCCTCCTGTCTCGCCTGCTGCTCCCCTCAGCAGTGTATTTCAATAGATCTGTCTATTCCGCTCCCCACTCTGTCTCTGGTGAACCCTCTCACCCTGCACCTGGCCTGCACTGCAGTTCTCATTTACATAAGTAAATAAAAAATGATTCTTAAAAAAAAAATAGTTTTGGGGGGGCGGAGCAAAATGGCGGCGAGACGCTGCGAGTAAGATCTCCCATTAAAAAAAGTTAATAGGGAGGAAAAGCGGCAGGTCCCAGAGAGAACTGGGATACGGAAGATAAACGGGTGACGCCAGCGAACTGCCCGAAGAAGAAAGTGGCCATAAAAGAGGACTAGAAGGGAGGGAAGCGCAGAACCCTGCTCCCCTCCCCCGCCCACAGAGGCGGCACTCTCCGACCCGCAGAGAGGAGGAAAACAACAAACTAAAACGGCCAACAAGAACAAAGGACGCAGCAAGCGGGACTGTGAGTGGAAAGGAACTATTTCAGCCACCACACCCCTTGAACGGGAGCTGTGGAGAACCCCGCAGGATCCGCCGCGGAGGTGAGCAAATGGCTCTGGGCGCCATTGAAGAGAGACCCCGCCCCCGGGGAGGAGACCAGCACCAGCACACAGACCTGGGCCGCCCGGTAAGCTTGCGAGGAAAGGTGGCGCGATGGAAAAACAGGCGCGGATCTCGGTCAGGATTGCGCAGAACAGCGGCGCGCTGGAAAACCAAGTGCAGATCAGAATCAGGATCGCGCGCGGAAAAGCAGTGCAGTTGAAAAGCAAACGCGGATCCAGATCGCAGCTGCCCAGGTCCCTGCGCCTGCGACCTAGGCTTGCGGGGAGACGCGCGGAGGCCCTCCCTGAGTGAGCAGGCCCAGGCGCCCAGGCACGGGAGTGGGATTCAAAAGGCGCCATTCCCGCGCCACTGAACTGGGCTACAGCCTGAGTCCTGGAACTGAGGGCTTTGGAACTGACACCCAGGGCACGAAACTAGGGGCGTGGGTTCCCCACGATGGTGGGGCACAAGGCAGACACAGCACCCCAAAGCCGTTGAGGTTTACCCTACCATTCCCGCTCTATTCCCTGTCCCACGGGGTAGAAAATCAGCTCCCCAAGGGCTCCAGAAGAGATCTCTGGCGCCACCTAGCGACTTGAAGCCAGCAGAGGCGCCTAGAGGAGCCAGTGGCCAGCTGGGGAGTTAACCCACGCCGGGCCCCTTCCGACCAGTAGTCTGAGCCCACAGGGGGAGCGAGCACCCACAGCCAGGGCAGACCAGGTGCGCAGAAGAGTGTGCCTGAGACCGGACGCACAGGGAGTGTGTCCCACATCACCATCTTAGAACAGGGACATTTCTTCAGTAAAGACTACCTGCAGAAGGCTTCCTCAGGAGCCAGAGGTGAGCGGGGGAAGTTCGCCCACGCCAGACCCCCTCTGGCCTGCAGTCCAAGCCCAGAGGGGGAGCAGGAACCCACCGCCAGGGCAGACCAGGCGCACAGGGGAGTGTGTCCCCACATCGGCATTTTAGAACAGGGACCTTTCTCCAGTAAAGACTGCTTGAAACTGACAGATGACTCCTGGAGGAACCAGAGGAGAGCAGAGAAGCTCACCCAAGATGCCGGCCAGTCCCAACTACACAGTGTCCCAACACATACGGCAAATTAGAAAACAGACAGTAGGGAGGAGAAGAACCACACGCAACCTAGCAACTCCCCAGGGAAAAAGCACACCACAAAAAGAAAAGCAGCCCCCAGATTGCAACGACAGTAACTTGGAAGAACTTCTGAGCCTTCCAGAAAGAGAATTTAAAATTGCCATGATTAAAAAACTGACAGAAGTCATAAAGGAAAACAATGATAAGGGAAAAATAATCAACGATCAGAAGAATGCAATTGAGTCCCTAGAGAGGGAAAACAATGGTCAGAAGAATGAAATTGAGTCCCTAAAGAGGGAAGTAAAAGAAATGCAGGAGATCAAAGAATTAATGGAAGAACTAAAGAATTCTGGGAAAAGCAATGAAAGCAGAATAGATGAAATGGAAGAACGAATAAGTAATCTTGAAGACACAGAAATAAAAAGAACCAAAACAGAAAAGGAAAGAGAAGTACGAAGGAAAAAGAACGAAGAAAGACTTCGGGAACTATCTGACTCCATGAGGAAAGGAAATATAAGAGTTATAGGAATACCAGAAGGAGAGGAGAGAGATGTAGGAACAGAGAAAATATTCAAAGAGATAATTGAAGAGAACTTCACAAATGTGAAGAAGGAGCTGAAAATTGATATACAAGAAGCAAGAAGAACACCAAACTTCCACGACAAAAGGAAAAATACAGCAAGACACATTATAGTAAAGCTCCCAAAAATCCAGGAAAAGGAAAAAATAATGAAGCTGGCAAGAGGGAAGAAACAGATAAGATTCAAAGGAAAGCCAATCAGGCTGACATCAGACTTCTCCGAAGAAACACTACGGGCAAGGAGAGAATGGAGGGACATAGTCAACAGACTCCAAGAAAACAGATGCCAACCAAGAATTCTCTATCCCGCAAAGCTCTCCTTTCCCTTTGAAGAAAGAATATGGACCTGGGCCTCCCCGGTGGCGCAGCGGTTGAGCGCTGGGTTGCGAAGCTGCGCGCGGCCTCTGCGGCGCCGGTTCGATCCCCGGCTGCTCCCCGGCCACCGGAGGAGGGTCCCACATGGCGCGCAGACCTCTCCTGCCGCCCGCTGCTCCCCTCAGCAGTGTACTTCGGTCCTTCTGCCTGCTCTGCTCCCTGCTCTGGCTCTGGTGAATTCTCTCGCCCTCCCGCGCTTCTGACTGTACCCAGTGCATGTATAAACAAAACAAACAAAGAAACCAGCAAACAAATAAATAAAAAGCATGCCTCTATAAAAAAAAAAAAAAAAAAAAAGAATATGGACCTTCCCAGACAAACAGAAACTCCGGAATTTCATTGCAACTAAACCCCCACTCCAAAAAATACTACAAGGAGTCCTAAAGCCAGAACCTCAGAGGGACGAATAACAATGAAAGAAGGCCAAAAAAAAAAAGTTATTAAAAGAATAAATAAATAAAATCAAAGGAAAGACAAACACAATGGCAAATACAGATGCTAACATATCAATATTAACTCTAAATGTAAATGGACTAAATTCTTCAATAAAAAGACACAGAGTTGCAGCCTGGATTAAGAAACAAAACCCAACCTTTTGCTGTCTCCAGGAAACATATTTAGCTACAAAAGATAAAAATAGGCTCAAAGTTAAAGGATGGAAAACAATCCTACAAGCAAATGGACCAAAAAAGAAAGCAGGAACAGCTATACTTATATCAGATAAAACAGATTTCAAACTCAAAAAGATAAAAAGAGACCCCAATGGTCACTACATTATGATCAAGGGGACAATACTTCAAGAAGAAATAACACTCATTAACATATACTCACCAAACGAAGGAGCACCAAAATATATCAGACAACTGTTATCCTCTCTGAAAACAGACATCAGAGAAAACACATACGTAGTGGGAGACTTCAACACACCACTATCAACAATGGATAGATCAACAAGACAAAAAATAAGTAAAGAAACCAAAGCTCTAAATAAGGACCTAGAGCAATTGGGCTTAACAGACATCTATAGAACACTAAACCCCCAAAAAATGGAGTACACATTTTTCTCAAGCGCACACGGATCATTCTCCAGGATCGATCACATACTGGGGCACAAGACAAACATCAACAGATACACCAAGATTGAAATCATATCAACCATCTTTTCTGACCATGAAGGCATCAAACTAGAAATAAACCATAAAAAGAAGGCAAGGAACTTTCCTACCTCATGGAGATTAAAAACCACACTACTGGAAGACCACTGGACTAATGAGGAGATCAAAGAAGAAATTAAAAAATTCTTTGAATTGAATGACAAGGAGGACACCAATATCCTAAATGTATGGGATGCAGCAAAAGCAGTAATAAGAGGAAAATATATAGCAATAGAAGCTCACATCAAGAAACAAGAAAGAACTCAAAGAAACAACCTAATCTCGAAGCTCAAAGATCTAGAAAAAGAACAACAAAAAAAAACCCAAAACCAGTAGAAGAAAAGAAATAATAAAAACCAAAGCAGAAATAAATGAAATTGAAACTAAAAAAACAATCCAAAAGATCAATGAAACCAAGAGCTGGTTCTTTGAAAAAATCAATAAAATAGACAAACACCTAGCCAGGCTCACAAAGGAAAAAAGGGAGAAAGCACAAATAAACAGGATCATCAATGAAAGAGGAGAAATCACAACGGACACAGCAGAAATCAAAAGAATAATCAGTAACTACTATGAACAGTTATATGGAAACAAGTTTAACAATCTAGAGGAGATGGACAAATTCCTACAACTCTACAATCACCCAAAGCTAGATAAAGAAGAAATAGAACACCTAAACAGACCAATTACAAGCAGCGAAATTGAAATGGTAATCAAAAACCTCCCCAAAAACAAAAGCTCAGGACCTGATGGATTTACAAATGAATTCTACCAAACATTCAGAGACGAATTAGTGCCTATCCTTCACAAACTCTTCCAAAAAATTGAGAAGGAAGGGACAATACCAAACACGTTCTATGAAGCCAACATTACACTAATACCAAAACCAAACAAGGACAACACAAAAAAGGAAAACTACAGGCCAATCTCCCTAATGAACACTGATGCAAAAATCCTCAATAAAATTTTAGCTATCAGAATCCAACAATGTATCCATAAGATAATTCACCACGACCAAGTAGGATTCATTCCAGGGACACAAGGATGGTTTAACATCCGAAAATCAATCAACGTTATCCAACACATCAACAAAAAGAAATATAAAAACCATATGATAATATCAATAGATGCTGAGAAAGCTTTCGACAAAGTGCAACACCCATTTATGATAAAAGCCCTTGAAATTCTTGGGATACAAGGAATATACCTCAACATCATAAAGGCCATCTATGACAAGCCAACAGCCAGTATCATTCTCAATGGTGAAAAGCTGAAAGCAATTCCATTAAGATCTGGAACAAGACAAGGATGTCCACTCTCACCACTGCTTTTCAATATAATACTGGAAGTCCTAGCCAGAGCAATAAGACAAGAGAAAGACATCCAAGGAATCCAAATAGGAAAAGAAGAAGTCAAACTATCACTATTTGCAGATGATATGATAATATACATAGAGAACCCCAAAAAGTCCACAGAAAAACTAATTCAACTCATCAATCAGTTCAGTAAAGTGGCAGGATAGAAAATCAACACGCAAAAGTCAGTAGCCTTCCTATACACAAACAAAAAATCTGAAGAAGAAGAAATCAAAAAAACCATCCCTTTTTTTATTGAAACAAAAAAAATCAAATATTTGGGAATAAATCTAACAAAAGAGGTAAAGGACCTATACAAAGAAAACTATAAAACACTGTTAAAAGAAATAGAAGAAGACACAAAGAAATGGAAAGACATCCCCTGCTCATGGATTGGAAGAATAAACATTATTAAAATGGCCATCCTTCCAAAAGCAATATACAGATTCAATGCTATTCCAATCAAAATTTCAATGTCATTCTTCAAAGAAATAGAACAATTATTGATGAAATTCATATGGAATCACAAAAAACCCCGAATAGCCAAAGCTCTCCTGAAAAAAAAAGAAGGGAATGGAGGCATCACACTCCCAGACTTCAAACTCTACTACAAAGCCATAATCATCAAAACTGCATGGTATTGGAACAAGAACAGACATACAGACCAATGGAATCGAATAGAAAATCCAGAATAAACCACAGATTTATGGTCAACTAATCTTTGACAAAGGAGCAAAGACTATGCATTGGAGCAAAGAAAGTTTGTTCAATAAATGGTGCTGGGAAAACTGGGTCGCTACATGCAAAAGAATGAAGCTTGACCACTACCTCACACCATACACAAAAATCAACTTAAAATGGATTAAAGAACTAGACATAAGACCTGAAACCATAAAATATATAGAAGGAAATATAGGCGAAACACTACGTGATTTGCACATCAAAGACATCTTTACAGACACATCACCCAAAGCAGTGATAGTGAAGGCGAAGATGAACAGCTGGGACTACATCAAATTAAAGAGCTTCTGCACAGCAAAAGAGACAATAACAAAAACAAAGAGAAACCCCACCAACTGGGAGAACATTTTTGCACCCAACACTAATGATAAATGACTGATCACAAAAATCTGCAAAGAGCTGATGAGACTTAACAACAACAAAGAAAAGAATCCAGTCAAAAAATGGGCAGAAGAGCTAAAAAGAAACTTCTCTGAAGAGGAAATGCAAATGGCCAACAGGCATATGAAAAAATGTTCAACATCACTTGTCATCAGGGAAATGCAAATCAAAACTACCATGAGATACCATCTTACACCAGTGAGAATGGCACATATTAAAAAAACTAGCAACAACAAATGTTGGCGAGGGTGTGGAGAAAAAGGAACTCTTCTGCACTGTTGGTGGGAGTGCAAACTGGTCCAACCACTGTGGAGAGCTGTGTGGAGATTTCTGGACCTACTAAACATAGAGCTTCCATATGATCCAGCAATTCCACTCCTAGGTATTTACCCAAAGGACACAGAAACATCAATTCCAAAGAACACCTGCACCCCTATGTTTATAGCAGCACTGTTTACAATAGCTAAGCTTTGGAAACAACCCAAATGCCCAAAAATAGATGACTGGATCAAGAAGATGTGGTACATATATACCATGGAATATTACTCAGCATTCAAAAAAGATAAACACATGCAATTTGCAGCAACATGGATGGCGCTGGAAGGGATCATGCTCAGCGAAATAAGCCAAAAAGAAAAAGAAAAATACCGGATGGTCTCACTCATAGCAGGAATCTAGAAAACTTAAATAAGGGACCAGGAAAACGAATAACTATAAGAAAGTGAAAATCAAATCAACAAAAAACTACGAACCAGAGACACTTTTAGGGGGGCGGGGGTGGGAGGGAGGGATTGGGGTCAGAATGGGGGGGCTGCAATTGTATGGGGAATATAAAAATAAAATTTATTATTAAAAAAAAATAAAAAATAAAAACTTGGGAAAAAAAATAGTTTTGCAGTCTTCTGAGAAATAATACTGCTTTCACAATACTTCAGTCTTGCTCCTGGAACTCTGATTATTTCAGTATATTCTTGCTATATGTTTTATGAAACAAACTAAATCCTGGATAAAGATGATCTTTCATTAATAGAGTGGAAGAAATGGCATATCATTTCAGAGCAATTCAATAATGAAAATTTACCCATCTTTAAGTCAATTAAATGCCATTTAAATGTTCCCACTTAATAATTATTTCTTATGGATATAACTCTGGAGACAAACGTGAGCCTTGATCCCAACATGAAAAATGTTTACAGTTGATAGTCAATTTTATATATATCCATATCACTCTTGATCTTTTGCATGTGATTCACTAAGCTTATGTCTGTCTGTCTTGAAATACCAACACTCTCACTCTCCTTATAATGCAGTTGGCAGGAGCGTAGCAATTTTTTTTCAACACCAAGAATACTTAATAGCCTTCCTTTGTGCGATACCATTAAAATATGCTAACTAAGGTAAATCTGAGGAAGAATACAAAGACACTTTGAAAGGTTATGATCTATGACAATCTACAGCCTTAGAGTTGGCTTAATTGAATTAATTGTTGTTCAGAAATATCTCAGGAACAAAGAACACAATGACAGAACGTTTTCATGGAAAAAAGTTTGACCTTTTCAATATTAGTGCATTGATTGGCAGATTATTCTATTTCTCTCACAACAAAAGGATTTTATAAGGAAAAGGTAGAGGTGATATTTTAAAAGATGAAAAAAATCTATGCAAAAATGGAAACTTCCACATCTGAGGGGAACAAGAATAAACTAATTGCATGTTCATTTTGTGTGACTTGTTATAACAAAAAATTAATTTATTTTCCCATCTTTTACATTAACATTACTTTATACTATCTATGTAAATTTACTTAGAAGTCAGAGAATAGCTTTATTCTATCCATTTAGCACTGGTCTAAAAATCACTTTTTTTTCTTTGTTTTGCAATTCTAAGCAATTACTTTATGAATTTATAATTTTTAACTCAGTTAACCATAATCTGTGTCTTTGACAAACATATTCCCTAGGCTATAACAAGGCAGAAATCAAACTGCAACACATGAAATATGGTAACGGGATACTCAGAGGAAAGTTTTATTCAGGTTGAGCTGAGCAGGGAAGACTGCATAGATGATCAATTTGAGTGGAGTTGGTAGTAACCCAAAAAAACACTATTATACCTTCTAAACTTGGCGATGACTATGAAATCTAGGAATTTCTAACTACCACTATCTTCTATTCTGGTAAAATAAACTTAGACCTATTTATCAAGATTTCAGCTGTTATCTTCTTGTGATGTTGTTACTAAGTTCTTCAGAAAATAATGTAGGCATCTTTTCTTTAAATTTTACTCTACTAATTATTCACCATATGTCAAATATAATTTACTATATTGTGTGCTCATAATTTATGCCTGCTTCCATAACAGTATGATCTCTTTGGTAAGAGTTAATAGTCTTCAATATATCTTCAGTGGTACAGAGTTGGTGTTCAAATAAAATTGGAAAAAAAATGGGGAAATGGATGCAAAGACATTCACATAAGATTTAATGGGCCATTTTGTCCTAGCATTTCTCTAAGTTTATAATGCCGTTCATGGTATGTGAGAATTTTCATTCCAAAAAAAGTATATTAAATATCTAAGTTTCATGAAGTGATTTGGTTTAATAACAGTAAGAAGAAAAAAATCTTAATGTAATACCTTAGATCCAAAGTGCACCGTCCCAATAGTATACGTCTTAATTGTAAAAATATAGAAGCATGCAGGAAAATAACAGTGAATGCTTCAAGGAGCAGCTCAAATGTCGGTATGAATCATAATGCATCATGAATACAAACTGGCAGGTAAATCCTGCTTTAGAAATGACAACAGAGATGATAGCCAGAGATTGGCAATCGGCATCCATCTGGCATTTGGCATTTCCAAATAATGTTGATTCTTAGTAGCTAAATGATATAATTTTTAGAAAAAAAATAATTTTGCAAAGTAAATGAAATATATTGTATATTTAGGTATGCTTCATTTAATAATTCTTAACATAAATCAATAAGAGCAGATGGATATAAATATAACTTAAAGGTTCATTTATATATATATACACACACACACACACACATATATAAGTCACTTTTTGCTTAGCACTAGAGGAAGTGTTCACAAATTGTGAAATAATTATTTTGGTTCTTCCATCAATATTATGATCCCAGACTTAATTATCATAATCACAACGATGACTTGCCTTTTTCTATCAAAAAGTGGGATGGAAAAATATCAACAACAAAATGAAGTAAGATATTTCATAAATTAAAGAACAAATATATGAATATGTCAAAAATGAGGTAAATGAATAAAGGAAAAAAAAACACCTAGTTTTACAGACTGATATGGTATGCTAGAAATAGTAATTTTCAGAAGCTCAAGGTTCTGGTTATTACACATCTAAATGCTTTTCTGTAAGTTCTTCAGCGGGTGAGTTAGGAGAGGTCTGCTGTGCCATGTGGGTAGCTCCCTGGCCGGGGATCTAACTTGTGCTGCAGTGGCTGCGGCGAGCTTCATAGGTTTCATCTTAACTGCTTGTGCCACCAGGGAGGTCCTTATTTTGTTTTTAAATAACAAAGATGAGAGTGCCTCCCTGGTGGCACAGGCAGTTGAGTGCCTGTGAAACTGTCCGTAGCCTCTGCAGTGCAAGTTTGATCCCAGCCAGCTGTGGAGATACCCACATGGCGAGGCAGATCTCTCCTGTCTCACCTGCTGCTCCCCTCAGCAGTGTATTTCAGTCAATCTGCCTGTTCTGTTCCCCACTCTGTCTCTGATGAATCCTCTCACCCTCTCGCACATCGGGTCTGTACCCCAGTTCTTGTATGCATAAATAAATAAAAATCCTTAAAACAACAACAACAAAGATGTGAAAAAGATCCATAATTAAAAAAAATACTTCAACATGTGTATATTTTTTTTCCCTAATGCTAAGACAATATTAGGTTGACTATAAATAGATCAAAAATGCTATTGCTATTCATCACCATTTTTTTTTAAAGCTTGAATTCACAAAGGGAAAATCAGTGTAATGCAATATTTTTCTTAGGTAAAATAGAAGCAAAGGCATGGCAGGTGTTTGTTTACTTGCTTCTTTGCTTGTTTCAGCACAGCCTGAATGTAGGATGTTATAGAGCTATGCAGGTGACTTCACTGCAGAAATAACAAGAGTGAGATAAATGGGGCAAACACTGTGACATAATTGTGTATTCCAGGCCACTAAGCAAAACTACCCCATCCTGTCCTTGCTCCTCTGGCAGTGGACATTCAGCCCTGGCAAGTCATTTCATCTTCCAGCTCCTGTTTTCTCAATAAGCAATAATCCCAGTATTGATGATCTCTTTACCTTTCTATTTTTTAAAGATTTATTTATTTATGCATACAAGAACTGGGGGACAGGCTAGAGGTGTGGGGGATGAGAGGACACATCAGAGACAGAGTGGGGAATAGGACAGGAAGACTGACTGAAATACACTACTGAGGCAAGACAGGAGAGGTCTGCTGTGCCATGTGGGTAGCTCCCTGGCAGGGGATCAAATTCGTGCTGCAGTAACTATGGATCACTTCATAGTGCTGCCTCTTAATCCCTTGCGCTACCAGGGTGGCCCCTCTTTAGCTTTATGATAATGTAACTCTATCAGTATAACTAGATGTATGTTAATGTTTGACTTCTAGTAAATGTCTCTGTTTTTCTTTGTGGTTGTATTTGTTTTATTACTATTTGCCAATTAATGTTTATTTAGAGATGAAATCAATAAAAATTAGTTGGTTTAAGTCACTAGCCCAAAGTCACTAAAGTAATGTTTATAGTTAAATGTAATGAAGTCAGAGATTTTTAATAAAGCACAATAGCTTTAAAACTCTATTCCATACCTAGAAATTAAACTCTAAAAACACAAAGGGGTTTAAAGCTTTGTTCTTTGGTGATATTCACGCTCTTGAGAAACCCACGCACAGGGGAGATACTCAGAAGACATTTGTTCAATGATCACATATGAGTCTGTTGGGCAGGTTAATTGCTTTCTCTTTGTATTGTAGTTATTAATGACACCTACTGCATAGAGCAGTTGTAAGAATTAAGTAAAATAATCCAGGAAATACATTTAGTACTCTCTTAGTTGAATTTAAAAGCAATTGGTACATTAATTCTAAAACACACTCTGATAGAAGATTCTTGCTCTTGTCTAAATGAATATAAAAATAAATAAATCCTGAAGATTCTATCCGTATCAGAATTATGTGACATTTTTAAGCAGGTTTTTCACTGGTAACTTTCAAGTTATAAAAGAAAATATCTCTTCTACCTATGAAATAATGCAGATCCTGGGGAAATTGATGAATATTAATGAGTTAACTGTGTGACAGGAATTATATAAGCATTTTACTAACATTAACTCTTTCAATCTCCCTCCAACAGTTTCAGGTATTCACATTAAAAATTAAAAAAAAAAAGAAAACAGGTTTTAAGAATGTATTTTATTTTAACCACCAATCCAAGTTAATATTTTAATACTTTGTTAGTGTAATGTCATGCTTATGATATTTTTACACTATTTTGTTATTTAATTTTTGTAGTTATTATGGAATTTATACTTACACCACTTCTTAATTAAGATGTTACACACATGGATACATTATCTGGTTTGGATTTCATAAAATTTAGTTGAAAAATTAGGTTACATGCTCAATATGTTTAAAACTACTTAAAACTTTTCAAACATCTAAATAAAATACGGTTTAAATTTAACCTGAATTACTTAAAATTAAATACATTTCAGTTGTTTTGGTCATATTGGAGCCATTCAATCATCATGTGGCTAGTGATACATACTGCAAAGTACAGATATGTGATATTAATGGGAAACAAGGCAACTGGAAAACAGAATGTTTAGAAGACATCCTAATTAAATGAATATATGACTTTGAAAATATATGTCTGCCACTTAATAGAAATAGGAGGTATCTATTAGTCTGTGTCTTATTATTCAAGCTATTTACACCAATATTATCTAAAGATAACAATGTTGACTCATCTGATTGATTCAGCCTAAAGAGTTCAATATTTCAACAATTACAGATATGAAAATAATTAATAATGACTATAATTCATTCTACTTCTAGCTTCATTTTTTTAAATACATGGATACATTTTCTGTGTATGTACTTATATGTGTATATTAGGAGGTGCTTATTAAGATTCCAAAAAAGGAAAAGTTAAGGTTCCAAAAAAATTAAGTTGTATATATGTCATATTGCATAAAAGAATGAAGATTTGTGTCTAATAGCAAGTTTTTTTTTCAAAATAAGGATTATCTCTCTACAATCATTTAGTAGCAAACACTGCAATTTATGAATATGCAAAAGTGAGCACATTTTTTTAATCTGTCAAAAAGAAAAATTATGAAAGTTCATCTAGGAAACACAACTAATTCACATTAGTTATTTTTGCCTTTGCCATTATAGATTATTGTGTTCATGAAGTTTAAAATCCAGTTCTCTTATTGCAATAGAGTAAAATTTGAGCAAAGTTTGTTCTCATTTTTCCTGACTACATGATTACATCTTTTGTTGTTATTGTTTATTGTGATGGTTAAATTTTTGTGTAAACTTGATGAGATACCCAAATCTTTGGTCAAAAATTATTATTGATGTTTCTGTATACATTCTTTTGGATGAGATTAACATTTTTTTCTACATCTTAAAGATTAATTTGTTTTATTTTAAAATCATAAAAATAGTGTCTCCCTGGTGGCTGAGGGGTTAAGCTCAGTGCTATCCCCACTACTGCCTGAGTTTGATCCCCAGCCTGGAGCTAACCCTCATGGCACAGCAAACCTCTCCTGTCTCACCCACTGCTCCCCTCAGCAGTGTATTTCAGTAAATCCACCTGTTCTGCTCCCCACCCACTCTGTCTCCAGGGAATCCTCTCACCCCTCACCTCTTGCCTCACCCCATTTCCTTTATGTAAAAGTTAAAAAAATGATAAAAATCAATGAATCTTTGAAATTACAGTGATGTATTTACAATTATTGATTGACAAGTAAAAAGTGAAATTGTAACAAGTTTCCTTTATAATCTTGGAGAATTTGGTCATATATTATCATTTCTTTTTGCTGGGAGACCAAGGATAGTCAGTTACAGTTTCATGGGCCTTGGTCACTCAGCTGGTGGGACAAGAGGACAGTTTGGAGACATGATTATTCATTTACTTATACATTTCCTTATTCTTAGGCAAGTGGCATCCCTAAGGCAATACAACTAAACACAAATCAGACATTTCTAAAATAATTCAAAATGGAACCTATCTCTGGACTGCCACTTTCAGTAGGATACAACTGTATACCTTTCACTTTTTATAAAGATCTAAGTGAGATTTTAAAGATCAAAATATACCCTAGCCCAAACAAAAGGAGGGTGAAAACTGTTATTTTAACAAAAGGTACAATAATAAAAATACCTATTTATAAATTACAATGGGTTGATAAATATTTTGATGAATTTTGATACTTGAAATGTACCATACAGTTCAATTAGAATTTTAAAGCCCTTAAATAGATTATTATTTTTATTTAATTTTTAAAAATTACATAGAAGCATAACACGGTCTATCTTTAAAATCTATATGTGTTTCTTTTAAGAGGGAGAATGATATCATGTGACATTGTCAAATTAATTAGCCAAGGAGGCCAGGAGACTGAAATACTTCTAACATCTTAGCAGACTACCCAAAACTTAAGCCTGTAAATAACTGAAAGTTAAGAAACCAAAGCTAAAGATAATGGATCCAAAATGTCACCTAAGCTTTCCCCAAACAAGGTAGCCACATAAGCTCTTGCCAATCTCATAATTTACTGTTTGACTTTTAATGCCTCTCAATAAAAGTTTTGCCTGTAGTTCCTGTTGGTAGAAGTTCCCCCTAACCACTCTAGTTTGACATTGCCCTCTTGGAAACTTTATTTTTTTTTTTCCCTGAGATAAACTCTTAAATTTTTAATATGCCTCATTTTACTTTTTTTTTTTATTTTTAAAGATTTATTTATTTATTTATGCATACAAGAACTGGCTAGAGGTACGGGGGGTGAGAGGATTCACCAGAGACAGAGCTGGGAACAGAACAGGCAGATCTACTGAAAAAACTACCAAAGGGGAGTAGTGGGCAAGACAGGAGAGGTCTGCTGCACCATGTGGGTAGCTCCCTGGCCAGGGATTGAAGTGGTGCTGCAGTGGCTTTGGACAGATTCACAGTGCTCTGTACAACACTTTGTGCCACCAGAGACCCTCATTTTACTTTTTAAATGAAATGAGATTCTTGTATAAAGTTAATAATGTGTTTCTTCAGTCTCTAAACACTGATACTTCCTAAATACTTGCTGAATGAAAAACTAAAGTGAATTAAATTGAGTTGAACTAAACTGATTGGATTATCTATAAATCTAAAATATCTTTATGTCAAAGAGTTTAAATAGCAGCAAGAAAAATATATTTAGTAAAATAGTTGCAATGTATATTAAAGACATTTATTTTTTTTTAATCTGAGAATGATTTTGCAAATCAATAAGAAAAAAACAACTAATTTGAAATAAATGATAAATGGACAAAGATAATTTATGAATAAAGTCCAAATAACAAGAAATATCTTAATTTCCACCAATAACCAAGTAAAGAGAAAAACTTTTAAAAACACAATGAACACCTGACTTCACTTAGTATATTGTGAAATAAGGAAACAAAAGGTTTTCTTGTGTGTTTTGCAATCTACCTGTTCTTTCCTCTTCACTCTAAGGAAACTTCTGATCTGTTTCTTATCTCCATAGTTTAATAATAATCTATAATTTTATAAAAACAAGGCTATACGTTGTATTTTCTTTGTTAAGTTTCATTCAGTATAATTTTGTGATTCTTTTATGTTATAGATTAATTTTGCCATGTATATATGCATGTGCATTATGTATAGAAACTTAAATATATAACACTATTTCAAATGCCAATGCACATACATATATATCTGTGTGTGTGTATATAATATTCTTATCAAATACCATTCCTAGTAGAGGACAATCTCTATGATAATGTCTAGTGATTTTAGATTTTGTCAGTGCCATTCAATGTTTTAATTCCAGTGGCTAATGTAGTTTGGAACATAATAGACAATAAATACCTGTTAAGAATTCATCAGTATGTATATTTAAAAGCTATTATCCATATATGATGGTTTTTCTAACAGAAATTTTACAATGTGGAATTACAGAATCTAAAGAGCAGGACCAACTCTCCACTAATGTGTGAATAGATAAAAATGTGGCATACCTCTCCATGATAAATCTACATGAAGTTTGGAGTTTAAGTAGATAAATAATGTGGCATATATATGTAAAATGTTCTGAGTTTATTTTGAATAATTTATGTGTGGGGTATGTGCAGGAGATGATTTAGTACTTACTACCCATTATCTATTATTTAGCTTCTATCTGTATATATTTATTTTTGCTGAGTAACAGTGATATGCAATTATACAAATATACCACAACATCCAAAATACATACAACAGCATGTTAATCACCATTATTCTCTGTATCAGAATGCAACACTGGTAGTTGGTAATGGTACTCTATAAATTTATCTTATTTTACGTTCTTTTAATTTACTGTGATGAAGATCAGTTCCCTTATAAAGATAAAAATACAGGCCATTTAAATTAAATTTACTCAAATATATAGTTGCACTTGTGTTTATTTCCTTGGAAATTGAAAATGTGACCGGTAATTATTTGAGTTTGATTAGAACTGAAACATCTGGACAGGCTATCCAAGAGATAAGTAATACAAATTGCCAATAAATAAGAAAAATGTTCGGTGTCCTTAATAATCAAAGAAACACAAAATTGAATTAAGTAAAAATGTACTAACATTTTAACTTACAAATTGGTAAAAAAAGTAAGTGAATGCAATTATTTTTCTGAGTGACTATTTCTGTGTTATTTATATTTAGAATAATCATGATGCTTTTTTAGATGTAGTAAGAAAACAGGAAAATAATTTCCTAAAAATGTTCTTATCTTTAGTGCAATAATTAAACAAATGTGTTTATGTAAAAGAAAATACTAACAATTACAAGCTCTGATTGAAAGTACAAATTATTTTTCTTTCCTATGATATATTTTTTTTTTGCCAAGCTTTAACAGAAACTGCTGTGCTCGTAAGCAAAATCCTATACTTCAAAATCCTATACTTTATTTTAGTAACTGTCCATTTCATAATGCGTATATGAAAGTCTCTTCAATATATACTTACAAGAATACTGCATTTTGTTTCATGGTTTTAATTTCACCAAAACTGATTCCATCTCAGATTCTTTTTTTTTTTTTTTAAGATTTATTTTTTTATGCATACAAAAGCTGGGGTACAGGCCAGAGATGCAGGAGGGTGAGAGGATTCACTAGAGACAGAACGGGGAACAGAACAGGCAAACTGACTGCTGAAGGGAGCAGCGGGTGAGACAGGAGAGCTCTGCTTCACCATGTGAGTTGCTCCCTGGCTGGCTGGGGAATCGAACTCATGCTGTGGAGGCTGAGGATTGCTTAATAGTGCAGTGCTTAACCCCTTGAGCCACCAGGGAGACCCCCAACTCAGATTATTTTCCATAATGTAGTAATATTTTTTTCTAGGCACAGATATTGTTATTCATTCTCCAGTCTGACCATAAAATATTTATTTTTCTATTTACTGATCTAAATACCAAAAGTTCTCCAAGATTGAGGTTTCCTCTAAATTACTTACACTCCAAAAATCTTTTTCCCATCCTTAAAATGAAACAATGCTAGCATTATTAAATGCAATAGACTGAATTTAAAAATGCACTAGTTTTAATTATAGCTAGTATTTATTGAATATTCACTAAATATCAGTAACAGTTTGAAAAGCTTTGCAATATTACCTCATTGGAATCAGATATTTTAACTAGAAACCCCATTTTATGGAATAAAATGATCCCTTTTTTTTTTTTTTGTATTTTACCCAAAGTAAAATAAAAGGTAAAACCAGGATTTAGTTTTACATAGGCTAATTTAAGTACTCTTTTCTTAAACCTCTCAGTATATCTTCAGTAAAGATCTGATTATCAATGTATAAAATGTACTCATTCAGATTGTCCTTCCTACTGTTTCTTTAACTTCTTTGTCTGGAACAAATATATTTATTTATTTTATTCATGATATCATTGTTGACTTGATGGAAAAATAATATTGAGACATTAAATAGAAAATAGACTCTTACTACAATTCTTCTTCATCAGTTGATGGAAAACAATTCAAAATAGTACACTCACAAATGTTACAAGTTTTAGTCATCAGTAAGAAAATTGTTTCACTGAATTTAAGTTCCTGAGCATCTAGAGTTGTGTGACATCATAAATGTATTGCATTTATCCTTTAATCATTATGACAGTTAATTTTACTCAAAGAAATAATAACTAAAATCTTCCCAAACATGGGGGAGGGACTGAATATATAAATCTATGAGTTATCACAATGCCTGTTCACCTAAATTAAAAAGCAGTTTGATGTGGGGCCTCCCCCAGTGGCACAGCGGTTGAGCGCTGGGCTGTGAAGCTGCCCACAGTCTCTGCAGCACTGGTTCGATCCCCAGCTGCCGGCGAGGGTCCCACATGGCGCGCAGACCTCTCCTGCGGCACCGGCTGCTCCTCAGCAGCGTATTTCGTCAGTCTGCTTGTTCTGCTCCCTGCTCTGGCTCTGGTGAATTCTCTCACCCTCCTGCGCTTCTGACTATACCAAGTGCTTGTATAAATAAATAAATAAATCTTAAAAAAAAAAGTTTAATGTGAAGCATTTAAATATAACGTTAAATATATGATATATATTGTATTAAATATATGTTCTATAGTATGTCTATAATGACAACAATAGTAATATAATACTTATTGACTCATCAAATGACATAAGAAAAGTAAACGAGGAACGTGTCACAAAACAATATTTTAAAATCTTTCATTAAATCTCTGATTGGATGTTTTTTGCCTCACTCTACACCCCAGGGCTGTCAAAGGTTGATGTAGGTATTATTGAAGTCCCAATAAATAAACTAAATTTTGATAAGATTAATAAATCATACTACATCCCCACAAGTGATACCAAACTGTTAGTTTACTGATAGAGATTATGTTTGATGACTTGACTTGAATTGAACAAACAGAAAAACAATAGTGCCTGTATGGTCTCAAATAACGTAAGAGAAACCCAGCTCCTGGTAATAGTCACTCCGAATAGGTAAAGTGAAGAAATGGAGCAAAGTGTATTCATTTTACCCCCTGTTTTCTAATCAGATGTCACTCAAAATATCTGGGCAAAAGGCATCAAAGAGAGGACAGTCACCTCAAACTATTTCATCTCCATTTACATGGAAAGAAAAATTAAGAGAGATCCTTTAACTTTATTCAGTCATTTGTCTTTTGAAATATTTAGTTTGTCATCAAATAGTAACGGCATGATGCCAAATATCTGTAAGGACAATTTTATTCACATCTGCATAGTACCACAAAATATAGTAATTGAATTAAATAGAAGTCCTTGTTGCACTCTAGATGGAATATCCACCTATTTGTTCATTACTCAATATAACTCCTCTCTACCATGTTTTTTGAGAAATTAAATATCAAATATCAAATGTCATTGCAAATTCAAGTTCAATAACATTAATTTTTGAAGGGTTGAAAGGGCCAAATAAAACTATTTTACCCTTTTCAGTAACACTTCAACTAAGTTAAAAAATAGAACACATTCTCATCTATTCATTAAACAAATGTTCCAGAGAGATCCTGTGTCACTCTACCATTTGGAGACACAGCAAGAAGACAGCTATCTGTGAACCCGGAAGCGAACTCTCACCAGACACTAAATATGTCTGCACCTTGGTTTTGGAGTTCATGACTCTAAAACTGTGAGAAATGAATTTTGTTGTTTATAAGCCACCCAGTCAATGGTATTTTGTTATAGCAGCCTGAACGGATAGAGACACTAATTGCCTTAACATCAACACCTGTTCACTTCTCCATCTGCCAGGAAGGGAGTCCTGTTCTCTTGAGAACTTCCTTTGTCATGATTTTTTAGTCACTTTTTTCCATGCTATTTTGTGGGCTGCAATAATAATCTTAAAATTGTGTTTATCACTTACTCAACATTGTGGTTTTTTTAAAGATTTATTTATTTATGCATACAAGAGCTGGGGTATAGGGCCATAGATGCAGGGGGGTGAGAGGATTCACCAGAGACAGAGTGGGGAACAGAACAGGCAGACTGGCTGAAACACACTGCTGAGGGGAGCAGCAGGTGAGACAGGAGAGGTCTGCTTCACCATGTGTGTTGCTCCCTGACCATCTGGAGATCGAACTCTTGCTGCACAGGCTTCAGAGTGCTTCATAGTGTGGTGCTTAACCCCTTGTGCCACCAGGGAGGCCTGACATTGTGTTATTTTTGGCACATTTCATCCTCCTAATTGAAATTGGTACTGTTGCCATCACAGTATTACAGATCAGAAAACACAGAATGGGGAATTCAATAATATCTAGGTCAAGTTAATATGGCTTGTTGGTGTTAAATTTCTGTGTGATTAATCTGTGTACTATACTGTGGAAGTATTATTTTAAACATAAGAACTATGACTGAGAGTTGTAAATTTCCTATTTTATGTTCTTTGTGTATGAATTATGCATTTAAAATGCCTTTTCTGTTTTTCCACTTTTTTTTACCACCATTACTTTAAAAATACAATGAATAATGGTATCAAGAATTGTTTTATTGACTAGTGTCTTGTCAAATCATCTTGAGAGTATCTCACATGCCATTTAATATAATGGAAAACATTACAAATAGAAAAGTGTTATCATTGTGAATAAACTTAGACAACATGATGAATATAAATCCAGATGCTGAAGCAATTAGTAGGGCAGGATATCCAACAGGAAATAAAATTTTTATTCTGACAACATAATGGATTCAGGGGATTTGATTCCTTCACACATCTTGTTGGAAAATAATGAGATATAATGCTTCATAAAATATAAAACAAGCATTGGTTTTAGAGCACCATCAGATTTGAAATGCTTTTGTGGCATGTATGTAGTCACAAATAGCCCTTTGTCATTGTTTGTGAATCACAAATGAGCTGTTCAGTACGTAGTAAGCTACAGTTGAAACTTTTTTATTGCCTCCCTTCTGACTGGGCAATATTCACTCCAGTACATTTCAATACTATCAAGAGCAGGGTTAATATATTTGAACCATATTAGAATTGCCTCTTATTTAGTCTACATATCCTGTGATCCATTATGGTCTAAATTAATGTTGAAAATGCAAGGCAAGATGAAACTATAAAGAAATGCTGATGTCTTTTATTTCCTCAAATTACATATTTGAAACAGTTCTTTTAAAAGGTTTATTTCAGGGTTGATATTATTAATGACACAGTAGCCAATGTCTTATTTAGCTAGACTAAGGGAATGAGTTAATTAAAATAATTTACTTTTCCATAATACTTTGAGGGTTTCAAGTTACTTCATAGAGCATATTTTATAGCCATTGTAAACATCTTATGAAGTATGCATAGATTTTTATATTTTTTTCATTATTATTTTATAGTTGAAGGAACTAAGTTTGAACATGTTTCAAAATACGCCCATGGACTTAAGCAGAGTTCATTATAGGAAGATCTCTCAATATATATTTTTTAAATGTATAACTTCAGGTACTTTTACTTTCATCACACATTATTTTTTTTTAAATTATATACTCCTTTATTGATTTATGCCTTTTGATGTGAACAGTGAGTCAAAGTCCGTTTTGGTAGATACTCATGATAATTTTGAATTTTTATTTTAGAGAAAAAATGCTAATTTCTGAAAGTTAATTATATTTGAACACATTTATTCTGACAAAATATATAGATTATAAATATGCACAGATTCAGAAATCAAAATTTCTTTGAGATATATTGTGAATTTTTATCACATCTCTATTTTTAAAATTTGTTAACTAAATTTGTTTTAAAAAATACCGGATGGTCTCACTCATAGCAGGAATCTAGAAAACTTAAATAAGGGACCAGGAAAATGAATATAAGAAAGTGAAAATCAAAATCAACAAAAAACTATGAACCAGAGACACTTTTTGGGGGGTGGGTGGCGGGAGGGGAAGGATTGGGGTCAGAATGGGGCGTTTGCAATTGTATGGGGGAATATAAAAATAAAATTTAATATTTAAAAAAAAAATAAATAAAATAAAATAAGCTTAGAATACCTATGAAATAAAATTACTATTCTGAAACTTAATTTCCTAAATTTGTAAAGCCCTAAGCTCCCTTTAAATGATATGTGTTGTGCCTCCCTGGTGGCTCAGCGGTTGAGCGTTGGGTTGTGAGGCTGCCTGCAGCCTCAGCAGCGCTGGTTCATTCCCCGGTGGCTTGCGAGGGTCCCGCATGGCACGCAGACCTCTCCTGCCGCCCGCTGCTCCCCTCAGCCATGTGCTTCTTCAGTCTGCCTGTTCTGCTCTTTGCTCTGGCTCTGGTGAATTCTCTCACCCTCCCACTCTTCTGACTGTACCCAGTGTTTGTATGAATAAATATATAAAAAAATCTTTTAAAAAAATTATGTGTGTTTAAACAGATTAATTTTATTTCTGTCATGATGGGTAGCTGTATTAGTATATATTTTTTACTGAATTAACATTAGTTTACAGTACTGAATTTGATTCAGAGTTACAGGATCCCACCTCTTATGATGTCTGTTAACAAACCACGCAGAGAAATCCACAGTACTCTATCATTCTCCACTGTTTTTCTCCTGCATTTTCTTTTTGTATTTTTAGTCATGTTTCTAGTTTATAAATCTTTTAGAAGTATTGTTAACCTGGAGATTTTTCAAATTTTTTTCAACGGCCCAGTAAGTGTAATATAGTGTGTTTTTCTGTATTTCTTACATTTACAAGTTTCCTTTTTGGAGAACATTGTTTTATTTATTTATTAGCACATAATTTTTTTTTTTTAATGATTTATTTATTTATTTATTTATTTATACAAGCACTGGGTACAGTCAGAAGTGAGGGAGGGTGAGAGAATTCACCAGAGCCAAAGCGGGGAGCAGAGCAGGCAGAAGGACTGAAGTACATTGCTGAGGGGAGCAGCGGGTGGCAGGAGTGGTCTGCGCACCATGTGGGACCCTCCTCCGGTGGCCGAGGAGCAGCCGGGGACTGAACCAGCGCTGCAGAGGCTGCGGGCAGCTTCGCAAACCAGTGCTCAACCGCTGTGCCACCGGGGAGGCCCAGCACATAATTTTTTATAACTTTATTTTGTAACCCCCTAATTATTCAGGATTTGGTATTAAGATTTACAACATTTTTCTTTGTCATTCATTATAAGGTATTAATTCACTGGAAACCAACTAATGAAACTTCTTGCATAAATTCAAGTATAGTTTTCCTTTGTTGCAATGAGTGTCATATGAGTCCTGTTACATATTTGAAAATGACTTACACGAGAACCTCTGATACAGATGCACCACTTCACTGGACATTATGCTGTTAATTTTGAAATGATATAACTGTTTATGGTATTGAGGTGGTCTCATTTGTTTGCATAACAAACAATCATCCTTATTGACTTTCATACTTTTATCACCACTACTATCGCAAATAATACAGTTTCTATTTAACTTCTTGTTTTAAAACAAGCAGTTCTATATGTGTATAAATATATGTATTCTAAATTACTTTTCTAGTGTACATATATTTACTAAATAGCTCATTATAATAAGGTCACTAATATAGAAATAACAGCAGAGACTATTTAGTCTGCAACCCACCAGAGTAAAAGAAAGTTATAGATTCACATCATCATGACTTTAAAAAAAATGAAACATTGCTCTTCATTTTAGTCATATTCTACTTTCTTTATATTATTGCCTAACTTGTATGACATAAGTTGAATATGTATAAAAATGCATTCATAAATTATAATGTACAAATATTACCACTCAAACTAAAATCAGTAAATTGTATGAATTATTTAACTGATTTTAAACAAGTGCTAATTCATGTTTGAATATGTTTGTAAATTTGCCATATACATGGGGTTCTCTGAACTGTTTAATAGCATTCTTTAGGAATTTTAATTTGAATCATTCTGTTCTTCCACTAAAATATTCTGAGTTTGTATGAAGCCTGCTGGATCATTTTGAAGGAAGCAACTGCATAGTGATTTTAGCTAAATATTCCACGTATTCATATATTTGAAACATTTGGATAACAAGCCCCTAAACAGTTACTGAAGCAAGGGGTGTTATATAAACTAAAACTAACCAGGAAAAACTCGAACTTAATCCATCACTTTCAATATACTAAACGATAGACATCAAGTTTGTTAAAATATAGAAACTGGTCAAATAACATACTATAAATCAGGAGAGAATGGTGATAACAGAGAAGCACGTTTAGAATGTTGATGAATTTGGAATGTGTCTTGGGATATTTAGTGAATATTCATTCATCCAAGAAAAACTCATCTAATCTCCATCTAATAATTCAGCATTCTAATTACATGGCTAGATTTGAATTAATATGTTTACCAAGGATATGAATTTTAATTTTATTTAACCCCATCATAATTTGATCTAAAATATGAATGATTTTATTCCTCTGTTGAGTAGTTGCTACTCTCTGCAGTTATATAAATGAAAGCTTAGGTGTTGGGAATGGATGTGGGTTTTATAACAAGCCTAGTCTCAGTCTATTTGATGTCAAATCCCTATAAATAATAAAGTAATATTTTAAAATATTGTAAAAAGCAGGGAGGATGTATTCATGTTAAAACTTAATGACATCTTTCGATTTTTTCACAATCCTTAGAAGATGTACATTTTCTGATATATTAGATTTATTTAATTTTATGAACCAAAAAAATGCTTTTTAATAAGATCATTCTCGAGAAGTAACTTAAAGAAAATCTAATATACACTGCCATGGCGAAGAAAGGACAAACAGAGCATCTCTGCAATCTGTAATTTCTCAATTCATTATCATATTTTTCAGACTTAGTGTTACATATGGAAGCAAATATTAAATATATAAAATATTTTTTATTTGTGACTATTGATGAATTTTGTGAACTTTTATTCTAGTCACACATCCACCCAAAGCTGAAATAATTTTTCTGATATTCAATATTTTTTTAATCACAGGAGAGAAAAATATCCTCAAATATGTTCTCCATCCTATGGCTGTTTTAGTTAAACTTTACCCTTCAAAATGAAATACGCAAGCATGCCCTGTCAATGCCTTTGTTAGTATTCCAAAGATAATGTTTAGCTCCAAATAAGTTAACTGCTTTATAACTTTGAGCTGGTAAGTCTTTATGAATTAAATTGGATCATTTTTAATTTGAAAGTAGAGTGCAAACTGAACACAATTTCATTGATATTATGCCAGATGTATAATATCCTACAGAAAAAGGAACAGGAAATTGAAAAAAAAAAAGAACTAAATTCACAAGTCAGTTTTACAATGGAGAAACGCTGCACTTATTGATACTTAATGTTAACACTCCCTAGGTATTTAGCATTATTAATAAAACTTTGTAAAATATAGTATTATTAGTTTCTTTGATGGTTATGTAAACTATTATGTTTTAGAAACACATTGTAATTATGAAGCTTTATATAACTGTCATTATTATAACACTACTAAATGAGTCCAAATTTCCCAAATGAAGCAACTGAAGGAAATGAAAGATATATATATTTGTGTGTGTGTATATATATATATATATATATATATATATATAAATTATATGGTATGATAGAAGTAAGTAAAAAATAAAATTTGAGCACATAAATATAATAGTAACAGTAATTGGGCTTGAAGATGAACAAAATAACAGATTTAAGAATAATCATGGTATCTCTACATTCACTACAATCACAGTAACATTTTTATATTTCATATATTCATCTAAACTGTACTGTATTTCTTCCTTAAAAAAAAAAAAAACTTCCACCTAGTGGCTTTTTTCCTATGAGTTTATTGTACTAATTGATTTAAAGATCAATTATTTAAAAATGTTATTCAATAGTTTCTGGCAGGGTAGAAATATTCTTAAATTATGTTGAATCATTGTTTAACTTTACTATTTCTAGAAATGTCTTTCTTTCATGTATACTTAATATGTCATAGATCACATGTCAACCATTTCATATCCATGCTTGGAACACATGATGCTAATAGGAATTGTCCATCTGTCCTTTAATGACACTGGTCTGCACCACAAACCTGAGAGTTGATGTATGGGCTCTGGAAAATGGTTTGCGGATGGATCAGGTTAAGCACATATGTAAACTCAATAGCCCAACAGCAGAAATAATTAAATGTGCATTTTAGTCTGCTCTCTGACTCATAATTTAAATTTCACTTTTTAAACATCTATATTTCCTGCAACTCCTACATTTATTATATCATTATTATATTATTAATTTATTTTTTTAAATATTTATTTGTTTGTTTGTTTGTTTGTTTTACAAGCACTGGATATAGTCAGAAGCGTGGGAGGGTGAGAGAATTCACCAGAGCCAGAGCATGGAGCGGAGCAGGCAGAAGGACCGACCGAAGTACACTGCTGAGGGGAGCAGCAGGCGGCAGGAGAGGTCTGCACGCCATGTGGGACCCTCCTCCGGAGGCCGGGGAGCAGCCAGGGATCGAACCGGCACTGCAGAGCTGCGGGCAGCTTTGCAACCCAGCGCTCAACCGCTGTGCCACCAGGGAGGCCCTATATTACTAATTTAATATCTTATTTAACCCAATATTTTATGGCCTGATTTGTGATCTCCCAAATATTCTAGTACCTCAGAATGTACTGGGATTTGTAGTTGGGGTTCTTGAAGAGGAAGTGAAAATAAAACAAGTGGGCCTCCTCTGGTGGCGCAGTGGTTGAGCGCTGGGCTGTGAAGCTGCCCACAACCTCTGTAGCGCTGTTTCTACCCCCGGCCACCAGCGAGGGTCCCACATGGCATGCAGACCTCTCCTGCTGGGCCTGCTGCTCCGCTCAGCAGTGTGTTTCGTCAATCTGCCTGTTCTGTTCCCCATTCTGGCTCTGGTGAATTCTCTCACCCTCCCGCGCTTCTGAGTGTACCCAGTGCTTGCATAAATAAACAAATCTTTAAAAAAAATTCCTTATATAAAAAAAAAGAAAATAAGATCCTTAGGATAGGCCTTCACCCATATCACTTGTGTCTTTTAAGAAGAGGAGATACATTCAAGGGCAGATACAGAGATACAGACAGCAGTTATCCACTGACCATAGAGAAAGGGCTCAGAAGAAACCAACCCTAATGACACCATGCACTCACACTTTTAGTCCCTAAAATTACAAGAAAAGGAATTACTGTGTAAGATACCAACTCTGGGTACTTGGTTGCAAAAGCCTCAGAAAAAGAACACAAGTATCAATGAACAAAATAAGCTATGACTGCAGATTTTCTGTGTTTGACTTGATATTTTAATTTCTTTCCTCACAGAATCTCTAAGTTAATTCATATTTTGTCATCATATCTAATAGTTAAACTAAAAAGTAAAGATAAAAACAAATTATTACTGTCAAGGACAGACAAAATGAATTCATAAGACCAGGACCCATTACTTCTGACTCAGTACCTAATGGAATAATACTCTGTGGCTGATTAAATATGTTTAATATTGCCTTTAGTTTTAGAAATATGTTCAGTCTTGAAAAGTCTGTTCATTTCCATCTCTGGTCTTGAAACAAAGGCAGCTGGTGATTGGAGCAAGCTAGAAAGTTTCAATTTGCATTGAAACAGCTTTGCCATTTTAATACTCTGTGTCCTGTCCAGATTGCAGTAGCTGGCCCATGTTGAGTGTGTGAGCATTTTCAATGTCAATAATTTAATAAAACTAGGTTCAAAATCAATTCCAGGTTCAAATAATATTCTAGAAAAATATTCCTTTGTAATTTATAAAACTGTCAGTTCCTCCCAATGATTTTTACAAATGTGATGACATTTTAATACTGGATTCCCTTTTGGATAAACTACCTATCTCGTCAGAACCTGGTTTACATTGAGCCACCATAACATGTTTATACAAGTGACATAATTATATCCTGAACTCAGCAGCCAGCTGATTACATTTTCATTCATAACCCATCTCAACTGCTGTGCTCATTATTCTAGGTTAAAAAGGCTTTAGATAAAGAAAATCTTCATTTACTTACTTGAAATTAGATCTGAGTTTTACATTCTAACCTCCATTAACCCATTCGTAAGCTTGTCTAATACTGACATGTGAAATCATTTAAGACTCATTGATATCCATTCTATACAAAGAAAAATAAGTAACTATAACAGTTTGAAGATTGAGATTATACATGGTAATAGAAATTTTTATAATGTTTAATCTATTCCTTTCTTGCAAGAGCAAATTTATTTTAATTACTTGGTTTAAGTAGCTAAACCAAGTAATTTTGCTACCTATCTCATCTCTTTCCACAGTACATGAAATGAGTTTACTTACAACTCTTTTACCAAGATTTGGTATTGCTGGATTAATAGAGCTAGTCTCAAGGAAACGCCACATGATATTTGAATGAGAAAAGAGCTAACCTGATTTTCATTCCTTTACACATTGTTTTTATAAAAGGTAAATTTAAACAAAGTATTTTGGGTACTTTGGAAAAAAAAAGTCATTTGTCATTTTGGCTCATAAATATATATCATGGTTAGTATTTTCAGTGACCTTAATGGCTTCACTAAATTTCAACTTGACTAAATTTCAACGTATATAATTATTATTTGTCTTTGCAAATTATCTCTTTAATTAAAATTGCACAATTAGAGCCCAGTTTCATCACCTAATTTATGATTTTTTTCAAGTCATTAAACATCAGTAAGGATCAGCCATATTCATGGTAGTGGAATTTCCAGGACTTATCTCTAAGTCATATAAGTAATGTCTAGGGATGCAAAGCAGTCATTTTGATACAACAGTCTTGTATAAATTTTAAAGGTAGTATCTATAATCCAAATCCCTAAAATCACAGGCTTCCTTACCTAATTGTGACATTTTGGCTTTCTAAATGTGCATATCATTTTGTTTTCATAGGAATGTGTTATTTATTCCATCAGAAAAGTATTTTTTTTTAAGATTTATTTATTTATTTATTTATTTATTTATTTATACAAGCACTGGGTACAGTCAGAAGTGCAGGAGGGTGAGAGAATTCACCAGAGCAAGAGCGGGGAACAGAACAGGCAGAACGATGAAATACATTGCTGAGGGGAGCAGTGGACGCGGCAGGAGAGGTCCACGCACCACGTGGGACCCTAGCAGGTGGCCAGGGATCGAACTGGTGCTGCTGAGGCTGCGGGCAGCCTTTCAGCCCAGCACTCAACCACTGCGCCACCAGGGGAGGCTCAGAAACATAATTGTTTTTTTTTTTTTTTTAAATTTTCTAGAGGCATGTCTTATTTATCTATTTGTTTGTTTGTTTGGTTTATACATGCACTGGGTACAGTCAGAAGCCTGGAGGGCGAGAGAATTCACCAGAGCCAGAGCGGGGAGCAGAGCAGGCAGAAGGACCGAAGTACACTGCTGAGGGGAGCAGCGGGCGGCAGGAGAGGTCTGGTCTGCGCGCCATGTGGGACCCTCCTTCGGTGGCCGGGGAGCAGCCGGGGATCGAACCGGCGCCGCAGAGGCCGCGGGCAGCTTCGCAACCCAGCGCTCAACCGCTGCGCCACCTGGGAGGCCCGAAACATAATTGTTTTTAATTGTTAGAATTTCTAAGATATTACATCCCATCTCCTCAATGTGGCAATTCTGAATTAAAATCTGCTATGTCCCATAAGAATAAATAGAGAGAGAAATTTACTGTAGCCTTAAGTGAATGTTTGGTTATAAGGAAATTATCTATAAGGTGATAATGATATTTTTAAATGTCTCTTTTAATACCTTTCCTTTCTTTATACCACATGGTTCAAATCCTATCCTTTTATGCCTCTAGTCCTACTATCTTGTTGCCACTAGAGAGACTCCTTTTTATATCTTCCCTTTATTTTCCCCTTTTCCCCCTTTTCCCCTTTATTTTCTCATTCAGTTCTGTCTATACAATCTGGTCTCTGCCACTTTTATAATTGCCCCTTACTGGAGTTTTGACATCTTTCTGCTCTCATACACATATGTCACTCATCTTCTCTACTTGCTGCTCACAAATTAATCTTACACGATTGTCACATTCCTGTTAGGAATCTAAGAGGGTCTTCCTGGTGGCACAGAGGCTAAAGTCTCAGCACTATCAAGCTATTACCAGCCACTGTGGCATGAGTTCAATCCTCAGCCAGAGAGCTAACCCACATGGTGCAGCAGACCTCTACTGTCTTGACCACTGCTCCCCCTTGGCAGTGTATTTCAGTAGTTCTGCCTGTTCTGCTTCCAACTCTGTCTCTGGGGAATCCTCTCACACCCTGCACTTCTGGCCTAGACCCCAGGACTTGTATACATAAATAAATAAAAATAAATCTAAAAAAAAAAAAAAAGAATCTGAGAATGGCAACTATTCTTTTGCTTTCTCTTTTTTGCTCATTTTTTTTAAAATAATGTGAACTTATTAATTTATATTATGAAAGAATGACAATAGAATTTGAACAATTGGAAATATATATGACAAAGGTGATAATTGGAAAAAAATATACTAGAGGTAAATGAAGGAGAAATGATCATGTTCTCTGATAGGAAATGAGCGTCAGGCAGGAGACATGTGTGATACAGATGTTATAGAGAGGAAGGGGTGAAGCTCACATAAAATATTTTGATCTTCTTACCAACACAAAAGCTCACCTAAGAGCATTGGGCCTCCAATGCTGGTGGCGCAGGCGGTTGAGAGACGCACTGTGAAGCTGTCCACAGCCTCTGCAGCACGGGTTCGAACCCGACCGGCCAGCAAGAATCCCACATGGTGCAGCAGACCTCGGCTGACTCACCCGCTGCTCCCCTCAGCAGTGCATTTTGTCATTCTGCCTGTTCTGTTCCCCGCTCTGGCTCTGGTGAGTCCTCTCATCCCCCGCGCATCTGGCCTGTGCAGTTCTTATATAAATAAATCTTAAAAAAAAAAAAAAAGAAAGAAAGTGTAAAAGCTCACCTAAGAGAAAACAGAAGAGTGGATTTTCATTGTAATATATATCGAATTTCAGAAAAATCAAGAGGTTAATAAAATTATTGCTCAGATGCAACAAGAGCCATTCTGCAAATGATAGGTCAGTTTGTCCTCCACAAACTGAATGTCTTTATCACCTCTTTATTTAAAATTACATGATATAATCTCAATGACCTAAATTATGCTGTAATTCCTTATAGGAAGGGACACAGTCAAAATAACTCATCATCTGATGTAAACTGACAGGAAGTCAAGTCAGGGAAGACTTGCAGCCTATGAATTTTGAAGGAGGGGGAGGGAAAAAACAAAAATGAAATAAAAAGCAACATTATTTTCTTTTTTTAAAGATTTATTTATTTATATAAGCACTGGGGTACAGTCAGAGGCGCAGGAAGGTGAGATAATTCACCAGAGACAGAGCAGGGAGCAGAACAGGCAGACGGACCAAAGACACTGTTGAGGGGAACAGCGGGAGAGACAGGAGAGGTCTGCTGCGCCATGTGGGTTTCTCCCTGGCCGGCCAGGAATTGAACCCGTGCTGCAGAGGATGCGGACAGCTTCACAGCGCAGCGCTCAACCCGCTGCACCACAGGGAGGCGCAATATTATTTTCAAAAATAAGGCTCAAAAAGCCTGGCCATGAGGGATTGTTTTAAGAAAAAAAAAAGAGGAGAGGTAGTTCACTACATTTTAGAATGAAGCATTTCTGATGGGTGATGAGGGCTGGTTGCATGGGTGTAACTGGCTGACTGTCAGCAGAGAGGGGTCGTGGTGCTGTACAACTTGATGAATAAAGTGCTTAAAAGCCTTTATGGTAATAAACTGCTACCATAAAGATAACTCAAAGAAATAGAATTGCTCCAAGTATTTGGTATACATTTTTTTCACATATATCTCTTCCTAGGTTCCAGCTGAGTAACACAATATCCTTAAGAACACAAGAAACATTTCTCCTTGTAAACCGGTGGCATAGGTTGATAATGATATTAGGCAGCATTCAGTGTCACTATTCCCCTTCTGTGTCAAGGCATTCCTACCGACTCATTCTCATTACACTCAGTGACTTCTTGCCTTCAAATAATTGTTCCAGGAAGTACATTAGAATGCACACATGCATGCATGTATGTATGTATGTATGTATGCATGCATGCATGCATGCATGTGTGTATAGAAACAGTCTCTCTATATATGTCATGATATAATAAAGTTCTGACAAGGTTACCGCACCAGTGTGCCAGACATTAATTGAAATGTGTTTTCTGAGCCTCCCTAGTGGTACAAGGGGTTAAGACACAATCTATGAAGCTATCCGCAGCCACTGCAGCAGGAGTTCCATTCCCAGGCAGGGAACTACCCACAAGACACAGCAGACCTCTCCTGTCTCACCAGCTGCTCACCTCAGCCGTGCACTTCAGTCAATCTGCCTGTCCTGCCCCCCACTCTGTCTCTGGTGAATCCTCTCACCCCCTGCACCTCTGGCCTGTACCCCAGTTCTTGTATGCATAAATAAATAAATCTTAAAAAAAAGAAATGTGTTTTCTATGTGACAGTCAACCACAAACCCAAATACATATGACATATATGTCCCTTTGCCTTCAGCATTCTGCTCTTTTTTTTCCCTACAACTACTTAAATCCATGCTTCATTATCACTGTATTTATACTTACTATTTTTGTTTATTGTCTCTAGCCAGATTTTAATAAAAAAACAAAACAAAAATAAACTTAGAAACATCAGTCTGGACAAAGTAAGAGTAAAGGTATTGGTTGAAGAGCTCTGCTATTCAAGAAACTCTGTAAACACAGAAAATGCCAAACTTGGGGGAAGGGAAGTAGTACACTTATTCAAGAATTTTCAAATGCAGAAAATGAGTTTATTTCAGCTTTATTACTATCTCTTCACCCTTCAAAAAAGGTGAAAGAAATGTATAGAAATCAAATAGGAAATTTCTTCACACAGGGGAAATGAAAATGAGTATTTCATGTTCCTGTGTGTTCATTTATTTGGCAAAGAAGCAATTAAGCAGGTGAGAGACAACCCCATGGAAACACAAAAAGTAGAGAAAATCTGTCTAAAACATCTGTTTAAAAATTCTGAAGTCAGAAGATTAGAAGTTGATAAAGAGCAATATTCTCTGCAATAGACTTAACACCTGTTCACTGAATCCCCTAATGTTTTTGTGCTGTGTAGTATTCTCCAATCCACAGATATGTCTGTCAATCAGGAAATCACTTAAATGAGGCCAAAACACCTTGTGGCAAAAACAATAGCAATGAAAACTGCAGGGACCATGGAACTCTGGAACATCAGAAATACAAAATAAAGAAAAACAGGGAGTTTCATTTGTGCTTTTTGCAGTCCTTACACAAATATTTCTTACTTGCTAATTTATTTCCAAGAAAAGAGATTATATTTTTCCATTGAGACTCATTTTTTACTGTCTCTGTTGACCTTTTACTAAGATTTATACCTCGGTTTATAAACAGAAACTATAAGAAAAATATTTTATTTGTGTCATGATCATTTTCAACCCTCTCTGGGATTCTGGTCTGCTGGCTCACTGTACTATCATTATTTGAAACCAGTACATAGTTGCAGGAGAAAAATGTTTGGCTTTCAAAATTTCTTTATATTTAAATAAGGGGACATTTGTATGGTGAAGGATGGAATTAGAATGCTAGCAGTGAACAAAATGCAATAGAAACAGATGTTAATTTATAATGATGTACGCTTGAAACCTATATAATATTGTAAACCACTGATATTAAAATATGAAAAATAAAAATAACTGCATGATTTTTTTAAAGATTTTTTTATTTATACAATAGCGGGGGTACAGGCCAGAGGTGCAGAAGGGTGAGAGGATTCACCAGAGACAGAGTGGAGAGCAGAACAGGCAGACAGACCAAAAGCTCTGCTGAGGGGAGCAGCGGGTGAGACAGGAGAGGTCTGCTTCACCATGTAGGATTCCCGCTGGCTGGCCGGGATCGAACCCATGCTGCAGAGGCTGCGAACAGCTTCACAATGTGGCGCTCAACTGCCTGCGCCACCAGGGAGACCCGTAACTGCATGAATTTTAAAGACAACTTATAACATAAAAAACGATTTCCAGAATTCAAATTATCTTTCTGGACAAATTGTTGTTTAAAATGTCACTCATGTTCATGTGACAGTTTCAGTTAATTGTATTTTCCAATTCACATAAATGATGGCTGAAATTTCAACGTAAATTTCAGCATTGCAATGGCTGCTGCTTTTGATCATATGTGTAAATATTTTATAGCTTTTGGGTTGCTTTTCTATTTTAACTTAGCTCAAATAATGTTATTGTTTTCAGATATTTCTGATAAATGGTACCCAAGCATCAATACATATATAGAAAATATGTCCAATCATGCTTTGGAAATTTAATAAGATTAAATATGAGTTTTATGTTTGACTATAAATAATTTCCCAATTTTATTATCAAAAAGTATATTTAGTTTTAAATAAACTCTAAATTTATAGCTTTTTGGGATTTGTATTTTGATATGAAAAGACAAAAATAGAAAACACAAATTTTCATTTTAGCATGTGTTATTTCATGTTGTCATAGTTGTTTTAGTTAGTTGGAGTACAAAAGATTGTGCTACATTTTGGATTTATTTATTTATTTATTTTCTATAAAGTTCTTTTTTTAATTTTTTATAATAAATTTTATTTTTATAATCCCCATACAATTGCAACCCCCTTATTTTGACCCCAATCCCTCCCCTCCCGCCCTCTACCCCCCACAGAGTGTCTCTGGTTCATAGTTTTTTGTTGATTTTGATTTTCACTTTCTTATAGTTATTCATTTTCCTAGTCCCTTATTTAAGTTTTCTAGATTCCTGCTATGAGTGAGACCATCCGGTATTTTTCTTTTTCTTTTTGGCTTATTTCGCTGAGCATGATCCCTTCCAGCGCCATCCATGTTGCTGCAAATTGCATGTGTTTATCTTTTTTGAATGCTGAGTAATATTCCATGATATATATGTACCACATCTTCTTGATCCAGTCATCTATTTTTGGGCATTTGGGTTGTTTCCAAAGCTTAGCTATTGTAAACAGTGCTGCTATAAACATAGGGGTGCAGGTGTTCTTTGGAATTGATGTTTCTGTGTCCTTTGGGTAAATACTTAGGAGTAGAATTGCTGGATCATATGGAAGCTCTATGTTTAGTAGGTCCAGGAATCTCCACACAGCTCTCCATAGTGGTTGGACCAGTTTGCACTCCCACCAGCAGTGCAGGAGAGTTCCTTTTTCTCCACACCCTCGCCAACATTTGTTGTTGCTAGTTTTTTTTAATATGTGCCATTCTCACTGGTGTGAGATGGTATCTCATGGTAGTTTTGATTTGCATTTCCCTGATTACAAGTGTTGTTGAACATTTTTTCATATGCCTGTT
Source organism: Talpa occidentalis (assembly GCF_014898055.3). NCBI lineage: Eukaryota > Metazoa > Chordata > Mammalia > Eulipotyphla > Talpidae > Talpa > Talpa occidentalis. The sequence continues at coordinate 72,444,260 of NW_023604295.1, read as the reverse complement.
GGCCATTTGCATTTCTTCTTCAGAGAAGTTTCTTTTTAGCGAACTGCATGGTATTGGAACAAGAACAGACATACAGACCAATGGAATCGAATAGAAAATCCAGAAATAAATCCAGAGATTTATGGCCAACTGATCTTTGACAAAGGAGCAAAGACTATGCATTGGAGCAAAGAAAGTTTGTTCAATAAATGGTGCTGGGAAAACTGGGTTGCTACATGCAAAAGAATGAAGCTTGACCACTACCTCACACCATACACAAAAATCAACTCAAAATGGATTAAAGAAGCAGATATAAGACCTGAAACCATAAAATACATAGAAGGAAATATAGGCAAAACACTATATGATATGCACATCAAAGACATCTTTACAGACACATCACCCAAAGCAGTGATAGTGAAGGCAAAGATAAACAGCTGGGACTACATCAAATTAAAGAGCTTCTTCTGCACAACAAAAGAGACAATAACAAAAACAAAGAGAAACCCTGCCAACTGGGAGAACATTTTTGCACACAACACTAATGATAAAGGACTGATCACACAAATCTGCAAAGAGCTGATGAGACTCAATAACAACAAAGAAAATAATCCAGTCAAAAAAGTTCTTTATTTTTTTTAAAGATTTATTTATACAAGAACCGGAATACAGCCCAGATGTACAGAAGGGTGAGAGGTTTACCAGAGACAGAGTGGGGAACAGAACAGGCAGACTGAAATATACTGCTGAGGGGAGCATCAGGCAAGAAAGGAGAGGTCTGCCACTCCATGTGGGAATCTCCCTGGCTGACCAGGAATCGAACCCGCGCTGCAGAGGCTGTGGACCGCTTCACAGTGCTGCGCTCAACCACCTGCGCCAACAGGGAGGCCCCTACATTTTGGATTTAAAATATGTTAATTTCCAAAACATTTCTAAGAATCAATGCAATTCATACAATACATTTATGATATGACTCCAAGAAGAAGAGGGAATGACATTCTCTGAAACCTGTTGAATGTTTCAGTGGAATAAAGGTGGTCACCAGTCACCTGTTGGCTAATGCATCTACACTGAACCTGTATCAGAATCACTGTGTTCAGCTCATGACTTCCCACTTCATCTCTGTGAGTCTTATGTCATTAACAGAAAAAAAGTGAAGTATACAGTGAAGTTTGGTTTTACATCATGCCAACATCATATATATTTATTTTCCTCGAGTTGCTCTTTATGAAGCATGTCCTATCATGAGTGTTCAAAACGAGACCATAGATAATAAACACAGTCATGCTGGGTTAGTAAATCAGAGAGAAATCAGAATCTCAGTATATCAAAAACCCTCAGGGGTTTGAAAGTAACAGATTCAGTGTGGAAACAAACTTTACTGAATTGTGCATAAAGTTGATAGTGGCTGGCAATTCTTCAATATTACTGTGACATCCTAATTCAAACTTCCAAATACACTGTCTCATCCAGCATTATTCTCTCTCCATCCTAAAGCATACTCCAGGAATCGCACTAGGACCTGCTTCTTGCCTCGATGCTGTCAGTTTCCAAAGACACCATATAAGAGTACATTTCAAGTAGTTAAGGAAGAAACTGGGATTGTACACATATACCTATTGACCTTTCGCTTCACTGATTCTCAGTTGGTAGTCAATTAATTGAAACTATAGCATATTTAAGGACCATAAGACATATTTTTAGATTATAAGACAAGTTAGTGGTTTTCAGAAGGGAAGGGGCAAAGCAGGTCTGTAAATTGGGAAGTGGGGGACAATGATACGGTGAATAGATGATGTTTAGCAGTGAACTTATCATAATTTATAAATATATTGACTCCCAATAATGCACATCTGAAATATATAGTTATAATGAATTGTTACTTCAATAAAATATCAATTAATAAAATGGTAATTCAATCTATAATTCATTAATGTTTGTGCCAACAGTTTTATAAAATATATACAAAATCTAAAGGAAGTAGAATAGGAGCAGGAACGGAAAGACATGAAGAATGAATATTTTATATAGTTCTCTTCCATTTCTCTCACTCCATCATGATTACGAATACATGATGGATTTTCCTTCTCCAAGGAATCTATAAGAGTCATTTGCAGAATGTCATACAATATTTGTTGTTAAGCTATCATCAAATCATTTACTATTATTCTTAAACCATATGTAGGATAAATAAAGTCATAAAGACTGACACTTTTCACAAAGGGGACAAACACTGACATTAAAGTAAAGGTTCATATAGCTCCAGTTACACATATGGAGAAATAACACCAGGATGATATATCTTGCTGGAAATAAACCAAGACAGCCCTATGTGATTTGTATTTTGAACTAAATGCTAGTGTCTGGATAGCAGTTGGTCTTACCAATTGCTTTGGATGGATCCCTTTATAAGAATGTAGGAAAATCCTTACACACCTGACTAAAAAGGAGAATTAATGCCATCAAGTGGCATTCAGCATTATAATGCAATCAGCATTAGTAACATGTCATAGATGAAATATGCCATAGAGAAATAGAGCACTTTAGTCTTCCCAAGCATGTCTTTGTAATCAAGAAATATAGATAATGTTATTTCACCTTAAGGGTGTATGCTACAGAGACTGCTGATGCAGAGTTTACTTAATTTTGTTGTGAACACACTCCCAGGTTTTTGTAACATGGGGGTTTGGTAGCATGCATACAATTCTTCTACTAGGTTACTGAGAAGCTCTGAATTCTCAATAGAACAAGCTTCAAACATCAGGTGCACACGAGCAAATAACCAAGAATTGCTTTACTTAAGATTGCCTACTTCAGCAGGGCAAAAAAGCCTTACGAGTTCTAAAATATAGAAAAAGAGTGACATCTCATAGAATAATTGATATTACACTCCATTCTAAAATATAGAGACAGGGCCTTGCCGGTGGTACAGCGGTTGAGTGCTGGGTTGCAAAGCTGCCCGCAGCCTCTGCAGTGTCGGTTCGATCCCCGGCCACCTGGCGAGGGTCCCATATGGCGTGCAGACCTCTCCTGCAGCCCACTGCTCCTTTCAGCAGTATACTTCGTCAGTCTGCCTGTTTGTTCCCTGCTCTGGCTCTGGTGAATTCTCTCACCTGCCTGCACTTCTGACTGTACCCAGTGCTTGTATAAATAAATAAATGTATCTTTAAAAAAAAAATAGAGAGATATTCTAGGGAATAATAGAATAATAGTGGGGTATGCCCACTGATACCCTGACTCAGGTAGTATTTACACACTACCCTGAGGAGGCTTAAATATCTGGGAATATTTTCCTAACTTCATCATATCCTCAGCCCCAATTCCTTCTCATGCCATTTCATTAATTTTAAAAGAAGGACTTCAATTTATTTCAGTGACTAAATACCCTCTATAGATGTTAGGAGAGATTCAAAAGAAGTAAAATATAATTACCTTTTACCAAAGCAAATAAAGCAACATAGCACAAAGAAAGAAAGGGGATAATTCATAGGCAGCCTGCTAACAAATGCATAATGGTTTAGCCATAATTTTGAGTTCTGTGTGTGAGTGTGTGTGTATGCTTGTGTGTGTGTAAATGCTTTTAAAGTGTAAGTAACTGATGTAGAGCCTTGAGGACATCAGCTAAAAGCAAAAACTGAATTTAAATAGGTCCCACGCCATGACTTTTTATTTCAATTCACTGCTTGATTCTTTTATTGTACTTCACATTTTATAATTACTGATCATTTCTCTCTGGTGTGCCTTTCCCAACAGATTATAAACTTCTTACAGTGTTTTGTTCACTACAGGCCACCCAGAGTCCAGTAAAGTACTTGTTGCAAATAATGCTTCTTAAGTAATTATTAAACAAAGTATGGAATTTAAAAATTCACAGGATTTTCTCTCTTCTTTTTGGCATGATGTACTTCAATGGAAGAATTTTAAACCTTACAGTACTTATATGCATAGGAAAATCATTTATAGGCATAGCTGGAGCTGAAAAGACACTGTTTAGGGAGAATGCATTGTACATTCATTCATTTATTAACTATTCACAATGTGCAGAGTCTTATGTTAATTCTTGGTAAAGCCATATGCCCTTGTAAAATTTCCTGTAAACAATGGAAGAGACTGACATCTAAACAAACAATTCCACTACAACATTTTACTCTGCTGTATGAGCAAAAATAAGGAAAGATCTCTCAGAGTAAGATAGAAGTATTTTACAGAGATGACCTTTAGCTTTGGTCATTAATTTTGAGCAAACTTTTTACTAGTGGAAAAGAAGAGAAGGCAGCCTCTAGAAAGAGAAAGTGTGAAAGGGCACAGCAAACTCATGAATACCAAGGCCTTTTTTTTTTTTTTTTTGTGGCATCCATGTACACACAGGATAGTTGGGAACAAAAAGAGAGAAGAAGAGAAAATGTCTGATCTTCAGGAATACTGAAGGTGTTCATCTACACTTTTCCATCTTCCCCAAGATTGCGATAATAGAAATAATTTGAGTGACAGAGAGTTTGGATTAAGATTGTACAGGAGATTTTAGACTTCCCATCACTATTAAAAAACAGGACTGACAATTAACCAACCACTTGTGACAATTTAGATAAGCTTGATTATGGATAAAATAAAATGCATAATACTTCATGGTCTTTTTTCTTCCTATTTTCCAGCACCTTACAAAAAAGTAACTCCTTGTAATTTAACATGTGAAACTTGAAATTGGCACTACTTCTGCAAACATGAATTTGAGAATTTGAATTCATATTATTATTGATTTTCTATGTTTTGCATTATATAGAAGTTTATAATACTAACTAGAAAGTAAAGGCAAAGCTTTATTTGGGATGAATATAAATTTTCAAATCTTGCATTTTTTACTTGGTAAGTAAAAACACTGGAATTTCAGAGACAGACACAATTGTTTCACTACAGCTCTGAAAGATGTTATGTTGTTGTAAACCTTTTCAAAACTTATACAGTTTTCTAGATAATAATTCATTCATATCCATAATGAATTTCTTTTTAAAATTTGGGATTCATATCACCCCGATGATGAGTTAAAGCTCACAATTTACTGCAAAAGAGATAATGCTGAATTTACAATGTAATATTCAATAACATAAGGCTAGTCTCTCAGTTGTTAGAAATAAGCAGAGGCTCTGTGGGGAGGGACTAGGGCCCTGTACCCGCACCACAGACTCACATTTCAATTGCTGCTATCTGGGGTGATGGGCTATAGGAGATGTGGGGCTTCCTCATTTTTTACTGAGTGGACAGAGGTATCTCCAGTAATGTGCTCATGTTCTGTATTCACTACATGGGAATTTTCATTGTATCAATATTAAAGTCATAAATGTGTACTGCAACTGGAGATGATTCTTGCAATGGGAGAGAACAGGGAAATATACTCTTCTTTTTTCCCCATTATGTCTCCTCCCACACATTCTACTTTCTTGCTACATTACCTCCTGGAATTCATCAATATCTTAGAGGCAAGTTTCTCAAGATAGTCTCTGTCTTCCTTTCATTATCATATATATATAGTAGGAAATGCTTGTCAATTCTCTTTTAGGATATTCCCAAGCAATATAAAAGAAGGTAACAATGAGGGCTTTATTCAAGGACCCCAGTAGTATTAGGTTTACCCTGATAAAACATACTTCTAGGGATGGCCCAACTCCACCCTAATATTTTTTCTCTTGTAAATGTTCCCATTTTGTTTCCATACCCAAATTAGTGGATCAGGAAGCTATCATATATAAATGCAATGGAATACTATTCAGCAATCAAAAAGATAAACTCATGCCATTTGCAATAACATGGATGGAGCTGGAAGGGATTATGCTAATTGAAATAAGGTAGAATAAGAAAGACACACACTGGATGGTGTTATAATGTATGGGATAGAGAAACCAAACAACGTTTCAGATAAAGGCAAACTTTAAAATCACCCCCTGAAAGATGACCATAGAGCTTAAGCATCCAGAGAAGAAGAAGTGGAAATGGAATGGGTGAGAACAGGGTTCAAGAAAAGCACAACAGACAATGTGGAGGACTGTGAGTGCTTCAATGGTAGGTGCACTACCATGACTGCACCTATGAGGGAAAATACCATACTTCAAAAACATTAACAAAAATGTAAACCATTGGTACTGAAACAATCAAATTAAATCAAGTCACCCCATCGTGACTATTGTTTCCTTTCCTATTCTTTTTTCTGTATTTTGTCATTCTATTATTTCCTTTATTAATTGCATTGCTAGTTTTCCATTCTCTTCTTTACTGGAAGTTTCCCAACAGCTCAAAGTGGCAGATTTCATTTCACCTAGGAGTTTTACATTTATGAAAATAGCACATACATGCACATGCACACATACATACACACAGACCTCTCTTTTTGTACATTCTGTTTTCCTCATGTCTCTCATTTTTTTAAGTTCAATTTCTTCAAAAATACACATTGTCTCTATTTACATACTATTAATGCACTTCTTAATCAGCACCCCAATTCTTCTGATACATATAATTCAAAGGATAATATTGACCCACAAGCTGAAAATCAGATTTAGTAAAGTGTTCATAAGCCACTTTATTAATTTTGCCTCAAGTGTACACTCCTTCTTCGCCTATACATTTCTTTGGATTTCAAGGAGGCCTGAAGTATTGGATAGCCATCTCCAATGATGTCTTTCCTTCATGTTTTTAAGAGAAGGCAGTATACAAGTATGATTTTATCCTGTTTGTTTCCTCTGAATTTTTCCTCATTTGTATAGACCATATCTAATTAGAAGTGCAAGTACAAGCATTTGTAATTATTTGGTCATATTATAAACATTTTGGAACAAAATATAATCAAAATAATATGACAGATCAATTATTAGAGCAACTACATTCCTGCTCACGTTCTCTGTGATGACAGGTGCACAACCAAAAGACTCATCAATAGTAATTTGAAAGAGAAGAGATTCCACGGTGGTTCTGTCCACCACTGTGATAACAAAGCAAAAGCTATAGTATACTGCAGGTCTATGAATCCTCATCTATTTATTTGTTAAGACAGAAGACAAGATGCACACAAATTTACCGTTCTTCAGGTGAAATGTGGGGAATGGGCACATAAACTGAAAGAAGAACCTAAACAAGATAATCAAATGTCTTCCAGAGAGGAAATATACACTATAAACTGTGGATGATAAAGAGGACTAACTTCTAAGAAGACATTTGCAAAATTTTATTGAATGTCTTTAAAAAAAATCCTATTTTGAAACTTGATTTTAAAGAGCTTATTTCCAACTGGCATTCCAGAAATAAGACTTTTATAGTGATATCAATCCACTAACTTGCTAGAGTATATGCCTCAGCATGACCCAAATTGTAGAGCTGGCAAAGAATTGTGCTATTGCAAAAAGGTGGAGATAATTTATTTTGTTACAGCTGCTAAGTCTTTCTGGAAGATGAGTGTTTGTTGTTGTTTACTAGAAAATGTCATGAGACATATGTTACAAGAGGACCATAAAAATATATTTCTCAGACATTGAAAAGAGTTATGCCACTCTTACTTTTGATTTCTTACTGTCTCAAATAATGTTTATTAATTTCATAAAGCCAATCTAATTTTTGAACATAAACATGTTATTATCCAATCTCTACTGCTGTGAATATTCAAAACGTCTATTGATTCAATAGGTTAATTCTTAAATTGTCGTGGTGTTTGACATGGATGACTTGGTTGTGGGTGTTGTGATAACATACACCTTAAGTACTGGGAACTTATATCTTTAAATATTATACAGCATGTAAACAAATGTTACCTCAATTAAAAATATATTTTTCTAGATGTTTGAAACCAAAAATGTACACAGGATTTAAACTCCTAGTATGACACTAGAAAAAAGAAATGGAACCCAAAACTCTTTCTACTTTTCTCCTAAAAGACATTTTAGATTGCAGGGAAAAATTGGTAATCCTATGCATAATCATTTTTTATTTGTCAAATAAGTCAGCATCATCATGGATGCCCCTGAGTTTCATTTAGAGCAATACAATCTTTAGTAATATCACAAGGGGAACTTACTGCCTTTTATTTGTATTTATTGTATTTTGACCAGAAATTTAAAAATATAATTTTCAAGATTACTCAGATACTATATCATTTAGACAAAATATATAACAAAACATGACTAGGTTTTATTTCTCATGTTCCTCTAAATGCTTTTAATGAATGTTCATATTTTAAGTTTGAAGAAATTGCATAATAAAATATGAGATGTCTTTCTAAATCTATATAAGCAGGCATTACTAGTATCTGTTCAGGTTAAGTTTGACTCAGGGTAAGCATCTGCTAATAATTTTTTTAAGATTTATTTATTCATTCATATAAGAACTGGGGTACAGGCCAGATGTGCAGGAAGGTGAGAGGATTCATCAGAGACAGTGGAAAACATAACAGGCAAACTGACTGAAATACACTGCTAAGGGGAGCGGGGGGCGAGACAGGAGAGGTCTGCTGCACCATGTGGGTTGCTCTGCTGCAGTCCGGGATTGAACCCGCATGCGGAGGCTGCTGACAGTGCTACGCTCAACCGCCTGCACCACCAGGGAGGCCCTTAATAAAAATTTTAAGTGATCAAAGTCTGTGTGATTAATTGTCCACATGCATGTTTCCAATGCTACTCACAGGATTCCCATGCCTTTAAAACATCTTAATTAAAAAAAAAAATGCATAGCAAAAGCACAGTCACTGCAAGGATTTGCTTGCTCGTCAGTGCTGCTGCTCTCTATTTACCGGAAAAGGAGAATTTAGTTCATTAAAGGAAAATCAAGATTGCTCAGAAAAATAAGCTAAAAACTTCTAAATATTGATCTCGATTTAAATTTTTTTCTGTATGGCCTCCCTGGTGGCACAAGGGGTTAAGACACAGCACTATGAAGCTATCCATAGCCACTGCAGCATGAGTACAAACCCCGGCCTGGAAACTGAACCACAAGTCACAACAGACTCTCCTGTCTCACCCGCTGCTCCCCTCAGCAGTGTGTTTCAGTCACTCTGCCTGTTCTGTTCCCCACTCTGTCTCTGGTGAATCCGCTCACCTCCCACACCTCTGGCCTGTACTCCAGTTCTTGTATGCATAAATAAATAAATCTTAAAAAAAATAAAAAAAAATGCATAGTTACTTTATACTAGCAAATAGTGATAATTATTCTTTGCAGTTTAATATTTCATTAACATGAATTTAATCCAGTCATATGGCAAAGGTTTATTTTCAAGTAAATCTTTGGCAAATATTCTTAGCGTTAGTGTTCTCTTGTAAATAATACATATTATCCATCGTTTTTGATTTATTGGTAAAAATAAAGTACTTGTGAAACAAGGATATTTCCATGGATATTTGCTACTGAGTAACTTGATTCAATGTTGCCTATCTTTAACAAGACTAATTTCAAGTTAAGATCTGGTGGGTATGTGTTGGCATATCTATGAAGAGGTGGAAACTTTTATTTCTGAACATATACAGTGTTGTAAACCAATGTTACCTTAATGCAAACATCATCATCAAATAATTTAAAAAAGACAAAGCTGTAATAATCAACCAATACATCAATGTTTGAAAAAAATTAACATTTTGAACTCAGTGTATAAAATAATGATAAGCAAAAGTGGTAATGCTCTTTCTGTATCTTTTTGGAAGGAAGAATACTAAGAATTTTGCCCTTTTTATTGATTAACCACTGATTTACTGTACTATAAGTTTCAGGAATACAGCTTCACATCTTGATATTGTATATATCACACTGCACCCACCACAAAAGTTCTAATATCATTGACCATTATCAAATTGATACCCTTTACTAGTTCCTCCCACCCACAATTCCCCTTACCTTGTGGTAACTGCCATATTTTCCTCAGAGTCAGAGTTATTTTTGTTGTTTTATAAGTTCATTTGCTTTATTTATATCCCACATGAATGAAAATATCAGGTATTTGCCTTTCACTCTCTGACTTATTACCATAATCACCTCAGGTCCCGTGCATGTTATTACACATGGCAATATTTCATGTTTTTAAATAATGGACTAGTATTGCATTGTGTATATATATACATCACTTCTTTATCCAGTCATCTGTCTGGATATTTTAAGTTGTTTCCATGTCTTGACAATTGTGAATAGTGCTGCAATAAACATAGATTGCAGGTATATTTTTGAATTAGCATTCTAATATTTTTAGATAGATAGACAGACAGACAGACAGACATATAGATAGATAGATAGGAGTGGGATTGCTGGTTCATATGACATTTCTATGTTTCATTTATTGAGGCATCTCCAAACTGTTTTCTGTAGAAACTGCACCAACTTACATTCCTAGTATCAGACTATGAAAGTTCCTTTTCCTTCATATCCTTGCCAAGACAAATGTTTTGTTTTTTTAAATTATCAAAATTTACTTCTACCTTATATGGGTGTTATGGAGAAAGATACACATAAGTTATTTATTTGATCATTCAATGTAAAATAGTAATGTGATATCTCCATATCACATATCTTAGTTCCCTATTGCAACGTCTGTCAGAAGAAAGGGGAGAATGAGTCAGGAAGAGATTGTTAATATGCCATTTCAAGACCATAAAGCTGAAACAGTTGCTTCTAGAAGCAAAAGTCATGTTATCATTGCAGATATTGAATGAATGTGAGAACAAAGTCTCATAGTGAGTATATTGTTTAGAAGGGGAAGTAAGAATCAGAATTTGGCAATTCTAATCTCACTGCTTTTTGGGGAGGTACTTGCAACATTAAGACTTGAATCCTCAGTTCCTATATTGTGAATAATTCTATTAGCATCACATTTAAAATAATTTTAAATGCATAAAGCAGCCTTGTGAATATAAATTGACTCCCCATGTTTTATTTGTAATTATAAATTAATAATTTGTGATTCTCATTGATTGAGAATTTAATTTGGGAGACATTTTTCTACCCAATATGTTTCTCATGTTAAACCTTTTGTCCTCAATTCCCTTCCCAATTTGATCTGTTTGATGAGTTACTCTCATTCTTTAATCTGACTCTGCATTTATTTTTTGTGTAAGTGAAACCTGGAAATCCCCACAAAGTTGATATGTGTTCTGACATCATGTGAACAAATTATCTTTTATTTATTCTATGTGATTACAATGTATGTGAGTATGCTGTAATGTAATTTTTTTGTTGTTGTTGTTAAAATGGCAGTCTTCTTAGAAGTTGCTTTAAAAAAAAAGATTTATTTTATTTATTTATGCACACAAGATCTGGGGTATAGGCCAGAGGTGCAGGAATAAGACAATTCACCAGAGACAGAGTGGGGAACAGAACAGACTGATCTATTGAAATATACTGCTGAGGGGAGCAGTGGGCAAGACAGGAGAGGTCTGCTACACCATGTGGGTTAGCTCCCTGACTGGGGAGTGAACTTGTGTTGCAGTGGCTGCTAATAGCTTTGTAGTGCTGAGACTTAACCCCTTGTGCCACCAGAAAAATCCCAAAGTTGGGCTTCTTTAAGAAAGTAGATCTACATACATATATATAAGTTTACATGTATTATGCATGCATGTGTATGTATGTAAATATATATATAATTAATTAAAATCAGTTAAATATTTGTACAATAGTTATTATTTTTGAATTACCAAATAAATGCTGAACATCAAATGATATCGAAAATATATAATAATAGATATTATTTATTCCTATTCTTTTTTTTTAAAGATTTATTTATTTATTTATTTATACAAGCACTGGGTACAGTCAGAAGTGCGGGAGGGTGAGAGAATTCACCAGAGCCAGAGTGGGGAAAAGAACAGGCAGATCGACGAAATACACTGCTGAGGGGAGCAGCAGGCATGGCAGGAGAGGTCTGCGTGCCATGTGGGACCCTCGCCGGGAGCCGGGGATCGAACCGGTGCTGCAGAGGCTGCAGGCAGCTTTGCAGCCCAGAGCTCAACCGCTGTGCCACCAAGGAGGCCCTATTCCTATTATTCTTATTTAAAGCAATTAATCCTATCATGATGATCCCATCTTATGCTTTATCTTACCATAACTATCTAAGAAAGTTATCATTCCCAAATAATATTCCATTTGTGTTAGGGCATTAACTTATACTATTTGGATGGGTGGGGCACACATTTAGACTACACTGTATGGCTAAATAAAATGCTCACTAAACATTAGTACCTGTTCTTTCTCCCAAAGTGAAAAACTATACCCATATATATTTGATTTTTCTTCTTTCAAGCCATTCTATAGCCAAACCACTTTACTGTAGTGTACCTTCAACATGATTAATTTCTTGATTTATTTTTCAAAATGTAAAAAAATTATTTGAATGTTACCTGACCTCAAATTCTACTATAAAATATCAGTATTGAAAACAATACTGTATCGGCATAAAACAGATGAATTGACCAATGAATCAGAATTTAAAACCTATAAATAAATTCACACACATACCAGCATTTTACCTATGATAAAGCATTCAAAGTGGGGAAAATACAGTTTTTTTAATAAATAGACTTTGAAAATTGGAAAGGCACATATAAAAAAAAATGTATTGGAAAGGATATGGGGAAAAAGGCACCCTACTACATGTAGGTGGGAATGTGAACCTGTTACAACCACTATAGATGGAAAGCAACACAGAGCTACCATAAAAAAAATGGAACTAACATATTACTTGGCAATCCCACTCTTGGGGCATATATCTACTGAATATGAAACCATGAACACAAAAACCTGTAAGTTACACAATGTATACAGTACCATTATTTACAATAATTGGAACATGGAAGCAGCCTGAATGTGTATTGATGGAAGACTGGATCAGATGTGCATAGGCACACCATGGAATACTATACAGTCATAAAAAATAATGAAATGCAGCCATTTTTTTACAAAATAGAGGGAATTTAAGACAAATGCAGTAAAGTAAATTAAAATGATATAAGTTTCTGGGCATTTACATAACAATTGAATAACATAAAACACTTTAAAAAACTAGTGGGCATTGATAAATATCTTCAAAGTTATGAGGTTAAGAGAGGTAGGGAGGGAAATGGACAAGGGAATATAAGGAAGATGGTGTGGGAAAAAAGTTGTGTTTACTGGACACTATAGTCTTAAGTATGCAATAGCATTATGCATTAAAACAATGCACCCACTTATTTTTAAAATCGTTTATTGCTAAAATATGCTAACCATTATCTGAGCCTTTGACAAGTAATATATTTTTTTTTTTTTGCTGGTGGAGGTTCTGATTAAAAATACAGTATCTGTGAAGTGCATAAAATAAAGTTTAATAAAATATGTTTTGCCTGTGCTATATCCAAGGAGTATTTATTGTTTTTTTCAAATTTATTAAAAGTCACATTCACACTTGGCTGTCACTAAAAGCTATGAACATTTTAAATGCCAAAATAAAATTATTTCAATGTTTTTAAATTTTCTTTGTAAAGTGATTGTTCTTAAGTACCCTTTGCACAGCTCTTACTAGTGAGTAATCATGCTTCAGAGCTGGACCCTGAAGGATATGGTCAAGTTCTATATGCTATCTCATCCTGCACCTTCACTTCACAACATCCAGGGAGCTTTGGAACAGTGATTTCTAGGAGCATTCCTAGAAGTCATCCTTATTCTTGGATTTTAGCAATAATCCAACTGAAAATAGGAGAGACTTTGTACTGCATAAATACATGATACAAAATTCAAAGTAAATCAGCCTTCAATTTCAGTAGTAACTTCTCCAGTCCCACACGGAATTAGAGAAAGGATGCTGGGGAAAGTAGGTATATTAAGAAACAGTCTTAACAGATTTCCATTACCATCTTTCTTCTGCAAATTTTACAAAAGTAAATGACCTTGAGAAAATACATGGAACTCCTTTCTGGGCCTAGAAATAGACCGGGACTTGGAAGCCTAAGCTTCATTAGTGCCACAGTAAATGCACCTCTGAGCAGTCTCACTAAGACCAAACAGGAATGAAGCAGCCATGGAAAAAAAAAACAAAACAAAAACCACACAAACAAAAACAAAACAAAACAAAAAAACAATAGGTGAAAGAAGACAAGATGAGATTTAAGAAGACAGCATGTAAGCCGGGGCAAACTCAGCTAGTGCTTGTGAGGCCATTAGTCTGAACCTCAGTGTTACAGTTTGGTCACTTGATCTGTGTGCATCTGCAAAGTTGGTTGACAACAACATTTGAATTAGTGAGAATCACTTCATTTTAAACACATTTATTGAATGACAGTTGTATTAAATGAACTAGCCATTTTTCCTCAATTAATATATTGATTGAGAATAATGGGTTTACACATTACATAAATTACAACAAGACTCTATGTTATGAGAGTAATGAAATATAAACTTCGTATGTAAAAGTTGATATAATGGAGGAAATTATTTTATATCTTATGGGGGATCAATTTTCAAGTAATATATAAAGTTTGAGGGGTCTTAATAGATCTGAGTGAAGAAAATCCAGTGAAAATAGAAACTAGTATGGGTAAATCGTATCAGAAGTTAATATTCACAGGATATAGCCTAGCAGGCAAGATCTTTGGCAATCTCAGAAAATATTCCTTTACCAACTTTCAGCCACATTAGTATGTCCCTAACATATGACTTACTTTCCAACTACTGTGTCTTTCATCCTTAGTTCTGTGTACCTCACCTTTACCTGGTTACCCTCATATTTCACCTCACTGTTGTCTTCCTATAAACTTCTCTGTCTTTTCTATAACATAATAAATCACTCTGCCCTATGTGTTTTCATATCATTTTTACATATCACATTTTATTGTGGTGATTTTGTGTCTAACTCCAGCTATTAAACAGAAATCTTTGAGGTTTGGGATAATGATTAATTTATCTTCATAGCCCCTATGTGCTTAGCACAGTATTTTGCATTCAAGGGTACTCAACAAACATTTGATAAATGAATGAAAGGAAATTTAAAAATATACAATGGCTTAGTGAATAACCCTTAAGAGTCTTCTTTCAGTGCTATTGTGTTGAGAAAAATTATAGTCAAATTCATTTTATATCACATTATAGTTTACTAAAAAAAGCAAAATATAAACATACTAAAAATTAGAACAACGAAATAAAATATGCAGAAGAATGTTACATAATGTATATATTCACATATATGCATATATAATACATACATGTTTATAATTTTAAATTTTAAAGAATATATATAGATAGAATAAACTCATGAACTAAGAAACAAAAATAACATGTAAATTTATTGAAATTGCTAAAAACTAAAATTTTATGCCTCATCTATATTTACTTATTTGCATTTTATTAGCATTACATTAAGAATAGGAAAGTAACAGCAGTTTTAATATAGTTTAACTAAATATTCATGTTGATTCCTTTTGAAGATTTTAGTGATTTAAGCTAGAAAAAAAAATGATGACTCAGTTATAGCCAACTGCATTAAGTGATGCATAAGTCTAAAGGAGAAAAATAAAACAAACTATGCTGAATTCTATCCCCTCACCCATTCCAAAAAAAAGAAAAGGAAAAAAAAAAAACTACAGAGAATACCTTCAATTTTACTGGAACTACTCTTTGACAAAGTTATCAATATTCAAATTTTCAGAAAAATGAGTGCAATGTAGAAAATACAATTTAATATTAGATATGGTGCACAGAGTTCCTCTTCCTAAAAACTAGAGAAGGGATAGCACATTTTCCCCAATCTAGTCAAATAACAGTAGAAAATCATTTAATGGATAGTAAGAAAGAATGGGATTCAGATATTCAGTATGTTGGCGTTCTATTTCTTAATACCATTACATCACTTTTTGTTAATGAAAATTTAACCTTAGAAATTTGTAAGTAATAATACAATGTGACTTATTTTATTATTGAATATCAGAATGGTGTATTACTGTTTGTTACAAGTGTTGATTTTTAGAACTGTAATACAAATGTATTACATAGGAATGTAACGTTACATTTGCATATTATACATTTGTATTCCAGACCAGTTTTTGTAAGTTTTATAACTGGTTAAAAGACAACATTAAATTTATAATTCTGTCCCCACACTGCTCTTATCACATTCTGGACCTCAGCAAATTGATTTCTAAACATCCTGCAATCATTTTTATGTGTCATGGGGTTGTCATGTTAATTAGTGCCAACCTATTGATTTAAGATTTGCTTTCCACCTGTGTGGTGGATATTGTTACACAGCTTCTAGTGCCCTTGAAACAGTGCTCTGATGGTTGTAACTGCTTATTTCTATCCACTTTTCCTAGAGCACTACCTGAGCCCATGATGTACCAGAGCACTCCAATGGGAAGGAATGATCATGTTATCAACTTTTATCATCAGCATTCAAATCAACAATGCTTGTGCCTTTACTTACAAATGTACTGACAAGTGCAAAGTTCTTTCATTAAGTTAACTGCCTTATCTCAAGACTGAAATGTGGCTTAAACAATGCTCCACATCAAAAACTGGCTATAATATATTGTCCTTTACTTTCCTTGTCTTCACTATATTTCTTCTAAGACTTCTGTATACATACACACACACATATATTAATTAGTGTGTGTATGTATGTATGTATACACACATGTATACATTTAGATACACAAATATTTTCATATATAAAAGCACCAAAAAATTTTTAAATCTTATGTTCTCATTCTCATTTCCAAAAAAAGATCATCTTACCTTTTGATGATTTGGGGGGCTATTTGTCTGTCCATCAGTTCAACAAATAGCTTAGACCTTGAACACAAATAAATACATTATAATTTTCATGTTGCATATTGTGTATCAAAAAACAAAACATTATTAGAATTTATACACATTGCTCTTTATTTATAATAACTTCTGAATTGTGTTTACATTAATCAGGAAAAAAAAAAAAACAACTTTAATTGAACTGGAAGACCCAAGAGAAGAAATTTGCATTATTCGTGCCCATATTTATAACCATCTCATAGGATTTGCTAAAGGATTAAACAAGTTAATATTCACAAGTACCTATAATAAAGTCTCACCATAGTGCCTCATATATGGAAGACACAACGATAGTCTGATTTGTGTGGTTAGAAATGTGCCTGGAGGGAACTAGATAAAAGGAAAAGAGAAAACAATAACACTGCAATTTCCAGCTTAATTTGTTTATTTTCTCAAAGGATGTTGAGTTTGTTCCACCAGACTTTTTCCAATAGCTCAAATCCAGGTCTATGATGGTGGAACTGGGACAATATTTGTAATATATTTTAGGTAGCTATAGTCATCTGGTTCCTTTTTTAAGTTCATCACCATCTTATTTAAATGATGTTTGCCTATAAGAATTTTCAAAAATTTTGTCTTAAGTAGCAGATGGCAACTGCATGTTGTTGTTGTTGTTTTCATTTTTCAAAGTACCTCACTTACTTCCTCCTCACTTTTGACTTCAAGGAGGCAATCTAGGTTACAACTGAGACCTTTAAGACAATTTACTCTTAAAAAATTATAAAAGTTTAATATTGCACAGTGATTGCAACAACTTACAATTCCTCTAGCAATGTAAGAGTGTTGTTCTGTATTTTTCATATTTTCTTATGTACAATTTATTTCATATATTTGATTTTTATCCATTTATTTATTTATTTTTAAAGATTTATTTACTTATGCATACAAGAACGGAGTACAGTCCATATGTGCGGGGGCTGGGGTGAGAGGATTCACCAGAAACAGAGTAGGGAGCAGAAAAGGTGGATCTACTGAAACACTCTGCTGAGGTGGGCAGCAGGCAAGACGGGAGAGGTCTGCTGCATCATGTGTGCCAGCCCCCTAGCCAGGGATCGAACTTGTGCTGCAGTGACTGCCAATAGCTTCATAGTGCTGAGACGTAACCCCTTGTATCACCAGGGGACAAATGGGTAGGGAACAAAGGACTAGGGTAAAGGACTATGGGTTCTTTGATGGTGGAGATGGTTTGATAACACACATCTGAGGAGTTGTGAACATATTCCCCTAAATAATGAATAGTGTTGTTAACCATGTTACCTCAATAAATAAGGGGAACAAAGAAATATCTTCAATTTGATTTCAAGAGGTTTTATGATTTTTATGAGCTTAAGAGAGTAATAGGATTCAGGAGAGGAAAAACATAAAATTTGTCCATATATCCTTGCATAATGAAGAGAAAATTTATCTATATTAGTTACAATTACATTAAATCAATTCTTTCCTAAGGCAATAATTTCATTTGTAAAGGACAGGGGAAAGGGAAAGTAATTACAGTATCCAGTGATAGAATCTATTTATTTTAAAGTCCACTGTAACCATGCTGATAAAAATAACCACTTAATTTGCAGTCATATTGCACAGAGAAATGTATTAGGAAACTTTTCTTCCCAAATACTCATTGGTAATTTTCTTTATTGATTTCCTACTTAATTTAAGTCCCCTGCTACTCATTCAGTTTGATATATGAAATATCTTATTTAATATACTGCCAATACAGGGGAGTATCATAAGGGTGTACTTTCCTTTGTGCTCATAAAATTATTAGAAGGGTGATATATTTTCTTCTATTAGGAAAAAAAAAAGATCAAAAAGCTCTCATGTGATTTTGGAATAAAACAAAACAAAATTAAAACAATGGTTTAATACTGAGTGGGTAAGTTACTTCATGAATGCCCACAGTCACATTTTCATTAAAAATATAAATATGCACACACAAATTTGTTTCCCATTTGGGAATCAGGCCAGACCAAAAACACAGAATCACCACATTGAAAAGATTTAGACATTTTCCCTCTGGCAACCAGTTTTCCACTTCTTAGAGAAGCTAGGCCTAATTCTCTTGCTGTGGGAAAAGAATAATAGTTTGTCCATAACTTGGACTGGTGTGAAATAGCAGAGAGCTTTACTTTTTTAAAACTATGTTTAGCTCTTCTATAGAAAACCACACAAACTGAAATTGTAATCCATTGTATTATAACATGAATTAGAGTAAGAAAAAAACAATAGAGATCATGATATTCTGGGTAGTAGGTACATATATATTTTGAGAGAACTACTTAAGATTTAAAGCAGATGAGCTGTGGAATTTTTTCAAAGTAACACCAGTTAAGGGAGAATTAACAACTACCACAATATCAAGATCAATTTAAAGAAATATTAAATTTTATCTACAGAGCTCTAGCTGGCCAATCAGGGTATCATTTACCATTTTTCAACCCCAAGGGAGGACTAAACACTTTTGTCCATTGCATCTTGGTATTAGAATCATCAAAGAAAATATAATGCAACCAAACACTGAATGGAACAGAGCTTTATTTACATAGAGAATGGAGACAGTTCAAAAATGTGTGTTGGTCTCCCAGGCTCAGGTACTCTCTGAGTGGTCATTGCAGGGCAATTTGCCTACAGACACCCCTCTTTGCAATGAAATGGGAAAGCCCTGTCTTCTCCCTGCAGAGGGCCTAACAATGGGGTTGGATGGGTGCCATGTGGTGGTCTTGCTTCAAGCACAGACAAAAAAACATTCATGGAGCCTGAAATAGGGAAAGATAATCCCATGCAAGGTGATAAGCTTGGCAAAGACTGTGTGGTGTTTTGTTGTTTATTTTTTCTTTTATATTTTGGTAAGAAACTGTTCCAAGTCCAAGGCCCATTCTTAGGCAGCAGAGTCACATCCAAGAGATTGCACATAAGAGACCATCTTTACCAATGCTCAATTATAGACCTTTTTAAAAACTTGTAAAAATATTTCTAGCCAAATTCAAATTATTACTAAACAAAGTATTTCCCTATCATGGAGAGCTATCAATTTATGTAAGAGAGAAGATACTATCAGGCTAAGGTGAGGGCTCTGGGGCTTTAGTGGTGGGAGAACTACAACGATCACACCTAATGGAAGAAATCCCATGTTGTCAAAATATTAACAAAGATGTAAAACAATGCTACCTCCCTAATTTAAAATATTAATAAATTCAAA
This sequence comes from Talpa occidentalis, assembly GCF_014898055.3. NCBI lineage: Eukaryota > Metazoa > Chordata > Mammalia > Eulipotyphla > Talpidae > Talpa > Talpa occidentalis. The sequence continues at coordinate 72,424,303 of NW_023604295.1, read as the reverse complement.
AAAAGATAGAAGATACTGTGGAGGTAGAAATTCTTAAAACTGCCCTTGAAAATGAAAGCCAGGGAGAGGAAATGAGGAATTAGTCTCTGTCTACACCCTATTTATCCTAAATATTGGAGAATTAACTACCTACTATGGACAGAAATGAATATAACACTTTAGAGAAAGTTTTATGTGTTGAATTAGTATGTCTTTATATTTTGATAATTAAGAATATGTGGTGACTTCTTTTAAAGCCACTGAGAGAAATTAACCACATTTTTATCTGCTCTTCACTTATTAAAAATTTCCCTTATTGAGGGGCCTCCCCGGTGGCTCAGCAGTTGAGCTTTGGGCTGCGAAGCTGCCCGCAGCCTCTGCAGCACCGGTTTGGTCCCCGGCGAGGGTCCCACATGGCGCGTAGACCTCTCCTGCCGCCCGCTGCTCCCCTCAGCAGTGTATTTTGTCAGTCTGCTTGTTCTGCTCCCTGCTCTGGCTCTGGTGAATTCTCTCACCCTCCTGAGCTTCTGACTGTACCCAATGCTTGTATAAATAAATAAATAAATAAATCTTAAAAAAAAATAAAAATTTCCCTTTTTCAGAAAGAAAGCTTGTCATGAAACTATCATAAAGTTTCATTTAATGGAAGTATAGTATTTTATGAACAAAATTCTGTATGAAATTGGTTATAAATAGTAATTCTATTCTCATTCATAAAAGGTAAGAAAATACATATTAATATTTAATTATTGCCAAAACACAGAGATGATGTAAGTTTTGCTTAGTATTCCAGTACTAAAAAGTCAACCTAATGAAAATTTTCATGCCACATAACACATCCCTTTCCTAGTAAAACAAAACAACAGTAAATAAAGAAATTTTCATTTTGAATTCAAACTACAAAACTTACTATATGGCTTTCTATTTTACAAAAAAAAAGCTGTATTTCACAATAAAATATTCATATTTTCCAAATTCATGAATATTTAGCATTCATATAAGAGCTAATGTGAAAAATCATTTCACAATAAGTATTGTTATAATGACAAATAAATAAATGTTAAACAAATTTCCTTCCTTAACAAATTCCTTTTTTTTTTTCCACTTGCATTAGTGGTATCAATATTGCAAGTGAAATAGGTTTTATAGGTCACATAATTTGTTTATAGGGAAATATAATTCTCCACAGAAAAACTGGTACTAATTTTTAATACAATTTCTAATATGAAGTTACCCCAGGGAAATTTTATCTCAGTTGACAAAATATTCAGAACCCCAGTGCAGGGAATCCCTGAATTTATATAGGCTAAATACACTATCTAATGCAATTTTGAATTATGTTTTGCTGATGAAGTCACCAAGAGCATTTTAGTTTCACTTTATCTTATTATGAATTATAGTTTCTATTTATATGATGCCTTTACCATTATTTCCTGCCAGCTGAGGCAGAAATATGATTTTCCATTGTAAAGCTCTTCTATTTTACTTCCTAATGTGGACAGCAGCAGTGAATGCAAGAATTATCATTGAAAACAAAAGAATGAAAAAGCGTCACTAGAATAATGAGGCAAAGACAAAAGAAATAATAATGTTTATGAGTATCAAACAGTCACAGTGCTGCTGAAATTAGAATATGAAAAGTCAGCATGGAATTGACATCTCTGTAAATGGTGGAATCAGAAGCTGCAGAACTGTCCCTTCACAGAAAGAACAAATAAGCTAACAATAATTCTCAGAATCACCTCTTGCAGACTATGTGTTTTAGTCAGAAATTACAGAACCAGAGAGCTTATGGAAAAAAAGAAGCTCCTATATTGTGAAGTAAAATCTCTGTAGCATTTAAAAACACCTGCCTGCTCTCTCCTCTTTCCAGATAGACGGCAGCTCTGAAGATAGCATCATGCATGGTGCAGCTCAGGAGTGCCGGAGGGAGCAAAACAGCTCATATTTGCAAATATTGTGATCCTGTGCTACCTGTGAGGAGGCTTGCTCAAGAGCTGGAAAAAGGGCTGTAGCTTTGTTGCATTCAACTTGGAATATTCCCAACTAAGTAAATTAAGTGAACCCATACATGTTAAGGAAATATAAATCCCAATTCTAAAATTCTGCAGAGAAACCATCATGCCTCTGCAGTTTCTCTGGAGAATTCGATCAACTCTTAAAGGATTCACACCAATTTTCATCATCTCTTATAGCAAATAAGTAGGAGATGCCCTAATATTTTTTTCAATTTTTAAAATATATTTTTATTTATTTTAGACATGTGAGCAAATATAAGATACAATTAATAAATTTTCTCAAAATGAGACTCTAGTTCACCAGCAAAGATATCAAGAAAAAGAATGTTACTAGCATTCTTTAAATTCTCAGAAAACTAACAAGTCTTTAAAGTTAACTCACTGCTACTCAGAGTTCTAACTTATGAATTAATATTACCTACCTTTGATATTTATTAAACTGGAATAATAGAATATTAACTTGTGTGAAAATTCCCCAGCCAATGTTATGTTAACAAGAACGTTATATTCATGTTCCTTGCTGTATAATATTACATTGCATAAATATACCACAATTTAGCTACCCACTAAATTATTGTGAGGTATTTTGTGTCCAGATTGCAGCCATTATACATAGTGTTGTTCTGAAAATGTACATGTTTTCCTAATATACATATTTTTTTCCCAATATCTATCTCAAACTAAATTTGCTGAGCTGGGCTGTGTTAGTAGATACTATCATATACTTATCCACAGAGGATATAACAATTAAAACTTCTGCAAACAATTTCAGAGCATGTGAGTAGTTGTACAATTTTGACAACATTCACTATTTTCTTTTCCGGGACGGTAGAGTAGCCTCATATATAGTGACTTGTTTGACCTTTCCTGTTACCTAGTGAGTTAAAATGTATACTTAAGTAATTATTCAAGTTATTGTCAATTCTTATCAATGTGTAATCATTTACCCTAGTGAGTAGTTTTCATTTCATGTATTTATTTATTTTTCACAATCATCAATAATAAACTGGTAGAAAGGGAAACTGATAAGAACTCAAAAGTATAGCATTTGAGTACCCCAACTACCAGAACAATTTTTCACAGACACAGGAAATTTCTGGGAGTGTTAAGATACTGACTTTGACATTAATTCACGGTGCCCTGAAAAATCACTGTGGTGCACAAATGGAGAAATGATCAAAGTAAGGTTTTTGTTTATTTCTTTTTTTTTTTTTAATTGAAGTAACACTGGCATACAGCACTGTATGTGATTTAGAGCATCAGGTCACACCTCCAGAGATGATTGTCACCACACCACTCCCACCACCAAAGCACCCATAGTGCTTTCAGTCAGATTTTAAAAGACATACAGACCTAAACTCAACCCCTTCTCTACCCCTGGTTATTTTCCATTTACAGAATACATCATGCAGTCAATACACCAAACAATCAGAATCCATTATCTATTCTATGATGCCAGAAATGGTAGGAAAGGCCAAATGAAAACCCAAGAATTGGTCCCCTCCATGGAAATAATTAAGAGTTTAGTGCCACCATGAAAATTTCAAAAACAGTAGGAGTGACACAGATTTATGGTCAACTAATCTTTGACAAAGGAGCAAAGACTATGCATTGGAGCAAAGAAAGTTTGTTCAATAAATGGTGCTGGGAAAACTGGGTCGCTACATGCAAAAGAATGAAGCTTGACCACTACCTCACACCATACACAAAAATCAACTCAAAATGGATTAAAGAACTAGACATAAGACCTGAAACCATAAAATACATAGAAGGAAATATAGGCGAAACACTACGGGATTTGCACATCAAAGACATCTTTACAGACACATCACCCAAAGCAGTGATAGTGAAGAGAAAGATAAACAGCTGGGACTACATCAAATTAAAGAGCTTCTGCACAGCAAAAGAGACAATAACAAAAACAAAGAGAAACCCCACCAACTGGGAGAACATTTTTGCACCCAACACTAATGATAAAGGACTGATCACAAAAATCTGCAAAGAGCTGATGAGACTCAGCAACAACAAAGAAAATAATCCAGTCAAAAAATGGGCAGAAGAGCTAAAAAGAAACTTCTCTGAAGAGGAAATGCAAATGGCCAACAGACATATGAAAAAATGTTCAACATCACTTGTAATCAGGGAAATGCAAATCAAAACTACCATGAGATACCATCTCACACCAGTGAGAATGGCACATATTAAAAAAACTAGCAACAACAAATGTTGGCGAGGATGTGGAGAAAAAGGAACTCTTCTGCACTGTTGGTGGGAGTGCAAACTGGTCCAACCATTATGGAGAGCTGTGTGGAGATTTCTGGACCTACTAAACATAGAGCTTCCATATGATCCAGCAATTCCACTCCTAGGTATTTACCCAAAGGACACAGAAACATCAATTCCAAAGAGCACCTGCACTCCTATGTTTATAGCAGCCCTGCTTACAATAGCTAAGCTTTGGAAACAACCCAAATGCCCAAAAATAGATGACTGGATCAAGAAGATGTGGTACATATATACCATGGAATATTACTCAGCATTCAAAAAAGATAAACACATGCAATTTGCAGCAACATGGATGGCACTGGAAGGGATCATGCTCAGCGAAATAAGCCAAAAAGAAAAAGAAAAATACCGGATGGTCTCACTCATAGCAGGAATCTAGAAAACTTAATTAAGGGACCAGGAAAATGAATATAAGAAAGTGAAAATCAAAATCAACAAAAAACTATGAACCAGAGACACTTTTTGGGGGTGGGGGGCGGGAGGGGAAGGATTGGGGTCAGAATGGGGCGTTTGCAATTGTATGGGGGAATATAAAAATAAAATTTAATATTTAAAAAAAAAATAAAAAAAAAAAAAACAGTAGGAGTGACAGATACCACTAAATACTATGTAACATAACTGTTTTGCTAGTGCAGAACATTCTTCTTTTCCCCTAAATTTAATGAAGTATTTTAAAGCTGCATGTACATATTTCTTAGGGTTCAAAAATCCCTGTAATATATGTAGACCCAAAAGAGGTGGGTACATTTGTACCAAGTGTCGTGCTTTATCCTTTTTTTTTTTTTTTTTTTTTTTACACTGCTGAGGGGAGCAGCGGGCGAGACAGGAGAGGTCTACTTCGCCATTTGGGACTCTCACCAGCCAACCGGGATCGAACCCACACTGCAGAGGCTGCAGACAGCTTCACAGAGCGGCTCTCAACCACCTGCGCCACCAGGGAGGCACACATGCTTTATTCTTAATAGCCTAAATCTGGAAAATAAGTGCTCATTATGAATAGAATAATGTGTGGAATATTTATATAATAAAATGCTATATCATCATTAAGGTAAATGAACTCTTCTATTTGCAACAGGATGAGAGATAAATCTGGAGGTTATGAGGATTCATTTCCTTCCCCTTTTTGGTAATTCAGGATTTTGGTAATTCTGTTCTAGTCTATCTCGAACAGAAGTCTAGAGAGGAAGCAAGGTTGATTTCAGCATTCCTGATATTGGAAACTGTTCGCTCCAATAGACCTTAGTATGCAAACTTTGCCCTCTGTACATGCAGCACATGGTAATATTAGAATCAGTGCTTCTTATTTCATTATAGGCTAACCTGTAAAAATACAGGTTCTGTGAACTCACCTTTCTTATGCTTTTGCTGCATGCCCAACCTGCTGATGGATTCAGGTAGGCCCTCTCTGCTCCAACTCTGATACCAGTGCACACAGAATGAGCATGTCCACCTGTGCTGCTGAAAAGGAGAGTGGATGAGATTGCACGGGCTCTGCCATGTCTCTGATCATCAGCTTTCTTCTAATGAAGCCTGTTATTTTTGCACTACACATGACTAAGACTGTTTTCTGTGATCGACTTACTTGACCTAACAACTTGTATGAATCTCACATACATAATGTTTAGCCAAAAATGTCACCCACCAAAATATGCAAACAGGAAGATTCTATTTGCATATGTTCCAAAATAAGCATAGTTAAATAATACATTTGATAGTGGCTTTAGACTGGAGAGAAGGTGAAATGAGTGACACTGAATAACTAGGGAGTTCTGGGATCTAATAATATCCTATTTCTTGATCTGTGGGGGTTACACATGTGGTTGATGTATAGTGATCATTCATGAATGCATCTATCTTTTGTGCAGTTAATTCTGGGATCCACTGATATTGCTTAAATCTGATACACCTAAGCAACATGTTAAGTACATTTCCCATTGTAAACGTGTTGCAGAGTTTGTGTTCAGCAAGCATTTTCTGCTTTCCTTTGCTTCTCTCAGCCTGACTTGCAGTTAAAAGTTTGAAAATTGGGCCTCCCCTGGTGGCCCAGTGGCTGAGCGCTGGGCTGCGAAGCTGCCCGCAGCCTCTGCAGCGCCAGTTCTATCCCTGGCCACCAGCGAGTGTCCCAGAGTCACGTAGACCTCTCCCGCTGTGCCTGCTATTCCCCTCAACAGTGTATTTCGTCAATCTGCCTGTTCTGTTCTCCGCTCTAGCTCTGGTGAATTCTCTCACCCTTCCACACTTCTGACTGTACCCAGTGCTTCTGTAAATAAATAAATTAATTTTAAAAAAAGTTTGAAAATTGTGAGCACAAAAACAATGGGTAGAGAAAGTATGTGTCAATTCTGGGCTGAGGCTCTTAAAAACTAGTGTCTTCTGCTATCTTTCTCTTTTGTTGTCATGGTGTCCTTCTGGCCACATGTTCCAAATGGTGTCACTATGGATGGAATTAGGCTTTTCCCAACTTCCATCAATCTTTATGCTTGTGAGAAATGGACCTGTATTGCATGCAGCAAGTGAAACAATTTAGAAAACAATAGAATGAATTATCCTAACACCAAATGTCAACATCATAAATAATAAATATATCAATAAAACTGGTATGATGGTATTAAATTGATTGAGAATATAATGAGAAGATGTAAGTGAAGAATGAATATATATATATGTATAGACACACACACTCACATATATATAACAAGGAAGAGAACAATATGCACAGACTAATTTATTTTTACTACTCAGTGTAATATGTAAAAGAATGAAAGACAGAAAACTTCTGTGTATAATTATATTTAAAAGTTGACATTTGGATCAAAATTAGGTTCTTAAATTATTATAGGAAACACTGACAGGCAAACCGAAGACAGGTTGTGTTTGTGCATAAAAATGTATCTGAATACACAAGAAAATGTTTCTAGAGATAAGAAAATGTAAATGCACTATAGGTAGAAGACATAAAATTAAATTAAATTTTAAAAATCTTGCAACTAATCTCAATTTGTCAAAGGCAGTCTATTCAGATGTGTACTTTACATTGTAGACACCCCCTACAATGGCTATTAGAGTACTTCATTAAGCATGTCTATTTATCCCTCTTCATATGGCCTTGAAAACATCAGTTGAGAATACAGAGAGAGATAAACAGCATCCGATTTCTTTTTAAAAGATATATAGCTGGTCTCAGCAAGTAGTAATTAGATTTACCAAACACTCAAAATTCAGTCAGTAAACCATTACATAAAAATTAAGCTTAGATCCTTCTTTTCTTTATTATAGTCTATTATGTTTTAAGATGTCTGTGGGATTTAAAATAAAAGAGAGAATTTCTTTTTCTTGGAGAGCTCTGATTTTCTCCAGAGAGATTTAGTAATAATCCTATTCTAGAGATAGAAAGGGATAAAGGAAATCAGAATAGAAAACTTTGGAAATAAATTATTTTGACCTTGTATCAGTGAAGCAACAAAATAGCCATTTAATATGGTTTTCTCTATCCTAGCACAATATTTTTCCTTTTTTTCCCTTTTTTTATCCTTAAGATTTATTTATTTATACAAGAACTGGGGTACAGGCCAGATATGTGGGAGGGTGAGAAGATTCACCAGAGACAGAGCAGGGAGCAGAACAGGCAGACTGACGAAATACACTGCTGAGGGGAGCAGCATGCAAGACAGGAGAGGTCTGCGTGCCATGTGGGACCCTCGCTGGCAGGCCGGGATCGAACCCGCGCTGCAGAGGCTGCGAACAGCTTCACAGCGCGGCACTCAACCACCTGTGCCACCAGGGGAGGCCCCTAGCACAGTATTTTTCATAAAGCATCTTCAAAATGCATTTTTTAGTAGTTGAAGTTTGCATCTTATATCTAGTATTGTGAAAACTGGAGAGCACATCGTCCTCTTCAAAACTCCGTGACTTTACACATACTTTGGACTCTGGACAAAAAGTTAAATCTAAGTCACATTATGATCAGATGATTTATTTTAAAATCTTATGAATGCCACTTCATCCTCTTCATCATTCTGGCCCCCCTTTTCTGACCCTTCTCAACTCCATTACATCTGTCTGATGACATGGTGTTATTTCATAGCTTGATTGAGGGGTTTATTGATTCCAGCCACTGCTCTTTACTATATATAAATAGGTCTGAAACTGAGAAGGTTTAAATTTGGTAATGAAAGAGAAGGATTTTTCATGACCTCCACAAGATTTCTTTGATGGTTTATCTGATGAGCTGTCAAAATGGGTTTCACCTGGGAAAACTCAGCGCCCATGCAAGAAAATGACACAATCAGTAAACTCCAGAGCTGAAGCTCTAGGAATTTTATACTCCTTACTGTGGAACTGAAAGTATTTTGGATGGAGGTGATATATTTCTTTCTTCCATTTAAAAGCAAATATTTAAGAGAGAAAGAGCTTGTGTGACATGAATAGGTTGAATATAAACTTTTTGTCTACTAAATGTATATATAAATATATATATATATTTGCCTACGTGTAATTTTCGTATATGTATCTGTAACTAAAAGAAAACCCACATTTACATACAGATAGTTTATTTGAGAAGTGATTCAGAAGGAGCACTAGTGACAGACAAGGGGAAATAAACTGGGAAGGGAAGAAGGCACACACGTGGAGTTACATATCTTGCAGCTGCTACATGTGACTAGACAGTATGAGAAGACTTGTAGAATGCATTTTGGAAAAGTTGACCTGAGAGAAAAAAACTGACTTCAATGCCCATGTTAATTAAAGTTGGTCCCTTGAATTTAACTCCTGTTTCTTTGGTTTGTACATATGAGTGCTGAGCTGGCTGCCTATGCTTCCCACACCCACAGGGGAGAGTCATAGAGTACTTAGAGCAGGAACAAAGATTGATTCCATATTAGACAACAGCTGTCTCTCCCCTTGATTGGCCAAGGTTACCTGGTCAACTGTGGTTGTAAAAAGCGTCGGGTCAAAAGAATATTAAACATTATTCTATGTCTGAGAGTTTTCTACCATATAAGCAAATGCAGATATTAGCGTTTATCATTATTTGGTCCTATTATCTGAAGAGTACTCTTCATATTTGGTAATCTCTAGGTGATCTGAAGAGAAATTTAAAAGATTTAATATCTATACCTTTATTAAATGCCTGCAATATAAATGAACAATCCAATTAAATTAATGATATGTTACTTTCATAAAAGTAGTTAGTACTAGTGAGTAGATGTTTTCTTGACTATTTAAGGTACTAAGTGGTAATATTGGCTTTGGGCCCAGTTATTAATACATAAATTGTGATTAAATACTTAGAAAATGTTTGACAATGTAATGTATGACATTTTACCAGCTATTAATAACAACATAACCATCAAACTACATAGATTGGAAATTTTCATTATAATCCTAAATATGTAACTGAAGACTCATTTAAAGATATGCTCTTTGAGGCAATAACATATTAAACTAAAAATCACCCTAATGACTCAGCTCAATAAAGTAAAACATAAATTATATAATTATACAGACTCCCTCAATAAAATGGGTTGATGAAGTGTTTAACTGTGATTAGAGAAAGAATGTCCATGTATTCATTATTAAGCTGTCTCCTGTAACCCTCCTTTTTTCCCCTTTCAAATCCCACTCCAAAACCTTTTGAAACACCTAGAAGATGCACTGATAAATATAAAGTGAATATGTTAGGAAAGTCATGCCAGTGGACGAGACAGATCAAATCAAACACTGCACTAGCATGTGCTTTTCAAACTCCAACTTTATAAATACAAATCACCTGTGGATCATGTTAAAATGCATCTTGCATTAAGCACTTTTAAGATTATTGAATGTCATCTACTTTTGTCTAAAATTAATTAACAATGGACATTTTTAGCCCAATAATTTCATTGGCCACTTATTATAATGCTGTATCAAGTAGTCCATTTTTATTGGAGTTGTTCCTGTATAGCAACATCAAAATATCATTTAAATTTTTTTTCTTGGATGTCAGTTTTATTGAAAGTTAGCTCTCAATCATTGAAAGCTTTTGTCCTCACACTTAAAGCTCTCCATACATTTGACATATATTTCCATTACTACATTTCCCAGATTTTGTAGGCCTTCCTGACCACCAATTATATGATATTTTCACCACAAATCATACATATTTGTGTGTTTCAAAAGCGATAGTATGTTATCATAACACTAATTCTTCTGGAATAACTAGATCTTAGTGCAATTTCCTATATTAAACGTCCTTATTTAATGTCCTTATTCATTGTCTTAAAATAAGTGAAGGCTTAAGTGTTTTTGATAAGAAATTATGTCTGTAAGGAAGGAAAAATGTCCACTATGCCTAATAATGCTAATATGACTCTGTCTTTTGTTGACTTTCATTTACATATTCTGATAGTTTGGTGAGGCTCTGACTGAAATGAATGAAAAATAATGTAGTCATATTATGATTGCAAAATTATTCTAAACAGTCTTTTTTAAGATTTATTTATTTATGCATACAAGAACTAGGGTATAGGCCAGAGGTGTGGGGAGTGAGAGGATTCACCAGAGACAGAGTGGAGAACAGAACAGGCAGATTGACTGAAGTACACTACTGAGGGGAGCAGCAGGTGAGACAGGAGAGGTCTGCTGCGCCATGTGGGTTGCTCCCTGGCAAACTGGGGATCAAACTCATGCTGCAGAGACTGCAAACAGCTTCATACATTGCGTCTTAACCCAGTGCACCACGAGGGAGGCCCCTCAATGGTCTTAATTAAATTAGGAATCAAGTCAATGATCAGATAATGAATATAGGCATTATATTATGAATTTTAGTAAATAAAATGATATAAATAAATTGAAAAATAAGTTCTGTCCTGAATTAAAAAGCTTATCATTTATCCGGATTAAAAAATACATATAGCAATTAATTTTCTAATTAGAAATATTCTGAGTGGCAAGCTTTACTTTGAGTCTCAATTTTTCAACTATCAAATCAAACAAACAAAAAGTAGTAAATCACTCACATACTACAGGAAAATCTCAAAATTAAAAACTGCATTTTCAAGCAAAATCTGACATATCCAGTGTACATGGTTTAGCTATGATTGAAATAGTAATGAACTCACAGTCTTCCTCAAACTAAATGTCTAATTTAATAATAAGTGGACCTTCCAAAAATTGTTCAAGATATATGGTAGTGGTGACATATATATTTTCATGTTAGAAGCACTGCGCCATTAAAAGGAAAATTGCCCCTTTCTTGTCTTTCAGTTACTTGACATCAAATTGCTGGCCCACTGACTGTGATCATCCTGGTGGCTGAATGCCAGATTAGCAATATTGCAAACCTGAGACTATCAGCTTGAGGTAGTATTGCTGGCAGGAGCCTCTGCAGCACTTAATTTAATTAGATGAAGCTTCCATTGTTGAAACTGCTGAACACTGAATTTTTGACTGAGCCAAGAAAGAATCTAATTTATTAGGCCTTTGAAACTGTATTGTGGAAGTGTTATTGTGGTGTCTCAGAGCACTGCAATGTTTTGAATATAAATTCTGAATCCCAAGGAAAGCAGTATTTCAGGGATCTATTCTGTCTTTAATGCTGATGTGCTAGGTATTTTTCTTTGGAGCTATGCACCCTATTATGATCTTGGATATTGTTGGTTTACAAGTTACAGTTTCCCATTATTATTTCACAAAGAAATTTGGTGCCATGGAGTAGTGAGCCAGGATTAAGGAGACCTACATTTTATTTCATCTTTGTTTTACTGTGTGATATTGAACCTGCCATTTCATTCCAGCGGGCTTATAGACAGGAAAAAGGACAGACATTTCTCTGGAAGCATGAGTTTTTACAAAGCTTATATAATAAATTCTAAAAGAAGCTTTGAGACATATAGAGGAAATGAGATTAATTTTTATTGAGCAACTGTTGCATGCTTGCTATAAAATGGCCAATAACCAAGCCAAACAAAAATAACAACAAAACCTCAGGACCTAGCTCAAAAGAGATTACGTTCAAAGAGGACCAAAAATCATCAATATGTCAACTAAGAGTACAACTATCTTGTAAATAACATGAAAAAATAATTTGTGAATTTTATTCAATTTGGGAAGGAATTTTTAAATTCTAGCCTAAATATGAAAAAGACTAAAATGCAATATATTTTACAACCTTTTAGGACAAAATGTATTTTTGACTCTTTAAAAGCAATTGAAAATATTTAATTCTGGAAATTAATTTTCTTTGTACCAGATGGTACCTATACATATTTTAAGTAGATGGTTGTGTGATTCACTGTATCACACAGCAATCACATTTATATTTACCAACAATACCTATTCAACTGCATCATCTGTGATTTAAACAGCGTCATAGATCCTGAGGATATCACCAAAAAGTGAAATAGACATGGTATCTAATCTACATTTCTAATGGGGTTTACAATCTAGCAGGAATGTTGACATACACAAAATAGAAAGTATTACATTTCAATGAGGGATGCAATAAAAGGCTCCAACCCTCATTGATGAGTTTGAGAGTTAGGTAGAAGTTAGCAAGATAAGCTTTGAAATGATTAAGTGGGGACTAAGTTATTATGCCTTTCTGTTCTTACTGAAACATACATAGCTATTAAGTCTCCATTTGAAATAGTTGTGTTGTTCATGACAGAAATACAAAAAAAGAAATGTTAATCTGGAACTCAATGTTTATACAGACTCAAATAGGTTTGATTACCTTTAGAGGAATAAAGAAATGATGGTAAAAGATTTCATTAATTACTCATGCTTTTTATTATGGACTATAAATGGCTAAAGCATTTAAGGATTTAAAAAATAAAATACAAGAAGATTTGCCACTGAGAAAATTTGTATGAAACTAAAAGCAGAACTCCTATTTATTGTTTTTATTTTATTGTCTTCAAAAATTTTAGTTAAATAAAAATATAACTTTTCATTTATCTTTGGATAGATGCAAGGAAGAGTATTCTACTCTGATAAGACATGGGAAAAACAGAGCAAAAAAAAAATTTAAAAAATTAAAAAAAATTACCCCCACTGTGTAAAGGAAGTCCTGCAGTTGTAGTGTGGACTTGGGTGTTGGTTTTCCTTACTATGATGTTGGAATCTACAAGTAATGACCAGTGACCTGTGATAAGAAGCAAACAATCAGCACTTAATCCCACAGATAGAGGAGATACTGGAGGGACAACACAGGACAACAAGCTCTAATAGCAACGGGACAGCCTGCTAGAATGTAGTGAAAAGAACTGTGCTTCAAATGTTCTTGAATTGATGTGAGGGGGCAAGCCAGCATTACATTTTTAATAGATTACCTCTATCTGCTCAACTCATGACAAGAATACAAAAATATGATTTCAGGTAATTGGAACATTCACTTTGACTCATTTTAGTTTAATCACCGTTTAATAGAGGCTCAAACTGAAGAGGTAATCAACTATGAAACAAATTAATTTCCATTACCAATAATATCATAATGTTTATTTGGAAGCCGATCTTTAATAGACTTAAATGTAAAGAAATATATTACTATTTATTTTAGTTGACTTGAGAATTATATTGAAAGTTTCTTTAAACGGAGTAATAATTTAGATTATTTTAACAACATTGGAAGTGCTTTTCAGCAATGTCATGGTAAGCCTTAGGTCATTTAATATTTATGCTACACACTCACTCAACAGGAAAGTTACAGGGTTCTGGGCTGTGAGAAAATTGATAACATTCATTGATCAATGATGTATGAACTGAATCTACAACTTGTTTTTTTGGCCTCACCTGCACATCACTGACATTTTGATTCATATTCTTCATAAGAGATGTAAGAAGTCACATACATGCTGGAAAATAATCAAGCCATTTTGATACTCTGACGAAATCTAATTTATGCAGTAGCTCTTAATCTCATATGTATCAAAATCATTTGAGTGGTTTTAGTGGTATGTATTTATTAAAATTCTGTGAGTTTCTTCTTGAGGTTTACCTTTTTTATTAATACATCACAAAATCCATGCATGTTTGAAATAAAGATATAGCTTGATATCTGTTTTCTCTACTGAGCTAATTCTGCCATAAATATGAAATTTTGTAAAAATTGTTTTTTTTTTAAAGTTAAATGTGTAAGAATTTGTTAATATTGTATTTAAAAAATCTGGGAAATCTAGTAGGCATTATTCAGAATGGCCTGTTTAGGTGATTATTCCTAGCTCATAGCAGAAGACTTCATTACTTTCTAAACCAATTTAATTTATTTTATTATATATTATATATCTTTGTCTATAGATTACTAATGTACTTTGCAACAGAGATATTGTTGTCTTGGTTATTTTGATGTATCATGTGTTATCATGAAGCTCATACTTTTTAAGTCCTGATGTCTCTAAATTTGTTTTTCAGAATCTGAATTCCTGACTAGTTTTACTAGTATATCTAAAACTCTAATTTTCTTTTGTTTCCTAAATCCCCTATAGAATGAATGTCTAACCCCTACATCTTGAGTTGTCCAAGGAATGTGACTTGCATTTACCAGTTCTATCCTGAATGGTATTGTTACATGATGCACCTTCTGTGGGGAGAGGAGAAGGTAGGTGGGGGAAGGGGGAAACAACTCTATCTGTGGAAATCAGTACCATTTCTCCCATCCCTACTTCCATGCTGCTAACATTTCAAATGCTTAGGCTTCAGATACATTAGTGGGGAATATGGTGAAACATAAGACACATAGGGAGGCTACTCCTGGTCCTTGGTCTTGGTAGTTTTAAGCTTTGTCATGCTGGCTCTTTAGAGATAATGACAGCCATCATCTTGGTCTCATGGTGGTTTATCCAGCTTGGATGGTGCACTGTGAAGTCTTCTCTCCTAACCTTCAGAGTCCCACCCAACCTATTGCTTTTTGTTACCTACCTGGAGGCACCTTAAACTCTTTCACCTGGTCACTCAGCTCTGAATGTTACATCATCAACTGTGTGTTTGCTTTTGAGGGTATGGAGGGTTTTGGAATTTGATTGGGAATTTGTTATTTGAAATTATTTCTCTTATTTCTCTCTGCATGCCCTTTGAACTTTTCATCAATTAAACAAAATTGAACACACTAGAGTTCTACTACTGCTTTGGTGTGTGTGGACAAGATGGACACTTATAGCAGAAATACTGAGGACCAGCCAGAATTGATTGGATCAAGTCAAGAATGGTGGGGACTGTTCTAAGCAGGTCCAAACAAGTCAGAAACAGCAAGGGCCATCTGAAAATGGTCCCAAAGTGGTTTAAGCTGGCTGGATCTAGTGAGATCAAGTGAGAGCTAGTCAAAACTGGTCAGAAACAACTGGATAATCAGAATAAAAGACACACAGGATGAGTTCCAGAAGTGTCCTGAATACAGGAACTTCTGTTCCAGTGGAGTGGTACATCCTCTTGGAATGAAGATACAGACACAGCCTGAAAACCATTTAAATCCTGTTTTTAGGGAATTTATGAGAGCACATTATGTAGGCATGATTGACTGTTAACTCAGTCTCTACCACCTCTCTTCCTTGAAATTTTCTTCCTTGAAATTTTTTTTTCCTTCCTTGAAATTTCCAACACTCTCATCAGGGGTATGGTTCTACATTCAATGAGAGCAGGTCCTGAAGCTTTTTTTTTTTTTTTTCTGAAAAATTGTCTCAAGAATAGTTAGCAAGGAGTTTACTAGGTAATAAAAGTGAGGATTTGAATCCAGAAAGCAGGCTGAGCAGATCAAGTTTTAGTGAGTCATCAGCGCCAAGAACAAAACTATTCTTGATAGGAGGGTCTTCTGGCTCTAAATTTTCTAATCTAAAGATAAGCTGATTCTAGAGGAAGGCAAAGTAGGATCTAATCTACTCCCCACTCCTTTCAAAGAATAGCCAGTGGAGATGCAAAGACTGGAATCCATTGTTAAATCTTTCTTATTATTCTGAAATGACTGATTTATAATTCCGGGCTGTGGATTTCTACATGCAAGATGGAATCTGTGAAGATGGCTTGTTAATTTTACCCAGCAGACCAAGGACTAGACCTTCTCCCAGAAAATGTTACATTATTTTTACAATAAGGATGCATGAAGAGTCACTTTTTGTGTATTTAATTCTTTTTGGTCAAGGGCTCATTAAGAATAACAAAAGATGGTCCTCTTGCCCTATTACTCAGGAAATTATGAGTTTTAGAACTCTGTACCAGGAACCAGGGGCAATGAAGAGCCAACATCTTTCTTATTATATCACAATGTCAGAGGAAATAATTTGAATGACTACCTCTTCTCTTAAATGCGATATGCACGTTTATTTATAGGACTTGAATCTATACTTGTAAACTCTTAGTATCACCATTAGTCAAACTGACTGC
Organism: Talpa occidentalis; assembly: GCF_014898055.3. Classification (NCBI taxonomy): domain Eukaryota; kingdom Metazoa; phylum Chordata; class Mammalia; order Eulipotyphla; family Talpidae; genus Talpa; species Talpa occidentalis. The sequence continues at coordinate 72,407,669 of NW_023604295.1, read as the reverse complement.
AAAAATAAAACATACTGTGACTATAAAACACAAGGTCATTTTAAAATTACAAAATTAAAAATATGAATATATGAAATTAAAGAAATAAAACTGTACTGGTAGTAGGTAATAATGTTTCACTTAACCAATCAAGAGACACAAAATGCATTCAAAGGAGAATGCACTGATCTAGATAGAAACCACTGGATAATATATTCAACAATGTGTATTCCTCAATGCCCACTGGAATATCCTTTTTTTTCTTAAGTTGTTTAATAAGTTAAATTTTCCATTACTTCTACATGTAAAATATATGTAAATAGAAATATATATGTGCAACAAATATAAGGCTCTTTTTTTACATAAGTGCATATCAGGCTTAAGGTTATTTTAGAATACGCAATATTTTTTGAGAAAGCTATACTATTACTATTAGCAGGTGACATTATGTACATAGACAACCCTAAAGATGTCATAGAAATATTAATTTAAACAATAAGTCAGGAGGGCCTGCCTGGTGGTGCAAGGGGTTAAGATATAGCACTGTGAAGCTAGCTGCAGCCACTGCAATGTGAGTTTGATCCCCAGCCAGGGAAGTGGTCCACATGGCACAGCAGATCTCTCCTGACTTGCCTGCTGCTCCCCCCAGCTCTGTATTTCAGTCTATCTGCCTGTTCTGCTCGCCACTCTGTCTCTGGTGAATCCTCCCACCCTGTACCTCTGGCCTGTACCCCAGTTCTTGTATGCATAAATAAATAATTCTTTAAAAAATATAAACAATAGGTCAGTACAGTAAAGTAGAATTTCTTTTTATAGCCTTTTTGACAGTAAATGATTTCACTTACATTTAATGCTTCAAGAGGAAAATAAGAATAAGACTTGACAAAGTAATTTATATTTTTATGTAAATTTTAAATTCAAAAGAAACCTTAAAACATTACTCTTGATAAGCTCTTTGAAACATTTAGAACCCTGAATGTCTTTTTGATGATGGTTGTGGTGTGATAACATACATCTGAAAAGGTATGAAACTATAATGCTACATCATATACAGTGCTGTAAACCAATGGCCTCAATAAAAATCATACAATATAAAAAAGTAAAGCTTTAAACAGTCAAAAGGAGATGTAAAGGAAAAAAGGAAGGAGGAAGGAAGGGAGCAGAATGTAGGAAGCAAAGAGGATTCTTAGATTCTTTGAATTGGGAAATCATAACTTCTCACTTCCCCATTTCTTTTGTAGGTTAAATTTATCATAGGATTGACAATGATGCATATTAATAATCAAACATTATACATGTACTTGCACAATATCTAAGATAACTAACTAGCTAGTAGATCATTTTTTAAAAAAATGGTATTTTCCTCTTTTGCTTAGGATGAAAGTATATTGTTTTAGTATGTAAGTTGCTTTATTTTCAACTTGGGTTGTTCTAATCATATATTTTATAGAAATAATAGAATTTTAAATTTATTTATAATGCAATAATGCATTATGCAATTGAATTAGATGGAGCAAGATTCATAAAATTATAAGCTAAATATAATGAAGGGTTGTTTAAGGAAAAAAATACAGTTCTATTAATTTAATTTAAACACATTATTATTGTTTCATCCACTTTTGATTATAGTTTAAATTTGATAAGCTTCTTTCTCTCTCTTTCCCACAGCCCCTAAATTATTATTTTTTGAAAAGTGAAGTATCAAGTAAATGGTTTTCTCATTATTTATGACTCAGTGGTTAACTAATCTGTATATTTTTTTCTCCTAAATAATCTTTCCATTAGACTGTAGTTACTTATTTGACTCAGAATTCAGATAATTGCAGCAATGATCGACTTTGCTGTCTTTGGTTATAAAAACACAATCAAGATGCTTCTTACTTTCAGTCCTCAATTATGTGCATCACTGATCTCACTCTGTTGACAACATTATCCCACCACTATAGTAGTACTTATTTCCCATGGGACTCAAACCAACATACAGAAAATTCTTAGTCCATAGCACAAAACCATACTGAATCAAGACTTGTGACAAGAAGTGATATTTTATCATTACCAAAGAATTATTAACTATTGAGACCAATCTTTAAAAATAAGACAAGTAAAACTTTTCAAAGTAGACATATATAAATCTGTTTTTATGCCTGACTCTCAACTCTCTGCTAGTCTGTTTTAAATTATTCTTACTGTAGATTTATATAAGATTTTATTTAAATAAGTTTAGTAACCTGTGAATATCCATTTTGTCTGCAGAGAGTTTTTCTCTTACCACTTATGGTCAATTAATTCTGAGAAGTGTTGATAATTTAATCTAAATAAATAAAGAAAATAAAGAAAAATTATCCTTTTTCATTACTATTCAAAGAAGGATGCCACCATCTCCATAGACTAACTAGGAAACACAATGAAAACACAAAAATAGCCTCAACTCTTTGGTTTGTTTTTAAAAGTCTATAATTTCTCCCCCTAACCTACTCTTCAGTCCACTTCACTGCAGCTGTCAAATAAGATACTACAATCCTACCAATTTCATGATTCATCTCAAATCAACATCAGAGCTTTCTACATTTTGAACCCTCATTCTCATTTCTTCCTGGAGGTTGGCGAAAGTGAGGAGAACAAGGAAACAGATTACACTGTTGTTGAGAATGGTAGACTGGTGTAGGCCCTGTAGAAAGCAGTGTGGAGATTCCTCAAAAGACTAAAAGTGGATTTATCATATGACTAAGAAATTCCACTCCTAGGTATCTATCCAAAGATCAAACCATTTCTTTAGGTAGTTTTTTTGTTGTTGTTGTTTTGTTTTTTGTTTTTTGTTTTTAATATGATCACTGTCTTAAATGAAAACTTACACATAGGTATTTTCACTAATCTTTAAAGAACAATTAGATGAGTTATGGAAGATATTAACAATCATAAAACCACCACTACAATAAAGGTGCAGAGTATTTTCATTATAACATAAAGTTTCCAAGTATCTCTTGTCAGTTAATTCCCTCCCCTACATTGAGCTTCCACTTTCTATGACTGTATATTTGTCTTTTTACAATAGCATATAAATTAAATCATAAAGTATAATGACAATAGATAACTTGATTTGTTTCAATTAGCACACTGCTTTTAAAATGTAGCCCTGTTTTTAACCCCACTGTTAGCAGGATTATACAATCTCATTCCTGGGTAATTATTCAGAAGAAATCAAACATTTATACACAGAGAGACTTACATTTGAATATTAATAGCAGCTTAATGAATAAGAGGCAAAAATCTAGACACAACCATGTCTATCAATTTGATGGATAAACAAACTGTGGTTCATTCATCAATGGTACATGTTTGTAAAGAAAGGGGCCATACCTCTGACTTTAGGTAGTTTTTATCCATCAGCTAATAACAACTAGGTATTTCTTCTTTCTGAGCTCAGAGACATTTGTATTCAAAGGTTATATGGTATACTTTTGTAAAGAATGCTTGTCATGCATATGTATTGAGTAATAAAGCATTAGCGACTGTTAGTTACTACATGTTCATGATACTGGATATGTTAGTTAAGAATAGACCACTTTAGGAGTAATTCAAATTTATTAAGAATTTATCTTTGTTGTGTGTCTACTAAATGTACCAAGTATTCAGTGAGGATTCTTTACTTTGACTAGTCAACACTAGAATGACTCCTAGTATAGTAACAGGTCTAGTAATTGTTAAACCTGTATCTCTAAATTCTTGTTTTTCCCAGTCCTATTGGACTTTTATTCCACTCATCTGCAGTTCATTACTGCCCCATAAGTCCAAAGGGAAATCAGTCCAGCTTTCTGAGATTGTTTTTTCTGTATACTTTTTCCCTCTGTGGTCTTCTACTTCGCAAACTATAGATGTGTTTGCTTTCTCAAACTCTGATTATCTCAATTCACTGAGGCTACTATTGTACTATTTTCTAGAAACTACCCACTGGCAGAAAGTCAAGGAAATTGCAGGACTCATTATGGAACATAAGTGGATCCATTTTTCTAAGGGATCATAACAATGTGTTGCTTGTTGTTTGAAGCTGAAATAAGTTATGTTTTAAAAAAAATATGTTTCCATTTTCTAAGTGTTCATAAAGAAAGATACAGGTCTCATAATTCCATCATGTCCATAAGTAGATTTTTCAAGGTTGTTTTGCATAATAATTTGGCCCCCTGTTATTATTTTTTTTTCAAAATAATCTATAAGACTTTGAAAGCTTTTAGTTGAACTTACAAATCATTTCAGATTTCAAATTACTCTCATATACTTTTTGAAAATGAGCATCACACATGCTTTTGTTTAATAGGAATGTCCATAAATTTAGACAAAGACTGGATTTTCAATGAATACCACATTATGTAGATTTTTATTTCAGAAACAAAGTGAGTTTTTTTTTTAACTTTTGGTTTTATGACTGCTGCCATTCTATTTTCTATAAGTTGTATAACTTTTTACTATCTGCAAAGTTTTTTATAACATGTATTTTTTTTTCATTATTTGTCTTTCAGGATTGACCTACACAGGTGGAAATATTTTCTTAACTTCATAAGGCATATATAATCATCATTTTGCATGAAAATGTAATGGCAGGAAGTCACTCATCATTTAACAAGTGAAGTCTGGCTCATGCAGGTAATGCACTTACCACATTAAAATGGCCCTTTAAGGCATTACTTAATCAAAAAAATTGAACATATGGAGAAACAAATCTCTAGCACTTTAATTTAATTGTTATAGAAAATACTATATTAACTGCTGATCCTTTGAGAAATTTAGAACAGGAGAAAATATTGCCTCTCAATAAAAGCAATGGTAACTTTCCATTGGGTTTGGAAAAGCAGTGCACACACCCATCAAACAAGCATTATTTTATTGGATCATTAGGTAAAAGGCAATAGTTTTACAAAGGGAGGTACTTTATCCATTTCAGTTCAAAACAAGCTATGGTATAATAAATTAAAGGGAAAATCAAGTAATTGATAATCTAGTAAAAAACAAAGTTTCATATTTTAGAATATGCTACTCAAGTAAACTAAAGTATGATATCAATATATTGCTTTTTGAATTAAATTAATATACCTTGACACTGTAGATAATATAAAGCATGAAATGCACTCTCTCCCTAATGAAGACAAGTTTAAGAGTCTCTTTTATACCACTATGAACATGACTATGTTCATTATTTTATATATGTGACTACTATTTGCTTTCTATCTTAAAATAAACTAAAACATATGAACATAAGTAATGTATATATTCCCATTGTATATGTACCCATTGTTTCCCAGACTAAATTATAATTGTGTCAATTATTAAAAATTTTACTGACCTTGTATTTTAGAAAGGAACACAAAAGAGAAGGTCTAGAAAGCAGGAATGGCATTTCATAAGTAGGAAATTTGAAAGATTTACACTGCTGTCTACCAAACTCTTAGCTTGCCCACAGCTATTCTCAGATTATCAAGCTATGAATGCCCACATCACCTGTTATGAAAGTTTGTATGACTTTGAATAATGCCCAGGGATATACCATAAGTTTGTCCTTTGCCAAGATTATTGGCCCATTCTATGAGCTTTTCTCCTCAACTTGAAATTTGGCATTTCCACAAAGTGTATTTGAATTACAATGTTTATATTTAAAAATTAGTGGAAAGATAGCAAGCAGACTCATCAAAGCATACTAGGTGACAAAATTTTTTCAAGGCCATGCATTTTATGATTGAAGTATAGACTCAAGGGTTTTGTAACTTAGGAAGATTTTGGATAAAGATTTTCAATGTAACTAAAAGATAATAGTGTATTCAATCTGAATTAAAGGATATCACTAGAATTTATATTTTTTGCATATTTTCAGAAAGCATCTCATTTATAGAGAATTGATTGTGCCAACAATTGAAGATATGTTTAATGTCCCCTAAGCATGTTTTGTTAAATCAATAAGTTAATGAAATTTTTAATCTGATAAATTTTACATATAATGCATAATTCATTGATTTTAATCAAACTATTGAATATGTATTGTTATCATCATCATTATTGTTATTTTAAAGATGAAAAGATAGTGGCTTAGAAAAGTTTAACTTGAGGAAGATTATGCTTTAGTTAGTGACAAAGTTCAAGTCTCTCGAACAGTATATACTTGATCTTAATCTCCATACTATATGTCGCTTGTCTTGTGATTTTTCCTCAATACCAACATACACAGAACAAAAGTTCAATTCTGAATATGATATTAGTTGCAAGGTCATTTTCTGCTTGTAGACTGGAACATTATAAATAAAGTACCTGAAGAAAAAGTACGAATGAGGGCTTATCAAGGCACTTGGTTGGCTCAATAGTTATTGGAAATCAAGATTTGTTTTCAAGCAAAAATTGATTATCCACCAAAATAATTTTGAGATTAAATGTGGAAGTCAATAATTGATTCTTACTCATATAGTAGCTCTCTTGTGATGTGATGTGACATGTATGGTACCTTGTATCCTATTGAGATGTATAGCTATCCACTCTTGAAAATTATTAGTTCTATTTTTGAGTGATCTAATTTTAATTAGCCAATAGTTATGCATCCTTCATTTGCATGCTGATAATGAATTAGAAATAACAGTTTACTTGAAATCACAATTGAATAACTTTGAATTTTTGAATATCTAATTCCAGAAATTCTCTCCTGATGGGTGAATTATATTATCTTTAGTATGATATTGGTAGAAAATTAAAAGTTTTGGTTGGAACACATTACTGTGGTGATGTTCTTTGAGTGTCCTTTCTAAGAATTCCCTTTTTGGCATTTATCTCTTTGCAAAATATGGACACAATCCTGACTTTCATTTTGTCTTATTACTCATATTTTATTCTCTTTTAAAATGCTTACTTACATGAATCACTCTCTTTAAATGGGGTATTACTAATTTTGTACATGACAGGAACAATTTGATAGGCAATCCAACATTATCTTTGCAAGATTAAAAAAAGCAGGTGTCTTTGAAATGTGTCTGAATGAATTTAAATGATCTTGTTTCAAGTGTGACCCAATCAAGGCTCTTCTATACACCTAAGTATCAAAATTCCAATGCTTAATAGTTGTTCAGAAAATATAAATATTAATTGCTGTTCTTAGGTTCTCTTTATATTCTCTACATATTAAAGTTTTATAAATTGGCATGCTTTAAATAAAAAAAAGATATAGCTTCTGTAGTTCTAGCCATAATTACATTATAGAAAAGTAATGCAAATAGAATAATTTTACAATAACCAAAATAAAAAGGGAAGCATAGTCATTATTAGTATAAAATTAAAGCCAACATCACATCTTAATAGTTTTAGGATACTGCAAAGCTATTCCTAAGTTTAAAAGCAATTATTCCATTGTCTGTAGAATAAGTCCAATGTTATCTCTCAAATAGATTTTGGCTAACAAGAGACACCTGCCCCACATCCAAGGGAAGAGTCCCATGCTTGGAGACTAGAAAAGATCTTAACTCTTCCCTGACACAAGGAATAACAATCCTAGGATGTCAACCCACTACATGGTTTGCAATTGTTTAAGTTGCTAAGAAGAAATGACCCTGAAGACATTAGGCAGAACAAGGTTTTACTCATATAGAGAAGAGCCAGAAAAGATCAATTTAGTAGTGATTATCAGTTCTCCAAGGTCAGAGGGTTTCAACCAGCAATTGATTTAGAGATGAGCTATAGGAACTTCTCTTATGCAAAGGACCCATTTCACAACCCTCCAGGAACATATATCCCTTCCAGAATTTGGATTGGCCAGGTGACTTATGATGCACCCATCTTAAAGAGAACAAAGAAGTATGCCTCAAATCCAAAATATGAAAACATACTCTCAAGACTGTATACCTAATATACATGTATTCTTGTAAAGTAATATTCCACCTATATGGCAAATTCTTATGCAATCATTCCAGGATCTTTCACAACAGAAATTTCCCAACAGTCCTCTTTTGAGTACTTAATAAAATAATGTAATTTATATTTAAAGTATGTTCATAGATAAATATACTATACTCATGCATATATCCTATACTCATGCATGTTGCTTGAATTAATTTACAGTTGAAGTAAATTTAAAATAAAATACCTGTAGGATTCCTTTTGAAAAGTGAAAAAGAAAGCATCTAAAATTATATTACTTAACAAAATTTTAAAAATGAACATTTCTTAAAGGTAAAAAGAGCAGGACTGGAAATGACAAAATAGCAGTAATGATAAAAGAAAAATGAAAACAATTAAATGAATCAGTTTCCACTGGAATTAAATATATGCATGAAGGAAAAAGAAAACATCATACAATATTGATAGAACAGAAGGATCATTCAATAAATAAAAATTTAGTCAATTTGAAATTCAATTTTCTACATCAAATGTGTATCAGCACAGGAGAATCAATGAAATATTGTATACCTATGTAATCAACAAATAATTACAAACTGTTTATGTGAAACAAGGATGAATTTCAAGAGCATTATCTAAATGAAATAAGTTATATGTATGTTGTATACATGTACATGTATGCAATATATATGAGATCTCAATATGATTTTACATATACACACACACACATATGGCATTCCAGAAGATTGAGATGTAATTTATAATGATGGAAAGTTTATAAATGGTGGCCCAATTAGAAATATTGTAGCTGTCTGGGAAAAGGGCAAAAAGCACATTTTGGGGTGATATAACCATTTTATATGTTAAATGCATTTGTTTATGTTTACATGGTGATACAAGTTTTTCCAAAATTTATTTCAGTATACACTTAAAATAACTGCTTATTACCTCAATAAGTTTTCAGTTTTCTTTTTTAAATTATACACAGATTCCTATAACTCTCATGGGAAAAGTAAGTTCAATACTAATGAACTTGAAAAAGAGATGAGAACATTCTTGGATATTTTTCAACAACATGTTCATGTGTGTATGATAGTGAATTTAAAATTTTATTTTCCAAGTCATTTGCAAAGATTAATAATAGAAATATAGGTTAGGAAAGAAGAGAAAAGAGAGGAAAGGAGCAAGATGTATGATTAAAATAAAACAGTGGAGAGTTGAGCAAGAATGCAGAAAGTTGTATACGTATCTTACTCCTAAACATCAATTCCAAAGAACACCTGCACCCCTATGTTTATAGCAGCACTATTTACAATAGCTAAGCTTTGGAAAAAGCCCAAATGCCCAAAAATAGATGACTGGATCAAGAAGATGTGGTACATATATACCATGGAATATTACTCAGCATTCAAAAAAGATAAACACATGCAATTTGCAGCAACATGGATGGCGCTGGAAGGGATCATGCTCAGCGAAATAAGCCAAAAAGAAAAAGAAAAATACCGGATGGTCTCACTCATAGCAGGGATCTAGAAAACTTAAATAAGGGATCAGGAAAATGAATAACTATAAGAAAGTGAAAATCAAAATCAACAAAAAACTATGAACCAGAGACACTTTTTGGGGGGTGGGGGCCGGGAGGGGAGGGATTGGGGTCAGAATGGGGCATGTGCAATTGTATGGGGGAATATAAAAATAAAATTTATTATTTAATAAAAAAAAAGTAAAAAAAAATAAAGATCTCATGAGCTGAAAAAAAAATCTATATTAGAGTTTGAAATTTGTTATAAAAATTGTTGAAGTTAAGAAAAACAGAAAGCAATGGTAGGTGCTAAGTTCCAAATTTGAATCAGTGGGAATCAGGAAAGAACAGCAAAGGAATTAGCAACTCAATAGAGCATGAGAATTCAACAAAAGAAGAAAAATCAAGGCAGGGGTCACTCTGAAAACATATCCATTCAGGAAGTCATTAAAACTGTGAGAAAATTGTGCTTGCTTCAGGTCACCAACCAATATATATAAGCCTCAAAATCGGGACCTCTCTGGTGACTAGGGTTCAATCCCTGGCCAGGGAACTAACCCACATACAGTGCAGCAGACCTCTTCAGTCTCTCCCTCTGCTTCCCTCAGAGGTGTATATCAGTAAATCCACCTGTTCTGCTCCCCAGTCCATCTCTGTGAATTCTCTCAACCCCAGCATCTCTGACCTATGCCCCAGTTCTTCCACACAATAAATAAATCTTTTTTTTAATCTCCATCATTTTTATATTTTTTTACATCATTGTTCATTTTTAAACAATATTTGCTTCCCCCCATCCCCTCAGATGTAGTCCCCATAGAGTTTCCTTCACCAATGCACCCGTGCACCATCACCTCAGTCCCCTGTGCTCCTCCCTCCCTCCCCCTGAGCCCTCTCCCTCCTCCTCCCCTGCAGGATGTCTCTGATTTATAATTGTCCATTTTTGCTTTGTTGTGTTTTGTACAGTTATTATTTTTTACACTGATGTCTTCACATTAAATAAATCATAAAAAAGTTATTTAAAATGGGGTCCACCTCATCAAAAGACTTGAATATTTTCTTCCCTCGATTTCCTTCACAGGCTTCAATAAACATGTGAAAATATCCATTTGTTTAGTTTAAAAAGTAAAGAAGAAAGAAAATGCAGACCTACAATGCCAACAACAGCTTCCCTATATTCTGATATTTAAATAAAATAGTTTACTTTTTGTGAAATGTGTATGCCTCAAAAAAGACTAACTGTATATATATAACATAGGCATAATATATTATATAATTAATAGTATTAGATAACATATGCCACATATATTGGACTGGGTTGTATTTAAATGATTATAAAAAATATTATTATATAAGATGAATGACTTTTAAATATGTCTTTCAACATTGTGCACATGATTAACAAAATCATATTGCACACTCAAAAATATTTATTGAGAGGTTAATCTCAAGTTAAATATTCTTAACAGAATAAAAATATACAGAAATAGATACAGGTAAATATTTGACTAAATAACTCTTTAAAGAGAGATGTACAGAGAATAGAGGGACAGGGACAGTGAAATATAGAGTCCACATTACCGAAAAATCCGGTGACATAAATAAGATCTATATTCTGAGAAAACGCTATTATAAAAGGCTTTGTTCACATCCTCTGCACATAAATTTAGATATATTTATATCATCTTTACTTATAGATCTGTAGTGATTTCCAAGAGTTTTAAATCTGCATGTATGTTATCTAAATGGAATTAAATAGTGAAAAAAAAAAGGAAACTGGAGTTCTTGCCTTTCTTTTTATATCAAAATGGAAATTATTTTGCTTAAATATTTAAGTAAGTCCACCTAACTACATTTAGTCTTTTAAGCTTTAATTCAAAATCACTATAATGAAAAGTTTTCATAAGAATTTTTCATTGTAACGATTTTTAATAAAAATAATAATGAACTGAATTTTTACCTTCCAAAACATTTTATGGGGAAATGTTAAACTTTGGAATTTGTTAATTGTAGTCACAACTACTTTTATAAGTGCCTTATTATATACAAAATAGTAAGGCCACCTTATATAATTTGATAAAGTAAGAATTATATATAATTACTCAAATGAAAGCTGGGTACTGATGATATTCATAAGATAATTAAATTTTATTCTGTAGGGGAAATATTTCAATAAAATAAATTATAATTAATATAAATATGAATTTACAACTGCTATATATCCTTTATATAAAAACATTATTACAACAAGGTATTAAAAGGTAAGATGAAAAATATAATAAATTGATTTTTTTTTAAAACCTATTCAAAGTAAATGATTTTGTTTGCAGCTGACAGTGATAGAACGATCTATGTTATGTTACAATTTCTGCCCCTGCATTTGTCTTTGTTGGTAAACCAGGGACTGGCAGAGATTGAGAGGGTCACACTCATTGCAAATTTAATGTGACTCACTTTATCTCTGTTCTGAGCAGGGTTTCACAAGATGAAACATTAAATGTACAGGGCACAGGTATGCTTTCTCGTAATTACAGTTTGTAATTTCTTATTTTCTTTCTCCATCATAAATAAGATCATAAGGTAGAAACAATCTGAGAAAAAAGGACTGTAGTCTCAGGCTTCTTTAAATGATCTGAAACTTTGCAGTTGTGAATTATCAATTATTGTTAAGATAAATTCATGTATTTTACCATTACATATTATATTACAAAAATACTTTAAAATTGTCAGACATTTACATCACTGAAAAATACAATTGTACAACATAACAAATTTAGTGGTAGTCATAAAATTAACAACATTTTCTGAGATATGCTTATCCATATGTTACCAGTTCATATATTTACCTATATCTTATAGTTCACTACAATGTTTGACCTAATATATATATATATATTCAAATGTATATATGACCATATATATATTCAAATTCATTATGACTACTACCTGTGTAGAAGAAACTCTTAAAATAAACAATTTTAAAAATCAAAAGAACTATAATGATTCAAGAATAGTTGTTGCTTCCCACACTATTTTATATAGAAGTGAAGTCATATTTATAACATAAATAGTATTTATGTTATAAATTTTAGTAAAATTAATAGTAAATTAAATTAATAGTAAATTTTCTATGATAAAGAATGACAAAACACTAGCTCAAAGGGATATATGCATTCCCATGTTTATTGCAACACAATTTACAATAGCCAAGTTATGGAAAAAAACTTAGGTATCCAAGGACAGATGTGTGGATTAGGAAGAATGGAATGTACACAATGGAATACTATTCAGCTAGTAAAAAAAAAAAAAGATGATCTGTTTGTATGAAAATGGGAGAGACCATGTTAAGCCAAATATGCCAGAAGTAGAACGATAAACACTAGGTTTCAATCATATTTGGAATACAGTGAAACAAAACCAAGTGTCAATAAGGGAAAAAAAAAAGACTCTAAAAATCTGACTGTGAAATTGAGGATGCCAGATGGGCAGGAGAAAGGGTTAGAATAAAGCAGGTGGGAACACAACGGACTGTAGTTTAAGTATGGACACTTTGGCTCTGATTGAAAATAAGTGAGCTATTCAACCTTAAGTGATGAACTTAATGTTATATATACATGTCAATTTTTAATGACAGATACTTGAAACATAATAATGCAATGTTTCTTCCTTTAAAGGGTAAAATGTCAGCATGAAAAAACAGAGCTATTAAGACATGAAAATCATGGGAAATACTGCATATTACTATGTGAATGAAGTCAACTGCAAATACTGTTGACTATGTGAGTACAACTATTTAGCATCTGAAAAAGGAAAGCGATGAAGACAGTAAATGAAGTATTTGCAAGGGATTCAGAAGGGAGGACAGAGCACTGAGGATTTTTTTTTAAGATTTATTTATTTATGCATGCAAGAGCTGGGGTACAGGCCAGAGATGCGGGGGTGGGGGTTGACAGGATCCACCAGAGACAGAGCAGAGAACAGAACAGGCAGACTGACTGAAATACACAGCTGAGGGGAGTAGTGGGTGAGAAAGGAGAGGTCTGCTTTGCCATGTGGGTAGCTCCCTGGCTGGCCAGGGCTTGAACTCATGTTTCAGAGACTGTGGATTGCTTCATAGTACAGTGCTTAACCCTTTGTACCACCAGGGAGGCCCAATTTTTAAGGCAGTGAGAATGTCCTGTATGATAATTCAATCAAGGAGATGTGCCTTTATGCATTTGTCCAAGTCCACAGTATAAGCAACACCAAGAGTTCATCTGAAAGGAGTCTGCGGACACTGAGTGATGATGATATGTCAATGTAAGTTCATCAGTTGTAACAAATATAAATTTCTGACTGAAGATAGTGATAACAGGAAAGCCTACACATGTGGAGAGGCTAAAAATAAATGGCAAATCTCTGCATTTTCCTCTCAATTGTGACATGAACTTAAACATACTCCAAAAATAAAAAGTCTAAACTTCAGTATGCAGTCACACCTAATTTCTCACGATACTATTTTTCCATGCAAAAAGAAAGAAAAATGTTCTACAATTGGTGACACTATTCTCCTTAGAAATATGATTTCTTTTTTTTTAAATATTCTGTTGATTATACTATAAGTGGTTTAATTAGGAAATTATTTCACAGAGAATGCATATAAAATTCATTATTTGCTCAAATTAATACCTCTAATTTTCCCCCATAAGGAGTTAAATTAAATAAAATAATAATAAATTTACCAAAGGGAACTAAGTCTCTTGGATTCTTTTGCTCATATTCTTTAGCATGGGCTTCCAGAAAGACAAGGGCTTTATCATCCTTTTATGCTTAACACTCTAGATGAATCTGTCTGTCATCTTTTTTAATTTAAACAGGCAACACTGAGGATTCTTAACAATACCTCTGACCCCTGAGAAACAGGATATATAGCAGATCATTAATTAGTTGTTTGAAGTGAAGAGATATGGCACATGGAATACCACGCCTCTCTGCTCCATTGCACAGTATACCTACACCACATTGTCCATTTGTATTTCTGATGACTACCAAAGAACCAATACCCTTGAGAAACATCCTAAGTTAGCAAGTTTGATTGATGTACACTAGGCAGTCAATGACTTGTTCTATCTGGAGCATTTCCCTTTTTTGTATGAAGGAAAGATGGTCAAAATATGTATCAGACCTTGAATCAAATTAAAGCTCAGAAGAGTTCATTGCAATGCTGCTTTTTGTTTCATACATAAATTTACATAATATTGAGTTACTTAAGATTTCATATCTGTTTCAATTTTCCTTCCATTTTCTACATTCTCAAATGGAAAGCAGTTTCATAGAACATGGCATTAATTGTTTCAGGAGAGAAACACAATCAACTGGGCTATTTTCTAATTTAAGTTCAGGAGACACTATTGTTCTTTGTGAATATTTTCCCTAGTTATAAATTTATAAATTATTCACATTTAGACTCACTAAAAGAAACATGAACAGAAAGAGGCTATCAAGGGGTAGTAAAAAGACAAGTGGGAAGCCTGACTTTTCCTTTAATATTTCTAATGATTATTTGACCTTCAGTGAAAGGAATTTCCCTTCCATAGAATTGTTCCATAAGAATTAATAATTATAAGATACTGACTGCATTAAAGAGAACTATTTTTAAGCCACAATTTGGTATATTTTGTTATGGCATAATTAACATAAAACTATTCATAATGTCAGCACATTTTTATAAAGAATAATTCAATTACTTAGCATATTTATAAGTTTGGGATATATTAGTTCTTAAACACTTTTATAGATGGCTACATTAACTCTATGACCTATATCATAATAATCTAGAGATGTGGCCATTTTAGGAAAATTGATTGCTTTTCTTAAAATATAGTGTTTTAGAATTCCTAATTAAATAATCCTTACATAAATAATTACAGCTTTTGTTTTATTTTTTTTTTATGCCCAACTACTACACTAATCAATTTGAACAGATCCCTGTTGGAGGTGATGTTGTATAAGGAATTCACTATTTCCATATGTGTCCCATTTGCTATTAAATTCCATCTCAATTATTTGATCAATTTTTATTCTGTATTAGGGATTGACTGCTAAAAGTTCTTATATATCACATCAAATAATTTGTGCATTTTTTCTTATGATAATCCCTAAATTCATTAATAACACTGAGTTTTCCCGTTTGTTTTGTAATACTGTTTATCTCTTAAAATGCAGTCACACGATAATTATTTTCCTTATAATACTAATGCCCTTTTGAATCTTTCATGTTTGATGTTTAGAGACACCTTAAATTCCTTTCGACGAGATGGATACATGTTTTTTCTGTTGAAACATAACCTGAGGGAGCAAATGTACTTTTTTTTTTAATATTCAAAAGGTTAGTCTTGTGCTGCTAGCTCATTATCTGTTTCATTCCATTCTGTCCTTCGCTTGAACTGAATAAACGAGTTCAGAAAGATGAATCTCAAAAAGCAGAATAAGTTATCTTTTCAAGCAAATGGGATGCAGCTCACATTCTACTACAAACTCTAGAAGACAGTATAGCATTCTTATTTCAGACTGTCAAAAAACATATTTCTCATATAAATTAAGAATTAAAAAGAATTTTAATGTAATTTAACCTTTTCACTGGTTAGTTCTCAGAAGGATAACACACATTTTCCAGCTAGTGGTGATTGAAGGAATAAGAATAAAAAAAGAGCATAAATTGAAAAAGCCAGAATCACCTATATTGAGATCTGCAGGGCCCACTGCCGAAAGGTGAGACTATTAAACACTCCCATTTCCTTTTTACTAATTAGCCATCTGACCACAGATTTTGATGAACTTAACAGCAGTCAATTGCTCATTTTTATCACTGGAGCCCTGTGATTAACATAGTGCCTTGCTCTACCCATGCTGATAAAAAATTGAAAGCAGGAGGAATGAAGATTTTATGAAAGAAGTCAGGAAGGGAGAAATGTCAGGAACATACAAGCAGGCACCTTAGTCTGTCTATTTCATGAAGTTATCATGGAGATAATGTGGCAAAATAAATGTGAAAAAAACTGCCGCAGGGAAGTTTTCTATTAAATGTCACCATTTATTATTGTTGCTTTATACCAGAGACTATTTAAAACATATATAACCTATTTGATTCTCACAACATGGAAGCTACCCCACTTAGTTTGGTAAGATAGTCTCCATCTTACAATGAGGAAATTGAGTCATAGGCAAGAAAAGCACATTTCTTAAAGTCACAAAGCTGTGAATGGACAGAATTAAGATTTAATCCAATCTAGCTAAAAGTATTATTCTAACATCTCCTCTAAATATGGCTGTTATTTATTCTGATGTAATTATCTATCTAATTTAGTTCAAAGGGAATAAAATCATTAAAGATGGAATTCATAAAATTTATTTCCATTCTACCTTCAAACTTTTTAGAATTCAACAAGAGAGAAAAGAAAGAAAGTTAGAGTTGGGAGGGGGTATTCACTGCAGTTTCAAAGATTGTTGATCATCACAACGTCCCAAATGCTCAGCTTGCATCATAAATTTCTTACTAGGTCTAGCAGCATTTTTTTTAAATGTCTGTATCATTCTTTTCAAGAATGTTAATTAGATACATTTATATAGTAGTAGGTAATTCTTTTGAATAGATCGTTTTCAATGTAGGCCAAGTAGGTTTCGGAATATCCAAAAGAAACCAAATAAATCACTAACATTAGATAGTTTAACTGTCCAGTTTATTCTAGATAATATTAATTGTGATTGTGTAGACTTGACAGTGCATAAGATGGAAATCTCTTATATCTCTAGTGCCCTTCTCCCCTACATGGCAGTGTATGAATGTGATCTCTATGTAGAGAAGAAAGCAATGCCTAGAATATCACATTTTAATGCACAACTCAAAAATCTTGCATTGTATAGTGCTGACTTCCTTTTTATATGCAGATATTTCCTATGTATATCTTTAGAAGTCCAATCAAAATATAGATAATGACATAATTACTCTCTACATATACAATTTATAAAATTGATTACATATTGAATTAAACTCTCCCTTTGTGTCCCCTCTCAATCTCACTCCTTACTCTCTACCCCAAAGAAACCATGTTACTGAAAACGGGGCTTATATTCCCATTTTTAAAAATAGATTTTGGGCCTCCCAGGTGGCACAGGTGGTTGAGCACAGTGCTGTGAAGCTGTCCACATACTCTGCAGTGCAATCCCTGCCAGCCAACGGTGAGAATCCCACATGGAGGGGCAGACCTCTCCTGTTGCACCCGCAGCTCCCCTCCGCAGTGTATTTCGTCAGTCTGCCTGCTCTTTTCCCTGCTCTGTCTCTGGTGAATCCTTTCACCCTCCCACGCATCTGGTCTGTACCCCAGCTCTTGTATAAATAAAAATAAATCTTTAAAAATAAATAAAAATAGATTTTCATATAACCATAAAACATAACATAAAAGATTTACATAAGTTTTTGTATTAATTATTGTCTTCTCCAATTTTTTTCCATCCAATGTTAAAGTCCAAATTTTCTTAAATTTCTCAAATACCTCCTATTAAATCATTATTTAATTCTATAAATAAAAACTTGGTAATCTCACATTCCTCTTCAGCTGTACCCCTCTCCTAACTTCCCATCTATCAGATCTGCTTTTTCTGTAACAACTATCACCATATCTTTGCCTCCCACTGACTTCAACTGGCATTTTGTGTTGGTCACTAATAGTTCATTAAAGTGATCTATTACCTTTGGTACATTCACTGGATACATTTGCATACCATTTCATTTCACTTTTCAACATCATTCAAAATAATTATGGTCACTCTCTTCTTAGTATATACTTTTCCAATCAGTTGCACCTCATAGTTAACACCTTGACTTTTGAACCAGCTCTCTAAGTGTTTGGTTCTTGTCAATTCTTTTTCTTTGTTGGTAATTATAATTTCCCTAGATTGGGCACCATTTCTTGAAAGACTTTTAGCTAATCCATAATATCAAATAATGGGTAAGTTTGTAACATAATTCTCAAAACACAATACTCTGTGGTTTTTGATTCTTCTTTTTCAGGATGTTTCATTTATCCTGCTGGCACCTTAGAACAGAGATCTTAAAATAAATACTAATTTATACAAACTATTAATGTGTACTATGAAGTTTTGAATTTATGTGGTAGACTCATCTGGTTCTCATCTAAAGCTCTTGGGCCTGTATCCCATATACTGGTGAAATAAACCTATTACCTCAACTTCAATATATTAAGCCAGAAATTATGTTAAGAATTTATCAGAAACTGGGGTGAGGGGAAGTAAATATTGTTTAAAAATGAACATTGATGTAAAAAATAAAATAAATTAATATAAAAAAAGAATAAATTATCAGAAACTGCAGGGGCTATTTCTGAGCAGTTAGCCTCCTCTGAGATGACTTGGTGAAAAATTCTAAAATCTCACACAATAAGGGGTCATGGCAGCTAAGTTACCAACCAGGATTCTCTATTTTGGTGAGTATGGATACTTGGTTATAAAAGTAGAGTTACCAGTACTCAGGTAAAGATACAATATTATTTAAAATGTGGAAGAATTATATTTGCATAAAAATATGTGTTTTTATTAGAATGACAAACAATTATATTTGCATAAAATTACAAAACCATGAAACGGTATTGAAAGTATATCCTTTAATAGCTTGGTGATATTTGGAAAGTTACACATATTCTGTAAGACTCAATTTCCCTTTTAGTTCATAATGAAAATTACAGTAGTAGTTACTTCCTTGGGGTATTGGAAAAGAATATTAATTTTAAGCATAAAAACCACTCAATACTGTAGTCATAATAAACAGAGTAAATTATAAATAAATGGTCACTCATCATTATTTAGCAAGAACTGTGGCCCACTGTAGGGTAAATGATTTTCAGGCTTTCTGCCCTCCCACCATTAGGATTGCCCTGCCTGATGGAGCATTTGCATTTTGTTACATTGTTATAAGTTGTACTGTTTACTTCTGTGGGAGGTGGCTGCAGTATTGATATATTCCCCAAAAGCAAAGGCAGAAAAAAAGAACAGTAGAGAGAAGGGGAAAGTCAGAGAAAGGAAAGTCAGAGAGCCCAGAGTGAAGACTTGCCAGGGGCTTGGAGGCCTACTGGCTTCCTGGCCCCCTGCCTGGCGTGTACCTGGTAGCTGCACTACATGTAAAAGCTCAGTAAAAGCCTGAGAAAGCCACTGAGGGCTCCAGGACTCCCCTTTACCCCGTCTGCATTGAATCAGAGAGATTCTGCTTAGTGCCATCCTGCCACAACACCCACCTTCCATGGATAGATAGTGAAAATATAGACATTGATTTCTTACATTGTTCCTTATTTGTAAAATTATCAAAGAAAAATGTGATATTAGCTATGTCTCTTCTATGCTATTTTAAGAAGTTATGCTAAGGAAAACAGTATGGATTTTTTTTTTAAATATTAAAGTGTATCTGCCATATAATCTAGTAATTCCATTCCAAAGTATCTATCTGAAAAATGAGAAATACTAACTTGAATATGCACTCAAACACAAAGCTTTCAAACTGATAGTTTCTATGGTTTGATTTTTTTCCTAATATCTTTGAATTTTTCATTATTTCATTCAGGTGGCTGCTCAAACATTTTCTTATCTTCCCTTATTATTTCTCATGCCATTAAGTAGTTTTATTCTTCATTGTGGTATGTATTATCACTAATATATTATACATTGATCAATTTATGATTTCTTTGCTCCTACTAGAATGTTAACTCCATGAGAGCATGGATATATTTTTCAGCTGTATTTGTAGCATGGAGGACAGTTTCAGGTACAAAATAAGTGCAAAGTAAATATTTACTAAATGAATTCAATGAATGAAATAATGAGATGACACTGCACTTTCCAAAATATGCTATTTGAAGTTAATACTTATAAGAGACTACAGATACCTGGCAGATAGGACATGAAGATCCTTGATGGATTTCCCCTATTTAATATTTTATATATTTTTTTAAAGATTTATTTATTTATTTATACAAGCACTGGGTACAGTCAGAAGCACAGGAGGGTGAGAGAATTCACCAGAGCCAGAGCAGGGAACAGAACAGGCAGACTGACGAAACACACTGCTGAGGGGAGCAGCAGGCTCGGCAGGAGAGGTCTGTAGCACCATGTGGGACCCTCATTGGTGGCCAGAGATTGAACCAGTGCTGCAGAGGCTGCAGGCAGCCTTGCAGCCCAGCACTCAACCGCTGAGCCACCTGGGGAGGCCCACCCTATTTAATATTTTAATCAAGGTAGACACTTAAAAAAAATTATGCTGGTAGCAAATGCATCTGGGAATTTGCAAATAGAGGATCAAGTTGTTTTACCATGAAGATGATAATTACATACTAATTCTTTATTCAGTACTACATTAATTTTTATGTACATTGTATAATTTCATAGTCTTGATTCACTTTCTTGCTAAATTAAAATAAACCTCAGGAAACTAGATTACAAGATTGATGTTATGTGACTGCCATTTTACTCTCCAGTTTAAATCCTTCCTACAAAAAGGAGTCACTCAGTGTGAAAGGGACATGTTCATCACTGCTCAAGACTAGAGAAGTGATCCACTGTCAAACATGCAAAACTTGAAAGAGTTTGATTAGAAAATATTTTGATTGAAAGCACTGTAATAATTATACTGAATAACAGCCATTATCCCTGAAGATAAAAGATGAAAAAAGAAAAAAAAGGTAGGAAAAAAAGAGATTTATTTTTATGTCTCTCTCTCTCTCTTTCTCTCACACACACACATGCACACACATGCACACACATTCACTTATACAAACAGACTCATCAACATATCTTGAAATGGGGCATTTACCTGAAAATCTCTCGAATTAGCAACTACTGGAACTTGCAGGAAGTAAGACAATTAAAATGTTATCTAGTAGGTAGAAAGGGCAAAGGGATAAAAGAAGACATGAGAAGAGGCTAACAACAGTCAGGACAACAACCCTGAAGGCTGAGGGTCTCTTTATTGACCTAATTGTATCTGTTAAGGCAGGCAAATTATGTTGTTCCTGTTTAAAAGTGAAATATCATGTCCAATCATCTGCTTGCTATATTACCCCTTCTTTATATATATATATATATATATATGATTTTCAAAATAATAACAAATGATACCTCTTTCCTATTGGCTTTTTTCAGATAATGAGTACAATGTGGAAGATTGTCATTATCACTGAAGGAGCCAAACTTACTTCTATTATGAAACAAAGAGAACCTTCTGTAAAGTTGAGCACACAGAGAAAACCAAAGTACAGACCTATGACAATAAATAACTAAAAATTGGGCCTCCCCTGGCAGCAGGCAGTTGAGCACGGCACTGCAGAGGCTGTTCGCAGCCTCTGCAGTGCCGGTTCTATCCCAGCCGGCCGACAAGGGTCCCACATGGTGCTGCAGACCTCTCCTGTCTTGCCCACTGCTCCCCTCAGCAGTGTATTTCATCAGTCTGCCTGTTCTGTTCCCTGCTCTGTCTCTGGTGAATCCTCTTACCCTCCCACACATCTGGCCTGTATCAACTGGTTCTTGTATAAAATAACTAAATTAAAAAAAAAAAACTAAAAATTATTTATTCCATAGTTAATGTGAGCCAGGTATTATTTTAAGTATGTTATTGCTATTTAGTAATTTATTCAATTTCAAAAATTCTGATAAATCTAGTTAGGATTTAAAATAAACTTAATTCAGATTTGTACCTTTTTTAGTCATACATTATAGCTACAAATACATATAAACCTGTAAATATCAATAAATAGAGAGATTTTTACTTTATAAGTAAATGATAGTGAACAAGAAAATTATGTTTAATGTGATAAATTATGTTGAAATCATATTTATTATGTTAATTTAGAAAATAAAGAACACAAATATTGCAAACATAGGCAAGTCCTCATGACTAAATTAGTTTGAGTTGGAGAAAATGACAAATTACTTGGAGGGCCTCCCCAGTGGCACAGCGGTTGAGTGCTGGGCTGCAAAGCTGCCCGCGGCCTCTGCAGTGCTGTTTCGATCCCTGGCCACTGGTGAGGGTCCCACATGGTGCACAGATCTCTCGTGCCGTGCCCGCTGCTCCCCTCAGCAGTGTTCTTCAACAGTCTGCCTTTTCTGTTGCCTGCTCTGTCTTTGGTGAATTCTCTCACCCTCCCGCACTTTGTGCTTCTGACTGTACCCAGTGCTTGTATAAGTAAATAAATAAATCTTTAAAAAAAAAAATACTTGAAGATTTTCTACTTTACAGATGAGAAAATCAATGAAAAGAATTGATAAAGTTCCCCATCATCAAGGGACCGAAAGGAAATGTCTGCCTTATCAGTTTGTCTTCATTTAAAACTAGTCCTCTCTATATGAAGACTCAGGAAACAAAGCACAAAGCTAAAGATTCAAAACAAATATCCCCATTTTTTTTTTCAAAAACAAAGAGTTACTACAGGAAACTATGCACAAAGTGAAAAATTAAAGGACATTTAATTGTTGATATGATAGCAGTAGGGATATCAGAAATAGTCCTTTAGGTTTAGTATGACAATAGTGATAACAACAAAACTACAGTCATTATAAAAGCGAGCTGTTGAAAAGGAAGAAACACAAAGATGAGAAAAGTGGAAAATAGAAGCAATATTCAATGAGGGAAATAAAATGGAAGAGAAAGGAGTTGGAATATTCAACTTCTGTTGAATATTTTAATAAAGATAAACTTTCTAACATTGGAAAAAGTTTTAACACTTCAAGATAAAAAGGCCCACAGAATTCCAATCAAGTCTAATAAAAATAAACAAATAAACAAATGTCTAGTATAGACATGCAGTGTGCTATGAGTGCAACTTTTAAGTGAAGAAGTTAGACAATTTTTCAAAAGTGGAAATTCAGATTATCACTTTGTTTTGTAGCATAACATCTTAAAGAAACTAAAATATCATGTCCATACTTGTGAAAGGAAATGATTGTGATTATGTAATTTTAAAACTAAACTTTTAGGGCCTCCCCGGTGGCGCAGCGGTTGAGCGCTGGGTTGCAAAGCTGCCGGCGACCTCTGCGGCGCCAGTTCGATCCCTGGCTGCTCCCCGGCCACTGGAGGAGGGTCCCACATGGCGCGCAGACCTCTCCTGCCGCCCGCTGCTCCCCTCAGCAGTGTACTTCGGTCCTTCTGCCTGCTCTGCTCCCTGCTCTGGCTCTGGTGAATTCTCTCACCCTCCCGCGCTTCTGACTGTACCCAGTGCATGTATAAACAAAACGAACGAACAAACAAATAAATAAATAAAAAAACATGCCTCTATAAAAAAAAAAAAAAAAAACTAAACTTTTAAAGCAAAAACTCTCATGTAAAGCACCTTAAGAATAAATGTCGGGCCTCCCGTTGTGGTGCAGCGGTTGAGCACTGGGTTGCGAGGCTGCCCGCAGCTTCTGCAGCACCAGTTCGATCCCTGGCCACCAGTGAGGGTCCCACAAAAAAAAAAAAAAAAAAAAAAAAAAAAGAATAAATGTGAAATATGTGCAAATTGTAAACCAATAATACAACCAAAAGTTAACAAATAAGAAGGAAATAAAATTTCTTGGTAAAATTTCTTGTAGTCTTTTGTGGGAAGATAATAGTGAGTTTTTTTCTTTTCATGGATATGGCTATAGATACAGGTATAGATACATATGCACAGCACAGATGCATTTGTTGTGAGGTAACTTAAAGTAATAAAGTGCTAATATTACAAATCACAAATGAGATTTTAAAGAAACAATATGTTAAAAGCAAAAAATTGTAATAATTATAAGCATGCAAAATTCCAAAAATAGCACAACTCCAGCTTACACAAAAGGTGATCTTTTAAATTTGTTTGAGATTAGTATTACTTTGCGGGAAAACATCAACAACTTCCTTAGGAAAAGTTGAGCCTGATTTTGTTTATGAATATAAAAAGAAATAATCATAAAATATCCATAAAAATATCCAGTATCATAATAAAATTTAAAAAAATGAGGTGCAAGTAAATCTTATTCTAAGATATATGTAAGATGCATGGCTACATTATTTACTGGAGCAACAGTTTAAGGGAATTAATGTAGATTATAATAATAGATGCTAAAATATCATGTTATGTAATTATGTTACAGTTAGAAACAACAAGAGTGAACTGGTGAATTAAGAAATCTCACTATATTGAGTCTCTCTGAAATCAGCTGCTTAGGTGAACTACAGCTGACTTTTCAAACTCAAATACCTACATTCAGGATGGAAAATAAAATATGTAAACCAATACATAAAAAAAATACAATTTATGGGGCCTCCCTGGTGGTACAGTGGGTTGAGCAGAGCTCTGTGAAGCTGTCCAAAGCCTCCATGGTCCCTGTTCGATTCCCGGCAGGGCAGGGAGATTCCCACATAGCACCGCAGACCTCTTCTGCCTCGCCCGCTGCTCCCCTCAGCAGTGTATTTCGGTCCTTCTGCCTGTTCTGCTCCCTGATCTGTCTCTGGTAGATTCGCTCACCCTCCAGCGCCTCTGGCCTATATCCAAGTGCTTGTATAAATAAATGAATCTTAAAGAAAAAAACAATTTATTGTAGCCTCCCTGGTGGCACAAGGGGTTAAGACTCAGTACTATGAAGCATCTGAAGCCACTGCAGCACGAGTTTGATCCCCAGCCAGCAAGGTGACCCACATGGCTCAGCAGACCTCTCCTGTCTTGCCCACTGCTCCCTCAGCAGTGTATTTCAGTCAATCTCCCTGTTCTCTTTCCTATTCTGTCTCTAGTGAATCCTCTAAACCCCCCACCCCACATCTCTGGCCTGCACCCCAGCTCTTGTATGCATAAATAAATAAATCTTTAGAAAATATGATTTATGTATAAAGTTTATATTAAAAGTACAAGGTTTTAATTTGTTTAATTTTGTGTGACACCATGCTTGGTAAAAGCTGACTGACTACAGTGGGGGAAATGGTTACTGCTTATTTATTTCAGTCATTCATTTCTCTGTTCTTAAAATGAGTACTAATAGTGCTAAATTTTCTGAACAAATCACTCATGAGTTTTGATTTTTATTTCAAAGTGCATATTTTCCTTTATAATGTGGAACATTTCTTAATTTTTACTACCAATTCCTCACTTGATGTCTAGCAATCAAAATTTTAATAACACATTGTTACACACAACTTTCTGTCTCTTTTTCCAATAGCAGTCAGTCATTAAATCATGAATATTTGATACATAGGTCTAAACCCTCATCCCTAAGTCAAATTTATTGATGTGATAACCAAGTGGAAGCACATAATCAAGTGTAATTTTAGAGAATTTTTTTTAATCTGCTCCATTCATAAGCTGCTGTTCATTTTCCTAGACACTGATTCCTAGACATCATGAGAATAGCTGATTTCCTTTCATCTCCACTTGACAGTGCAGCTCTCTCTTGAGACCTGCAACTCTCCAATGATCTCTGCCTCCAAGTATCCTATACACTCTACTCCATTACTATTCCATGCTTACCCAAATGCTGTCAGGTATGGTAAACCTCTAGTTGTCATTACTCTGTCATTTCATCGCAAACTGATATAAATGTTGGAATTTGCAGGAGATTGAGTTTAAGATGTATAATAACTTTGTTGTTGGTGGTGGCGATGGCATATTAGTTGGTATGCTTTGCCTAGTTAATATAGGACTGGATTCTTGGCATTAATTTGAATATTCTCTAATAAAGTGAAAGTTCCCAACAATATATCTCATTTTCATTTCCACAATAAGAACTAAGGCAAAAATTAAAGAGGTGGAAAAAAAGAGGTAGCGGAAAAAGGAGTTAAAGAAGAGTAGTTTTGGACAACGACTGGACTTTTGGGAACTTCAAGGATTAACCTTGTCTGATGAAGACTGGCCCATAAGGAAGAAACCACCACTCAGAGTCAGAGGCCACCAGGTAGAATACAATCTCCCCCTACCCTCTAAAGATTCTCTAGAGAGCAAAGATAAAACAGTCTTCCAATAGGATGTTAAATGGCACGCTTGCCAATTTTATGTGACTCTAAACTGGGTTACTCAAATTGATGGCTATGTTAATAAACTTAACCTATATTCTCCCAAGGCTTTCACCTAGCCTTTTTGTGCACACAATTCTTTTTTCCTAAAGGTATTTTAATTTTCCACTATGACAAATTTCATGAGCAAAACAACAATGAAAAGTAAAACTCTCCACAATGTAAGTATCATAGCAAAATTAATGTTAACACATTGGGTCTTTTTTAGGAGACAATTGAGGAGGATTATAAAGAATTATCTCTAGAGGCTTCCTCCACATTATTAAATAACCATTTCTAAAGGACCTCAGGAAACGAGGTCACATCTTTCTGATTTTATACTTGTATTTTTTTAAGATTTATTTATTTATGCATACAAGAACTGGTGTACAGGCCAGAGGTATGGGGTGGGTGAGAGGATTCACCAGAGACAGAGTGAGGATCAGAATAGGCATATCTACTGAAATACACTGCTGAGGGGAGCAGCAGGCGAGACAGGAGAGGTCTGCTGTGCCATGTGGGTCACCTTCCTGGCCAGAGATCGCACCCATGCTGTAGTGGCTACAAAGCTTATATGCACTGAGACTTTAACCCCTGTGCCACCAAGGAGGCCCTGATTTCATACTCTATCACAGTCTTTGGAAAGAAGATTCCTACAACCAACCAGATTCACCTCATTGACTATCAGTTATCTCATAGCTCAATCTCTAAAATATCACTTTGGATGAGTCAGTCTCAACAGAAGTAGAAAACATTCCACTTGTAAGACCCACACACATCAGTGATCCTCTTTGATATGTGGTTTCCTTACTCTGTGTTAGTAACAGTACCAATGACTTCCAGCTGTATTTTCTCTTATATTACCCATTAAAATGTATATTTGCAACAACAAATCCTTATGATTTTAGAACAAATTCATTAACTCTCTAGGATTTAGTTCTCTTGTATGAATTTTGTGGAGTTTATATTACATAATTGCAGAAAGTTCTCCAAACTATAAATCTTAGTACTACTGAATCACTGATAAAAGAATCTCTCCCTAATTATTAATAAATATATATAGTAAGTTCTGGTATTCTCTTAAACATTGTACATACTTTTTATCTTTATCAGTCTTCTTATTTGTGGTAAGCATCATTTTTTTTTCAAATTAAGAATTTGAGTAGTTTTCTAGAAGGCTTAAGCTAATAAATTGGAGATGATTAAGCTTTTTTCTATGTGTCTCATGAAAATAGGCTATTAATCATTAAGAAAACTGTCTATCTTGCCTTTACTCCAAAAAGAAATGTGAATTATCTTTCCAAATAATAAGGTGGAGAATATTATATGATTTCATTTTGGAGTATCCTTCTCTCTGGCCCCATATAAATATGATTACCAATGAACTCTAGTTAAAATATTAAATATTCTTCAGTTCTTCTCTCAGGATACAGAAAAACATCTTGCTCTGGGCACCAATTTGGATTCATCACTAGAAACCTACTACCTCTCTTGCCTTCTCTTTCTCCAAAGTGAATTTTTTATGTCTTAAACAATATCGTGGTGAGTACTATCCTTTCAACACCATTGCTGGATTGTACCCCTTTCCTACAATGAACTATAACTTTGTCAGCATTATCATTTTGATCTCCGTGATTCTTTAGCAATTCAATCAATACAAGTATGTACACATTCCTCCGGTGTATATAAAAGGGAAAATGCTCAATCACAGGACATCGAATTTATCTTTGGTAAATATTTCTTTACTGATCTCCAAGTTGTTGCCTCTTCCTCAAACGGTGATGGAATTCTTGTTTCTCCAGACATTGACAGACTTTAAAAATATTTTCCAAGCTAATGTATAAAATTATCCCTAATTGTTATTTAATTTATACTTCCTTGATTACTACTGTGTGTGGACAGCATTTAAACTATGAGTAATGGTTTATATTCTATGCTATAAACTTATTGACATGTTCTTCCACGCTTTTCCTGTCTTATTCATTCTCATCTACCAGTTCTCAACACAAATGGCATTGTTTTGGAGAGGACATCACAGATCATCCTATAGATGACTTATCCAATCATTCTCCTCTTTCCCCCACTTCATTCTTATCTTCCTGGAATGTACCATCACTCTAATCACAACCTACAATGTCTCACATAATTGTTAATTTATTTACTACCGCTGTTTTCCAAATACCAAACCAATGGGTTCCATGTGGACATGTTGCTAACTCTCTTCTCATGCTTTACCCAAATGCTGTAAAGAACAGAATATCTGGGCCTCCCTGGTGGTGCAAGGGGTTAAATACAGCACTATGAAGATATCTGCAGCCTCTGCAGCACAAGTGCAATTCCAGGCTGGCCAGGGAGCCACCCACATGGCGCAGCAGACCTCAGACTCCCCTCAGCAGTATATATCAGTCAGTCTGCCTGTTCCGTTCCTCACTCTGTCTCTGGTGAATCCTCTTCCCCACTGCACCTCTGGCCTGTATCCCAGCTCATAAATAAATAAAATCTTAAAAAAATAGAATAGAATATACATCAAATAACTTATTGTTTAATTAATGATTAACTAATTGGAAAAGTAATAAATCATGAAATAATTACATGCTAACTGCAGAAAATTTTCACTAGACTGTACTTTGCAGGAAAGGAGAGACTTTGTTCTATTAATAGCTGGTCTCAATCAGTGGCTGGAAGATAGTAGGTATTTATAATATATATTTGTAAAACTGAGTTTTATTTTGGTCACTCAGCGTTCATGTCTGATTAGCAATTAGTTTCCATTCATATAACATGAGTCAAAAATTACTAAAATATATATAGATACAAAAGGTATTATAATTTCCAATTAAAATAAGTATCTAGTATTAGTTATATATACACATTTTTTTTCTTGTTAGTAAAATGTAATTTGAGGATTAATATAAATCATGTGAAATTTTTCCTTTATATAAGAAAGATATTAGGAGAAATGGCAAAATCAGTGTTAATACACTAAGTCTTTTTTAGGAGACAATTGAGCAGGATTATAAAGACTTACCTCTAGAGGCTTCCTCCACATTATTAAATAACTGTAATTTTCACAAGCAATAACAGCTCAAAAATAAGTTGACACTTTGTAGGTTGCAATTATTGCCTTAGGTAGGAAGTTTAAATGTTTGCATTCCTTTTATGCATTGTGAAGGGGGAAAGGTCTTTCCATAAGTAAAAAAAGATAATGATGTTTACACAAAGATTATAAAGAGTTATATTTCATTGAAAAATTGCCTGAAATCCTAGGTAAAGATCAAAACAGTTTCTACAAAGCACATGTGAATAATGTGTGATCTGAAAACGGTGTTATATCTTTTCCTAATATTACTCGTTCTTCTTTTTAATTATTTTTTGAGCAGTTATTTTGGAACAGGAATAGCTGATCCTATTCCATCCTGTATGTTAAGAAGAGAAGCGGTTCAATCTGTTCATGTTTATTTGTTTATGTTGACTTGAATATACAAATACAGTTATTGTTCATCTAGGTCCATTTTTGCAAAAAAACATGCACTTGGTTCCAGCTACCACATACCCAAGCATAATGACCCATTGCTTAGAATATCTTTCTGGCTTCCTATATGCATCTACATTCAAATTGTTCTAAGACATAAAATTTTGATAACACTGTAACCATTTCACCAGAAGTGTTTTCAGTCACAATAGTAACACTCTTTAGCCATTATAGGTTTTTGTTAAACATATGTATTATTCAGCATTAGGAAAACTGAATCAACAGGAGAGTTTTTGTCTATGTGGGTGTTTGTGTGTAGATAGAGAATGGGCAGAAAGATAGATAAATGATAGATACATAGATGATAGACATAAATATGATAGAGACGGAGAGATTTATTTTAAGAAATTGACTTATATACAGCGCCTCAGTGGTGGTTCAGGGTTAGAGTCTCAGCACTATCAAGCTATCTCCAGCCGCTGTGGCATGTGTTTGATCCCTAGCCAGGGAGCTAACCAACATGGCACAGCAGACCTCTCCTGTCTTACCCTCTGTTCCCCTTGCAGTGTATTTCAGAAAATCCATCTGTTCTGCTCCCCATTCTGTCTCTGGTGAATCTTCTCACTGCCCACACTCCTGCACCTCTGGCCTACACTCCAGCTCTTGTATGCATAAAAAAATAATAATAATAAATAATAAATTGACTTGTACAGCATGTGTGATTTTGTAGATGAATATGTTCAAAATTTGCAAGGTTGATTAGCTGACTAAAGACCCAGAGAAGAGGTGATTCTGTAGCTCAAATCTGTAGGTAACTTGCTGTAAGAATTCCCTTTTCTTTGATAGACATTGATCTTTTTACCATTAAGGTCTTCAACTGTTTTGCCCAGCCCCACCATTTTATGAAGCATAATCTGCTTCATTGAAAATCTACTGATATAAATGTTAAAATCACCTAAAAATTACTTCTGAGCTATGTTAAGACTAATGTTGACCAAATATCTAGGCACTGGGACTTAATGAAGTTTACATACAAAATTAAGCATTACAACATTAGAAAACTAATATTTGAAGGAGGTTTGAATGAACTTACCCTTTAACCAAGGTTAAGGTTTGTTCATTTAAAAGCAAAAGCAATAGAGAGAGCTAGTTTGAAATAATTAGATGGCTGAAAAATTCTTCCTTTATTCCCCAACTCTGCTCTTGGAGAATCAATGGCTAATTTTATTATAATTGTGTTACTATATAATTGCTATTATTAATTTGAATAATTATTTGCTATATTTGCTGATATAAACACAAAGTTTCAGTGATGTAATCAACAACTTCCCATGGCTTTATATTTCAAACACTGTTTGAGTCAAACTAAAAAAAAAAAAAAAAATTAGTAAAGCAGTTCTAATGAAATATTCAGTGAACTCTTATGTGCTTTAAGACAGTTTTCAAAAATCTGCAGGAAAGCAAACAAAAATTAATCATTATAATTGTTATAATCTTGTTGAGAAGATAAAATGAAAGGTGCTTATAAAACACTTGGACCAGTTCATGGCAGAAAATAAGTTCACCAGAAACGATATTGTAATTTTGATTACCACATTATCATTTTAGTTTATGGAACAGACAGTTAATGAATTAATAAAAGTCAGATCAATCTGTACAGTGGCCTATCTTTGCCAATACGATACTTTCACTTATTGTTTAAAAATGCCTTTGTACTGCCTAAGTTCTTGAAAGGAGAACTCAAATAGTATATATCAATATGTTGGGAAAAAAAAAAAACAACAACAAACCACCAAAGGTCATCAAAATAAGGCTGACGCCTTTTTTAGGAAAATAAATTATTTTCTGAATATGCACCAACTTTAATGTGTATCTTGCAATTATATACTTCTTGTTATAATAGAGCGTGATGCATAATGATATTACTATGTATGAGTCTAACCTGTCAGTGTGATATGCCATCAAAGGGGAAGAAAAAAAAAAACTACTTAGGGAGAAGTTGGGTAAAGAGCTCTTTAGGCTGACCTTTTGCTGATAAGTTGATGATGTTCTCATTAGCAGCAACCCTGCTGTTTGCCCTCAATAAAAGATAACATCCTGCTGTTAACGCAATTTCCATTTTTGTGATTTAATGACACAATTATATTAAAGATATTTTTTCAAATGGATTAAGGTCTAAGTAAAGATAAAAATGTTTTAATGAATTTTAATTGTTTTTCCCAAACCAAATAATATGTTTCATATTGCATGATTATATAAGCAGAATTTGAAAAAAATATTGACAATATTGGAGGGACATTGCTTAATATGTTTTTTCACTAAAGAGAATAGTAGCTGCTAATCTCTCTTATCATACATATTTTAATAAATATTTCCTTTGTGGTACATGTACCATTATTTCCCATAGAAACACCACTTTAATTTCTTCCTGTTATGAAAAATATCATCTATTTTTTTGAAACTGAAGTCTACTGTAATTAAATTAAATGTTGATGTTGCAGAAGTTAAGCAATGAGATATAATTTCTGAAGGAAAGAATCCTATCATTCTGAAATCTGGCAGATCTATGTTTAAATTTTGGCTTCTTCACTTATTAGATATGTGACCTTGAACAAGTTATATCCCCTCCTGGAACAATATTAGGTTTTTCATTCAATTAAATTTTGAATGGAAAATTAGATCATAAATATAAAGCACATGGCTCATGATAACTGTTGCCAAAGCATACGCTCTTTAACTTTGGGCCTCCAAAGGTTTAATGAACAAGGACGCAAGGAAAGAGTTTCTTTTATTATTGAGTATCTGACCTTAACTTGTGGAAAACTTAAATAATCTGTAAATTATGACATATTTTTCTTTCTAGCAAGCATTAAATTTATTTCATTATTATCCCAATGTGTATCTATCAAACACTATCAGGGTATTCTCTAACTGCAGTAGCAAATTTGTGTAAAAAAATATATTATTAAAAGCAACAGTAGGGCCTCCCCTGGTGGCGCAGCGGTTGAGTGCTGGGCTACGAAGCTGCCCGCAGCCTCTGCAGCACCGGTTCAATCCCCGGCTGCCGGAGAGGGTCCCACATGGCATGCAGACCTCTCCTGCCATGCCCGCTTCTCCCCTCAGCAGTGTATTTCGTCAGTCTGCCTGTTCTTTCCCTGCTCTGGCTCTGGTGAGTTCTCTTACCCTCCTTTGATTTTTACTGTACCCAATGCTTGTATAAACAAATAAATAAATCTTTAAAAAAAAAGCAAAAGTAAAAATATGTAAATATCAAGCACATATGAAAGAACACCAGACCCTCTAACTAAAATAAAGAAGCCGTTATTGACACGCCTTCCCACCACTCATGTGCAATATCCCATAGACTGGAGAACGTGAAGAGGCAACAGAACAATGGCAGCTTCATTGGATATAGGCTTTACTCAGAGGAAAGACATGAATCTCCACCATATCAGGGATTCAGCAGCCTGCAGTTGTGTCACTTACGGAGAGCAGAAATGCCATTTTGGACGGATTAAGTAGTAAGAACAGACACTTTGATGACCCACTATGAGAACACATCAGATTTCACCAGAAATATTGGGGTCAAAATTTTGCAGAGATTCAAATGTCTCTATAATCATTTAGAGACAAATGGTAGGTTAAAGTTGGAAGGGGATTCTAGGCAATAACTTCCTATTGGTAGCTGGAACTACAATACATATATAGAGAAGAGTTTTTGCAGCACTAAGACAACCACCACATTGTCAGCAGACTGTCTTTTCTTGATTGTATATTTCAGTTTTCCAATGTCTAGTTTAACTGTAGGATTCATGTAAGCTGTTTTTTTTTTTCCAAATACCCGTTTTCCTTCAATTATTATTAAACCATCTACAATTATACATCACTCAAGACTCAGAAAACTTTAAACTACATCATATTTCACCTACCCTATCAGTGAAATCCCCAGTTGCAAAGGACTAGAAAAAAAAATGTTATATTTCATGTGCAATTTCACTCACTTATCTTTATTTTGTGTCCTGTTTTACTGAACTGCTTTGGATAATTTTGTGTTTATTTAGGCTACTCAGTTTGTAGATCATGAAAACGAAGTCATTTATTTTTCATGGTATTTTGTTTGATACCATGAGTCATTTTTGATTGATAGGTGGACAGTGCATAATTTTAATGTACAGAGATTCAGGATCCACATTTATGCTATAAGCAAGTAATTAATATTCATCGTACATCCTTTCCAACTTTACTAGACTCCAAAAAAAATTGCCCAAGTGTACATACACAGTACACCAACAATTACATTGTTCTGAGTTTCTGGATTTTGGTCTGGTTGTTTTCGAAGGACTGACTTCATTGCTGTGATGTGTACATGATGGTTAGAAACACTGAACTGACATGTGACAGAATACGTGAAAAAAACAAGCAAGAGCTGAAGATAAATAATAGCATGAATGAGCCAATACATCAATCTTGGCAATAAATGGAAACAAAAACTTGACTGTAAGGAATCTTTTGTAAACACAGTAAGTAAGTAATGACAAAAGCTTCAATTTAAAATGTAGATTATAATAGTATCCAACATTTTTAAAGACAATTAAGCCACTTAAAGTTATATTCCTGACTTAAACATAGGAAATCAAGTTCACACTTAAGCCTCCAGTTAGCTGTTACAGTCTTTAAATGTTTTTCCAATACACTGACATCCAGAAGGGATAAAGCAAACTTATTATAATAAAAAAGGGTGCACTTTGTTGAGAGATCAATAGGTAATTTTGTCCATTGACTCTTTCTCTTCTCTTTGCCCCCAGGTGCATAAAGAGAAATAGTTATATGTGAAGGCAATAGTTTCAGATTTGTATCTATCCTTGAAAATTCTTTAATTCAGACCTTTGTATCGTTATTTGTCATATTACAGCTAATGTATTTAGATATACATGTCTCTAAATTCTCTAGGCCATAAGGGCAAAATAAATTACAGCAATTTTAAAATTTTTACATTGTCAATTTTAATTTAACAGAATCTCATTCTTAAAATTATAAGACTATTTCAGCAAAGAAATGAATACTGATATATTTTGACTTAAAATATATTTTACTTTCTGACAAATCTTAATCTAGACCACAGATAATTTTTACTCTTACAAGTTAGTACATGATATATTTACCTCTATGGCATCAGTGATTCTTTCTTATGATGCACATCATTCACATACTTTTTGATGTCTTGAAGACACCATGATGTTTCAGTCTTGGAATAGAAAGCAAAAATATGGTGCGGAGGATGGTGGTTTGGGGCTGAAGCAATAGAGAATAGCACACAAGGAAAGAACTGACATAGAAGACAGTCTGGGTCCACTTCTCAATTTACCCCACCCCTCTGAGGAGAAAGGCTAAGGGAGACAGCACAAAGATAATTTTTATCACAAGATTATGCATCATTGGGCCTCCCCAGTGGTGCAGCATGTTGAGCATTGTGCTGTGAAGATGTCCGCAGACTCTGCA
The DNA here is from genome assembly GCF_014898055.3 of Talpa occidentalis. Lineage (NCBI taxonomy): Eukaryota > Metazoa > Chordata > Mammalia > Eulipotyphla > Talpidae > Talpa > Talpa occidentalis. Next base: position 72,372,311 of record NW_023604295.1, on the reverse strand, counting down.
GTGTGGGTTTGATTCCCAGCCAGCCAGGGAGAAACCCACATGACGTGGCAGACCTCTCCTGCCTTGCCTGCTGCTTCCCTCAGCAGTGTCTTTGGTCCATCTGCCTGTTCCGCTTCCTGCTCTGTCTCTGGTGAATTTTCTCACCCTCTCATGCCTCTGACCTTTACCCCACTTCTTGTATAAATAAATACATTTTAAAAAATCTTTAAAAAAAAAGATTATGTATCATTGGGGAAAACTCTTCAGGAATATGAAAATTAATTGAAAAATAATGTATTATGTTGTTGTAGTACAATTACTTAATGCTGCTTGAGAAAATTGAATCCTATCAGAAAAAGTGGAAATTCATTCTTACCTTTTTGAATGAAAATAACATACTGGACAAGAAACATAGAGTTAATGCCTTTTAAATCGTCTATCAACTTAGACTACTAGAGCCACATAAATAACACTGATCTGTGGTGATTGAATTATACCAGAATAAACTCCATTTAGAAAGTGTTTTGTAATTGTTGACAGTTCTTTATCTCAATAGAATTGTTTTGCATTTAAGCAAACATTTCTTCAAGTAATTATTCTTTTAGATATTTATTAGTAATATAAAAGTATTAGGTAGCATTTTTAGTACTTATAGAAATTACAGAATACTCTGCATAACTAATGTATATTTAAAAATGTTTTATCTAATATTTAATGAATTAATTTAATATTGTTATGGAAAAAATGCCTTCCATTCCAATATAAGCAATTTTTTTTAAATTTACTATTCCTACCATAAATATCCATCTATCCATCTTTTTTTTAATGTCTTTTCTCTCTCCCTCTCTTTTTTTTTTAAGATTTCTACAAGAACTGGGGTACAGGTCAGAAGCACAGGAGGATGAGAGAATTCACCAGAGACAGAGCAGGGAGCAGAACAGGCAGACGGACAGAAGACACTGCTGAGGGGAGCAGCAGGCGACATGGGAGAGGTCTGCTGCACTATATGGTTTTCTCCCTGACCGGTGGGGAATTGAACTGGCACTGCAGAGGCTGCAGACAGCTTTGCAGCACAGCACTCAACTGCTGTGCCACCGGGGAGGCCCCATAAATATCCATCTTGATGTGATAATTGTGTATGTGTTCACCTACAAAATATAATCCTCAATAATAACCAAAAGTTATTGGCCCCAAGATATTTTCTTGTGTATGTTCTAATCTTTAAAAGTCATTCAACATCAAATTTATGGAAATGCAGAAAATATATGGATTGAAAATAAGCCTATAAATCCAGGTAAAATACTAAAAACTTATTTTAAATTAGGCATTTTAACTTATTTTAAATAATTTTGAAAGATGCATATTGTAGAACGTTGATCTTTAAAATACAATGAAAAAAACATAACTAATCAATCTCTCTGGTCACTCAAAATAATTTTTAATGCAGAGAAATAGCAATCAAACATTTACTTTGGGCATAATTTATTACTAACTATGAGAATCTCTTGGTCTCTTCTCATTTTTCTTTGTTTCCTTCCACTTCATTTAGAAAAAATAAAATAAAATAAAATAATGTGAAGCAAGATAAATATTCTGGGCCCCAATATGCTGAAGCTTGATTTGATCCCATGAGGACCCTTCTCAGTGGCCTGTTTCCCTGGTTCTCCCTTCTAACTGGTCAGTGATTTTTCTTGTTGCAGTTATGGAGTTGCCAGTTTCCTCATAATTACTGCAAATTTCCTCATAATTCTGCAAAATCTCCATTAGAAATAAAACCAGTCTGTCTAAAGAAAGCAATATATTTGCTTTTCTTACTAGGAGACATCTTGTGTGTCACAACTGGGAAGCAGGGGTGAGGAACAGTAGTCTACTTTTCTCAGAGTGGCAACCTGTTCTTTATGCATGGGTCACTGGATGGTGGTAATAGTTCTTGGTCTTTGTGACTTGCTTCTCTCACCATGTCACCCTTGCCCTATGAACAAGCTGTGGCAGTGTAATTATACAATTTAAATGGGGGAATTTCATGTGAATTACAGCTCATGAATGCTAAATGAAATACAACTCCTCATTATAAAAAAGAAATACAATTTTCTTTTTTTTTGTTTATAAGTTTTATGATTTGTAATTTTCAGAATTCTTGTTAAAATGGACTGCATGAAATACAGAAACATAGAAAAGTTTGAGCTACGGTAAAGATAAACATTATAAAATATAAAAATATAAAAAAGTGAACTATGATTGCACTGAAAGATATATAGAGGTATACCAGTTTTAATTTTTTTAAAGAATATTAGCTTTTCAAATAGTGTTAAATTTGTTTATGCTAAATGAAGAAAATAAACTTACATTATAATGGAAAACCAAACTTTGACTACATGTAAAATGATCTGGCAGTTGCAAGAAAATGTGTAAGAGCACAACTATTGAAATCCATCTACTGTGCCCATTTTGATCTGAATGAGAGAAAAAAATCAGAAACAAAAATCAATAACATTTTCAGACACCTAGCTTAAAGTCTGCTGTGGTTTAAGTTATCTGGAGGAGGGGTTTACTGTTACAAAGGGATCTCTCACAATACAGTGGCAAATCATCTCGATGGAGCTCTTTATGTCTCCTTTGTGGCTAACAAAGTTGAATACAATGGGGAGGTCAAGGAGAAATGAGCATTTCCAGACAAAGAGAGTTAAGAACAACACTGGCAAATACTTTGACTACTAGGCTTTAAGAGATAAAGAAGTAAGAAGTCATTAACTGCCAGGATACAATTCCCTTATGGAACTGCTATTAGGAAGAAAAACAAATAAATGACTTTATGTGTAAGGCTATTTGTACTAAGTAATATAAAGCTTTTAAAATAATCCATCCTCCTATATATTACGCTGAAAAGCCCATTATTCCTCACATGGGATTTGAACAGGGTTCTGCATATTTCTTTGTCATCTGTCAATATACTTAAAGACAAATTCATCATAGTAAGGGGGATTTTAATAAATAGTAATAGAGAAGGTGGTATTCTCATTGTTTTATGTCTCCCAAAAAAAGGTTAATTTTCTCTAGTTAGGAATTTCATGCAGTGTCTACTGATCACTGGGAACCAATTCAAGGTTATAGTTTCCTTTATTTAACTATGTTTTTGTTAATTAGTGCTATATTAAATACATGTTGTTTCTTTTCAAAGTTTTGCCTTTCTATTTTGATTTCTGAATCAATAATCCTAAATTCATGTAAAGCTAGAAAGCATAGCTTAACAAAAATGAGGGGCATTTTTTACTTACGCCTTAATATCATAACCATAGATCCCACTTTTAATGTTTTGTTATGTGTCCATAGATTCAGTCAATGATATTAACCCTGTGGGATCCATGTAACACATCTAACCTACAGAACTATAAGATAATAAATTGAAGTTGCTTTGAAGCACTACACTTGTGGAAATTTATAGCAGCAATAGAAAACTAACTATCAGGTACAAGGTTTTTCTTTCTGTCAGTGATCTACCAATTGACGAGCTGATCCAGAGACTTGGTGGTTCTCTTTGCCTTTGTATTTCCTTGCCTTCCCTGCCTGAGTTACTAAGACAGAAAGGGAATATGTTATCTGGCAAGGCAGGAGAGGTCCGTTGCACCTTGTGGCTGGCCAGGGGAATCGAACCCATGCTGCAGAGGCTGCGGACAGCCTCACAGTTTTGTGCCAAATGCTCTGAGCCACCAGGGAGGCCCCAGAAATAAATGTTTCTTAAAATTGCTTCTTGAAATTTTAAAAGCATTCATCAGAAATAATCAGAATATGTTCTAGATTACTGGACCTCCAACAAGATAGTCAGGAAATGGGAATTTTAGATTTTTGAATGTTCTCTAAATTAAATTTCTTAATTGTTTTAGATTAGTTAAGAATGGAAAATATTATTGCTGATAACATATAGTCATATGAGATATATATATAGATTATATAATATTATATATGTGTATACATACATACACACATTAAGTGAGAGACAACAGAGAGAGAGAGAGCTCTCTTAAAGTACTGACTCACACAATTGTGGAGGCTTGGCAAGTCAAAATCAGATGGGGAGACTGGCACGTTAGAGTCAAGGAGATAGTTGCAACTGAGTCCGGTGGCAATCTGATGGGATGAGGAACACATTTTTCTGCTGAGAGGAAGTTGGCCCTTTTTTCTATTCAGGCCTTCAGTTGATTGAATGAGGTCCTTACACACTATGGAGGCCAACCTGATTTACTCAAAGTTCACCAATTAAATGTACATTCCATTCAAACACCCTGACAGAAACAACAGAATAATGTTTCACACAATATCTGGACACTGCGGTTCAGAGAAGTTGACACATAAAATTATCCATCACAGTGACCAACGGTAACTTTATTGACAATTCAAGAACAAAGGGGATAACAGTGGTGGCTTATCAAGCAGCACTGTCAGTGATTGAAGTGACAGTGCAGGATTATCTATTGATCTTTTATTTAATTTAGAAGTACTCTTCGAACATGTTTATTTCAAAATTTGTAAAGATTCTTTAAAGAAAGGAAATCAAATTCTCTTTCCAGATTTGCATATCTTGGAGATCACAGCATTGTTTCAAATCACATGATCTAAAAGCCTTGCTCGCAATAAAAACTGTACTTTTGACCTTTGCTGTTCAGATTATTTTCCACAGTGTTAATTTTTTTCAGTGCATTGTCTTTCGTTGGAGCAGTTGAAAGTGCACCAATTAATTAGTTTTCTTTTCATTTCGGTTCACAATGAGTTTTTATTTCTTTTTATAACCTCATGCTAATTTTCCACTTCAGTGAATTTAACACAAAATGATCGGTCCTTTTCAAATACATAAAAAATAACCCAATATCACTTTTTCTTTTAAAATATATGAATATCTCCTAATATATTTCAAATCTTTTATAATACAAGTTCAAATTTCAGCCAATAACAAAGGTAGAAACTCCTTTATCATTCCCATTTATTTTAGGCCACCCTCTGTATTATTTCAATGACTGTACTATTTCAAATATGCTAGTTATTAAATACTAAATTATGACATCTTGACAATGATAAAGGTATTTTCTTAAATGGCCAGTTATTACCACCAAGGTCTATACAGAAATCAATATCTTGGTGTGGCTGTACATACTATTTAGAATATACCTGTAGATTCCCAAATTTAATATTATCAAGTTCCAGAGTGTTATTTGTATTTTGACTCAGTCAAGAAATCTCAAGCAATATCAGTATGGATATTAAAGGAAGATATATATTTGTCTCAATACTAGATCATCTGTGGTTGACATTCTTTTTAGTTGCTAAGGTCAATAAACTTTAATGCCAGTATTTTTCTTCACAATGTTGATTTGTAAACATAGAATCATAGAATGTTGAAATATATCACATATAGGTGGTCAATTCACCACAGAATAGAACCCTGTTGTCAGGACAAGTATCTTCTAGATTCCAAGTCTTTCTTCCTTGAGTAAGTGTAAAAGTCAGTGCCCTTTTTTTGTTTTTTGATTTCCTTTTTGATATCTCTCCACTGATTATCCCTATTGTCTGAAAGTAGTTCTAATTCACACCGGAATTGAGAGAGTTGACTAAGCAAGGATCTCTCAAAATGAACAAAGAACTAATATATAGAACAAAATTCAAATAATATTAAACATCACATTTCTATAAAATTGAGAGCACATTACTGACCAAACAGGATCAGCAATAGCTTAGATGTGATGAAAAGTAACTTTATGATATCATTTAAATCTAATGATCGAAATGCTATGGGAGGGCCTCCCCTGGTGACACAGCAGTTGAACGCCGGGCGCCAAGCTGCCCGCAGCCGCTGCAGCGCCTGGTCAATTACTGGCCGCAGGCGAGGGTCCCACATGATGCGCAGACCTCTCCTGCCGCCCCCGCTGCTCCCCTCAGCAGTGTACTTCGTCACTCTGCCTATTCTGCTCCCCGCTCTGGCTCTGGTGAATTCTCTCACCCTCCCGCGCTTCTGACTGTACCCAGTGCTTGTATAAATAAACAAACAAACAAATAAATAAATAAATCTTAAAAAAAAAAATACCATGGGAATCTAATGCATTCTCAATCACTGACGTGTAGAAACTTACCTATAGTAAAAGAAAAAATAATTTATGTATGATCCCCCTTAATGAGTGATAGTTCACTGTGTTCTTCCATTTGTAACTTTAACATATTATGATTGTGAAATATAGGATCAATGTAGAAAATGTTAGAATATTGAGCAGAAAAGTAAATGTGATAGAAGGATAAGGGGGAGGTACAGGTAGTGACAAATTCTGTAGAGAATAAACAATGGAAACCTATTTCCAAAATCTGGAACATATTAGTAACTGTAGAATATTGTTTGTATAAAAAAGAAACTAAAATTAACTTTCAAGTGCTCACTGATTTGATAAATAAAATTTGGTAATTAAACATGTGTATAAAATACACTGATTTAGCCATATAAATGTTTATAAAAATTTCCACAAAAAATCTATTAAACCATCATAGCAATAATACATGTTAGAAGTAGGCATAGATTTATAGATACAGTAATTGTCACAAAAAAAAGCTTGAACAATCATATGAGTTTTATACATCTAGAACTTGCAGAAGGAATTTAATGCAGTGGGAATGCTGAACAGGAGAATATTATCCAAGATTGGAACAAATTCCAGGAATTGATATAGATCTAATTGAGCCTATCCCATCCCCTCAAATCTGAAAATGTTGTTTTGAAGTACTACCACTCAAAACTTCTGAAGATGATCTTATGTGGAAATAGATCTATTGCTGGTGTAATTAGTTGAAATGAGATCACACTGGAGTAGGTTGGTCCCCTATTTCAATGTGACCGGTGTTTTTATAAAAAAAAAAAAAAAAAAAAAAGACAACCATATGAAGACAGATACACATAGTGAGGACTCCATGTGACAGCAAAGACAAAAGTAGAAATATGTAGCGGCACCATGCCAAAGAAATGCAGCAAATTACCCGAAGCTAAGAAGAGATAAGGCAAGATTCCCTTCCAGATTTCTGACAGAGCATGAAACTACGGACACCTTGATTTCAGAGTTCTGGTCCCCATATCAGTGAGAGAATGCATTTGTGTTATTCAGAGTCACCCAGTTTGTGGTGCTTTGTTACAGTAGGCCTAAGAGACTAATTTACCACTGAGAAAGCTTCTCCTGGGAGTGCTTAGTCATTAATAATAATAACATCAAGTTAAGTGATGGCTACAGCTCTTTAGAAGTAGAATTGTTCTGCTCTGGACTAACGTAAACTCTTAAAGGCAGAAGAGATTTAATAAACATTTGGTGTTTTCTGGCCGGTACTGCTACATGCATGAAAGAAAGAAGAGAAATATTAAAAAAATTCCATTTCTGTTTATGGAAATAGAGAATTTGATAAAAGAAACATCTGAAAATCATGGAAAAAGATGAATCATACAACAACTAATACGTTGACAGCTAGGTAGCTATCTCAACAAATTAGACACATATTTCATATCCTATATCAAAACAAGTTCACCTTGTGCAATATACTAAAATATTTAAAAAGTCATAAAGACAGAAGATAATTTTTGTTTAATGTCACCAAAACAGTGGTCTGTTAAAATGTTACAGGGGGTTGAAATGCCCTAAAAAGACTTATAAATCTGACAATATTGAAACAAAATTTAAGGTAAATATTCAAATAAAGAGAATGGGAAAATGGGGGAGCAGGTCTAATGATCTATGGTGAAGGACTATGGGTGTTTTAGTGGTAGCTGTGGATAGTATGCACCTAAAGAGTTGGGATTCTATATTTCTGAATCATTATGTCACCAAGAAAATCAAGGTATGCTATATCATACATGCCATGTACTACTATGTGTATAACTGCTGCAGACACACACATAATTCACATAAATAATATATATTATTCCCACACATGCATGCATATATACAGATGTATCCACACATGTATGTGTGAATATATGCATTTGTGTATATATATAATATGTATACATGTACACATGCAAATACACATCCACAGTAAATTGTTTATATTCTGTCTCTTTGTGTGTATGTATATACAAAATAAATGGACAAGTTTAGTTTTGTGCTTTCTAGAAGAGGAACTTACTACTTGACCTGAGGACTGAGAATGATATGTATTGTAATTTCTTGTTGCATTTTGGATTCTGTGATATCTATAACTTAATTTACTAAAATTAAAATTTAATATGAAGTAGATAATAGCATGACATTTATTCAAATTCTGACCTCCTTATTTTATGGTCCTCAAGACATTTCTTTTTTTTTAGATTTAATTATTCATGCATATAAGAACTGGGGTACAGGCCAGATGTGCAGGAGGGTGAGAGTATTCATAAGAGACAGAGTAGAGAACAGAACAGGCAGCTTGACTGAAATATACTGGTGAGGGGGACATCAGGTGAGACAGGAGAGGTCTGCTGCATCATGTAGGTATCTCCCCAGCTGGCAGGGATTGAACCCACACTGCAGAGGCTGCTGACCAGCTCCACAGCTCTGCACTCAACTGCCTGTGCCACCAGGGAGGCCCTCCTCAAGACATTTCTTACATAGCCCTCAACTTGACATGGGGAAGCTTGGAACAAATAAACAGTGGTTAAGTGTAGCTTTGCATAGAATGAGAGTAAGGTGGGGGTGAAGAAAAACACACCCAATGGCTTATGAGACACAGAATGATAACAAATCTTTCTTGCAATACTCTCATAAATTAGTGAGTAAAGAGAAATCACCAACGACAATGATGTCATACATGGTCCAATCACTATTTGCATTATCTATCCTTGCTTTAAATAATTCATAAATGACAGAGGAGAAATCCATGTTAGAGAAAATGCTAACTAACAGAGTAGAATGTAATCCGTGTTCATTCATGATAAATCTTTTAGAACAGAATACAAATTTCATCTCTTGGATAATGTGATATGTAATGTGAACTTCATTCTCCTTTCACCTGAATAGGGACTGACCCTGTGGTTGCTCAGCCAATGGAACATGGTAGAAGTGACACTATTCCAGTTTGTTAAGGAGACTGGCAGCCTTTGATCCTTCTGGGTGCATACAAGCTCTGGGGGGAGCAAGTTTGATGTAAGACATGTTAGTACCCTGAGACCAGATTACTGTAAGAAACTGAGAATTCCTTTTTCTCCACATCCTCACCAACATTTGTTGTTGCTAGGTTTTTTTTTTTTTTTTTTTTTTAATATGTGCCATTCTCACTGGTGTGAGATGGTATCTCAAACTGGTCCAACCACTATGGAAAGCTGTGTGGAGATTCCTCAACCTACTAAAGATAGAGCTACCATATGATCCAGCAATTCCACTCCTAGGTATTTACCCAAAGGACACAGAAACATCAATTCCAAAGAGCACCTGCACCCCTATGTTTATAGCAACACTATTTACAATAGCTAAGCTTTGGAAACAACCCAAATGCCCAAAAATAGATGACTGGATCAAGAAGATGTGGTACATATACACCATGGAATATTACTCAGCATTCAAAAAAGATAAACACATGCAATTTGCAGCAACATGGATGGCACTGGAAGGGATCATGCTCAGCGAATTAAGCTAGAAAGAAAAAGAAAAATACCGGATGGTCTCACTCATAGCAGGAGTCTAGAAAACCTAAATAAGGGCCTCCCCGGTGGCGCAGCGGTTGAGCGCTGGGTTGCGAAGCTGCCCGCGGCCTCTGCGGCACCGGTTCGATCCCCGGCTGCTCCCCGGCCACCAGAGGAGGGTCCCACATGGCGAGCAGACCTCTCCTGCCGCCCGCTGCTCCCCTCAGCAGTGTGCTTCGGTCCTTCTGCCTGCTCTGCTCCCTGCTCTGGCTCTGGTGAATTCTCTCACCCTCCCGTGCTTCTGACTGTACCCAGTGCATGTATAAACGAAAACAAACAAACAAATAAATAATAAATAAATAAAAACATGCCTCTATAAAAAAAAAAAAAAAGTTTAAAAAAAAAAAAAAAAAAAAGAAAACCTAAATAAGGGGCCAGGAAAAAGAATAACTATAAGAAAGAAAAAATCAAAATCAACAAACAACTATGAACCAGAGACACACTATGGGGGGTGGGGGGTGGGGAAAGGAGGGATTGGGGTCAAAATAAGGGGGTTGCAATTGTATGGGGAATATAAAAATAAAATTAAAAAAAAAGAAAAATAGCTCCAGCCCTTGCCTTGCTCTCTGGCAGTCTAGGTTATGGGATTAACTCTTCACCTCCTGGTTGGGCTTTGGGAATCCTCTCTCCTCGCGTTCTTAGGCATAAACAATCAATAATAAAGATTTTCTCTCTTTCTTCCAAAAAGAAAAAAAAAAAGAAAAGAAACTGTTACTGTTACTGAGACCACAGGTGGGAAGAAGAGAGACAGAGAAAGAAAATGAGAAGGAGGGTGGGAGGGAATGGGAGAGAAAGGAGGGGAGAGAGAGAGAGAGAGAGAGGTGTTCTTAGATCCCATATGTCCCAGGTATCCAATCTGAGGTTCTAGGCATATAAGTAAAGACATCTCATCAATTCCATGCTGACAATCTTACAAATGAACTCCAGACCCAGCTGCAGCTGTCATCTATCTGCAGTCACATAAGAGACCACAAGTGTGAAGCATCCAGCTAAGTAAACAAACCATCAGATATGACAGATATTTTAAAATTATTCTTTTGAAACTAGTTTTTGGAGTGGTTTGTTATATAGCAATGAATCATGACAAAATAATTAATTTGTGAAAGCAGATGTAAAATTTTTTTAAGAAAAAATGTGCGATTGACTTGAGAGTGGGCAGCAGACAGATGTTAAAAAGGTCTTCGGGAGACTATTAATGAATGTAGAAATGACAGGTAGGATTTTGTTATGAAGCTTTTTTTTTGAAAAAAATGAATGTTTTAGTGGCAAAAATAAGTATCATTTCATTTGTGGTTAAGTGAAAGTAAAACATTTTGATTGTATTTATTAATTTATCTAAGGATTTTTCTATGTAGAACTTTTCATTTAGCTTCCTAAGATAATGAATAGATAAGGAGAGAATTTAAACAAGAAACTGTTCAGACTCAAAATAGAATCTAGAGGAAACTTTCTGAAGTAGGATTTGCTGTGTTCAAAATATTTTCTCATTTCCCATATCTTCCAGGAAAATACTGTGAAAGTGAAAAATTTCCTTAGGACAATGAGTTAGTTCAGGACATCGGATGCATTTTCAGAAAGTTAGTCACTGCTAACTTCTGTTGAACCCACAGAATCATGTAATGTAGAGGTTTGTAAGCCCTCTCAACTAGAAAAAGAAATTCTCCAACTCTAAAGGCATTATATTCTATTAGACAGGGGTAGTTTTTAAACCACTAAAATCAGGATTGTATGTTAAGCAGGAGTAATCATAATTCTATGATTGATGAAAATAACAGAATTTCCTTACTAGTTATCCAAGAAAATAAAGTAGGCGCAAAAAAGTTCAAAGATAAGTTGTTTTGGGAATGAAGAGCAGTGTTCTTTGGAATTCTGTATACTGGAACTCAGTAAAATCATTCTCAGACACTGATAAGGTATTTGGGGTTACATATGGAGAGCTGTGGGTGCGGGGTGAAAGGAAGCAATCTAAACAGACATTATCATTTCCTTTGGGAGTATTATTTTTTTGGTGTGTATACAGTAAGTGAATGAAAAGCTTTGCCACTTCTACCTAAATGAATAGGCCATGAAAATATCACTTGACTAATTTATCTTTCTGAGTGAAAATATATCTAACATCAAAATGAGAATGTTCCTAACATTGTAGGGAAAATGATGGCACACTGCTAATTGTTCTACAATATCTTGTTTTCCCACTTTCTATAATAACACTTGAATTATTGAAATATATCTACTCTTAGACTACATTTCCAACTAACCTTGTATCCATTGACAAAAAAATTGAATATGCACATTCCAGTTATGAACATTGTCCTTTTGTTATCTATTTGTAGCTGCATATATGAATATGAAGATGGAAAACTGTCCACACTATAGGACATTGTTGGGTAATGCAATGAGAAAAAACAGAAACCCTCAATTTTTTGTGAATTTGAATTGACTTGACAAACAGAGTTGTTAGCTTCCAGATCATTAAGCGAAAAGCTGTTCTCATTTTAGCCACTGTATTTTATTATCAGTAGTTTTAAGTTAGAGTAAAAGCTAAATAAAGGCAAAGTAGTTAAGATAGAATCTAAGTATATCCTTACTATCTATTATAAACCAGGCAGAAGTTTCATTCTAATATTATTTTCCTGGAGGGGAAAAAAATAAAACTCTTGATGAAAAAGTGAGGACTATACTATTCTTGTATCGTAGTCTGTGTAGAGTGAGCAACCAAGAACAGTAGAAAGAAGTTATATAATAGAAAGAAGAGCCAAAAATATAGAAAAGGAATATGGGTGACCATTTTAGAACCTGTCTTCTACAGTGGGGAAAAAAATCTAATAAACTCAAGGAAAATGCCTTAAACAACAAAATTTCTAGACAGTTTCCTTTCATCCCTCTGCATCGCACATTTAGAGCAATATGTTTTTCATGGGAAAGAATGCAGCATATTTTCATGTGAAGTTAATTATTTGTTCTTATTTCAGACATAAGGCAGCAGTGCTGGAAGCAGGGAAAGTCCTGCAGGTTGTTGGCATAATTCATTACCTTGCAGATTTAGGACCGATGCCCCTGCCTTCTTGCTAGCTCTGGGCCCAGGACCCTCTGGGTTCTACCACTGTCAGACCAGGTCTTTATTCTGGATCCCCTTCATTTCAGGATAGAGAACCACTTTCAAAGGAAATTTCTTTCAAAATCTCTGTCTTCACTTTCTGCAACCAGCAGGGGAAATCTCTCTGCTGTTAAAGGTCTTATGTGATTAAGTCCAGGCCACCCAGATAATTTCCTTTCCCTGAGCCAACTATGCCCTGAGACCCATTCATGAGAGTAAAATCATCACATCCAGAATACCAGGAAATGCAAAGGGCAGGAAACCTTAGGGACATTGTACTGTCTGCCTGTCAAATAATTTATGGCAAAGACAGCAATATAAACTAGGATCCCAAATTATCTATCAAAACACACCACTGACTTAATTTCAATAGGTCAGGGACTGTGTCCTACAGTCCAAAGGAGGTACCCACGTGCAAGAAAATATTATATTGTCTTTTTCATGTTGATGTCAGCCCAAAAGCTATTAAATTGACATTTTATGCTTATTTTACCCAAAAAGGAATAATAGTAAATACAAATAGAATGGGAAATTGAAACAAATGCAATATGAAATAGTTTTAAGAAGCAATAGCGTGGAAGGCAAGGGTTTTTCTGGGTAGGAGGATGTGATGCGGTCAATCAAAATTAATAGGTTTACAAGAGAGAAATACAGTTGAATGCTTCCCATAGGAGGAGATAGTTGAAAAGACTAGAGTGGGGATGCATTGTGTGACTGACAGAAAAATATACCAAAAAATATTTTTGAGGAAGGCATTTTACTTAAGTTATGATTATTTCATGGCCACTAATTAGAATGCATTTCCAAAGGTAGGAATAATAGAATTGCAGGCAACTGTGTTATCTAAAAGTGATCCGTTGCTACATGGTCCACTGACGTGAGAAGCTTACAGAAATCAGGTAAACATATAAAGACTTAAATTAAAACAAACAAACAAACTGCTATAGCCTGTTTTTCATTTTCCTTTAGTCATCTCAGCCACCAGGAATGCCTCACTCCCTTTATTTCACTATATTCAGAGAAATTTGAATACTCCAATGTCTGCCATAAGCCTGCCTGCTTTCTCCATAGTTAAATACTCTTCTAACTTCTCTCCCTGTTGTGGGCAACTATGAAGGCATTTGCTCATAAATTGTATAAATCTATACACTTTACTATTCAATAAAATAAATTTACAAAAGGTCTATCCCCTCATGTCACTTTCAACTCCAGGTAACAGCCCTATCTATTTCTCATAGCCAGACTCCTAAAAAAGATTTGTCCCCTCATGGTTCTATAAGTCCTAGATGATATGATATCAGAGGTGCTTAGACCTGGCTTCCTCAAGATTTTCAGAACTGATCTCCTTAGAATGTGCCACTTTGGCATACAGATTGTTTTGAACCAACATCAGCTGAGACCTTGCACATTAGAAGCTTCCATCCCACCCCCAATCTGAGAAATGATCATCACCAATTTACTTACCTAGAAGAATGAATATTAGGGTTATTATCCCTATGTATCATTAATTTAGTCATGACCTCACTGAGAAACCTACTTATGTTACAAAATAAACATGATTTATTTCCTTCTTGCCATATGAAGTCCCCTCCTGCATTCTTGACATGTTAAGCTCTTACCCTATTCCTCAATTCAGAATATAAGCCCTCTTCTTACAGACTGAAAATGTAATCCTCGTGATCATTGTAGATACTCCATGTATATGCTATGAAATTGATCTTCTTTTGCCAACCCATCTGATAATATTTTGATTACTCAAGCATCCTGGTAAAAACTCAGAGCAGAAGGGGAATTTCCCCCTGTACTTTATAATATATTAAATCAGGTCAATTACCTAATATACAAAAGGGAAATAAAGACTATAATATTAATAAAAATATATAAAATGTAAATTACTAGATTATAGAATTCAAATGAAGAGTAAATTCCATCCATGTCTCTCAGTTGGAGAAGGGAGTTCTTCAAGGTTCATCTTGATACCTGGATCTGGTTGGTGACAAAGGGAAGGAGATGTTGCTTCCTGGTTCAGGGACTTGCTATAGTATAAATAATATTCTTGATAACTTGACATGGGGAAACAAGGCCTTACTTCTGCTCTCTATGCTCTGGGAAGCAGGGGAAGCTCCAGCTGTTAAAGATGAAAATTTAATTTCACTATAGCACTGCAGCAGTTCTTGTGACAAGACTGTGTTGCAGCTTTTAACAGACCTGTCCCTTTCAAATGCAGCATCTCTCTGCCCACCTGTGTCTATGAAGGCATATCTTCTTTTCTTACAATGTTAAAAATTTATAAGGGACCTGAGAAAATCACAACTTGAGTAAAAAGAGACAAAATTCCACTTTGGGACAGACAAATTAGAAAATAGAATTACCTGGCAAGAATTTTAAAACAGCCATCATAAAAATATTTCAATGATCAATTGCACGTTCTCTTGAAAAAGAAATATTTAGTAAAGAAATATAATTTGTAAAAGAAGTAAGTTGAAATGTTACAACTGAAAAATACAGTAAACTTTTTTTAATGTGCTCTCCAGGTTTAAGAACAACAACAAAAAAGATAGTATCAATGAACATTTGGACAGATCATTATAGTTTACCTAATCTGAACAAAGAAGAAGAAAGAGACAAAAAAGAATTGTCTCAAAGACCTCAAGGAAAATAACAAATTTTCCAGCATTTTTACCATTATAATACCAGAAATAAAAGATAATATAGCCAGGAAAGGGTATCCAATGAAAATAATGTGTGAAAATGTTCCCATTTGGTCAAGAATATAAACTTGTAGGGCCTCCCTGGTTGCACAAGGGGTTAAGTACCACCACGTTATGAAGCAGTCCACAGCCTCTGCAGCACAAGTTTTATCCCCGGCTGCCTGGAGAGAAAACCACATGGCAAAGTGGACCTGTCCTGTCTCGCCTGCTGCTCCCCTCAGCAGTGTATTTCAGCCAGTCTACCTGTTTTGTTCTCCACTCTGTCTCTGGAGAATCCTTTCACCCCTGCATCTCTGGCCTGTACCCCAGCTCTTGTACACATAAATAAATATTTTTAAAAAAGAATATAAACTTATAAATGCAGCAAGCCAAGAAAATATAAAACAAAATGAACCCAAAGAATACACACCAAAAAAGTATTATAATTAAAGTTTTGAAAATAGAGACAAAAAATCTTGAAAGCAGTCACAGAGAGTAGACCCATTACTCTTGGGGGAATATCAATTCTCATGACAGCAGATTTCTTATGTAAAACCAGAAGGAAATGGCATAATATGATTCAGTGCTGAAAGAAAAGAACTATCAATCATAGATTCTATAGTTGGTGAAACTATCCTTCAGGAATAAAGGGGAAATAATGACATCCTCAGACAAAGAAAAACTAAAATAATTTGTCAGTAGTTGACCTACTCTTAAAAAAAGGTTAAATGGAATTTTTAAAACAGAAAGGAAATGATAAAAGAAGGAATCTTGGGGCATAAGATAAAAAAATTGAAAAAGCAGAAATATGGATAAAGATAATATACTACCCTCCTTCTCATTTGATTTCTAAATAATATGTGATGGCTGAAAAAATAAAATCATAGCACCATTCAGTAGCCAAGATAATTATATTTAATAATGAGAGGACAAATAGACCTAATGGGAGATTTCTGCTCTACTAGAAATGATAAAATGTTGGTAGTTGTTGATTGTGATAAATTATAATTTATATTGCAATGTAAAAAAGCAACCAATGAAGGGCTTCCCCGGTGGCGCAGCGGTTGAGCGCGGGGTTGCGAAGCTGCCCGCAGCCTCTGCAGTGCCGGTTTGATCCCCAGCTGCTCCCCGGCCACCAGAGGAGGGTCCCACATGGCGCGCAGACCTCTCCTGCCGCCCGCTGCTCCCCTCAGCAGTGTACTTCGGTCCGTCTGCCTGTTCTGCATCCTGCTCTGACTCTGGTGAATTCTCTCACCCTCCCGCGCTTCTGACTGTACCCAGTGCTTGTATGAATAAATAAATAAATAAATAAATCTTAAAAAAAATTTAAAAAAAAAAAAAAAAAAAGCAACCAATGAAGAATATATTGAAACTACATAACTATCAAGAAAGAATTATTCAAAATTATTCTAGTAAACCAAACAAAGGCAAAAAAAAAAAAAGAGACAACACCTTTATTCATAATCTACAACAACTGGAAACAAACCAGATTTTCTTCAGTAGATAAATGGTTTACAAATTGTAGTATATCCACACCATATTTAGTAATAAAAAGGAACAAGCTATGATATATACAACAACTTCAACAAATCTCCAGGGAACTGTGCTGAGTAGAAAAATAAAATCCCAAATTGTTATTGCTATATCATCCATTTATGCATCATTATTAAAAATGATAAAATTTTAGTAATAGAAAATAGATTTTTGGTTGCTAAGGATTAGAGAGAAGGGTGGGGAGGTAGATATGATTATTAAGCAACAATAGGAGGGATTATGGTGGGGAAGAAACTATATTTAAACATATTTAACATATCTATATTTAAACATATCAAATTCAGTATCCTTGTGATATTGTAGTTTTACAACCTGATACCACTAGGAAAAGTAGATAAAGGATTAGGCAATCTCTATATTATGTTTTACAACTAAATGTTTTATAATAACTGATTGAATGATATATGCAATTTGCCTTCACTTTCCATATTTGTTTGTTTTATTGTACCTTTCTGTTTTTACTTTATCCATATATCTTCACAGCTCAAATTGAACATCCTCAAATATTTTGTATCTGTGAAAAGGATATTATTCTCAATTTGGGCAGAGAACTGGAAAAGCTATTGATTTTCCACAGAGAGCTTCAAGATGTCATCCCAATTCCCTGTGGAAAAGATGCCTGAAGACCCAAGTGTAATTTTCATAAGTACAAACATTTGTTGAATTCAGGCAATTCTGTGAATTAAACATGAACTCAGACTTTCCTTGCCTCTCAGGTGAAAATGCTATCTTCAAAGAGTAAAGCCTATCTAGATGAAAGTTGTAGCTATGGAGACTTAGAAAGGACACAGAAATAAAGTGCTGAAATTATAAAGGTTTCATATGCTCTGCAATCTTTTAACTAAAGCTAATTAATTATATAATTTACAATCTAGGAATGTATAGAGTATTGTAAAAATGTGACTTATATTTTTTTTCTAACTGAAAAGTAATATTTAGTAGTTTGAATGTGATGTATACATTATACTTTATAATGTAATATGTGTATTTATATAATGTGTAATGTGTGAGTAATTCAGTAATGTACAACTTCCTAAATTTTTTTTCATACCCAATGATTGTTCAGAGGAAAATCATCTAATATTCTAATACCAAAAATTGGGGGAAAAAAAAACAAGGGAAACTTGAATTTTCGTATTGGGGAATTATATACTATGTGTCTAGTAATATATTCAAATAATATATAAGAATAGTAATTATGTTTTCATAATGCCTTCCATCATAAAAAATATTTGGGAAAATACCTTACAAGATCTGACAGATAATTCAGTGAGATATTTTCTTCATTTCAGTTGATTGCTATTCATCCAGATATTTTGCTATTTTAATACTTAGGAGGAAACTTGAAGGATCAGTATATTCATGTAGTTACTGATTTATTGATGATAACATGTTTAAAAATATGCATTTCCCGTCTGTATTGGGCAGAGAATTGTGCTATGTTAAGCCAAAGAAACAAAATGAATCAGACATGGACTTGATTCCTAAGCCTCAGTATTTTAGCTATCCTTAAAATATCCACATATTTAGGTATGTATTCTATTTATTTGTTATGTAAATACAAATATGCATATATATACTTTTATATCTTTGATATAACCTACTGGCATTTAGACAGTTTAGACAATTTAGAAGGATTAATTGTAATAACAGGATGGAAAAATGATTGAGAGAAGAGGAGGTTTATTTCTTTAAATAATATACAATATAGTGATGGTGCATGTGTGCCTTGGGGAAGGGAATTCTATGGGGACTCAATCTGAAGGAGTGGCAGGAAACAAATATTGTCTAAAAAAATGTAAAAAATGACATGTTAAAATAAAAATAATTAAAAAATAATATTCAATGTGAATGCGATCCAGATAAAAATTACCCACAAAATATTTTTCTCAAATAATTACTTAGTTTGGAAGGAAGCTTGGCAAGATTATTCACATAAAATTTCCTCACTGTATTCTTTGATAGATAAATTTAACATCAAGTGGCCTCAATCAGTAACTGATATAAAAATAAACATAATATACACAGGTATATATGCATCTCTGTAATTATAGATGCACATGTATGCTAATCTAACACATCTCAAGTATACAATAAAATATATTTGCTGTACAGTTTGCAAATAAAATACTATAAATAATTAGAATAAATAGGGATGAAGTGATAACAGCTAAAAAAAGCAAAATTCCTGGAGATGGAAGACAATTATACAGGGCATCAGAAACTACAATACTTATACTTTAGTGAATGATAGTTCGCTAAACTATCACTAAAATGATAGTTTTAGGCGAACACATTTACATTTTCTCTGTATTTTATTAATATATTATAAATTAAATAAAACTTTAGCTTAATTAAAGAGACCCTATAAGTGGTATTATTTCATTATTTTTAGAAGAGTTTAAAATTATATTACACTTATATCATCAAGGCAAGCATTCATTAGTGATATAGAACTCAGTACCACCTTTTTGAATTTACCTTTAAACATTTAAATAACATTATTTAAGATACACATGCACACACAGGGAAATGGTTTTCTACTCTATTTAAAAAAAAAAATATAATGCAATGAATATTACAAATTGAGAGTTCTTCCCCCATGACTAAATACCTAAATTGGTCTGAAATGAAAAGGTAAAATAAATGTAAAGGGCTTTTCTTTCTTAGAAATTTAAAGATATGCAGCTGTTCTAGCTAAAGTAAATGATTATAAATTATTAGTGTCAATCAAAGACATGATTTCCATCTACTGATTAAATCTATACAAAAGATCTTCAAACACACAGTTCAGCTGCCACCAAATGACAAATCAATCAAGAAAGACAATACAAGTGAGTGATTAGGCTGTAGGCAAAAAGACAATAGCACATGGGTGGCATTTTCCCACTCATTCAAAATCCTTCTATTAATCAGAAAATAGGAGTGACCAGTTATTGCATCTACTTTTATTAAAACATTAAAAGGTCCAATATGAGCATTCTATACCCTATAAATATTGAAACAACAAAGGGAACTGTTCAATGGATTTTAAATGTGTTTGCCCAAGAAAAAAAAATATTATAGGTTTACTCAAATGCAATCAATTAATATGAATGGGTAGAAATCATTTTGAAGCAAAAAATTCCACCACACTATAGATTTTGCAATTAAACAACAAAAATGTCAAGATAATTTTACATTTTCTAGGTTGATTTACACTCTTATCAAGTTGGTTGTCATGTCCAATAGTGTTTGATTTTCATCACTAAAGTAGAAAGACTACAGGTCCCAAGACACATGAAACATAAAATAATACTGGTAATATGAATTCACAGTTCTGAGAGAAATTCTGATTTTAGGAATTAAGCATGTATTATTTTCATCTTTATAGTAAATGTTTTTGAGAAGTCAGTCATTATCTTTGTGGGTTATCTAAGTTTAATATCATTTATAATTGAAAACATTGTGAATATAGTCTCAAAAATCCTGTACAATATCTTACACTAGATTTAGTGTAGAGATTTACGTCTTTTTTTCTCATAATATTTTTTATGTAGTTAACATTGTTTTATAACACTGCATATGATTAGAGGAATAGATTCACATCTCTTGAAATGCATTCACATCTCTTGAAATTACTAGGGCATCCCTGGTGGTGCAAGGGGTTAAGATGTGACCTATGAAGCTATCCGCAGCCACTGCAGCATGAGTTCGAACCCCAGGCAGAGAGGTACCCACATTGTGCAGCAGACCTCTCCTGTCTCACCTGCTGCTCCCCTCAGCAGTGTATTTCAGTAGACCTACCTATTCTGTTCCCCACTCTGTCTCTGGTGAATCCTCTTAGCCCCCCACACCTCTGGCCCATGCCCCAGTTCTTGTATGCATAAATAAATAAATTTAAAAAGAATAAAAGAAATGCATTTTACCACATGGCACTCACTATCAAAGTATCCATATTCCTCCACTGTAGACTGAGGGCCCCGCTTCACTTTGCTCCCCCTCCATTTCCATCCAATTGTGGTAACTTCATTTCTGTAGTCATATTTCTAGGTTTAGTTTTGTCTGTCCCTTTGTTTTATTTATTTATAGTCCATATATGTATGAAATCATCCACTATTTGTCTTTTTTTTAAGAATTATTTATTTATTTATTTTTTAAAGATTTATTTGTTTATTCATACAAGCACTGGATACAGTCAGAAGCACAGGAGGGTGAGAGAATTCACCAGAGCCAGAGCGGAGAGCAGAACAGGCAGAGTGATGAAGTACACTGCTGAGGGGAGCAGCGGGGGTGGCAGGATAGGTCTGCACACCATGTGGGACCATCCCCAGCGATCGAACCGGTGCTGCTGAGGTTGCGTGCAGCTTTGCAGCCCAGCACTCAACCGCTGTGCCACCAGGGGAGGCCCCACTATTTGTCTTTCTCTTTATGACTTATTTCACTTAGCATAATCCCCTCCAGTTTCATCAATGTTATTGCATATGGCAAAACTTTATCTCTTTATATAGTTGAGTAAATATTCCATTGTGTATATATATTCCACATTTTCTTAATCCACTCATCTGTCCTTGGGTAATTAGTTTGTTTTCAAAACTTGGCTCTTTTAAATCATGTTGCAATGGACATAGTAGTGCATGTATATCCCTTTGAAATAGTAATTTGCATTCTTCAGGTAGATACCGAGAAAAATTGCTGGATCATATGGATATATATTTTTAATATTTTGAAATGTCCATAAAAAATAGAACTTTGTATCTGTTGCCTATATAACCGTTGTATAATTCAATTTTTGAAAACTATTATAAAATGGAGATAATATTTTGAAGTAAAGTTTTAATAATTATTTAAAGGTATCTTCAGAAACATTGGCAATGTATCAATATACAAAATATTTTAATTCTTTCAAAAAGTAATTATCATATTGATAATTTCTTTTTAATCACCAGCATGACATACCGCATCTTTTAAAAAAGATAAATTTTGTAAATTTTGCATGAAATAGAGAGGTATTAATAAATATTTATAAAAATATTTTTGACAAATATATGAAATAATCATATTAATGTTCATAGGAAAAGATAAGACCTATAGTAAATATTTACATGTACTATTTCATATTAACAATACTTCAAAATATATCATTATTTTCATATAATGTATGTGATTATATTACAAATAGTTTCCCATGTTTTTAAATAAATAACTTTGCAAATTTTTCTCAATTGGGTTTTATTATGCACAGTTTGTCATACATAAAAACATTTTCACTCAATTTTTTTGTTTCAAAAGTAAAACAAACATTATGAGGGATCACTTGGGATCTAATCTAGGCTACTGTGCTGGGTGTATTCCGTTGAAAGAGCCCCCTCCCTTTCTTGTAAGATAATTATATTCACCATTTCTTTGATGTCAAGCTTGGTCACAATATGTGGTCTGTTGTGATATGCCAGCTCTGAACAGAAGCTTTTCAATCTGTTACTTAGTTCCTGTAAGTTCTCTTTTCTCTCAGCCATGAAACATGCGGTGCCCCAGATAGGAGTTATTGCCTTAGCTTCATATTACAAAAAGTGGTGAGTTTTAGCAGAATATTGCTTCTCTCGGATAGACAAATCTTTTTTTTTTTTTTAAGATTATTTATGCATACTAGAACTGGGGTGTAAGCCAGAGGCACGGCGGTGGGGGTGAGCAGATTTACCAGAAACAGAGTGGGGAACAGAACAGGGGGATCTACTGAAAAACACTGCTGAGGGGAGCAGCAGGCGAAACAACAGAAATCTGTTGCACCATATGATTTAACTCCCTGGCCAGCTGGGGGATCGAACTAATGTTGCAGTAGCTGGCGATAGCTTGACAGTGCTGTCTTTAAGGCCTGTGCCACCAGGGAGGGCCAGATAGACAAATCTTTTCAGATGGAAACTTTGAGGTCTAGGTTTGTTACCACATAAACTAATACAGACAAAAAAAAGGTAGCACTTTTTATTTAAAATCCCTTATTTGCCTAGTCACACAAATTTTATATTGCCAAAAACAAAATGGTATTTAGTTATATTCACCAACACAATATATATTTGAGTGCTTACTATGTGCAAAGAACTGTACTAACAATTTAAAGTTTACAAAATTTCTAAGTAGCTATTGATGTGTAAAACTCTAACACTATAATTAATGAGATAAAGCACAAACATGAATAATAGGAAATGTCACAAGGCAATTCATGAGTCTTTGCAAATTGACATCAGAAAAAGAAGATTCTTCAAGAGTTGGAGAGCAATTTAGCAAATATTCCTGAACACTGTGGGAAAGTTAGCAGAACATTAACTGATACTAAATTTTAGATGGAGAGTGAGTAAACGTGGAGTGGCTAAGAGAGTAAACAAAGGCATTGTATCTAAGAAAAAGGTATGATCAAGTTTAAACTTGGTTTCTTTAGCACAGTAGTTGAAACCCAAGCTTTGCATCCTTTCCCCGCCAAGTTCTACCATAAATCCCCCAGCACCCCATTTGAGACTGAATAAAGGCCGAGGCAGGGCCCCACAAACAAAGGGGGGCAACCAGTCTCAGGGAAGCATCTGCTGGCTCACAGGGATGTTGGAGGCCAGTGACCCCCAAGCACTCCTTCTGGAACCAAATAAAGGCAGAGGGAGGCCCCAGAAAACAAAAGTGAGCAGTAAGATCCAGAACAGTGCCCTCCGACCAGCACACAGTCCTGGGAAGCTGGTGATCACCCCCAACCCATGCTCCCATGCACCCCATGTGGAACAGCTGGTAAAGCCAGGAAGGCAGAGGGAGGGCCCAGGCCCCACAGGGAGCAGCAACCACTTGGGACAGTGCCTTTTGGGCCACACACAGCATTAGAGACTGTGAGAACCCCTTCTGCATTCACAGATCACTCCCCAGCATTGTAGGTTAAGTCACAAATATAGGAGAAGAGACCGGCAGCATCAGAGACTCGGGATCTTCAAGGATAGAGCCTGTAAACCACCCAAGGCATCACTGTCCTTGTGAAGTCCGGTGTGGCAGCACCAGACTGGTTCTGGCCACTAAAAAAATGCTTGGCCAGTAGCAGTGGCAAAGTGGCCCAACTCATAGAACAAATTAGCAAGCAAACAACAGGGAGAAGGAAAAATACAAATAACTAAGCAAACCCTCTGGAGAAGGATACACCACTAAAAGAAAATCAGCTTCCAGAATTCAACAATGATATGGAAGAAATTCTCCACCTGGCAGATAGAGAATTTAGAATCACCATGATCAAAAGTTCTACCCTAAGAACACCACTCAAAAGAATAGGTCAAAACGTCCTCCAAACGTACAATTATATGCTTAAATCAATGTGCAAAATGCTCAACTTTGTAAACGGTGAACAGTTTTGTTTATGCTGAGCTTTTCAGAGAAGTTATTGTATTGATATACATTGTGAATCTCCACTGTAGAGATTTTCAGTTTTCCTTAAATTAAATGACCACAAACTAAAAAAGCCCAACTCTTTAACATTTCTCCATTTAGGAAATAATTGTCGCACAAATTTGAGTAACATAGAAAGATTAATTAAATGTTTAATTATCTTTAGTATTTGCTTCCAAACTTTTCAAGTATGAGATTTTTTTAAAGATTTATTTATTTATACAAAAACTGGGGTACAGGCCAGATGCGTGGGACTGTGAGAGGATTCACCAGAGACAGAGCGGGGAACAGAACAGGCAGACTGACGAAATACACTGCTGAGGGGAGCAGTGGGTGAGACAGGAGAGGTCTGTTGCACCATGTGGGATTTGCACCAGCTGGCCGGGATCGAACCCGCACTGCAGAGGCTGTGGACAGCTTCACAGCACTGCGCTAAACCGCCTGCGCCACCAGGGGAGGCACAAGAATATATATATATATATATTTTAATAACAAAAGTTTCATGGCCCCTGTAACCCCTGATAGATGGCTTTCCTTCTTAGAATGTAAGAGCCTGAATTGGTGGTGTAGCATCTATGTCAAGAAAGGATAGGTCAAATAACACTTCGTCAGGCTTCTTTGTTTACAAATCCTGCTGGACTTACAAAAGGAGGTTTGACTGCCTTCTGTTTTTATCTTTTTCTTTTCCTGGTTTTCTTCTTCCAAGTGCTTTAAATTATTGTTCTTATGTTTAAAATTCAACAATATTAAGTATGAGAAACCCTAGACATCCCCACCCCTAGTCCCCATAGAAGCAGAGCCCTAGGACCCAAGTGTGCTGTATTTTTCCAGATCCTATAAGTAACAAATCTCTATCATTTTTTCAAAGTTTTAATGTGGTTATTGCTGAAAGGCATCTCACAATCATCATTAGAACCACAAATCCAACATAATATTGGTTATTGATAGGCTGAAGTTGGCACAAAACAAACCTCAATAAACTGTAATTGTACTACTAGGGATGTGATGGAAAGTATTCATATCTGAATTGAAACTCTTGAGTTAAAATTCCAAATTACAATTTGTTTACAAGACGTGTCATTCTGTAAAAGTCAATTTCACTTAACTTCATCTTTTCGGCTACAAATTGAAAAGGACAATTATATATGCCCTATTCCTATATGCATGTTTATATCAGTGTGTACATGTGTTTGAGTGAATATATATGCATGTGTGTGAGCTAGAAATTAATAAAATTTACCTATATAAAGCTGACTGACACAAATCAAAGCCAACATATTAATGAGGGTTTTTTTTTTTGAGATATATTTACAATCACAAAAATTTAAAAATTAAATAGCATTTGAAATTAAAAGGCAATTAATAGCATTGTACACATTTGGAAAACAGTAATGCTTAATTGTGCACAGTCTTTACTTACTATACTATCAATAAATGGTGTCTACGTGGATTTACAATGCCTTCTAATACTCAGAAGTAACAGCTTTAGACTCTGTGGAACGACTGAAGGTTTTTGAAGAGAGGAGTCACAGAAAGAGAGCCGTGCTTCAGAAGATAAATTTTGTTGATATAACATAGAAAGGATTCAGACAATGAGTGAGAGAGGGAGGGAGAGGGGGAAGAAGGGGGAGAGAGAGGGAGAAGAGAGAGATCAGTGAGAAAACTACTATTTTCCAAGGACTATGTGTGTGTAAGCATTATTTCACCAAAAATTCAATAAATGGCTTCAAGACAAGATTTTATCATAAAATGTTTTAAAAATGTTCAAATATTTTCAGCATAAGTGAAATAAATCAAATCAGAGAAATTCCCATAAATTAGCACATATGGAAAGATAAGAGAAAGTTATGAGGTAGAATATTCTTAACATATGAAATTAAAACTGAAACTTTTGGTCACTTCTGCCATTGTTGCCCCCATTACTGAAGTCCTAGGGTCCAATTTGTCCTATATTAGGTAACTAACATAAACTCTGACGTGAAGGAAAGATGTGGGAAGGTGAATTAATGATAAATCCCAGATGGAAAGGAATTAGCATAGTTTTCTGACATATTTTATCTAAATCTCAACCCAAGTCAATAGGATATGGTTTATTTCAAGCAATTTTTAAAACACAGCATACATGTCCCATAACTTCATTTAGTGTTTTCTCAGAGCATCATCTATAGCTGATTTTGCGCAATGTCAACTTTCATTTGGGGATAAAGCAAAGTTTGTGACTTAGGTTGATTCCATATGCATTTTTGCTAAAATAATGGATTGGAAATAGGTTCAAGTAAAATTCAAGAAAAATCATGGTAAATAGGTTTAGGTAAATAATGCAAAGAAATGTAACAACTTCTCAGAGAAGAGACAGCATGATGGTTATTGCAGTATTGCTAAATCCCAGGTTTGTTAATTACCAGATAAAGCAATCTCTTTTAATTGCATCTAATTAAGATAATTTAGACTCCAGGGTATTCTATGTTGAAAAAAAGGAAAGTAAGAATAAAGAATAATATTAGGAAATGTAGGCCTCTTGTTATATATATCGACATTTGTTAAAACTAATAATTTAAAGTTTGAAATTGAAAAAATTGAACTTAAATTAGAAAACATCTGGAAGAGTTAAATTTTTATCCTAAATGTTTTCATTGAAAAATAAACATATATACTATGCATGTTATTATAGTATGTTCAGATTGACTTGATAGCATGTTTTTAATAATTTCTATTGTGTCAAAATAATAGTCATTACTGGCACTGTGTCTCACTGAAATATAGAATTTGTTTTAGGAATACACTGTTTTGTGCAAGCCATAAACTTTCTTGAAATACCTCAAGTTAGAGAAAATGGTGAATATAGAAATCAATAAACACTATATTATACCTCACAACAGATGAATTCTATTAGAAGGAACTAGGATTTATTAAAACTGAAGGTGATTTGGAATACAAGGCAAAATGAAAAACTTATTTTCAATAGATCTCTTTACTATTCTTGTATTAACAGTGCTACCTCAAAAATGATTTCTCATGAATCTAATTTTAGTCAGTTGTCTTTTCCATATATTGTTAATGTTATATTCTCCAATAAACATATATATATAAAGCTATATTTGATAGAATTATTAGATGATAGGTATAGCAGATATAGATAGGCAGGTAGGTAGGTAGATAGATAGATGATAGATATATGGATAGGTAATCATCTTGTTTGTTAGTAAATGAGTTTGTGGTATAACACAAGGCTACATAATTCTACCAATTCAGTAGTAGTTGTGTTACAGCAATATTCCTTAAAGGGGTCTGTGGATATGGCATATCCTATAACTGACAATCCATATATAATTAGCAAAGTAATAAGAAGATAATCTTGTTTTCATTATGTACTCAGAATACTCATGTGTTTAAAACACTTCATTATAAGTTATTCTTTATTCCTGTTAGAAATGGAACTCCTAAAGTCCACTTTCACAGGATTTTTTTTAGTGTTTCATTTTTATCACAAGAAAAACCCAAGAGATGCATTATTTCATTAAAAAATTTCAGTCTAAATAAAAAAATGATCGTTCAGAATTTTAGTTCAAGTGGTCCACGCACAGGTATCAGCAAAAACTAGACACTCGGTCACTCATATTTTACTTCATTCTCTCCAGTGAGGAAAGAAAGAATATATTTTGGGTCTTTGATTACCTCACTATAAAACAAGAAAATATCTGAGAATATTGATCTGTTCTCTTTATTTCCAAGCATAAAGGAATGGAAAAAGTGTCCTGTAAGCCACTTTAGAAAGATACTCTAATACAGTTTAACTATCCAAATATGAAAATGTTAAAAAAAAAACACATTTGATTCCCATACACAAAAAGGAAATGATAATAATCACTACATAATGGAAATGATGTCAAATAGCAAACATCAAAAGACAATATGTTTGATAAAGTCCTTTACTCAAATTCACTAAAAACGGTTATTTATCACCTATTCTGTTCCAGACACTAAGTCAAACTTTTAATGTTATCATTTTCATGCCTCACAACAACACTGTGAAGTAGTTTTGCTTTGTTTTTTTAATAACATAGAAGAGAAACTAAGTCTCAAGCATGTCTCAGTTGTCAGTATAATGAGTAGTGTGTGGTGGAGACCAGATTCAACATGTAGCCTGCTGACAATGCAACTCACACTCCATCATTATTTATCATACCCAAGAAACACTGGCAAAGTAGTGACGGGATGCTAAAAATAAACCTTTGTCCTCTCTTGTTGGAAATAGCTATGTTCTTAAGAAATGAGAAGGGATACTCAAAATAGCAAACCACTCCTTCACGCATGAAGTAGCCACAGTGTAGGAAACACGTGCTCTGAATCTGGAGTCTGGAGGTAGAAGTTTGTGGTGACTTCAAGGAAATGTAATGAATAAAACGGTTGTTTCTTTTTACCGCCCCCCCCCATCTGTATATCAGATAGAAATGCTCATTAGCTTCAGTAAATAATATTTATAGATCTTACTGTTACAAGTTAGTTAACTTTAACTGCCTAACTAAATGAATCAGGTAATTGTAGCAACTAGATCATTGCATGGATTTTTACTCTTGTTACTGAGGAACCTTCTATCCCTCCATCATGCTCTGCACACACATAGTTGCAAACAGAGGAATATGCAACAGCCTTTCCTGCAGCAAATACTCTGAGCAATTCTGAGGACTACTCAGGGACACCTGAAAAATGGAAATTCCACTATTAATCATTATTTACAATCTAGGAAATAGAAAGTAAGACAATGGTACTTAAGAATCCCTGTGTCTGTGGTACTTAAGAATCCCCGGTGGCACAAGGGGTTAAGTTGCAGCACTGTGAAGCTATCTTCAGTCACTGCAGCACAAGTTCCATCCCAGGCCAGGTAGGTGACCCATATGTCACAGCAGACCTCTCCTGTTTTGCCCGCTGCTCTGCTCAGCACTGTATTTCAGTCAGTCTGCCTGTTCTGCTCCTCACTCTGTCTGGTGAATCCTTTTACCCCCTGTACCTCTGGCCTTCATCCCAGCTATTGTATGCATAAATAAAAAAATCTTTAAAAAGGGGGGGGGGCTCCCTGGTGGTGCAGGGGTTGGGACGCAACCTATGGGGCTGTCCGCAGCCACTGCAGTGCGAGTTCGATCCCTGGCCAGGGAGCTACCCACATGGTGCAGCAGACTTCTCCTGGCTCACCCACTGCTCCCCTCTGCAGTATATTGCAGTCAATCTGCCTGTTCTGCTCCTCACTGTCTCTGGTGAATCCTCTGACCCCCAACACCTCTGGCCTGTACCCCAGTTCTTGTATGCATAAATAAATAAATCTTAAAAAAAAGAATCCCTGTGCCTTTGGAATACCTTTAAAAATGCATATTGATATTCTACTGCTACCTTTTAGATACAGGACAGGAATAACAAAATCATGGGTCTTTGGGCTTTGGAAAGCACCTAGAGAATTTAATGTACAATAATAGTCTGTATTTGCACAGTATTCTTTGTATGTGTTGCTTATTTTGATTTCTTGGCCTGTGAAGACTTGGCTTAAGTGGGCTGTGTGACATACAAAGTATTCAGACCTTTGTAGAGGAAGCAATCCTCTTGTCACCTATCTCCCCAGTGACCAGGTGGTATTGCAGTGGAACAAGAGATCTTCACTGAAGGTGGCTTAGGATAAAAGTCAGCACTATAAATATCAATTACCAATTCCAATATGAAGTTCTTTCATTGGCAAACTTTGGAACACTTTTGTTGAGAAAACTGGCAGTATCTTTTATTCCTAAGAATGACCAGTATTTTCTTGAAGATCACAGTTTCAAAAAACACTTATTTTGGGATTATATTTATATCATATTTCTTTTCAATTCTTTATTAATAAAGACATTATTTTGCAATAGCTTCATTGTTATAGTAAGACAAAAATGCAATTCTTTTTTTTCAAGTAAAAATTAGTTTCATTGTCCTATTTTTTTTTCTTTCTTTTTTTAAAATCTGTGTGGGGTGTTCAGGATGAGTCTCACTTATATTAAAATAACCCAAATTTTGGAGAATGCTTTTCATAGTCCTTTGTCAACTTTTCAAAAAAGAAAGGTTTATTGAAGCAACATTGCATTATAAAATATAAGTTTCAGGTATGTATCATTTGTTCCACTTTTTCTTTGAAGTACTTTTTAGAACCCACGGATAAAAAGTTGACAGTGACCTTGCTTTTTAAATGAGATTTTAGAGGGAATTATCAAAAATGAATATGTGACTCATTCAATATGACTTTAAGGTACAGAAAACATCAAAGGAAAGGTATTTGCTCAATGGGGTCTCTGTAAACTTTTTAATCTCAAAGTCAGTTGCTAAAGGAGTTGCTGCTTATGGAATTTGCTCCATGTTTTGTTATGCAGATTTAGATTTGCTCTGAAGCAGTGGCTGGAGGTTTGCTTTTATAGATACCTAGACAGACCTTACTTTGGAAGTAGCTATTGACTTTCTGTATTGTAGGCAGTTTCATATTGATCTTGAGGCAACTCAATTACCCACACCTGGAAGAGGCAATGAATTTGAATAGTGTTCATGGCTTTTTTTTATACATCGTTTTCCCCCCTTTGTGAAGGGCAGTGACTTACGTTTTACAAAATGAATCAGCAAGGAGATGCTCTTGTTCTCTTCCTGAAGGTAACAGAAAAGGATCTTTAAGATAAAGCATTTGTGAGTCTATTGTGGAGATTATGTGTGAATACTTATTCTAGTCAGCTTTCACAGTTTAAATGAATAAAATATATTCCCTTTCAAATTTTAGGCTAGCCAAATTTTAAACCTCAAATAGTGGAGCAAATTGATGTTGTTTTCCAAAATTAATAATTAAAAAATATCATATCCAGAGGACAGACACACTGCAGGGCAATTGACTTCTTAGTGAGCAATAACTAGGCTATTTTTTCTCTCTCTTTCTTTATATAGATCTATAGCTTTTCAGAGGTGGAAAGATATTAAAGAATATGTTTTAAAATAAGAACTGAGATGGAATCTTGATGGTAGCCCCTTCAGATACTATTGATGGGTGTGATGTATGTTAAATTATTTAACACCGTGATTCAAGTAACCTCAGGGATCCTGAAATAAATGCAGATAATTATCACACTATCTCATAGGATTGTTGTGAAAGTGAATTAGTTCATATACATAAATGTCTTCTCCCAGTGTCTGACACATATTAAACGATCAAATATGTTATTAAAAACTTCAATTCCATTATAGTTCAGTTAAAGTGAGGTTCAGAAATGTTAAATTACTTAATTAATATGACAAAGCTAATTAACAACAAAACTGGGGTAAGAAGTACCTGTACTACTCTTGGCACTTTGAAATTTATTATTTTTAAAAGGAACATGTTTAATTATCATAATCCAGTCAATAGATACATTTTAAGAACCATGTGTATATGTGTGTGTGTGTGTGTGTGTGTATGGAGAGAGAGAGAAAGAGAGAGAGAGAGAGAGAGAGAGAGAGAGAGAGAGAGAGAGAGAGAGAGAGAGAGAGAGAGATTCTTCTTTTCAAAGCACAGAACTAACCACTGAATGAGATGTATTCATAGATCAGCACTCTTATGGAGCTTATCATTTAATAGGAAAAAATGAAAGTATAAGAATAAGATTATATAATAAGCACACCTTTCTGTAACAGGAAATATCTCTTTTAGTTAAAGACAATTGAAAAAGATCTCCTAGGTGAATTGCTATTGAGACACATTTTCTAAAAGGATTTATATTCTCCCTGACAAAAGCTTATTATAACTTACTGGGTTCCTTGTGCATTCTCCTAAGAATATGCTACTCTTACACCTCTGCCTCCACTCACCCAATTCCTTATGTTTTTTTAGTTGTTGCCATAAATATTTTACTTCATGTTGAAGGAATAATCACCCAGGAGTTTCAATATTTAAAAGCTACAACCACATCATGTAGAAACATTTGAAGAAAAGAGAAAACTACTAGTGGCATTGCTTGCTTTCAGATATTTTTCTAGTTTTTTTTTAATTTGATCATATTTACTTTTTGTACCAGAATACTTAAATCCATATAGAATAAATAACCTTTTACTTATCTCTTAATATCTGTCTTTATATAAAAATAGTCCCATCATTCCTTTTTGATTTCCTTTGGAAATATAAGAAGGCTTATCCTAATGCCTGATTAACTTTTTAGATTCTTTATATTTTCACTAAGCTGTCACCATTTGTCCATATCATTCCGCTCTCCATTGTTTGTGGGGACACATCTGAGATGTCCTTTTAGCACTTTGGGGCATGGAACTCACCCCATTTGCAACAATGTAAGTTCTCTGTCATACCCTAAGGAAGTGTGGAACTAGAAAAGGGAAGAGAGGTGAAACTAGAAAAGACTGAGGAAAGGAGAAGAAGCAGTGAGAGATGGGAAAAGAATAAGGCTGGAGGAGGCACATGGAACAGAACATTTGAGGAAGAAGTCACACTTGCTTCTTGGCCTTGGGCTTGCACCAGGGACTTGGAAGGACACTTGAAACAGATGTGGGAGAGAGACCCATGGGAAGCCTGATAATGGCAGCCTTTATCTTGATTTTGATTATGTTCTTTTCCTTCCAGATTTGGGGCCCCTTCTGCCCCTTTCCTATGGATCATCACCAGAAGTTGCATTAGATTTGTGGCAAGAACTTCAGCTTCCCTGCTCTGGGCCAACCCTGTTTGGCTGGGTATTTTGCCATGAGAGGATGAGTAAGTGCGGGTGCTTGATTTGGAAACTATATTCTTTCTCTCCTTTCTATTGCAAACCAATTGCATTAAAGATGTTTTCCATTGATGGCCTTATACACTGGAATATGTTTTGTCTGTATGCTGTGGATGGCAGAACCCATTTAGAGCAGGCAGTTTTGGAGGTCCTGGGATGTCCCCTCTTCTGCTCTGCAAAACATTGAATGGTCATCATATGCATTTCCAACTTTCTCCCTGCTAAAAATGATCTCACGTAAGGCTAAAACTGGTCCTTTAACTCTGACATTCAATAAATATCTTCCAAATGCCTTAACCAGTGTTCTTTCCAAGAATTTACTCTGTGTAACTAGAATACAAAGGAGGCTGGAAAAAAAAAAAAAAAGCCCAAGAGTAATTAAAGAAAATGTTTATAAATTCTCTTGAGCAAGAATATAGAAAAACATATACAGTAGGTATTTTCCCAAGTTAGGAGAAAAAGGGGTCAAAATTATGAAGGGATCTAAGTTGCTAGTAAGAAAGTCATTAAAATGGTTTGCTTGTTTTAATTCTCATTTAATTATAATATTCCTGCCTGTTCAGTATACTTGGATGAATAATAATGTTTAAACATGTTTTATAAATATTAAAGCAAAAGATGAGTAATGTTTATGAAAAAAAGTTAAAAAATAAAACTCACTTTAAAAAGAAATTTCTAGAGAAGATTTGAATAAAAGCAATGATGCCCTCTGCTGTGCACACATTTTAAAAACAGTTCAACACACACGTTCCATGTGTATTTTCTATATACTAATTGCTAAGAGAAAATTTCATTAGTAAGTGTGACAATTCACATCATATTTTAATTTAAAAGATTCAAAATACTAACAAAATATTTAATGAATATTTAAAATATAAATGTAGATGAGCTTACTCTTTTTTGCTTTTGGGTGAAGGGAGTAATTTCTGAATAAAATGCCAAGCCCTTAAGTTCTCTGTGAGCTTGTCTGCAACTCATCACAAGACTATGAATAAACATGACTGGAGGAATATGCAGATTTTCTAATAGAAAAGCCATGAATGTTTTAACACCCAGGGGTTCAAATTATAATAAAGGGATAGCACCTGTCACTGGAGGCAAACTACAAGATCACCTTTGCAATCCCTGGAGCAATTAAATCACTGACAATTTAGCCTTTCTCTGGCAAGCAGAGTCTCCAAAGACATCCACATATGTATATTTTAGAAGGCCACATGTAGCGAAGTTGCCTTACATCACTCTTGTTCATTTTTTAAGCACTATTTTCCAAATATCAAAAGTATTTTTCTCAAATGTTCTTAGACTGATTTTTTGCATTTTATTAAATTATGAGAGGAGAAATTACATGGCCTGTTCTAATCATTACAGTTGATCACTAATACTATATGACTTTTCATTTCAATGAAATATCACTCCGTGTAGAATGTGTGCAGAGGCAATTTTCGTTCCAGTGTTTTTGCAAAAAATATTTTCATTTATTTATCTACTAGTATATTTTTTACAGGAAAATATAAAGAAATTTTGTATCCAATGCACTGAAAGAATTTTGCAGTGTTTACTAGTTATTTTCATCTATCTGCAAAATGCAAGTGTGGTCATGCTGACAGCCTGATTATGAAAGGTGATTTATAAAAAGTCTCCTGTGTTTTCAGCATCAATATGCCACCTCCTTGAGCAAGCATCTTATTCTAGGGTAACACGCATGAGAGGAGTTTCCTCTGATGGAGACTGGTACATGGCCTATCACCCATTGATGGCGGAGTAGTGTAGCAGCTAAGGATAGAAGCAGATCCACACTGTTGTTTAACCAAAACACTCTCTGCCCTGTGTCCTTCTGATGTCAGTGAAAACAGCTTTTCCTTTTTCTTACTGTCCTCAATAAACTCACATTAACTGAAGTAACCATTCTTTATGGTCTAAAACATCTACTTAGCATATTTCACTATACTCTGGTGACTTCACTGTTTGTGCATCATATATTTAATAGTGGCATTTCCAAAGTAGTCCATTACAATGAAGGAGAAACAAAAGAAGTTGAAAAATATCAGGAAATGAATTTTGTGAGAACATACAGCTAATGATTATTTCATAATGCTTGATATTGAGAAGATAATGATTTAAATCTCAAGTGCTACTAAATTTATTGAATAAATGATACAATAAAATGTAGCAATCAGGAACTAATCCATGTGTACTATAAGCATTTTGTGAAACTCCTAACCAGGTTCTTTGGTGTTGCTACTGGAAATTGAAAGATTATATGGTATACATTAAAAGAAATTCACATATTGGTGGAACTAGATCTATAGAGAAGTGTGAAAAATGTAAAAAATATTAGTGACACAAAGACATAACAGAAAGAGATCTTGAGATCAAATCTGATTAAATAATGTTGTACATGAAGAATTAGGAGAAAGACATAAATATATGCCTTTCGGCTAACCTAAGGATATAGGCTGCCAAGTCTCCACACCAAAAGGAACATAAATAAATATGTAATTGTGTAGGTAATATATCAATGTTTATATAAGTATATGATTGTGAGGAAGGCAAACAAAAGAACATGGCTGCCTGTTTAATCTGCCACTAGATCTGGGCAGAGGCTTCTCATCCCCTCCCCTTGGAATGTGTCTTGTAGCCTTGCCCCTTGGAATGTGCCCTATATATAACCATGTCCTTTGGGCAATCAGAGGCTTTTCATCACCCTCCCCAGGGAATGTAGGCTCAAAAGAGCTGATCCAAGGATATAGCCTTGAGATGTGCAATGTGTTGCTGAGGATGGCTAAACTGGATACATAACTGAACAAAAAGCCTCTAAAAATCTGTAAAGATTTGAAGGGGGAGGGTACAGAAATCTACTCATCTTATTGCTGCTCAAGAACTAGTTCCTTGTTCATTTAAACATTTGAACTGCCTCCTACCCATGTGGAGTAGTTGGCCTCTTTCTCAGGACTCTCTCTGCCCTCTGCATCTGGGACCCAGCTTCAGATTATACCTGGGAAGCACCTGGGTAGTGCCACAACATTTATTTGTATAAAATAAGGTATAAAAATTTATTTGTATAAAATAAGCTGTGTGTATGTTGGTACACACACCATACACACACATACACACACACATGCACACACTCTGTCTCTCTGTCTCTCTCTCTCTCTCTCTCTCTCTCTCTCTGTTTGGAGATATAGGTGCTATATAGTAAAAATGGTGGCTGGGCTGGAAAGCTTCATTATAGCTGACTGAAATAAACAGTTATCTGGTTTCATCCAATAATTTCCAGTTTTGTTTGTTTTTTCCAAGTCTACATAGGCATCTACTTTCCTGAAAATATAGACAAATAGGCATCATTTTCTCTGTTATCTTGCTAACATGTGTCAGACATATAGTTTACTGCACAGATACTAAAGAATGTCAATATGCTCAAAGGTAAATGTGGTCTAGGAGAAAGAAGAAGGCTGAGTAGTATTTCAAATTAGTACGAAATTTTTCTCACTTAATTGTAATTTAATGCAAGGCAGTTTGTTAATGGCCAATTGCTGGCATGTATTGAACAAACATTTGGTCATGGGCTACCTGTTTTGCATTTCATATAACAATTTTCATTTTTTAAATAGAAGCTAAAGTATTTCCATGCTAAGCTGTAACAGACGGGTGACTTTTATGATAATTGCCCTTCAAAATATTGCCATTTTGAAAAAAGTAATTAAACCTTGATTTTTATGTATGTAAAGTATTAATAGATTCTGGGGATTAAGATGAGAATATTTTGGGAAGGGCATTATTCACCCTAGAGAAGAATTTAGGAAAGGTTTTTAAGTTATATATAATTATTAAAATCACAAAATCATGGACCTCCCTGGTGGCTCAGGAGTTAAAGTCTCAGCATTATCAAGTTATCATCAGGCACTTCAGCATGCACTCCATCCCTGGCCAGGAGCTGAACCACATGGCACAGCAGACATCTCGTGTCTCTTCTGCTGCTCCTCTTAGTATTTCAGTGGATTTGCCTGTTCTGCTCCCCATTCTCTGGTGAATCCTCTCACCTTCCACACCTCTGGCCTACACCCCATTTCTTGTATACAGAAATAAAAATAAACCTTTTTTAAAAATAAAATCACAAATTCTAGGTAGAGACCTCCTTTTTAAAAAAATATAAAGCTAATCAGTCTCTTTGTATATAAAAATATTATATAGCACAGAGCCTCCCCAGTGGCACAGCTTGTTGAGCGCAGCACTGTGAAACTGTCTGCAGCCTCTGCAGCACCCATTCAATTCCCAGCCGGCCAGGGAGATTCCCACATGGTGAGGCAGACCTCTCCTGTTGTGCCTGCTACTCCCC
This sequence comes from Talpa occidentalis, assembly GCF_014898055.3. Classification (NCBI taxonomy): domain Eukaryota; kingdom Metazoa; phylum Chordata; class Mammalia; order Eulipotyphla; family Talpidae; genus Talpa; species Talpa occidentalis. Next base: position 72,334,852 of record NW_023604295.1, on the reverse strand, counting down.
TCAGCAGTGCTTTCGGTCTGTCTGCCTGTTCTGCTCCCCACTCTGTCTCTGGTGAATCCTCTCACCCTCCTGTGCCTCTGACCTGTACTCCAGCTATTGTATAAATAAAAATAAATAAATCTTTTAAAAAATATATATAGCACAAAAATCAGGTATTGGTAAGCTTTTTCTGTAAAATAACTATTTTAGGCTTCATGGGCAACATTATCTCTGTTGCAACTACTCAGCTCTGTCAACGTGCAAGGAAAGCAACTGTAGAAAACATGTTAATAAATGAGGAGATATTTATTTGAATAAAATTGGATTTAAATAAACAGGCAATGAGCAGGATTTGACCCATAGTGTAGAATTGACTGACTCCTGATTTAGAGATACAAATGTAAACATTTAAAATTACTAAATTATCAATATGTTTTGATATTTTACTTGAAGCTGTAGTAACAAAGAGTTGACTATTCCAGAATCCTTTCCCTTGTCAAAATAATATCGTAACAGAAAACATTTAAATTATGTAATATTTTTCATTTTTAGTTCATCTATTCTAGTTGCTAAAAATAATGACAAGTAACATCTCCCATGGAAAAGTAATATTCTAAGTAAGGAACAATCACTAGCACTTAAAAGATAAATTATATTTTTTGAAAATAATTTGCTTTTTGGACAGTTGCCTAGTTATTTCAGATAATCATAAGAAAACATGTAAATTGAATATAAGACACAGAAAAGATACAGTTATTTAATATGAGAGTTGAAATATGGACTACATTATACTGAATATTTTAGTATGCATATATATGACAATGTTACATGGCATATATAAACATGAAAGGCTAGATTTTTGGGCATGTTTCCTTGATGAGATGACATATAAATTAGAGGATAGGCAGTAGTATTATGATCCCAAGCAAAAGAGACAGGTCTCCTAAAAAGGAGAAATTGAATAAGCAAAGCAATGAAGTCGAAAAAATACAGGTCAAATTTGGTGAAAAGGTGAATGGTTCACCTTTGTTCCACTAGAACCTCAGGGTATATGGTGTGGAGTTAGGATAGAGTTTACAAAAGTTAGTTTCTGAAACAAATTTGCAGTTTGTTCAAAATAAAGGAAAAATTCTTACAGATTTTTGACCAGATGTATGACCTGGAATGATTATCCCAACAGCATTTTGCAGAATGGATTACAGATTAGGAGAAACCAGAGATAGAGAAACAATGCCAAAACAATATACATAATGGATTTAGCTAGTGGAGGAAGAAAGAAGGAGAAGCATGGGTGGATGGAAGAGAAAAGCGATTGAAGAATCCCCACAATATAGTACTATTATAATGGCTAAAACCTCCTTGAAGACACTCATACCTGCACCACAGCCTTACTTTTTATTCACTCTCCATATGAGTTTCATGCTTAATGCTTTTCCTCTGAAAACAAGAACTAGATTTGGGATATGAAGTGAGACACTATGTGAAAAAAGTCTTGTAAAAACTCATTTAAGGGTTGGTGGTTATAGAATACCTGATGACAGATTAATTGTAGAGACACTCATAAAAATAAATTGAATGTGATTAAAATCTTCATTCTGTAATATAGCTTAAAAAAAAAACAGAAAAATGTCTAGAAGGAAGGCTATAAAGCAGAGTTAAACAGCTAAGAATCTACACTTACAATCACTTGCATTATTCCTTCCCATATATTCAGTATCTTTAATTGAACTTAGCTAAATGTTAAGTAATTAGCAAAGGAATTGCTATCTTAGATACAATTGCTTTTATTAAAACCTTCCAATGTTTTGTCCCACTTTACTACCATTATGAGCACTTGGCTTTCTTTCCCAACAGGTTTACTTGTCATTCATCGCCTACTGCTCTAATGATTAAATGACTTTTTTTTGAATTTGTATTCAATCCAACACCTTCCTTTCTAAAAGATAGGACCTAAAAAAAAAAAAATAGATGCAGTTTCTTTGGCCAAATAGATTGTGGCACAGCTGATGCTCTGTTCAAAATCTATACTGATTGCAATAAGTGGATCGATCATGTAGCCATCTGCATTGATTGGTAAGACTGCTGACAATTTGAAAGGACTGTCATTTTTGCATTGAAAACCACTGTCAAACCCTCTATGATGAAAATCAGCATTCTTTTAAATACAGGGCAAGAGGAAAAGAAGAATCAAACAGGAAAGGAAATGGATATCTATAAATAAGAAAAATAATACCACTATCTTACCAACATTACTACAAATACACATCTTATGTTAAGTTTATAACTCTACTCAAACAATTTGAATACAATTAAAGCTATATTTTTGAAAATATGGGGGTAGAAAGTAATAGCAATGAAAGGTATCTAGAAACAGAGAAAAAATACAGTGTGAAGTATACATAGACAAGATGGTCTATTGTTAAAACCAAACTGTTTTAAATTGAAGAAAATATTACAATTGTGATTGTCTTTTTTGCTTACTAATATTAAACTTATACATAAAGCACGTATAAATGCATTCATCGATTCTAATGTCCAGAAATTACTTTTCTTTCTAGATTTTGAATGGTGAAGTACAAATGAAATGTTCAGAAAACTTGGGTTCATATCTTAGTTTCCTCTATTGTTTGTTTATGGGAAATAATGATGTATTTATCAAGGATTTTTTGCATTCATTAAGTTTAATAAGTAAAAAGTGCTTTGTCTACAATAGGATTAGAGTGATATCACTGCTCTTTATTCAGAATATATTAACTTCTTGGTTACCATGCAGAAAGTGACATCTACCTCTGAGAGTATCAATGTGAGCTCAAAATATCTACAGTTATGCCTCTTATGTTGCCACCAACAACTTTAAAATAACTAGATATTTTAACTGATAATATCAATCATTTTCTTTGATTTTATTAAGCTGTCTCTATTTATGAAAGTAAATCTAATTATCAATCTTTCACTTACTTCAAAAGATTTTTCCACAAGTGTTTTCATTTTAACTATGTAAGTTTTAACTTAGAGATAGAATAAAGTAACTATACAATTAAATCTTTTGAATATTTCTGATGTTTGTATCATACATTTGTTTGCAATTGTCCCAAGTGATGCAATCATCAATAATTTTAAGTAATGAAAAATCATTGTTATTATCATAATGAAAATGTTATAACTATAACAGAAATATGACACAATTTTTCATCATAGCATCTAGATTTCATTAAATATTATTTTGAAAGTTGAGAACCTCAAAATAAAAAAAATGACTAAAAGAATTTTGGTGTAGAAATACAAAATGATTAGCAACTGATTTCTATTTAAATTTGCATATTATTGCATGCATTTTTTCATGGAACAAAATTAAATGAGCAATACAAAATTAAAAACTGTATAGTAAATAAAATTCTTTTTTTATTAATATAATGGTTTACAAGACTGTGTATGATTGAGAAATATAGAACCTCACCTCTAAAGGTATATGTCACCATACCACACCCAACAACAAGCCACCCATGGTTTTCCAATACAGTCCAATGTTGGATTAGTTAATTTTTTAAATATCCACCTACTCTACATTAAATATATTACTTAGAGCATTCAGTTTTAATTAACATGAACTCTAAAATTTCAGGAAAATATTGAGAATATTTATTTTTTTTAATTATAGATTGTGCATGACCATTACTAATGGCTAATTTATTTCCTTTATATATAAAACAGCATGAAACATAGAAAAGAGTATGAAATGATGAACTTCATTTATCTGACAAACTGTGAAGGTCACAACTTATATTTTCATATATTCTTTCATGTGATCTTCTGTTATAAACAAAGTATTGAATACTCTTATTTATCTTCTTCTGATGAACATGAAGTCTAGTGAAAAGATAAAACGTCTCTCCATTAAATATTTATTAAGATAATATTCTCTATGCTGGCCAATTAAGATGTAGTTTCATTTAAAAAATATAACTGGACAAATTTCAGCATCCTATGAGTCTGAAAGGATTCACATGATGGAAGTCTTATGATTGTCAGATGAATAAACCACAGGTATTCTTTATTAGAAAGATTAAAATAAAAAATAATGGAAACCCAAGGAGTATTTTTTTAAAAGATTTATTTATTTATGCCCACAAGAGCTGGGATATCAGGCAGATGTGTGGGGAGTGGTGAGAAGATTCATCAGAGGCAGAGAAGGGAAGAAGAACAGGCAGATGTACTGAAATACACTGCTGAGGGGAGCAGTGGGTGAGACAGGAGAGGTCTGCTGCACCATGTAGGTAGCTCCCTGGCTGACCAGGGATTGAATTCCTGCTGCAGAGTCTGAAAACTGCTTCATAGTGCAGTGCTTAACCCCTTGTGCCACCAGGGAGGCCCCCAAGGAGTAACTTAAAGCTAAAATAAAAGGACTAATCCTTATTAAGATTTAATATAAGGACAGTAAAAGCAAAATTTTAGTGATTTGCTAAATAGTCACTACTTTCCTTTAAATATGTTTTAAGAAAATTCAGGTAACATTTCCATCAAAAATGGTTTATAACTCCAAAAATCCCTCATTCTCTACCCATGTCCCTCTCTTTTTTCTCTCCCCCCACACATTGACAAACACACAATATAACCTTTCATTGTAGATAAGTATACTTATTAAAATAAAAGCAACTTATTTTATCATTTATGCTATAGAATTATAAATTGTTAACTGCACACAGGAGATAATCATTAACTCTGATAAATATAAGTATTTAGTTATAGATGGTTAGATCTGCATATTTATAAGAGATGAGTGATCTATAAATTATAGCTAGATAATGATAAAGGGAAGACAGGAATTTCATATGTATTTTCTTTTAAAACTGCATTTTTAATTTATGAGAGCTTAATTTTCTTTAATAAATGACTCTACCACAGGTTTTTCTCAGTTTGGATATCACTATTTTGGGAAAGATATGTTTCCCTTTTTATTTTCTAAATAAATTGACAAAGCAATATATGAACATGGCAAAAAAAGGTACAAAGAGAACTAGTAGTCTTTCTTCATAGCAGGAAAAGGGTGCCCTCTGCTGTCCATTTGTAGAGTATTTTAGGCTGCATTTTCCTGTTATTTGAAAATATTCAAAGCTATCAACATCCATCCTGTGCCTTGCAATAAATATATTTATGGTATGTAAATAATAAATAATTCTGAATTTATTGTGTTGATAAATTTTTCAAAGTCAAGACTTAGTACCTATAAATATGAGGGAGTTAAGTTCTGAAGTTGAGCAGAAGATACTTAGTGTGTTGATATTTATGTAGGAAAGGAGACACAAGCTAAGCTTTTAAATGAATAAAAAAATAAAGAATTGAGTTTTATATAAACTTAATTAATTAAAATGAAATTTTATTTCCTTTCTATGTTCAGTACATTAAATATTACACACATACACACACTTTTTTAAATGACTATCAAAATTAAGGAAAGAAATATTGTCACAACTAAATGGTACATATATTTTTCTAACTCTCCTAATTCTGTCCACATGTACCTTTAATAAAACAGTGTTCATTTCATGTAATAGGTTGCAAACTTAATGAAAACTTTTCTCTCATCATTTAGTTTTCAGATTTCACAATTTATTTTGATCTTCTATTTGCTTAAATGTATTATAAATTAGAAAATATGTCAATAATATATTTACTGAAAAACTACCATGGAAAATATTTTAGAAACACTTAGAACATGTTCCCCTTTTAACTATAAACATTTTTAAACATTCATGGATTCATTAAATAACTATTATCCACCCATAAGCCAGTTTCTCTATTAACCTAAGCATAAAATCATGAGTGAAGTAAGGATCTGGTTTTAATGAGCAGTTATTACTATAATAGAATTTATTTATGCTACTTAAAATATCAACAGCTATCATGGGCAAAAGTTCAAATTTAATAAACTTATGTATATACATTAATTTTTATATCATATATTAGTATATACTTATATGTAAAATAATTATTTTTATGGAAGTTAATTCCAAAGGTTTTATTTTTTTCTTTCCAACATTACCTCCACTCCGTGTTGAAACTTATGAAAGATATAGACAGATTTATAGAAGTGTATATATATTCTATATACTACACATAAACTATATAATAATAAACTATAACATATACAAATATATACTAGATGCATATGACAAATGTAGAGAAATATTTTAAATATACCTTTCTAGCAAGGATGTAGAAATGTAAAACAAAAAGATAATATATATTTATATTCACAGTTCTAATCCACAGGAGTCAATAATTCAAATCCTCTTCAGCTTTATGTAGAGTTAGGAAGAAATAGTCTTCTCTTACTGATCTAAAATAATTTGCCATAGGTATTAATATACTTTGATGCAATTGTAATTGCTATTATTTTCTTGATTCCTTTCTTTTCTAGATCATTGTTCGATCCCCAGCCGGCCAGGGAGCAACCCTATGGGGCTGTCCGCAGCCACTGCAGTGTAAGTTCGATCCCTGACCAGGTAGCTACCCGCATGGTGCAGCAGACCTCTCCTGCCTTGCCCACTGCTCCCCTTAGCAGTGTATTTCAGTAGATCTGCCTCTTCTGCTCCCCGCTGTCTCTGGTGAATCCTCTCACCACCCACACCTCTGGCCTACACCCCAGTTCTTGTATACATAAATAAATTAAAATCTAAAAAAAATATAATTTGCCATACTTTGAAATAATCAAGCATAAAACATATATCTTTAAATGATGTATTCATTTTTGAATACATTCTCAAAATGTATTCATTTTGAGATATGTTTTGAGAATTTTTTTCAAAACTAAGAAGAAATTATGTTTCAAATATGATTTTATTAAATCTCTTGGTATTTCTTAAGATGCCCACAAAATTCACTGCCCATTTACTTTGATGTGCTTATAATGAGCTACATTAGAGGCAATACCCTGACTTGAGACAGTGAACCAGTCACATAGCAACTGTGGAATCTGAATTAAAATATTTCAGATGTGAAGATTTTTAAAATAAATCTTTGGATAATAGTGGAGCTAATTTAATTTTTTCTAATGAATTAGCAATGAGTAATTCAACATCAGCCAAGAGTTGCATCCCTCAGAAATGATGAATAGTGGCAATCCAAACATGACCTCCTCATGTTTAAAAATACTTAGAATCATTATGATATCATAATATAGCTATGCAACTAAACTTTTAATATAGTTTATAGTGTAAAATATCAACTTCTTTTTCAGTTTGTTGCTTTCCTAATTTGTCATACAATGTGATAATTCTTACTAGAATATTAATCATAAAGAGTATTTTTTTGCATTCCTAACACATCATTTTATTATTACATAATGTTTCCTTTAAGGAATCATTGCCTTAATATGACAGTTCATGGCTAGAATCATTACTTTTCAAGAGCGTAATTACTATCCCTTTACATTTTTCCTTAATATATATATATATATAGACATGTATTATTTTAAGTCATATTAGGTTTCATATAGAAAAAGTATCTTGCCCAGTAGATATATTCAACAATCTTATCCATATACTATAATTTCTAAATGTGACTTATTTAAACAGCTTCTTGGTTTTCCCTCTTAGTTTTCATTGACTACCATTCTGTCGCCCAGAAGTCTTGGATTGGTTTTGGTGGTCAAGAAGACTATCAATCTCAATCACTAGATATGTAAAATGATGCAACTTGATATAAGAATGAGGCATTATCATAGGAAAACAAAGCAAATTTTTTGCTGTTTAATAAAGGACCTTTTGTGTAAGTGATAATCTAAGTTGGGTCAGTGCAACCACCCTGTGTTCTCACATTATGTCTTTACTTGCATCCTTACTCCTGACTTCTACATTTCTGATGTCTTAAAATTAACTAACTATCCTCAGAAAGCCATTGTAGACCTGAAATTTGGGGAGGAATGATAAAATTTATATGAAATTTTATTTTCTCACTGTCAGTTTAAGTAAAATGAGGCAAGCAAAATTAGGTGAATTTATTAAAGAATCATGACTGAAGACACAGTCCAGGAACACTCTCCAAAGAACCCTAGGAAAAGTGTACAAATTCTGAGTTTCTCAATGAGGATTATATACAGTTTGCAAGGAGGTTACCTGAAACATTTCACAGTATCTACAAAGAAAATGTGGGTAAGAGTCAGGTTAAAGTATCTACCTGATGTTGTTTTAGCATTGAAGAAGATAAAGAGGTTTATTAAAACTTACTCTATTTGGAAACTTATCTTCTGGGACCTGAGAGTTAGCAACATCACACAATTTGGATATGATGTTCTTTAAAAGTTACTAATTTGTCTGTAGACAACAGCTTAAAAAATGTGTATTTTCAGAGACAGGTTTTTTTTTTTTTTTTCCAGCTGTGTTCCAATGCATGGCTGTGCCACTTAGCTGGGGCCAGGGAGAGGTATCCACACTTAATTGCTAACTAAGTTAACATAGCAATATTATGATGCCATTAGCGACTTGATTCAAATCAGGCAGTCTTCTTCAAAATCCTACCTCTAATTTTTACTCTGTGTAAATGTTGACATTTTTCAAAAAATAAACACCTTTCTTAGCCTCAGTTTTAAGCTTTGTAAACTTAGAAATTGTTGAGACATTCAATGGTATATTTTATGTAAAACTAGATCACAGAAAAAGTCCTCCATATATCAAATATGTCGTGTGGGCTGAACACAGTAAGTAGATATTTGAGTGCAGTGTTATTAGCTGGGTGACAGAGATCTGCACACTCCCACTTCTCAGATAAGATTCCTGTCCTAGTCCCAAACTGTTAAAGAATAAACTGAGAGACTTCCACACTTTCCTTTTCTAACTCTGCCCTCTCCTCCCCCCAACTCCCTACTCACACAAGGCTAGTTATAACTTGGCAATCAGATTCAGATTAGAGTCCTCTCTAGACTATCTTATTTCTTGTTCAAAGATGTTTATCTGAACTCAATTTCTAATTGCATCTTTGGCTTTATACTATTTTCCTAATGCAATTGAAATTCTGGCCTTAAAAAAAAAATGGAGTCTTAATAATAAATAATGAGATTGTCCATGTGATAGATAATAAATCTGAAAGGACTTGAATTCTGTGTTCATAAAATGTCAAGAGTTTTATCTACATTGGTTAAAGAAGTCATCTTCTCTTGAATTCTAGTTAATTTTTCTGAAGTATTTGACATTATATCCTACAGTGTATCTGGTCTGAAGGTAGAGTTTATATTCACCAGTTAAATTCTAAGACACATAATTCCTGACTACCTTGGGAGAAAATATTTTTTTCCAAATGAATTTTACACAAAATTCCACTTGATTTTTTAATTATAGTGTATTATAATTATTAGATTCCAAGTTTAAAGGAAAAAAAAGATTACATCTGCACTAATAGCTGATAGATAAATGTTATGTAAATTAATAAACTAGTAAATGGATGTGGAGAAATAAAGAACTTCTTTCAAAATGACCTCCTCTGTAGCTTGAAATGTGATCTTAAACAATTCATTCTATAGTGCTAAAATATTCTCATTCACATAGTCTCTCTCTCATTCTGGCTCACTTCTTAATGTGTCTCTATGCTTTATCAATAAAATATAGCAATTAATCAAGAAAGTGTGAAAACACACCCCTTCCTAAAAGTACAAGCTAAGCTGTCAGTGTTCTGGAAATCTAGATTAGGAGATGAAATTTGAAAGAATATCACCATGATGTCAATTGCTCTTATGTTATGCCCACTCCTCTCTCTTCTCTTAATACATATAAAATCTGTCTTCATAAGCCAGATACTTATGAAGATACAGAGGAAGATACTTTCTCTCTCTCCTCAGTGTGGTGAAAGGAACAGATTGCATGGGAGAAATAGGAACATTTAATTTTTTTTTTTTTTTAAGATTTTTATTTATTTATACAAGCACTGGGTACGGTCAGAAGCACGGGAGGGTGAGAGAATTCACCAGAGCCAGAGCAGGCAGAATGACCAAAGTACACTGCTGAGGGGAGCAGCAGGCGAGGCAGGAGAGGTCTACGCGCCATGTGGGACCCTCTCCCAGTGGCTGGGGATCGAACCGGCGCTGCAGAGGCTGTGGGCAGCTTCGCAATCCAGGGCCCAACCGCTGTGCCACCAGGGAGGCCCAGGAACATTTGATATTCTAACTGGTGTTCAAACAAGTTTTCAACCAAACTTTCTGTTCTCATATGCTCCCCTTTCAGAGGTACATAAGGGTTTTACTTGCTGAAATATTTCCTTGTTCCATGTTTAGATAAACTGGCCTTTTTATGTAGACAATTAACTTAACAGTTAACATAAACAGTGTCTTTGTATGTAAACAATTAACTTCCTGGTGATTCAGGGTTAAAGTCTCAGTGCTAACAAGCTATTGCACACCAATGCCATGAGTTCAATCCCACCAAGGGAGCTAATCCACATGACACAGCAGACCTCTCCTGTCTCACCCACTGCTCCCCACAGGAGTGTATTTCAGTAGATCTGCCTGTTCTGTTCCCCACTCTGTCTAGTTAATCCTCTCATCTCCCCACACTTCTGGCCTACACCCCAGTTCTTATATGCATAAATAAATAAATAAATAAATCTTTTTTAAAAAGATTTATTTTTTATACAAGAGCTGGGGTACAGGTCAGAGGCGTGGGAGGGTGAGAGGATTCACCAAAGACAGAGCAGGGAGCAGAACAGGCAGACTGAAGAAATACACTGCTGAAGGAAGCAGCGGATGAGACAGGAGATATCTGCGGCACCATGTGGGATTCTCACTGGCCAGCCAGGATCAGGATCAGCATAGCCTCACAGCAGGGCGCTCAACCCACTGCGCCACCAGGGAGGCCCAATAAATAAATAAATCTTTAAAAAAAAAAACAATTAACTTCCAAATTATTATTCCCTGCTAAGGTAAATACCACTTTTTCTCCTTTAATATTTAATCTGATTTCTCCCCTTCAATATTTTCTTGACATTTTAATTTGTATAATAAATACAATTTTTTTTTACTTTTCCTTTAGAATTTATACAGCTTATATTTTTATTTTAGCAACAGAAAGGTATACACATATGTCCAGTCTTCTATATTTATATCTTTAGAACGTTATTAAAAACAATTAATTTTAATAGCTTTCATCTATCATATTTGATTTTTTTTAATTTAACTTTCTTTTATTTCCACTTATGTTTACTGAGGTATAATCTGTGTACTGTGTGCCTCATTATATCTATTTTGAAGGTTATAATCTCCAAATTCTAACTGTAATCTTAAACTTTTAGCAAAAGTTTATTATTAATTTAGTTTTGTCCAACCCTTTTTTTTGTTGTTCTTCTATATGTATTTCACATAAAAGTGAAGCCATGATGTATCTGTCTTTCTCCTTCTTAGGTATTTTACTCAGCATTATCCTCTCCAGTTCTATCCCTGTTAATTAACTCCTTCAGCTTTTTTAAAGTTTCTATTGGCTGGTAAGATAATGCATGTAGAACACAGAGCTCAGTTAGACACCTAATACATATCAACTCTTCTAATTATTTCTGATGAATGAATGCAATAATTCAAATTGTTTGTATGTAAATCAAACACAACTATTCTTATGTAAGTAGATATACATGCACAATTGAATGAAAATAAAGAACACAGAATAAGCTTGGGCAGTAATTTCTAAAGTTTAGTGTATTAAAATTTCATGTAAGAAGCTACTGAACTTAACAATCCTGAGCCTTCTGATTTTGCTCATTATTTCTGGGAAATTTTCAGGAATTTACCTTCTAAGAAGATTCAAAAGTGTTTCTGATGTTGGTAGTCTGTGATACAAATTTTGACCAAAAAATATGTTGTATGTAGATACATGTGGCACATTGACATTTATTAATTTAAAATGAATAAATGTATTTCATAGTGTTTTTCAAGTTTGGGTCTACCTGGGTTAATATATATATTTTCACAAATAAAATTGTTCTAAGTTAGAGGAAAGCATAACATTGAGATAATGACTCTTATAGCATGGGTTATACTCTTCATGAAGGAAATTTCTTCCCATTTATAAACAAATAGAATTTGAATATGTAGCCTCATTGTTCTTGGTAGCATACATAAATTTCAGTGGTCAAAATATATGATAACATTAAGTGAAATTTTAATGTATCTCATAATATGAAATCCAACAACTTCCATCACTCAATTTACCTCTACATCTCTAGTTACCTAATAAATTTATTCCAGATTTTATTCACTATATCATTAGGTCAATTTGTAATTTTTAATTTATAACATATTAAAGTTACTCTATTTGTTCTAATCAGGCCTTTCATAACTGTATAAAAACATCAACACTTTGATAAGTCCCTGAATGAAAGAATGTGACCTACCTGTCCTGCACAATAGAACTGCTATTATATATTTAAAGCTTTACAGTATTATTCACCTTGATATGTGCCAATGTTTATCGAAAATTTTACAATAAGGTCAGTAAATAATTTGTGGTCACTGTTTCTATTGTTTTTTGTGTTAATATAAATATTTTGGCTTTCTAATTGTAAGAAAATGGCTCAATTAAAAATTCTAAGTATAATCTTAAATAAATAATAAACTAAATATTACTTACATATCCTATAGAGCTGTCAAGTAAGATATCCTCAAAACCTGCAAATAAATTTAGCAAAAAATAAAGTTATCAACAACAAATTTCTTTTTTTTTAAAAGATTTATTTCATTTATGCAAGAACTGGAGTACAGGTGAGAGGCACAGGAGGGTGAGAGAATTCACAGAGACAGAGTGGAAAGCAGAACAGGCAGATGGACTGAAAACACTGCTGAGGGGAGCAGCAGACAAGACAGGAGAGGTCTGCTGCACCATGTGGGTATCTCCCTGGCCAGCCGGGAACTGAACCTGTGCTGCAGAGACTGAGGACAGCTTCACGGCTGCACTCACCGTTGCGCCATGGGGGAGGCCCATTAAACAACAAATTTCAATAAAAGTATAGCAATTCATTCATTTTATAAATAAATCAAACCAAATATTATAACAGAGAGGAAAAAAAAAGTAGGCCATGCTTCAAATAGACTTTTCTGATATAGCTAACAACTTGAATGCAGTGAATATTTGTCATGTGTGCCTATTTGTGGTATTCTAAGAGGACAGGTGGACATAAGGGTTACCTGCTTAGTTTAAAAGGGATGAGAAAAACAAGTCTGTCAAGAGCATATGGAACCAATCTATGATTATATATGTCATTCACTTATAAAACTAATTTCCCTTAGTGCTGTCTGATGACAGATTTATGATACATTCCTGGTCACTAGTTTTTCTTTGTTCATAAACTTTTTTTTTTTTTTTCGAAGTTGGCATCCTTCCCTGCAGATTCCACAGAAAATCCACTTCAGGAGAGATTCAAATTTTCTTATACACTGTCACAAATTTGTCAAATGAAAAACACATGTGAAAATCAAGAAATGTTCCCTGCTAGTGATTCTTTTCTCTACTATTTGCATGGGACATGTATTAACGTTGACCAGCATATTAATTCTGACGGAATGAAACTTGATACTAGTTTAGGAATGATTCTCTTAGTGTGAGAAATAGTGAGGGAGGTAATGGAAGACTGAGAATATATCCAAGTTAAAAAAAAATCTAGGAAATCAAGGCTATAGTTTTCCAATATCCATACATTAATTAGTATAGAATACATTTGCATAGAATAGTATATATTATTTACATAAGAATATATTCACTATTGCTTGACATGTCATCTTTTAAGTCACAAATTATAAAATGAACTTGCAAAATTATACTAATATTCCTTGAATATAGAAAATAAAAACATTTACATAATCTATTTTCATAGAATTTTTAGGATAGTGAAAATATGTGTGGTCTACAATACTAGATTTGAATAGCAAGGGATGTAATTGTTTTAATATAGAGATAACCAAATAAGAATAATTTAAAATACATTTCTCATGTTTGTGTCAAAATGAGACATTAAGCTGTTGTTAACTGAAGAGTAATTTATAGGTAGTCCACTATAAGAAAATTAAATTGTCTGAAGATCCTGAACATAGCTATTCACTTTACAATGAATAGCATTTGCTTTGGAGAACAAACTTTACTGAAATGTTCCGTTTGACATTAGGATTCATGGAGTAAGGGCCAATTTATTTTTACCAAAAAAGGATAAGAAATGCATCAAATTCTGAGAATGGCAGGTCAAAAACAATTGATAATATTAGAAAATCTGTAGAGAGGAAATGGATATATTTTAGAGGAAAGTTACAGAAGAAAACAGTTTATTTGGAATGATAAATGGCATTGATAAATAGGTTAATCCATCTCTGAAGAGCTAATGATATTAAACATTTGCCTGGCTATATGTGATGACTAAAATTGTGAAGAGAAGAATCCATACTTTTTTGCAAAAAAAATTACATATAACTTCGCTCGTAAACAATTTTACTTCTAAAACATATTAATTTCTTTCTTTTACTCAATGCTCTTTGCTAAATCTTTCCTTCATGTTTTGAAAAAAGTTTGCCTTGCTTACTGCAAATGTTCAATTCTATGGTATACTTTAAATAAGTAAACAATAGGACAAGCTATACATTCCAGTTAACAATAATTTGATCTTTGAAATGTAGATTATTTTTTAAATAATGTATTTCATATAAAATTATTATATTAGATTTCAAAATATTTCATTTACTACAGGTTCAGTATTATTGCTTATCATCTCCCCAATTAATATATTTTCCATTCCTTTTGTTTTGTTTGTTTCTATTTAATATGGGAGAGAACACTGATGTCATAAATTTATTCTAATAAAATTATGATTTTTGTCATTAATTTTATGTTTCTGGAATGTATCTGTAACAAGGATAGCCAAAACAAAATCTCTATTTTTTGCAGATCAAAATCTCTGCTGTTTTTCAGAGTCCAATATTTCCAAATCTCTCTCCCCACTCAGGATAACCAAAGTGTGAGAAACGTGAGATTCAATTTTTTTCCTGATCTTTTCTTTTTAAATTTACCAAAATTAAGGTTAATTGCTGAAATAATAAAACAAGCACATTGACTGAAGAGTGGCAATCACAGAAAACCTCCTACAGATTGTCAATTTAACAAATGATTTGCAAATTACAAAATCTTTCATTATCACATTTATTTGTCCTATGTCCTGTGGCTTTCTGTTTGAAAGCAGTTACTTTTGATTGTTTGCTCTGTAGGTACCATCCCTGCAATCACAAAAACAAACAAATAAATAAATAAATAAAATTCCTTCCATGTTGGAGAAGTCCCGATTTAGTTCTGCCCATTTTTTGATTGGGTTATTTGCTTTGTTTTTGTTGAGTTGTATAAGCTCTTTGCAAATCAGGCCTTTATCTGATGTATGGTGTACAAATATTTTCTCCATTGAGAAAGGGGTCTTTCCGTGTTGGTTACTATCTCTTTAGGTTCACAGAAGCTTTTTAGTTTGATGTAGTCCCAGGTGTTCATTTTCTCCATAATTTTCAAAGATATACAACAAAATAAGAAATGAAAGGAAATATCTGAAACCTGCAAAGTTGTATTGGTATCAGAAAAAAATAAAAGATAGTTTAATACCACTTTGATTAAATCTATAGTAATAAAGAAAAAATCTATATTAAAATCTATATTTTTTAAATTTAATATTCATGAAATCTATATTAAATCTATATTTAATAAAGTAAGAAAGTAAAAGTAATAAATTACATCATTTTGAAAATTACTTTAAGAAACTATTATATATGTTTATACAATGTTTGAGAGAAATGATTACAATTAATATGATTGAATTTATTTTATTGTAAGTTACTTATTTTTGGTATAAAACAGAAATATTTGTATTTTGGGGCCTCCCTGGTGGCACAGAGGTTAAAGACACAGCGCTATCAAACTATGGCCAGCCACCACGGGCAGGAATTCGATCCCAGGCAGGAGCTGACCCGCATGGTACAGCAGCCTGCTCCTGTCTCGCCCGCTGTGTATTTCAGTAGATCCACCTGTCTGCTCCCCACTCTACCTTTGGTGAATCCTCTCAGATCCCACACCTCTGGCCTACATCCCAGTTGTTGTATACATAAAAACATCTTTTAAAAAAAAGTATGCATATCTTTATATAGTAACAGAAAGATAATTACACTGTAATAGTGAGTAATTTCAAAAAGTTGTCATTTGCAATAAAAAAAAACTACATAATGCCAGTTACAAATAATCAAATTTGAAAGGACATATTTAATAAAAGTAAGCATTTTTGTTGATAACATTAAAGATCTAAATAAACAGACAGATACACCAAAAAGACAGATGATTAGAGCAGATTGATTTGGGGACTGAAGAAAAGTTTTTAAAAATCCATGCAAATATCAAAACTTCTTGTTTTATCTTCCTTTTCTTTCTTCCTTTGGTGGAACAGATAAGCTCACTCTTAAACACATATGAAAGAGTGAAGAATAAAGAAAGGTCATGATGTTTATGAAGAGGGAATATCACATGGTGGGGGATATGCAAAATCATATTCTACCAGATATTGAGTTATTTTTATATTACTATGATGTTGTGTTGGCATAGGTGGGACCAGATAGATCAGTGAAACAGAACAGGGTCCCCTGGAGCAGATAAACACAAACACAAATCCCTCAAGGCCCTATATGTCACAATGAGGCAAATTTACTAGCTTTAAAATTCTTGGATTTAAGAAAAATCAGAAAGAAATAGTGCTGACATTCTAGTCTTGTCCTTCCCAATTATCTGACTAGCCAGACCATCATTTTTCCAGTGCCAATGAATTGCTATAGATCGATGCTTGAACTTTATTTCCTTCCACAAGAACTGATCAGACAAATATACCATCATCCATAGGCGTGTATTTCTGCACATTTGGAGGAATTCCCTTCACTCTGGGTTTGTCTTTAGACGAGCCAAAACCACAACCAATTATTCTACGCTTTTAGTTAGTGCCAATATTACCATACAAATCCATCAACATACCGGGCCTCCCCAGTGGCGCAGCAGTTAGGCGCTGGGTTGCAAAGCTGCCTGCAGCATCTGCAGCACTGGTTCCATACCCAGCTGCTCCTCGGCCACTGGAGGAGGGTCCCACATGGCGCGCAGACCTCTCCTGCTGCCCGCTGCTCCCCTCAGCAGTGTACTTCAGCCTGCCTGCTATGCTCCCTGCTCTGGCTCTGGTGAATTCTTTCACCCTCCCACTCTTCTGACTGTACCCAGTGCTTGTATAAATAAATAAAAATAAATATTTCAAAAAAAAAAAAACAAATCCATCAACATACCAACCTCAACTTCACCCCTTAAAGTTAGGGTGTAACTTATGAGGCTTTAGGTATGAGATGAAGGAGAGGTAGTAAAAGTAGGTATGGCTAGATTCTGATATAAGACTTGTTTGTTAATGCTTTATTTATATTAATATCTACTTGGATCCAGTCTTGGACATATTATTTCCATTTCAAAATGGAATGTTACTGTACACTGTCAATTACATATTTCACTGTCACTAAACAACACATTTAATCTTGGTGTACAATGGGGAGAACTCTTGAGTTCTCTCCCATGGCTCATGGCAAACAGCTGTCGGTAGAGGATTATGGATGGCCTTTCTCTAAAAAACTTAGATATCTGTATTTTGAAGAATGGAAATAGATTTTAGTGATAAGCTTAATAAATATAGTGCATTTACATATGTGGATTTAAATGATGTACACCTGAAATCTATATAATGTTATAAACCAAAGTTATTTCAATAAATTTTTAACAAATGATAAAATCCTTCCATGTTTAAGAATCATAAATATAATTTACTTGCAAGAGTTGTTGAAAAAATAATTGGAAGCCTTGTACGTGAATATTCAAAAGGGAACAATGATGTTGAAGGATTACACTGAGAGGAAGCAAGGAGAATTTGAGAATGCTAATTAAGTGTTTTGTGATTTGGACATTCTGCAAATAACTCTCTACCCAAAAGATCAGTTGCAAGTGTTATTGCCAGCAGAATCTTGATTGCTATTAGCCTGATTTGGCATCACTACCATCATTAGTACACAGATGGCTTGGGAAAAGGGCACAGCCAATTGCTCATATGACTCCAGCCACTACTGGTCTTTATCAGCCAGTCCATTGGTGTAATTAGGACATTGCTCCTCCTGTCACTACTTCAGCTGCTGCCTGGCAAAACTTTTCTGATGTTTCTATTTTCACAAATTAAGCCATATTGAAAGAAAGCAAAAATCTGATTTCAAATGCAACTTAAAGGATGAGTGAGATATACAAAGATTCAAGGGTCCTAATATTCACTTTTTTTGTCAAAAATCTTGGCATATATAGCATTCAGATTTCACAAGAGACTAAATCAATTCAAGTCATGTGTCTTTTTCCTATAAATAAATGTGAAGTTTGCAACAAAATTTCATGGTTGTAAATATTAAATCAATTTAATATCAGTCTTTAAACCCTGTAAATTGTGTGTGATAGTGTGTGTGTTCAGGGACACATTCACACACATAATGAAGAATGGCAAATAATATGCATCCATTCTGCCCACTATGCTGCTTTCCTCAATAAATTGCCTGGCTGAGTACCCAATAACTCTGCAAGGAATAGGCAGTTCTAGTTGCAGCTCTTTATAATTGACCGTTGCTATGCTTAGTTTCACCTAATTGAGAAGTCTATTAGGACAATGTTAAACTCTTTATAGCATTTATTTACCTTTTTAAAAATGATAATGATTTTCTAGATTGTAGCCACTTACAGACCAGAATGTCTTGTGTATCTATGAAAGCAAAAGCTTTAATTGTTGTTTTGGAAACTTTATCTATAGCAACACCTTGATAAATTAAAAGGGTCACATGGTTTCTTTAGAGGAGAAATTTTACTATTAAATGATAAGCAGTATGGAGAGATCTGTGGTCAAGGGCATGGACCCTCGCCGGCAGGCTGGGATCAAAGCGGCACTGCAGAGGATTCGAACAGCTTCACAGCACGGCACTCAACCGCCTGCACCACCAGGGGAGGCCCTCGTTTTTATTTTTTAATCTATTTTTTTTTAATTAAGGTAACTGGTTTACAACATTGTATATGGTTTAGTGCTACAACATTGTGTATGATTTAGTGCTACACGATGACATTCCACAGGTGTGTTTTACCACACCACACCACCACCAAGGCATTGGAGGTCCACTACCATAGTCCATTTTACCCCATTTCTACTTTGCTCTACTGCTCTTCCCTCCACTGGTAGCCTCAATTCTACAGCCGGATTTCTATATTTTATTATTGGTTTGAATTTATCTGACCCTTTGTTTTATTTCTCTATATTCCACAAACAAGTGGCACCACTTGGGATTTGTCTTTCTCCTCCTCACATCTCGTATAGCATTTCCCCTCCAGTTCTAGCCATGTTGTCTTAAAGATCAAGAAAAAAAAAATAGCCAGAATACGAAACAATATTTTTGGAATTCAATATATCTGTACTGAGAATTTGTATTCATAATCTATTTTCTATTATGTGTTTTTCTCTTACTTGTTTTCACATTTTGTCATAAAAAAACTATAAAAAAAAAAAAATCCCTGACATTCCTACTGTGCCTACTCCTTAGACTGGTATGTGCCTTGTGCACTGATAACAGTCTGCAGAATCTTGGGTTTGGAATCCCAAAGGGAAAGGATATCAGTGGTGCCACAGCCAGGAACCAGTCCACTGACCTTAGTTTCACCAGTTTTTTACGCAACTACCCAACATCTGACTTGGCAGTTAAAAGATCATATCTCCAAATACAGATCTCCAGAATATTAAGGATCTAAAATCATTTAAAGCTGGGAAAAGTATGGTAAAAAAACAACAGCACCACCCACTGTAAAAGACATTTTTGTTAACATTTTTTTTTTAAAAAAGAGAAATATAAATAAGTTTAACTTTTCTGAACAATAAAGTTATCATGAATCTTGATGTAATAAAAATCTCTTAACTGGGGAAACCTGGTGGCACAAGGAGTTAAACACAGCACTATGAAGCTATCCACAGATACTGCAGCATGAGTTCGATAGCCAGCCAGGGAGATGACCCACATGGCACAGCAGACCTCTCCTGTCTTTCCCACTGCTCCACTCAGCAGTGTATTTTAGTAGATCTACCTGTTCTTCTCCTCACTTTGTCTCCGTCGAATTCCCTCACCCCCCGCACCTCTGGCTTACACCCCAGTTCTTGTATTCATAAATAAAAATATTTTTAAAAATAAAATAAAATAAATAAATTTTTCTTAACTATATTAAGATTTAATCACATGTCCATTTCATCTTCCTCATTCTAGAGAATTCCTGCAAAACTTGAAATTTAAATATACATGTAGAGATAACATACTGGGATAAACTGAGGAATATTACAGATTCTTAGTTACTGTGTCCATGGAAAAAAGTTATCTCCTTCCCTTTTTTGAATTTGGACAGCATGTAATTATTATGTTTGACAGTGTGGTGACAGAAACACCACATCAATTTTAGTCAGCCTTTGAGAGGATTGGACTTTCTACATTGGTGCCATGAACACCCACTCTGCCTTATGTAAGAGACAATATACAGGGGCCTCCCCTGGTGGCTAAGCGGTTGAGTGCTGGGCTGCAAAGCTGCCCGCAGCCTCTGCAGCACCAGCTCGATCCCCGGCCACCAGGGAGGGTCCCACATGACGTGACAGACCTCTCCTGCCGCGCCTGCTGCTCCCCTCAGCAGTGTGTTTCGTCAGTCCGGCTGTTCTGTTCCCCGCTCTGGCTCTGGTGAACTCTCTCACCCTCTCGCACTTCTGACTGTACCCAGTGCTTATATAAATAAATAAATAAATCTAAAAATAAAAATAAAAATAGAAGTTAAAAAAAAGAGAGAGAGACAATATACAGAGACCTGGAGATAATGTTGAAAACGAAGGATTGAAAGTTCAGTGCAGCTGTCCAGTCATATTCAACAAATTACTAGATACAAGAGGGATCTATCATGGAGACAGATCCTTTACTGCCAGGTACTAGAGCTTATGACACATAAGTTAGAGGCATATTATCCAACCAAATCTTCTCAGAATTCTTGACTCAAAATACTGTGAACACATTTTTCTGAATACATAGAATGTAGTGACTGACAGTGAAACAAAATAAAGACTATGGGCTTTAGGTAATTATGATGTATCAGCATAGGATATCAGTGATAACAAGCATACGTTCCTAGTGGGAAACGTTGATAGTGGTGGAGCCTAGGCAAGTGGAAAGGCAGGGAATATATGGACATATGCACGTACTTTTAGCACATATATGTAACTTGCTCTAAATTTTTCTGTGAACCTAAAACTGCTTTAAAAAATAGACTTACATAAAAAAAACCTTGTTAGCAATAATCAATTAATCTGAAACCAATTTTCTAAGATATGTTTGACTTTAAGGTTATATTTTGAGAATGAAAAATAAGTACCTGGTTTTTGATATAAAGAATACTTTTAGTATTGTGATATTAATTCAAAACTTGAAGTGCATAACTTATTTTAAACACCCAGAATACCTTATTGTCATTAAGAATAAAAATATTTAAATATGTGGAACTAGGTACAACAAATTTATCTAGTAAAATTATATTTATAATCTATTACAACTAGTAAGCCTAACCAAATATGTTATTATCAAATAAACTTACAAGATACACCATTGCAAATAATAATAATATTGTAGTTCCCAAATCACATATGGTTTAGAGCTTGAGAAATCAGTTTCAACTAGTTGAGTCCATTTATAAAATTAAGATTGCATTATTATTTATCAAATTAAATATAACATTTGTACATAAACCATAAACAAAATTAAATTATGTTACCTATTCTCAATAAGTGGAATCTAAGCTTTTATAATACTGATTATAAAACAACATGAAAAATGAAATGTTTCCGGTCAATGAATTGTATACATTTTTTAAAATGTCCCATCAAAATATTTAATCTTTTCCCTTTTCACTGATAAGGTAACTACAACCGCTGAGAGCTGATGTTTAACAACATGTTAAATACATGCAAATTGACTGTCAAAAGAGGAATTTAAGAATGCAATCCATAGGTAAGAAACTCTACCTGAGTGTAAAAGCCAGTAGAAAGTAGTAAATGTCTGATCACTCTGACAAGAACAGGGTGGAATTGATGACTTTATAAAATGAAAGACATACAATGAGTTACTTGTGAAGTACCTATGTTTGTATCTATCCTGGCAAATTGAATCAATATTTATAATCAATTGTTGAATTTCACATGAAAATTTTCATCAAAAGAACAATACATTCATGAAAGCATTGGGAAATTCAAAATCAAGAAATTTCATAAAAGGAAAAATTATCTTTCCATTACTTTTAGAATATATTTTTTGTAATGAGTAAAAAGGTAACAGTTTTTCATCAATTCTTTTTTATCAGAAGTAATATTAAGACAATAATATGATTTTAATTATATTACCATGTATGGCTAAAGATGATAATCACATAACTTTTCAATTTGTGTAAGTACCTTATTAACTACTTTCTAAAGGGGCATGATGGATTTGACAAAACTAATTTGACAAAAGTTTTTATTATTAACATTTTTTTTTGCTATAAAAAGCATTTAATTTCCTTTTAGCACATAAAAATAAAAAGAAAATGTTAGAAAAATAGTAATGTAAATTATCAATGTGGGTCTTCAAAACATGAACTTTATTTTTTTGAAGAAATCATATTGTAAGTACTTTGGCAAATGTATTTCTCCCTCCGGTTTTCTTGGTAACAGCTAACAAAACACATTTAACCACAAATTATTCCTGGAAGCATTATCTATCTATTCATAGGATAAAGCAAGCTGCAGCAAAGAGATACATATTCTAATAAGGTATTTAGATGATATTCCCATTGCATACATACAAGTATTCACCAAAGTAAATTATTCTGGAAAGCTATCATTTTTTTGTTGCAGATAGAGTTCATCTATATTCAGTTGCATTTTATTTTAATGTACATTTTCACTATCAAATTTCTTCCATCTCTCCCCCTCCCAGAATAATCTTTTCATACTCGCTTATTATGCCAGACTTTAAGAATCCTTAAAAGAATGCTGAGAAAGATAATAAACTTGTAATTTTTTTGTTTCCAAATGTTAATACTTATTTCAATAAACATAAACCAAACATTTTAATTTTCTTTAAATTGTTTAATAACCTAATATGTCTTATTCTTTCAAGCTTCCCAATTAATGTCTAACATCAAGTGTAACTCATTTTGTGTAACGTTTGTAAGCATTAAGAATTGGACTAAGATACTATGCATATAAGATTGTTAAAATGATTGTCACATTGCATTCAAATTATTCACGAGTGTTTCTCACTATCTGAAATCTCTACTATCTGAAATATCACTTTATGCTATTATTGTTATCAACTGGACAAACTTCATTTCTACTATATAGAGGGTTCTCCAAAAATTATGGCTGAATAAATGGGTGGGTGGATGAGTGGGTGGATGAATACAGTGATGAGTGAATAGAATAATGCATTAACTCCCCCCAAAAGAAAACTATGATGGGAAACTAGATGCCAGACAGAAAAATGCTTTATAGCACTATATAATGTTAAAGAAATAAAGTGTCATAATACTTAGCATAAATCTGGCCCACTTTTGTTCAGCATAAGCTGAACTAATTATATATAAGAAGACATCTGAAATAATTCTGAAAGACAATCTAAAATAAATTCTTTAAATTCATTGATGTCATCTCTCAAAAAGCAGCATTCAGACATGCATATAATTATGCAAGTCAATCATTTACATAGAGAAGCATAAAAGTATCCTGCAGAGAGAGAAAATTAATAAGAATCAGCAATTAACATTATTTTCTCTATTCAGACCTCTCAGATATTAAAATATAAGTTATCACACTGCACAATATCCAAGGGAAATCAGAGTGATGGCACTTAGAAAAGGAACCATTATTCTCTCCATTCAAAAGTAATGAAACAAGAGCAGAAAATCAGAGTTAAATATAGTTTTAAAACACTTTGGCATATCAATGCATTTCAACTCTCTGTTCAACAGCCTTCCTATATGTCGTACTGGGGCTGCCCTCTTATTTCCTTACCTATATTTCTTTTATCTTTATTTTATTTTTTTAATGTTTTTTTTTTTTTAATAGAGACATGTTTTTTATTTATTTATTTATTTGTTTGTTTTGTTTATACATGCACTGGGTACAGTCAGAAGCGCGGGAGGGTGAGAGAATTCACCAGAGCCAGAGCGGGGAGCAGAGCAGGCAGAAAGACCGAAGCACACTGCTGAGGGGAGCAGCGGGCGGCAGGAGAGGTCTGCGCACCATGTGGGACCCTCCTCAGGTGGCCGGGGAGCAGCCGGGGATCGAACCAGCGCCGCAGAGGTCGCCGGCAGCTTCGCAACCCAGCACTCAACCACTGTGCCACCGGGGAGGCCCCATTACCTATATTTCTTTATTCCTGTTAATATGTCCTTCACTCACACGTGATTTCTCCATATTTTTTTCCCACAGAGCAACCATTAAATAGTCCACAGTGATAAGATGCTCAATGCATAATGAAGGTGCATGTTTATTCTCAATTTTATGTCAATGTTCTACCAATATAGCATTGCCTTGCCCCCATACCTCAGTTTTTGCCCCCATACCTCAGTTTAGAATTGACACTTCCCAATAATAACAAAAATAATTTACTCATTTTAATCATGTAGTTTTTTATTTACTTGTTAGGGATTACACAGAAGTTCTATAAAACTTGCCTGGAGGATTAATTGCTAAGAAAGACCATGTCACCCTTTTTTCTTAAAGTTTTTGTAGCTGCCCACAGTCAAAACCACTTCCTCACTTTTCCATTGTAAAATGATCCAACTTGATTCACAGGAGGCCTAATCAACAAAAGAAATAACTATATACACTCATCGCACAAATAGTTTAAGTTCTAGGCATCGTGGTAGGCACACAGGACATAACAGTAAATAAGAACTAAAATGTCTATGCTTCTTGGTCCTCACATTATAGCAATAGAGTGAGGGAGACATAGTTAAAATAATACACAAAGGTATTATCAGAGAGTGACAAATACTAGAAAGAGGGCAAAGATGAGAATAGAATATCTTTGAGAGAGACAATGTGGATGCTGTAGTCTGGGAAACATAAGATTATTCTGTTCTATCTCTAAAGAAAGGGCCATTACAAGATATGTTTGAGCTTCATGAATATAGTCCACATAGAGAACCAGAAGCCAACTTAGAGAAAATGAGAAAGGGGTGTTTATTGGCAGAAAACCCCAGGATCCATGTCATAATTTGAGTACTCTCAGCTACAAGAATGAGAAAGGATTTGTCTGAAGAAAATAGAGGTTGGTTACTGACAAAAAACACAGTGCTAAGATGGCTGGCGAACCTCAATGGAATCGCAAATACTTCAGTGCAAAAAAGAGAACACATAAGTTGAGAAACGAGTGACCACAAAGAAGCAGCTATTCAGAAAACAATGATCTATCAATAAAAAAAGAAGAATACAATGTAGAAATAAATTCAGTGGGATATATGGAAACAGAGAAGATTGATGTTTTTACAATGTGATGACTAAGAACTAAAATAGAATAAATATAGATACACCATGGTAAAGAGCTGGAATTTTGCTTTAGCACGAAGGGAAACCACTCGAAGATTTCAAGCATACTTTTGGCATAACCTGGCCTAATATTATAAAAAAAAAAAACATAACTTAGGCTACTATATATGGAATGGATCAGCATGGGACTAGGTGGAAGCAGAAGGCCAGTTAAGACATTCAGGTAATAAATAATTATAACTTAACCTCAGGAAATGAAAAACAGGAGACACATTGTATAGACATTATAGAACTTGGTAATTTAGTTAGATATTGGATGACAGAAATAAGGACAATCAAGTTTAATTCTTAAATTCTTGGATTTAACAAAAGAGAATGTATATGCTCATTTTCTGAGGTTAGGAAGCCTGGGAAGAAGAATGTATTTTATCATAACACATATTTTAGACATTAAAGGTCAGAGTTAAACTAATTTGTTTCAAATATATGCATGTCTGTTGCATATATGCATATGTATATATGTATGTGTACATCCATGTATATATAAGTGTGTGTGTATACATACAGTGTGTATATGTATATGTGTATATATATACATATATATATATATATATATGTATACACTTCACATAAATGAAGTTCATATAAATGGAATTGATAGTTATCATAGTTGAGGTAACCACTAAGGAAGAATAAGTAGTCTGAAAAGAGAAAAGGACTGACCCTGGAATGAATCAGAAAGTAATAAAATGTTAGTTATTGCATTATTTGCCCTTTGCAGCTATAAGACATTGCCACAAACTTATTGGCTTAGAATTTTATTCTAAGATATTTTACGTCAGAAGTCTAAAAAAGTTTTTCAGGGCTCCTGGGTCTCAAGAGGAGAGTGTGTTCCTTGCTTTTTCAAGGAGTAAACAGAGGAAGGGGGATGGCATCAGCAGAATTGGGGAGAGCAAGGACATCTTAGATACCACTACACAATTCTGTATGTTCACTATGTCACCAAAAGACTTGAAATGAATGGCTGTGACTTCCCTTCACTTCTGCCTTTCAGCTCTCTCACATGATCTTATTGTAGCTAAGTCTAACTCATAGGAAAAGAGAAATATTCACAGCTCACTGAACAGTTAATGCTCCCCTATATTTTCGGCCTTACGTGCAGTATTAAGAAGTGTATTAGGAAGACCTCTAATATAATGAAATGTTAATTAGTGTACTGTTAACCGTGAAATTGGTTGCATTTAGGTGACAATATTGTGGTTCCACAAATATGCATCTTAAAAATGATCATTTGCTTATTTGGGTCCTTTTACAAAGAAATGGAAAAGGAGAGAGAGAATTGAAATCATAGTTAAGGACAAATAAAGAACATATTGAGTAGGTACTGTTATTTATTGCAGAAGTAATCCAGGAGGTCAAAATTCATGCTGATTTAATAATACTTCTCTTGTCTATCAAGATTTGTTTATGAAATATAAAGAAAGAAAATTATGTATTCTCAATCACAGTGTGGGAAATTCTTATTCTGCATTTTTCTCAGTCATATTTTATTTTACTTTTTTCCATAATCATAGTTAGAATTAGCCTGGAGGAATTGTCTATGTGGAAACATGACAGAAGTCAAAGATTAAAATGTACAGTGAGAGTCATCTGGCAGAATATCCTTACTATTTGAAGCCTACATTCTGAGTACAGAATTGCTACCAAGTGGCTATCCAGAATCCACTTGAGTATTTCAGGGACAGAAAACTCTCTAACTATGCAGAAAGACTTTTCTCCCTTTTGTCAGATAAATCTTTGGGAAATTCTCCAGTATTTGAAATCTGAGTTATTTTGTCCTATGCCCATAGGTCTTGTTTCCATCCTGGCAAATGTATACAACAGGTTAATTCTTCATCAGGATTCCTTGTAGCAGAAATGGAATAATATGTGTGTTTGTTTTTTCATAATATAGACTAGTATCAATGTTTAAGCATGGCTTTATATTATCTCATCTAGCCTTTTTTTAAAAGATTTATTTATGCATACAAGAACTGGGGTACATGCCAGAGATATGGGGGTTGGCAGAGACAGAGTAGGGAGCAGCAAAGGTAGATTCACTGATACAAAATGCTAAAGGGATTAGCAGGTGAAACAGGAGAGGTCTGCTGTACCATAGGTGGGTTAGCTCCCTGGCGAGGGGTCAGCTTAGGCTGTAGCAGTAATAGCATTGAGACTTAACCACTAGGTCACTAGGGAGGCCCAATCTCATCTAGTCTTAATGAAAAGTTTCAAGCAAAACTTCAATTAGTCTCCATTTACCATCTAGTTAGAAGTCATCCACTAATAGAACTGTAATAGCAAATGTCTATTAGGAAATACTGAAACAAAATTGAACATGCTGCCTTTTCCAGTGCTTTACCAACCAACCTGTCAATAAAAAAAGGAATTAAAAATTTAAAAATGAGAGCTGAGATAAAGATCTGTAAGTAGGACAAATTCAGAAATTAATTTATGCGTTTGACTAAAATACATCCTTATTTGAGTCAGTTTGAAGCTCTTTGCACAGTAGGGTATTTCACCTACTAAAGATTTCACAGCTGGCACATGCATGGCATCAATGTTTATTGGCATCCTCAATGTCAGTTATTTTTAAGAAGCTTTCTTCCAGTCCTCTGAATAAATTATCTATCAAGTGCAGCAGTGCATGACAACACCTAAGATACAATTTGCAGTCTTGCACAGGCTCTCATTATCTGGTGTAAATGAAATCCCATGTCATTAAACTTCTTTAAAATGAAAGCACCTTATATTAAAAATATGAGCAGTGAAAGACCTGCTAGGCCTTTCTCTTAGTCCATTATATATGCATAGTAATGAGGCTGGAAATAGGTTCAATCCCTCAGTGATTGTTTATTTTCCTTTGAAAGACAAAAGTTTCCTGTCAAACACATCATAGAAAAAGTTCAACCAGGCTAGTTTCATCTATTCCACTGGGGATATGCCTAGAAAATTGGCCAAGAGAAAAGACAACACAAGCAATGATGATAAGAAACAACATACTCTGAAGTTTACAAAGTTATAAGTCAACAGAATATGTAGGATGCCTGCTGAATAACTCTCAGTGAATCACACTTCTACGTGTCTGAAGGGTTTTTTTCCCTCACTATGCTGTCAGCTTTAAACAAAAATAAAAGTAGATGGATAGAGCTTGTCCTGGATCCGCTTATGTGGGTCTTATCAATTTCAAGCAATACTTTCTTGACAATGAATTTAAACATATCTGCAGTCTATCCGGCTATGTTTACTATGAATTTTGATGTTGTTCATCATGATGTGTCTCAAAGCTATTAGTGTTACTATGCTTTCAATCCACGAACTGAGATTCAAAACCCATCAAGAAACGTTTAGTCACAAACTGATATAAAGTCAACATTATCCACCACAACATGTTTTGTTCTGAATTTACCAATGAAATAAGCACACACATGATATAGTATAACATCTTAATAATGTGGGTGTTAAAGTAAAACATTAAACTCACTTATCAACTAATCAAGCTTAGGTGTGATTTCACTCTATTACCAGTGTGCTTTGGATATGGTATGACTCCATGTAATGCATATGAATCTGTATTATTAAAAAAAAAAGATAAAAAAGGAGAAAGAATTCTGGCTTTATCTCAAAGACTCTAAATGTTATTAAACACCTGATTTATGTCACTCTTCCCCACTATTCTTAATGCAAATACATTCAGTTTTTCTTATTTAGTACATTTTCATTATTTAGCATGTTACCAGTATTCATGGTAAATACTCAACTAGTATTTGTTGAATGAATGAAAGAATAAAAAGAACTTTCACATTCAAATTGTGGGGGTTACTTTGAAAATGTGTGTGACAAATAATCGCAAAGCTTTGTGGAGTTCCCAGTATTTTGAAGAAATGTGTATTAGAAAAATAGTTGCACTGACAGTAATTTAGAGGGAAGAGTGTAATTTATTAACCAATCCCAGAATATTCTTCACAATATCTCTGATTGTGGTAGATGAATTCTAAGATGATGTTAGTCTCTTGTTATTAATGCATTTGTATAATAGCTGTCCCTCAAATGTGTGATGAACCTTGGACTAGTAATTTGTCACGCTGATAGAATATTAATTCTGAGATTGGGTTACAAAAATAATCTCTTGGGCCTCCCCTGGTGGCGCAGTGGTTGAGCGCTGGGCAGCGAAGCGGCCCGTAGCCTCTGCAGCGCTGGTTCAATCCCTGGCGACAGTCCCACATGGCCTGCAGATTTCTCCTGCCATGCCCGCTGCTCCCATCAGCAGCGTTTCGTTGGTCTGCCTGTTCTGTTCCCTGCTGGCTCTGGTGACTTCTCTCACCCTCCCGCGCTTCTGACTGTACCCAGTGCTTGTATAAATAATTCTCTCTCTCTCTCTCCCTCCCTCTTCCTCCATTCCTCCCTCCCTCCTCACCCTTGGACTTGGAGAAACAAATAAATTTCCATGTTGTGAGCAGAACTGTTGAAAAGTTAAGGTTAAGCCCCTGTCCAGTTTGGACATGATGAAGTCCTGGGTAAATGAAGGAGTCAGCACCAACAATGCTGATCCAAACTTTGTGACCAACATAAATGATGTCACAATAAAAGTCTATTGACAGTCATTATATTGTGGTATAATCTGTTATGTAGCAATAGATTATCATCAGGTAAATATATAGTGTCCATTATATAACATATCAATAGTGGATCTATTAACATATCAATTTGTGAAATGTTAGAGTTTCTGGATGTTAGAGAGCCTCAATAAGAAATTTTATTTCATTTTAAGGTGAAATATAATACCTTATAATTTCCACCTATTGGATCTTCAATGTCGATACTAAACCAGTAAATAAGACAGATGAATTTTCTAGCTATTTAAAGGTTATATTTTAATAGGACACACAGCCAGTAAATTTAAAACTGAACACAGTAATTACAGATTCTGTCATATACTAGGAGAGAATAAACAAGATCTAAGACAGGCAGTAATTAGACAAGGTTCCAATTGGTTCCTGTGAGCAAAAGGAACATCTCTAAGGAGATGCTCTTTGAACTGGGTTGAAAAAAAAATCAGTCATAGAAATAAGTGGGGTAAGTCCCAAGGGGGCAAATGGAGCAATAAGAACAACATCCTAGAAATGAGAAAAAGCTTAATAATATAAAGAAATGGAAAGGAAGCCAGTTATGTCAAAGCATAATGAGAATTGGGATAAAATGTTGGTCAGGGATAAGTAGAAAAGACAGGGACTATAATTAAGGCATGTTTGTCAATGAAAGGAGTTTAATTTAAAACACACACACATATATAGACAATTGAGAGTCATTATAAAGTGTTAGTCAAGAGTATCATGGCTTTTTAAAAACCTCATTCTTTAGCTAATTAAGGTAACTTCTTAGATGTGCATTTGATGTAACTCTTAGATATAACTCTCAGTTATATTCAAGTACCTAAGAATTAACACTCAGATTATTACTTGGAAATGACTATATTCTCTTCTCTGGCTTTTAGGGAAGTTTCTGGTTCTCTTTTCTGAAAGAAATTTCCATCAAAATTTCCTACATATTTGGAAGAACTGTGATGGTTCTCTATAATCTCGTAGTGTAAGGTAAAAATCCATGACTAAATTTAGAAGCTGGGCTGAGGAAGTAGTGCTGAAACAATCATCATGATATCAGGAATATAAAATGAGACATGGATTCTAAACTCAGAGCCTCATATAAATGAGCAGTTCCAAGCCTGGCAACGTGAAATATCTGTCAACATAGAGGTGTAATGTAGTTTTACTGTATATTATAGAAGGTATCGTAGTTTAGTGGTATTCACTGGCTTCTCACATATTCTTTGTCTTTGATCAAATATACAAACACCACAATGAGGTTAATATTCCCTGACATTCATTGTTTAACAATTGCTGTGTAACAACAAAAAGCACAAGTAAAGCCTCAGTAGCATAAACAATAACAACTACACAGTTTGGTTGGAAGAGTTCTGATTCAGGCTGTGTGTTTGCTCTACAAGTTTCTCCTTCTGGGGCCCGGAGGTAAGAGACAGAGATGCTTAGGGCATTTACTCTAATAAGACTAACATGGGGCCTCCCTGGTGGCGCAAGGGGTTAAGACGCAGAACTATGAAGCTATTGCCAACCACTGCAGCATGAGTTCAATCCCTCGCCAGGTAGCTAACAAATAAGGCGCAGCAGACCTTTCTGGTCTCGCCTGCCGCTTTCTTCAGCAGTGTATTTCAGTCAATCTGCCTGTTTTCTCCATTCTGTCTCTGGTGAATCCTTTCACCCTCCACACCTCTGGCCTGTCCCCCAATTCTTGTATGCATAAATAAATAAATCTTAAAAAAATACTAAGAGGTTTAAAACTAATAGAAGTGACCAAAGTACATCGATGAGGATAAATAGGTTTTTTTTTTCATTTATTATTGTACACTTAGTGGAATGATATTAAAATGAAACGTACTGCTGCTGTAATAAGCAAATAATACCACTAATTGCATAAGATATATTTGAAGTGATTTCACACTGACAAAAGAAAGGTGGTTATCGAAGGAGGATGGCAGGGATGAGGGTGCTGACATAGGTAGAGGGGTCTGATTGGTTGGTATGGACAGTGACTGGATATTTGGTGATGGGTATGGTGTCATAGATGCAGTTGTTGAGATGAGAAACTGCATGCTCGAAACCTATACAGTATTGTATACTATTACATACAAACACCTATGGAATCATGCTTACAAAAGACTTTCCTTTTACACAATGATAAAATTATTCATCTATTTTGAGTAATTTTAGCATTTCATACATTACAACATGTATGAATGCTTTATAATTTATTTTGATTCTGTTTTCTTAAATTGAAGATATAAGCGAGAGATTAGAAAATGATCCTCTTGTTTTCTCCTTCTGTGTGTGTGTTTGTGTGTATTATTATCTCTGAATAGACTATGATAAAGCTTCTAAACACCTCACCATCTGATCTAAATTGTATAAATAAGCTTTGAAGACTCTTAGGTATTTATAGGTTTATTTCTGTGGAACTATGGTTAAAAGTTCAGACCAGATACATTTTCATACTGCAAAATTCAGACTTTTCAAACTGATTTTTGTGGTCAAAAGTCATTTCTTTTCCTTTTAACTACATTAAAACAAAGACACTAGAGCCTTGCAGGAGATGAAAGTTTGCTTTCCATACATGATCCATTTAAAATTCACTGTATCATCCTTAGCTAGAAATGACTAGTTTATATGCCATTGAATTTTTGACATGATTAAAAGAAAATAACTTTTAAAAGCCATATATTTATTCTTAGCAAAAAGTAGTAAAAGGGCAAAAAATAATTAATTTACCTCCTCCTATATTTCTACTCCAGGATTAGTTTTCTTAAAGACATAGAAAATAAGGTTTATAAATATAATATAAATGTTGAACCAATTACTTTGGCTAGAAATATCTTGAGTCATATGCATAGAATTTGTAGTTAAGTTAGAAGCCATTACTAAATCAAAGTACTATTCTTAAGAAAATAAATTTACTAAAGGATTATCGTAGACATAGTGGAATGATATTAAAATGTATAGACATGAACCAATGGAAATGTCTCTAAGAATGACTAACTCCATAATTATCTGTAGAATCACCTAGAAAAGCCGGAGTTGAAATTTTAGATATTCTATTAGTAAATATGGTCAGAGAGGATAGTGCTTTATAATCAAATAAAAATGTAGAAATTCTTCAGATAATTTGCATTTGTGTTTTTTGTAAACATTTAGAACCTTTAAATTATTTATTTCTAATGCTCTGAATAGTCAATTCAAGTATATTGAAGAAGAACAAAAAGGAAAAGATAACTCAGGAAAGAACAGAAGTGTATCTATTCTGTTATGTGTCTATTTTTGCCTTACAGCACTGAGGTAAAGACTGTTCATCATCTAGATAATGGGCACATCATTAAGAAGGCTAAATCATGATCTCTCCAAACTCCCATTAAAAGATTTAAGAAATTCCAACTGCGATAAAGGCAGAAAGAAGTTAAAAAGCAATTGGGAAGGGAGAGAATAAAATGTTAGCAAAGTAAATAATTGTCAAACCTGTATTAGTTCATTATACTAAAATCAAGACATTTTATTTGCAAAGTTTACCATTAGAAAATCGAGCCAATTTTCTTTGTCATTTTTAGATTAAAGATATATAAAATAACCAGTGGAATATTTTTTATGGGTAAAAAAAATTCAAATTTAAATCTTTTGAAACATGCACCTCTGGAGGGAAAAAAAAGAAACAATTAAGGTTGAAAAATTATCAATGTAGTTCTTTGAGTAAATTGTGTAGTGATAACTTTTTTCTGCACTTTAGTTACACATCATAAAATAATTTCAAAGCATCATTGTGAAAGATTTAGGTACTGTTTCATTGTACTGCATGCTGCAAACACTGACTAGAATTTCCCCAGCTACTTACTCTATTGTTTATTCACTAATGTATGAATTTCATAATGGGTTTGCATTTTCAATCACATTAACTTCCTGTGTCTATTATTTATTTTTAAAGCATGTTTAACCAAGGAAAGCTATAGCTGAGGAAATAAAAGCTGGTGTTATAGTAATAAATTTAAGCACATTTTAAGGGATAAAAATGCATAACATCAAAATAGTAAAATTACTCTCTAGTCCTCTCAGAGACATTTGAAAAATCCTGCTGGTTTCTTTTCCTGAAATGATGTGAAGGATTGTCAACATCAATAGAGGGCACTAACAGGCTGTTCTGGAAAGCCTTTCATTTCCTTGCTTGTGATAAATGAAATCCCACTGAGAAGACAGTACCTTTCAGCTGCATAAAGTTGCTGGTGTGGTATTGGGAAGAAAAAAAAAATGCATTGTTCTGAGCTGAAAGATGAATTCACAAATCCAATCTTTTGGAATGTGATTCACTTTTCCTATATCACATCTTATCTACAAGTTCTGTATATTCTCTTTAACATACTATATTAAGTCTGTGGCTTTTCAAATAAAATTTATTCTAGTTTAGACCTTATTGTAGATCACTAAACTCAATACCTAAGAATATTTATTTATGCAGTCTATTCTTGGTGATCTATATTGATGGAGGTATATAAAGATATTCTTATGTAAGAGACATCTACAAATAATTTTAGGTTTTGGTATCCTACATCTGTATTTTGTTTTTGAGATCTTTTGTTGTTATTAAGCCAAAAAAGCATTACAGAAATAAAACTATGGTGAAATCCAAACTTTAAAACAAACAAAATTATATCTAGAGAGATTTGTTTAAACATTTTGAAATGATTAAACATGGACAAGTGTGACAGGGATGCTCCACAGGATGTGATTTCTAGAATTTTCCAAATGCCTTTCTGAGTTAAGGATGCTGAAAAGTACAATCTAAACATGAGTTTAGAAGCAGAAGATATGGAACATTTGTGTACAGTGTTGGTGCCAATTAGCATTTATCAACATACAGACTATAACAGCAGCTTAGGATGAGACTAGAGAGCATTTTATGTTTATATTAATATTTCCCTTTATGTGATAGTGTTTTCTTTCAATTTGGAACAATTTGTACTATGTGCATGTCTAACTAAAAAGCCATCTCTCCTGATAAAGATTTCTTGATTTTTTTTGTAGGAATAATTATATAAGATGTCTTCAAAAAGACATCTAAATATGCCACCAGTGATACAACTACACCATGCTAAAAATCTCATTAGGAATCAGAGGTAGATTCAAATTCATACACTACTGTACAACATTCAGGTAATGACCTTTAGAAGTGTGCTTAATGAACCCCTTCTTTAATTCTCAAATGAACACAATTTCAGCTGTTTAAATAAAAATATAAATGAAAAGCATATATGGCTATATGTGTTTTCAATAAAGGTATTATCAAATCTCTCATCTCTCACTTTTTTCAGATATAGACCCTTCAGTTATAACAATTTTAAATTGAATTTAACAAGAATTGACATAAGTGTATTATTTCTATAATCACTGTGACACAAAGTCTGTCTTTTGGCTTAATTTTTTCTATTTTCTATCTCCTATTGCCTCTTTGCTAAATTAGCATAAAAGTTTTTAATTATATTAGCTAAAGCACAATATGTAAACTAAGTGCACCTGGAATTAGATAAATGTTGTTCAACATAATAGACATTATTAATGAATTTAAATTTATGTACATATCTACATATGCAAATCTAGTTTGCAATCATATATTTAAATCCATTAATAAAATAGTAAATATTTATTGAGAAAGCAACATGTTAGTGCCCATATCTAAAAATAGTTTTCTGAAACTTCAAGAGGAATTCTTAAACTAAATTTTCTATCACTTGGTAAAGGAAATTCAAATTATTGAATACATTTTATAAGTCTTATTTTGAATGTGAAAATTTATCAAATATTTTGAATATGTATCTTAGGTAAAGGGAAATAATGGCCATTTTTTTTTTTTGTTTAATGATCTTACAATTTAATTAAAAACAGTTTGCTATTGCCTGAGGTGTTTAAATGTTTAACACCATTATAATGCTGTATTTAACATAATACATAAATTTCCCTCACTTTCAATTAACATTTTCTTTTACATGTAATCAGGTTATCAAAGACTACATTTTCCTTAAAGACTTTTTAACTAGCATCTTTAATTTTTTAACACTGTTTATCTCTATGACTCAGTCTCCTTTTATATATATATTTTTTTTCTATTATTTATTTATTTATACAAGCACTGGGTACAGTCAGAAGCGCGGGAGGGTGAGAGAACTCATCAGAGCCAGAGTGGGGAGCAGAGCAGGCAGAAGGACCGAAGTACACTGCTGAGGGGAACAGCGGGCGGCAGGAGAGGTCTGCGCACCATGTGGGACCCTCCTCCAGTGGCCGGGGAGCAGCCAGGGATCGAACCCCTTGGTGGCTGGGGAGCAGCCGGGGATCGAACCGGCGCAGCAGAGGCCACGGGCAGCTTCACAACACACCGCTCAACCACTGTGCCACCGGGTATGCCCTCCTTTTATATTTTTGCCATTAATCAATTCTTATTTAAACATCAATTAATTAAATACTTAGATAAGCATATAATTTTAAACAATACTATACTAGATTTTTCCTGTTATCTCTTAGTGTGTTTACATGTGACTATTTAACAGGTGGTTTTTAAATGATAAACTGATATTTACATATATTTTTCCAAGATAGTCATATAGAAATCTCAACTAAGGAAATGTACCAGAATAGTCAATAGAGAGAATGCACTACAAAATACTTGCAAAAAGTATTTCATCTACCAGTAACATTTATAAGATAATGAAACTGGTATGCCTTTGTGTGTTTCCCAGATTATTTTTTTCATTCATAGAGAAGGATCCTGTGATTCAGAGATGGAAAGCAACTTCCCAAGTATCATGGATTTGGGAGCAATATCACCTTAATTTATTTCAATTAAATTAAGACCTTATCTATAACTAATTTTATCTGTAATAACCCTAACTTTAAATAAGAACAGAATCTATAATACTTAGTGTTAGTTCTGCAAAATATGTAGGATTGAGAAACAATCCAATAAATAAAAGCATATTATATAATAAAAAATATTTAGCCAATACTAACTTAGACATTACTTATATAGCATAAAAGAAATTTATGTAGTATAACTATTTACAAGATCTTT
This sequence comes from Talpa occidentalis, assembly GCF_014898055.3. NCBI lineage: Eukaryota > Metazoa > Chordata > Mammalia > Eulipotyphla > Talpidae > Talpa > Talpa occidentalis. Next base: position 72,297,535 of record NW_023604295.1, on the reverse strand, counting down.
TGTACACATTATTTCATTTATTTTTCTCATACCCATCTGGCCTGATAACCACTACATAAATTTTATCTCAATGTTATGAAAAAAAAAAACAACACAACAACTGATATCTGCAGACACCACAGATTGGCCCCAGTTTATAAAGTCCTTTTGACAACAACAAAAAAGGGATACGATCACCTACCCTATGCCACCCTGGGGTCTTTTACATTTCTAAGGGTAATATTTTTTACTATATCTATCTATCTATCTATTTATTTGTTTGTTTATTAGGATTTATTTATTTATTTATACAAGAACCGGATTACAGGCCAAATGTGCGGGAGAGTGAGAGGATTCACCAGAGACAGAGCAGGGAACAGAACAGGCAGACTGACTGAAATACACTGCTGAGGGGAGCAGCGGGTGTGACAGGAGAGGTCTGTTGTGCCATGTGCTACCCTTGCAAGCAGGCCAGGATTGAATCGGCACTGCAGAGGCTGCGGACGGACAGCTTCACAACATGGTGCTCAACCCGCTGTGTCACCAGGGGAGGCCCACTGTATCTATTGAAAGAAAAGATTGTATCAACAGAAGTCTCAATGTTTCTATATCTCTGTTAATATGTGAGAAATAATGTTCCAAGAAATGTCTTAACATTTTATGCAATGACCCAAATGTCTATGTGCCATAAGTTCTATTCAAGAAGATAACCTCAGAAACACAGAATGAATAAAATCATTATCCTTACTTTCAACATTCTTATTATCCATTAGGGACTTAGAGAACAATAAAAAATGAATAAAAAAAATAAGATCAGAGAAACTACAATGAAATTGTTCAATTGTGTTTTCAGATTATGGTAAAATAATAAATTTGGATGGATTGGAAAATTCTGGAATGCCTTCATTCTGATTATTGGACTTAAAATAGGTACCAATAAAGGTATGAAGCACGGAGTCATAGAAAGCAGGGAGCATTTCAGGTGAGTACCAAACATGAACCAAGGTAACACATGCACATTGTGACCCCTTTCTCTGATTAGAATAAAAAATTCAGTGTAATATAGATTACAGTGATTGGAGAAAAAATAATAATTATAGACACAATAATAACAAAAATAAAATAGCATTATTGTCATTGTATTACTTATATTCAGTGTTTAATAAATAGCTGTAATAATAAGTATGAAATTTTATTTTCATTACAAAGTTTTCATCCACCAAGAAGAAAATTGCTCTCGGAAATAAGATCAGCCTTACATTTCAAGGTATTAAAGAAAATTGGAGCATATTTAAAGCATATTTTGAATCCCTAAATGTCTGAAGTGTGATGTCTACCTATTGAAAAATCTATTTTATTTTTTAAAAGATTTGTTTTTATTTATTTATACATACAAGAACTGGAGTGTAAGCCAGAGGTGTGGGGGTGAGAGGATTCATCAAAGATAGAGTGGGGAGCAGAACAGGTATATCTACTGAAATACACTGCTGAGGGGAGCAGCAGGCAAGCCAAGAGAGGTCTGCTGTGGGTAGTTCCCTGGTGTGGGTAGTTCCCTGGTGTGAAAAGGAACTCTTGTCACAGTAGCTGGGGATAGCTTAATAGTGTTGAAACTTTAGCCCCTGCACCACCAGAGAGGCCTGGAGAACCTATTTTAAATCAAACAAGCTCCATCTAGTGTCTAAGCTGCCATGTTGAGACTTCCAGGTGAAAAGTAAACAGTCTGACTCAGCATCCTAACTCAGTTTCCTATCAGTGACTATGAAATAACACACATTCAATGATTTCCTCTCATCGGTAACAGCTCCTCTTTGTTCCTTATCAGTGCTTAGGAAAGAAATAAAGTATTATCTGTTAATTATTACAAAAGACACCACACTGCAGCTTTCTGTCTATAGATTCCTGATAATCAATCCAAAAGTTTCAAATTTACAGCACTCCTCTGCTTGATCTTTTAAAACTCCCTTATATTCTGTTTCTGATGGATACACCTTGGGATTGGTTATAGACCCAGAATCATGATTCCTATTGTTAAAAAAAAAATTTTTTTCTTGATTATTCTGTAGCTAAATTGCTTCTAGATTGACGCTATTGAGTAAGTATGGAGTGTGGGCCAGAAAAGATCAAAGATCACCCTAAGGAAAGTCAACCCTAATCTAGTGGGTTAGTACTTTAACCTTACAGCCTACTCAATCCATCTCTATTTTTCTGGAACTACCAACAAGGCTGCCAAATGTGATCCATACACTTGTCCACTAGAAACTGAATGGGAGCCATCAACTCATTTCACACAGGTCAGCAAACAACAATCAAAGGCTAATGGCTTTCTGTCACCACCAACCCAGGCTTGGTGCAAAGGTCGAACTGGAGGTTAGAGGCTCTGCATCCCATTACCTATCCCACGAGTTATCTAGTCCCCTTCTAGAAAGCAATTTACTCAGTGCAAAATTGAAAGTACTACCTGATTCGCTGTTTCCCTGAGCTGCTTTCAAAAACGCCTTAAAGTTTCTAAAGTAGCAGTTCTGAGGAACTGGGCTCTTTGTTAAGTATTTTAGAGTTTCCAGGGAGCAGTGGTGAAAGAACTAATAAAAAGTTAGTTTATGTTATGCCAAAGGGGAAATCAACATTCAGTGCATGACAGAGACTTGGATTAAAATCCTCATACAATTGTGAAAATATAAAATATAGTCACACAAATGTGTTTTCATGTTCTCCCCGGTGGCGCAGTGGTTGAGCACTATGTTGCGAACCTGCCCACACCCTCTGCAGCAATGGTTCGATTCCCGGCCACCGGGCCAGGGTCCCACATGGCGCACAGACTTCTCCTGCAGCCCGCTTCTCCCCTCAGCAATGTACTTCATCAGTCTGCCTGTTCTGTTCCCCGCTCTGGCTCTGGTGAATTCTCTCACCCTCCCGCGCTTCTGACTGTACCCAGTGTTTGCATAAATAAATAAATAAATAAATAAATAATAAATCTTAAAAAAAAAAAAAAAAAGAATTGTCTCCTTTAAAAAAAATATGTTGGGCCTCCCCTGTGGTGCAGCGGTTGAGCGCTGGGTTGCGAAGCTGTCCGCAACAGTGCTGGTTTGATTCCTGGCTGCCAGCGAGGGTCCCGCATGGCGCGCAGACCTCTCCTGCCGCCAGCTGCTCCCCTCAGCAGTGTACTTCGGTCCTTCTGCTTGTTCTGCTCCCATAAATAAATAAATCTTTAAAAAAAAAAGTGTTTTCAAGAAAAAAAAATATATATGTAATATATTTTTATATATAAATTGCAGAAGGTAACTAGAAATTGATATTAGTGAGTAGAGATGTAAATTCTGGACACATTATTAGAAAACTGGAACTTTGTGAACTAAAACTGACTAAAACAATCAATTTAATATTAGTATAATATGACTCTACCAATATTTATTTTCAAAACTAGTTTGCTTCAAACTGTTTAAAAATAAACTTTATAGGTCTTATCATTATTTTTAGGATAGTTTTTCCTAATATTAAAAAAAACTATTAAATGCAAAATTAAAAAGCATGAGTGAATCTACTACGAAATTAATGAAGATTAAGTTTCAGGCACCCTCAAATGTATAGGTCACATTTAAAATTCTGGTAATTTTTGTCAGTTTTATTATGTTTTTCAAGAAAGTCCTTCAAATTATGTAATATTAGGCTCCAAATAATTTGGGTGAATACCTATTAATTGACTAATAACATCATGAAGCTATAAAAAACTATAAACACTCTATCTCTGTATTTCCCAATCTACACAAAAATCACTAGAAACAATATTAGAAAAGATTCCTCTCTGTGGGCCTCTGGGGGGAGACACAGTCTAAAAAGTGCACAGTTTTATCCTGCAAGCTCATAGCATAACTCCACACAGACCCTCACATGCAAACAAAAGCCCAAATGTGAATGCAAAGACAAAGGTTGGGTGAAAACAGATACTAGGAGCTTTAAAATGATCAAAAAAAATGTACTTTGGAGGAAATCTAAAATATGTAATTTACTTAGATGTCTAATTGCATTTATTTAGGCATAAAATTACATTTACTGAACACAGAAATTACAAGACTTTCAATAAAAATTTCCAGTTTAACAGCAATGCTTTGTAGGGTGAAATAATTTTCAGAATTCACGAAGGTTTTATAAGATCATATATTCTTTATTTTATACTTTAGTTGAAAGAATAATCATAATGATTCATCATATTGACTTTCTCATAAATTTTGTTTTATATGTGAGCATATTATTCAGACTTAAGTATCACCAGCAACAAACCAGTGTTAAAATATTGATATATGAAAATCACCTTGGCATCAAATCCAAGTTTAGAAAAATACTGAACCATGTTTCAATAAGCAAATATAGTTTAAATTCTAAGATGTTTTGAAAGCTATTTTCTTTCTATTTTTTAAAATTATTTAGAGTTGGAAAAAATGCAGAAACTTTCAAATTCTCTTTGCCAAAATTTTATAAAACATTAATATATTTTATAATCATTGTGGATTTATCAAAACAGACGTTAACAGAGGTCAGTATTAATAAATCAGCTACAGATATTTGAATTTCATCCATTTTTTTCTCTCATGCCCTTTTGAGGATGCAATCCAGAATGCCACATTGTATTTTTTTGCTGTTGTTGTTAACATAATCTCTAACCTGTAACAGTTTTTTTTTTTCTTTCTCAGTCTTTCATTCTGTTTCTCTTGTAATAGGAATTGTATTTATTGCGTGAAACAAGTAGATACTGCTTTCCACTGATTATCTATTATCACGGTGATTTTATTATTAATATTATGTCACAAGTAATTTAAATGTGAAATCAGTAGTTCTGTGAAAGCACATATGTAAAACAACATAATATTTATGGAAATGTGAGTAAAAACAATTTGAACATGTGCATTATTTTCATATAATTCTATGATAAATTTTAAATTTATTCCATTATCATAATATTTGTGAAAAATAAGTAAAATTTAATCTCATTTTATATGTGATAAAACTGAGAATTAGCAAAGGCACTGGCTCCATATCACTTAGCTGATTAATAACAGAGCAGAATTATTTTTAAAAAATATTATAATTCATATGCTCTAAACAGTCTCACATGCTTGAATTTTACTGACAGCTACATATGATTACATTTTTGTAGAATGTAAGATCTAACTCCTGAAGGAACTATATCTTTTTTTTCAGCTGTCCTGTAAAACTTCAACTCCAACAAACAAAAAAATTACACACCCTAATAGAACTGTTGTTGCCAATCCCTAGTGCGACTAACAAACCCTGTAGTTTGCACATATTTTTCTTTGTTTTTCCATTAGGCAGTGTCAAATATTCCATGTATGTAAGCATTGTGCTAATATGTTTCACTAAATTCCAGTGAGCCAAATAGTCCTTATCTGAACACTAGCCCCCCAATCCCCGCCCCTCTTTACATTGTCTCTCATTTTAAAAGGTGTCACATTTAGAAAAAGCCTGACTCTATAACTCTTCCTCAAATTTCCTTGTCACCAAGTTACCATGAGACATGAGCTCTGCCTTGAAGTGGGTATTATTTGATTTACAAAACTATAAATTTGAATATGCATGACTGCATTCCATCAACAAATGGAAGTGGTATATACATGATCACATAAGCACAAATAAGTTAGATGAAAAAAGTGTCTTAAATGGCACCTCTGACACATCCCCTTCTTTGTCTTTGCCGGCACCTAAAACTCCATGAGGAGTTATCGACAGTCAGTTCACAGAGGAAGAGAAAGCTCAGACCTGGTTTAGAGATGGTTCTGCAAGAAATGCAATCACCACCCAAAAGTGGACAGTGGCAGTACCACAGCCCATTTCTTGATGATGCTAAAGGACAGTGGTGAAGGGGAATCCTACCAATGGCAGACCATCTAGCAAAGCACTTGGTCTTTTACTTTAGTTTAGAAGGAGAAATGGCCAGATGTAGAATTGTATGTCATTCATGGCTGTGGCCAATGACTTGGATGAGTGACCAGGGACTCAGAAGGATGTGATTAGACAGTTTGTGATAGGTAAATTTGGAGAAGTATGTGGATAGACTTCACTGAATGGGCAAAAACATGTGGAGAAATGTGTCTCTTATGTGAATGCTTACTAAAGTGTGACCTTAACAAAGGAACATTTTGTTAATTAAGTGGATATGGCTTATTCTATGGACATGAGTAAAACTCTTTCCACCACCAGCCTTGGCTGTGTCCAAGGTGATCCTGGTGGCAGAGGTGGAGGCTATACCGCATTCCAATCACCAAGGTAAGTTTATCTACAACCACTACTGAACACCCAATTTACAGCAACAGAAACTAATGCTGAGTCTTATATATTGCACTAACCCCAGGGTGATCAGCTAAGTTAATTACATTGGACAGTTTCCATTATGGAAAGGGTAGCTTTGTTCATATTGATGGTCACTTACTCAAATATTGTCTTCCTTACATGCAATACTTCTTCCACAAACTTTTGTCATGGATTTATATAATGCTATATCCACCATCATGGTATTCTACACAGCATTACTTTTGACCAATAAATTCACTTCACAACATTTCCTCCATAAGCCTGACACAGCTGGCTCAACAGAACATTGCAATGACATTTTGAACACCTAGTGAAAGCACCAGCTAGGTGGTAATACATTATAGGGCTGGAGAAACATTGTGCTGAAGGCTAGATATGTTCCGAATCAGTGTCCAATATATGGTGCTATTCGCTCCATAGTCAGAATTTTTTTTTAAAGATTTATTTATTTACACATACAAGAACTGGGGTACAGACCAGATGCATGGGAAGGTGAGAAGATTCACCAGAGACAGAGGGGGGAGCAGAACAGGCAGAATGACTGAAATACACTGATGAGGCAAGCAGTGGGCGAGACAGGAGAGATCTGTGGCGCCATGTGGGATCCTCCCCAGCCTGCCACGATGTAACCCACACTGCAGACGCTGCGGACAGCTTCACAATGCTGTGCTCAACCACTTGCTTCTTTTTTTTTAAAGATTAATTAATTAATTAATTAATTTATTTATTTATTTATTTATACAAGCACTGGGTACAGTCAGAAGCGCGGGAGGGTGAGAGAATTCACCAGAGCCAGACCCGGGAGCATAGCAGGCAGAAGGACCAAAGTACACTGCTGAGGGGAGCAGCGGGCGGCAGGAGAGGTCTGCGCGCCATGTGGGACCCTCCTCCGGTGGCCAGGGAGCAGCTGGGGATCGAACGGGCGTTGTGGAGGCTTCCGGCAGCTTCGCGACCCAGCGCTCAACCACTTGCTTCACCAGTGGAGGCCCCATAGTCAGGATTTATGCAACAAGGAATCAAGGAGTGGAAATGGTAATGATACCAGTTACCATTGTGCCCTAGTGATCCAATGACAATTTTTTTTTGGTGTCCTGTTCTCATGACTTATATTCTGCTGGCCTGGAATTATTTGTTCCATGGGAGAGAAGAATGCTTTTACCAGAAGACACGACAAAGAATCCATTAAATTAGAAATTAAAACTATGATGACTTCTCCTAAAAAAAAAAAAAAAAAAAAAAAAATGAAGAGAGTTTTATTGGTTGGGGGGATTGGTCCTAACTATCTACAGAAAATTGGACTACTACTACTACACAATGAAAATAAGAAAGAGGATGTCTGAAATACAGGTGACACCCTAGGGCAGTTCTTAGTGTAACCATGCCCTGTGATTAGGAAATGGGAAAGTTTAACGACTGATCTAGGCAGGACTATTAATGGACAAGAACTTTCAGGAAAAACAGATTTGGGTCAATCCATCAGATGAAAAAAAAAAAAAACAAAAAACAAAAAACAGGTGAGTTTCTTGCTGAAGGCAAATGAAATACAGAATGAATAGTGGAAGAAAACAATTATAAATACCAACTAAAATCACATAACTAGTTATAGAAACAAGGAGTATACCACTATGAGTATTATTTCTTATTTTGATATGAATATGTGTGTATATCTATACACACATAGGTACATCAAGTCTTTGTTTTCCTCTTTTATTCCATCATCTGTCTTCTCCCACATTCAGTTCAATACCTATACCACTTCTATATTCTTTATCTTTAAGGGAAGTAACAGTAATAACAGATTTGTTAGCATGATTAAGTTGACACAATATTGTATACTTCCTGTTCATTTAAGTAATCTTTAGAATCAAAATTTTGGTAGTGAATATGATGATATTTATTGAATTAATTGTTTCCTATACCTTATGCTAAACAACATGGAATGCTGAGATATTTAAGGAAAGATTACTGTACTCCAGGGGGCATTTGTATTTAGAAAAGGATAACAATGTGAAGGACTATTAATTATCATTATACTTTTGTTTCTTTTTAATTTTTATTTTATTTTATTTTTTAATTTTATACATTTTACATCATTTTTCATTTTTGCACAATGTATGCATTTTCATCTTGGTTATAGTCCCCATACAATTCCCACCCCCTACTCACCTCTCCACCCATAGTATGTCTTTGGCTTATAAATAGATGACTGGATCAAGAAGATGTGGTACATTTACACAATGGAATATTACTCAGCAATCAAAAAAGATAAACTCATGCAATTTGCAGCAACATGGACAGAGCTGGAAAAGATCATGCTCAGTGAAATAAGTCAAAAAGAAAAAGAAAAATACTGGATGGTCTCACTCATAGCAGGAATTTAGAAAAACCTAAATAAGGGACCAGCAAAAAACTAATTATACTAAAGTAAAAATCAAAATTATTATTATAGTTTAATTCATATTTTTAGAATAATATTGGAGTTCTTTGTTGTCACCTTATATAGAAGAAGTCTTCTGGGAAGAAGTGTGTAAAATCAAAAGGCATTGTATAAAAGGATAAACTTCATAACAATAAATGCATAAAAATGACAGAATTGTACACCATTTGAATACAGTTGGGAAAAAAGTTTAAAGTAAACAATTTAGAATTTTCTTATTTCATCCAATTACTTTCTTATGTATTCCTTGATGAGATTTAATTTGTTATAGGATGTAGAGAAAATGATAAATATGTTTCAATTGTATGCTTATAAAAATGTACCAAAAATACCAACAATTCAAGAGAATATATTTAAGGGATACTTTTCTTCTCTTTGGAGAAGTATTATGTTTACTTTGGCACAAATACAAGGTAAAGTTTATCAGTCATAATAGTCATTTATGATTAATATAGAACCAAATCTATTTATCTATATATCTACCTATATAAATGTATATTTTTTAAAGTTCAGGCTTTCTTAATCAAAGATAAAGGAGAAACCTAATAAAAATATGAAACATTAACAGTTGCTGCTAACAATTTTCAAAGTGTGAGTAGTTACTTGCTACAAATCAAAGGTAGATTTTTAGGGATTGGTTTACAGGGACATTGATGAAAATTCAATGGCTTCTTGAAAATTTTGGTCTCCCAACAACTATACTAACTCTAAAATCTTCAGCCCCCACATTTTAAACTATCTTTACTTTTGCTTTTGAGAAATACAAAATAGCTGGTTTTAAGAGATGGCTCCAAGCTGATATTGAGAGTAATAAAAAGGTACCAACCTTATAAGTATAATTAAGAGTTCAGAAAGGTTTTGAGTACTATATTTCTTTTAGTACCATCAGTATCTCATAATGTGTATCAGAACCATAACTTGCCAACTCAAACTAAGTTTAGGATGGTGATTGAATCAATGCTAATTTCTTTTCAGTGAGACATTTTCTCAAAAAACCTATGATTTCATCAATAAGATCTGGAAAGGCAATTAAAAGATCTACATTGTGGTAAAAATTGCTCAAAATTCTGTCTTTAATTACACAAATCATAGGCAACATTCCTAATACAGAGGAAAAGTACTGAACATTTATCAAGTTTTCCAACTGATTACTTACATGATTTGGGACAAATAATTTAACTTTTCTGATCTTTCATCTCCATCTGTTAATTTATATTCTATGAAGCACTTTTTGTGTCTTAGCATATTTGCAAGGTAAACTAATGCTAAGAAGGAAAAAAGAAAGTGTCATCTGGAAAATGAGGATAATGATACAGTAATTGTCAGTTAAACAGTTTGAATTTTTTGGAAGAAAAATATGAAGCAATTTGAAGCATTATTATTTAATGAAAGCAGTTCTATCAGTAAGTCACATTCACATGTGCATAACTGTATAAATTATAAATGAATCTTTTTGCTTTGGGTAGAAAATGGGAGGTAAAAAAATGCCATTCATCGATAACTTGATATATGAAAAGTAAAGAAATTAGTTTTATCTACTAGTTAAACAAGCAAATCAACCTAACAGTGAAATATCTTCCTTTCAATGATATAAAAAAGGTTTTTTAGACTGATATGTTGGCCTATCACTGTATCCATGCTTCATGTATATACTAAACCATTCATCCATAGTTTGGGTGTTTGTTGTATTGAAACAGTATCATTAAAATTACCCACAAACTTAACTAGGAATCTTTTATCTTAGATGTGACATCATTACTTCTCAAATATTTTACAGTACGTTTTCATTAATTATATTCATTTTCCAAAAAAAAAAATTGGTTGCCTGTTGCATGCCATGCATTAGTAATTTCGATATTTTTATAGATTGTACTAAAGTTTGCTACATATGACACATGGTAGATGGTTGTACCTGATTTTTAATGGCACAGCAGCTGATGCAAACTAGCCAGTTGGAGGAAGGGAAAAAGTGGTCTCTAAAGACATTTGATGTGTATTCCCCAGGTCATTCGCCTTGTATATGGCAAGAATGTGGCCAGGGAACCCCACAGGTTTCTCTTCTCATAAAACCTTCTGTTGAGATTGGCCACTTATGTTTCAATCCTTTTCTCTGTCACACTAGTAAGAAAATAAGTGGAGATCTAGACTACTCCAGCAAGACATATTGTTTTGCATTCTCTATATTTATAAATATTCTTTTATTGGTTGATTAAAAACAAAACCTAACTTTGAATTTGAAGTTATCAAACCTTTTTTTCCCTAAATTTGGGCTCCATAATATGTTGGCCAATTTTGTGGAGAAGTTATTTAATATTTATTTACTTTCTGTTAATAGGGATGATTTGCACTGACTTCTTTTGAAATAGCTTAATTAATAATTTTGGAAAGTTTAAGCAATTATTTTTATAATCTGCTACAAATATTGAAGTGAATTACAAAAAAAGTTATTGGCACATGGCCTCATAAAGCTAATAATAGCCATTGTAAGACTCCTGACATGCATAGTGTATTATGACATAAAATGTATACTTTAACTATTAGCTGTGTAATGTATAACAACACTGTGAATAAATAAAAGACAGAATATGGGTCTTTTATGGGTCTTTCTATGGGTGGAAAAGTGTTAGAGAGGCCTCCATGGTGACCCAGGGGTTAAGACTCAGGCTGTCACTGCTATCTCCTGAATTCAATCCCTGGCCTGGGAGATAACCCATATGGCACAGCAGATATATCCTGTCTGGCCCGCTGCTCCCCTCAGCTGTGTATTTCAGTATCTGCCTATTTTATTCTCCACTCTGTCTCTGGTGAATCCTCTCACCTTCCCGCCCCTCTTGCCTGCACCCCAGTTCTTCTATGCATAAATAAATAAATCTTTTAAAAAAGAGTGTTAGAATATATTTCTACAAAGGAAATTCTGATAAGAAGAACAATTTCAATGGTGGAAAGTGTGTCTTACTCAAATAGCAGTTTGACATTGGTCGTATACACTAAATGAGAGGTTCAAAATATAAAAGGTTCAAAATGATTAAAATGTGGCCAAATCAATAAAAGACTTAAGTCTAGTCTAAAAAATGAAAGTTGAAATATGCATAGAGACTGACTGGTGCTCATTCTTTAGGATACTGTTAAGTGTGTGAAGGTTCTGATAAGGTAGTCTACCAGTCTGAGTAGTAGTGAACACTCTATTCAAGGATCCTTAAAAAAGTTGAAACTATGTTATTCTAAATACTCATTCTTTTCTTTTTCCTTATAAATGATGATATAAGCCTGAGGTACTGGAGAAAACCATGCAAATACTAGATGATTAAAAATATCAAATCACCTATTACTTTAACTAAATGTGTATTTTTTTTTTTGCCATTTTGAGAGAGAGAAACTTGGAAAGGCTTATAATATGATAAGAATTAAATTAATATGTGTATTTTTACTCTTTCTCTTTAATAGGGTATTGTTATGTGTTTGGGGATAAGAAGATAATTTTCTGAAGTTGAGATGAACCTGATGAGTCATTTACAACAGACACGTGGCAACAGCCATCTCACTGATATGTGGGAAAGAAATATTCAACAATTTCCAATATCTTTTTTAAAAGATTTATTTATGCATACAAGAACTGGGGTATAGGCCAAAGCTGTGGGTGGATGAGAGGATTCACCAGAGACAGAGTGGGGAACAGAAGAGGCAGATTGACTGAAATACACTGCTGAGGGGAGCAGTGGGTGAGAAGGAGAGGTCTGCATGCCATGTGGGTAGCTCCCTGGCTGGGGATTGAACTCATGTTGCAGTGGCAGCAGATAGCTTTGAAGGTTGTATTTTAATCCCTTGTACCACCAGGGAGGCCCTCATTTTTTTAAGATTTATTTATTTATGCATACAAGAACTGAGGTACAGGCCAGAGGTACAGGGGGTGGGTGAGAGCATTCACCAAAGATAGAGTGGGGAACAGAACAGGTAGACTGACTGAAATACCCTGCTGAGGGGAGCAGTGGGTGAGACAGGAGAGGTCTGCTGCACCATGTATGTAGCTCCCTTGCCAGAGATTGAACTCATGTTGCAGAGGCTGCGGGCAGCTTCACAGTGCTATGCTTAACCCCTTGCACCACCAGTGAGGCCCTTCAATATCTTTTTTAATCCATCTTGTTTTTTTAAAAACAATGGTAGTTATAGTGTTTACAGTTTTCTCATTAGAATAATAAAATTTTCTTAGGTGACAACATATTCAGGGTGAAACTTAATGCTTTAGCTTTTAAGTATTTAGAATCTTATCTACAGAAATATGAGACTATTATAACACAAAAGTCATAAATAAGCTCTATCAATATTTTTGCATATTTACTTTAGAAATTATAAGTACAATTTCATTTCACACAGTAAATTTTGCAATGTGAGAATTTCTTCCCCAGAATCTTCTCTGTTTTCAAACAAGTGATTCTGATTAGGTTGCTTCCCTTCAAAAGTCTGTATTTATTTTTCCAAGACTACAAACACAAGCAAGGATATGTACGTGGTTCTCCGGTGCAGAAGGTTTGGTGTACACTCATGTTTTAATCATTGACTTGAGTGTTTTAGGTTTGCATTATTTTCCTTATTCCTCTGCAGATTTTCCTCTAAAATTCAAAAGACATGTTTTATATCTTACTGACATTGATTTTTTTTTCCTTAACAGTTTAAATTATTTTTTTATTACAGTACAGACTCAAGGAAGTGTTAAGGAGAAAGACATTGTATTTGCTTGATGGACGGTAACAAAAACAGGGATTTTCTTACATACATATTCCATTACAGTTATGAATAAAGTTGATTATTAGTGCATTTGAGGAAAGAAGATTTTGTAGAACATGGCACTGGAAATTTTAGAGAGGGAACTGTAAAAATCAAGGAGTTAAATTAAAGCTCTAAACATTTTTTTTTTCTTTTCTGCCAACCTTCATCTGAAAATTAATACCTAACTCACTTTTCTTGAGAATCTGCATGCAATGTAGTGTGAACAGTGAAGCTTCTACCGAGACTGAGCACGTATGGAGATACACATATCAGAGTTTAGATTTTACAGCTAGAAAAATCCTCACAGTAAGAAGGATATGTTGTGTTATCATACATTTACAGAGTAGTTTGGATTTAAGTGTAAATTTGACTTTCCTGGGACTGTTTACATTTTACTGCATAACTTTTTGAGGAATGAAAATATTGGTGTTCAATTAAAAATATTGGACATAGTGTATAAAATAGGGAGGATTTAGCAAAAAAATAAGTATCTCAGAGATCCTAAATTTATGCTATGCAAGCTGCCTGCGATCTGCTTATGTCAATCGTATTTCTTTTCATTGACACATTTGTTGAATCCACGTTAAAATATTTTTCTATAGCTGCTTAAAACAACATCAGTCAAAAATCCACATAGATCATTTATCACCCTTCTCCTACTCATCACCCAACAGAGACTGCTCTGAATTTTGTGTAACATCTTTTAGTTGAAAGGACATTTACAGAAAAACATGTACATGCCGTAAATTTCAGCAAACACCAAGAAGCAATCTGCCTTCATAATTTAGTGTGCAGGCTAAGTAAAAACCAGAACCTCTGGTGAATTATTGTTCCCTATAGTCATAATGTGCCTTGTTTCACTGCCCATAAAACAATATGAAAAGTGGCACTGTGATGGATTCAGTAGTTATACCATATGCCAGGATATTTCCCTGAAAATATATTTCCTTAAATATCTAACAAAACAGGTATCTCTTCATGGACTGATGCATATACAAGTCTGAAACATTTTCTGCATACTTGAAAAGGCCCTAGAGGAATAAAGGTGTTTAGCATCACTCCCATAATTAAATGCTGGAGGTTCATTGATGGCAATTGTATGTTCCCCGTATCTGATTTGTTGCCACATAATCATAACCTAGAAGGATATGTGCCCACAAATCTATCAGGTCTGGGTGCTAATATGCCATCTGTGCCAAAGATTCTAGAGGATTTCAATGGCTTAATATGTAGTATAAGATGCTACTCTGGAACAATAGTAATATTTGAACAACCAACACAATGTTTAGAAAGATATTCCTGATCTCATAATGTTAGTGATAATATTGGCAAGGAAATGAAAAAAGCAAAGCAAGAGTCTGTACATTAAGGTGAACAATAAATCATTACATATTATTTACCAGTGGTTTAATAAGTCAGTTTTGCAATGTAAATAATAAGAAGACATTCTAAACTTACCAAAAAAAAAAGTTCAGCTAAAATTTTCACTGCATCGTTTGTATTTATTATTCTATCTCCACAGCAAACACAGAGGCAGAACTATAAAGAAAATAGTAAATATACTTCAAAAAATGAATAATTAAATGAATAAAATGTTTCCAAGCATTAAAGTCATTTTAAAAAAGAAAGTTTTAGTTATATCAAACCTTTTGTTAAATTGATGTAATATGACATTTCTCTTTTTTGCTAGTTATCCTTTCCTATTTTGTTGTTTGTATTCATTCCTTTCCTTTGTATTAATTCACTTTTGTACATTCTTTCCATGAAAATGTTGAAAAATAAGTGTAAGATGCTAACTTTTAAAATGCTTTATTTAGTAAAAGAGCATTATCTCATAATTTGAAGAAAAAATACAGTAGTGTAATTATGAGAGTTGTTTTGATGAGGAAAAATACCCCTAAAATGACCAATCAGTCAGACCTGAACTTGTAGAATTAAAAAAAAGGTGGGGGGGGGAGTAATGAGTTTAACTTGATTTTCCCTTGACTCCATTTTATTTGTAGGTACATGTCTTTATTCCTAGGTACAGGTCTTAGTTACTCAAAAAGGTATTATTGTGATTTGACTTCTAGAATTCATGAAAGCTACCTATCTCTCCTTAGAAAATTCATCAAACTTTTGTGATGTATTGAGTCTGACCATAACGAGAACATGTAGGATTATTCAGTTACTTAATTTCTTTTTGAAAAGTATATAAAAATGGGAAACACATATTAATTGTGCTAATTTAAGTGTTTGATTTTTTTATTATATATATATTTTTAGATTTATTTTATTTCTACATACAAGAGCTGGGGCATAGGTCAGAGGGGGGCAGTGGGGAGGAATGGGTGTGAGAAAGGATTCACCAGAGACAGAGTGGGGAGCAGAACAGGAGGATGGACTGAAATACACTGCTGAGGGGAGCAGCAGGGGAGTCAGGAGAGGTCTGTTGTGCCATGTGGGTAGCTCCCTCACCGGGGGTCAAAAACTCATGCTGCAGTGGCTGCTGATAGCCCCATTGTGCTGAAACTTAACCCCTTGTACCACCAGGGAGGCCCTTAAGTGTTTAATTGTCATTTCATTAATAGATGTTGATACGATGTCTACTATGTAAGTACTTGATTTTTTTTTATTGTCCATAAAATTATCACTATTCTGTATTCTCTAAACTAAGAGTTGCCTTTGAGTTCACAATTATACCTTTACCCACCATTAAGTTGTGCCAATTAATGATTCACAATTAATCATGCATTATAAATAAGACATGGAATATGGATACTTTTTTTTACATAGGGATACATGATTTTTTAAAAAGATTTATTTTATTTATTTATGTATACAAGAGCTGGGATGTAGGCCAGAGGTGAGGGGTGAGGGTGAGAGGATTCACCAGAGACAGAGTGGGGCACAGAACAGGCAGATTGACTGAAATACACTGCTGAGGGGAGCAGCAGGGAGACAGGCGAGGTCTGCTGTGCCATGTGAGACAGCTTTCTCACTACAGTTGTGCTGTAGTGGCTGCTAATAGCTTCAGAGTGCTGAGACTTAATCCCTTGTGCCACCACAGAGGCCCTGTTTCATACTGTTTTCAATGTACACCGAGGAAGTGGTTTCTGTCTGCAACCAAACCCCAGAACCAAATAGAGGAAGAAAAATGGCAATATAAAGCCTTAACTGTCTACCACTTTGGTTTTAAAAAAGACTGGCAAATTAATCCCACTCTGAGGAAAACAGTAACCATATATATTTATATCTTGTCAGTAAATTTTAGAGTATTTATCCCCCCAAAGATAGAAGGAAGAAGATCTCCACTCTTAAAAGTTGTGAAAAATTTGAAGAAATTTCCCTTTCCTACTAACCTCAGACTATAAATTAATCTGTTCTTGAGTAGAAAGTAAATTGGTTTTCTTGAAATGTGACTATGATTGATGTTTGTCCCTTGCAGGATTGAATATTTGACTGACTGCCTCATGAAAATAAACTATTTATTTGGGGGTATGTCAAGAAGTGAATCTCCTCATCTTCAGCCCAGAAATCCCGTAAGTAGCTTCCCAGTCATTTGCAGAAGATTAAAAGTATCTCTTAATACTACAGTGTTATAGTCTTGTAGTCATTGCTGTGGCAATAGCACATTCTTTGGACCAAATCAATCCTGCTATTTAAAGCATAACAATATTGCAAGTCTTCAAAAAAGCACATAGGTTGGAGTGATTCTACCTGGTTTTATCCTTTTATATGAGCCCCAATTCTTGTTCATAGATTGTGAAATTTCTGCACCTCTTTTTTTATTTTTGTTGAAGATTTATTTATTTATGCATACAGGAACTGGGGTGTAAGTCAAAGGTGCAGGGGGTGAGAGGACTCACCAGAGATTGGGGAGCAGAACACTGCTGAGGGGAGAAGCGGGCTAGGCAGGAGAGAGCTGCCAGTGATGTGGGAAGCTCCTTGGCTGGCCTGGGATCCAACTCCTGCTGCAGTGGCTGCGGACAGCTGGATAGCACTGTCTTTAACACCTGCGCCACAAGGGAGGCCCCAATTTCTGCACCTTTAAAATATACTTTTTAGGGCCTCCCCGGTGGCGCAGCGGTTGAGCGCTGGGTTGCGAAGCTACCTCTAGCCTTTGCAGTGCCAGTTCTATCCGCGGCTGCTCCCCGGCCACCAGAGGAGGGTCCCGCATGGTGCGCAGACCTCTCCTGCCGCCCGCTGCTCCCCTCAGCAGTGTACTTCGGTCCTTCTGTCTGCTCTGCTCCCGGGTCTGGCTCTGGTGAATTCTCTCACCCTCCCGCGCTTCTGACTGTACCCAGTGCTTGTATAAATAAATAAATAAATAAATAAATAAATAAATAAATAAATAAATAAATAAATAAATAAATAAATAAATAAATAAATAAAAACATGCCTCTATAAATAAATAAATAAACTATACTTTTTATCAAAGTTACTTATGAACCTCCTAGGAAATTATTAAATATATATTTTCAGTATGAATAAGAACTTCCTGTGGGCATCATCTTAGTTTTGCTGAATGTAAGATAAATTGACCCGGTTTTCCAGTTACCTTATGCAGCTGTATACTGCAAATTGAGATGTCAAGTATATTTATTTTTTTAATTTTTATTTATTTAATTAATTTATTTATTTATTTATTTATACAATTTATTTATTTATACAAGCACGGGGGGTACAGGTCAGAGGCGCCGGATGGTGAGAGGATTCACCAGAGGCAGAGGGCGGAGCAGAACAGGCAGAGGGACTGGTCACCGCTGAGGGGAGCAGTGGGTGAGACAGGAGAGGTCTGCTCGCCTTGTGCGTTGCTCTGTGGCCGGCGGGGATGGAACCCGCACTGCAGAGGCTAAGGACAGCTTCACATCGCGGCGCTCAACGTGCTGTGCCACCAGGAGGGCCCAAGTGCCAAGTTTAGCTTGATTTGGACTTTGACCCCATTATAGTCTTAGACACATGGGCATCTCTTAGTTATACCAATGGGTCTACTGACATGACTTTTATAGCTCATGGAAGCCATCTACCCATCATTTGAATTTTCATTTAACTTTTCTTGGTCTATTAAAATTGATCATAACGAGAACATGCAGGGTTATTAACAGTTGCAAATAATGTATCTGTTACTCCAAATAAATTACTGGATTGCAATTTATTGGCCAATTATAACTAAAATGAATTATGAGGTAAATTCTTTATGGTGCCCAAAATACTAGGAAACTAATATGAATAAGATAAATGAAATTTATAAATACGTATTTCCTTACAGAATAAATATATCAAGCTGTGCATCTATTGCTAATTAAAACCAATGTTCAGGATGATTATTGCTGATATCTTTTTGTATTTTAGTACTTTAGAGGGTTGATTTGGGATACTGGAATAGAAAATACTTATTTTAGTTTTCCTATTTCTTCTATTTCTTCTCTATTCTTTGACAACAATGTCATTAATCTAGAAAATATCTACCAAATTTTCTAATTTTTTTCAAAATAGATCACTTTTTTTAAATTATTTTTATTTATGTATGCATACAAAAACTGGGATATAGGCCAGAGGTAGAGGGTGGGGGTGAGAGGATTCACCAGAGACAGAGTGAGGAGCTGAACAGGATTAAACACATATGGATGTTTTTAATGGGAAATATCTGTGAGAAAGATGGGGAGGGAGCAGGATAAGGCCTGGAAATGTGGCATAACTTTATGCAAGTCTGACCTTGTTTTGATGTCATATCTAAGAAGCCATTGCCCAATTCAAGGTCATGAAGAGTCAACCCTAGAATTGCTGATGAGAGAGTTTCATAATGTTTCCTGTCTTTGGATTTTTTTTCCTCTTTAGTGAATTTTTGTATATGGTATTAAATAAGGGTTCAATTTCATCATGTTACATGTGGATGTAAAGTCTGAGAATCATGTGTTGAAAAGGTTCTTACTCCTTTATTGAAAACTTCGACACTTGTGGAAAGCTATTTCACCATAATTTTATGGATTCATTTCTGGATACTCAATTCTATTCCATTGATAAATATGTCTGACTATCATGATTTCAGTATGTTATCTTGATTATTGTAGGTTTTTAGTAAATTTTGATATGGGAAAATATAAATGTTTCAACTTGAATCTTCTTTTTGAAGATCATTTTGACTATTTTGAGTCCATTAAATTTCCATGTTAATTTTAGGATCAGCATGTCAATTTCTGTAGAGTCAGCTGGGGTCACAATGAATAGGGATCAAAATGAATCTGGTAATCAATTTAATAAGCATTGCCATCTTAGCAATGTCTTCCAATTTGTGAATATAGGTTATATTTCCATAAAATGTGTCTGTCTTTTTTATTACTTCTCACTAAGTTGTATATATAAAATTTCATTTATTTGGTTATTCTAAATATTTTTAATTTTGATGTTAGTGATAAAAGAATTTTCTTAATTTATATGGATCATTCAG
The DNA here is from genome assembly GCF_014898055.3 of Talpa occidentalis. NCBI lineage: Eukaryota > Metazoa > Chordata > Mammalia > Eulipotyphla > Talpidae > Talpa > Talpa occidentalis. The sequence goes on along the minus strand of NW_023604295.1, from coordinate 72,277,604 downwards.
TGTAAGTGCTAGAGCATAAAATTCAAGTCCTATAGGATACAGTTGAATTTTGTATATAACATTCTATCCCTCAAACTTGCTGAAATCGTTTATATTATGTAATAATTTGTGGATTCAATAGAATTTCCTACATAGACTATCATGTTATATTCTTCCATTCCAATCCAGATAGTCTTATTTTTTCTTCTTTCTTTATTTCCCCAAATAGAGCTACCAGCAGAATGCTGAGCACAACTGGTGAAGGCATTCTTTCCTCCCTCCCACAATTTAAGGGGAATAATAATTTAGTTTCAACCCTAAATATGTAAGATTTGATTCTTTATGTTGGCCTTCATTAAGTTGTGTCAGGTCTCTTCTAAACCTTGTTGGTTGAATCGCTTCATTATGAAAATATTGTATTTGTTTTTCTGTGTTTGTTGAGATGATCATATAGTTTTCATTCTTTGTTCTATAATGAGTTATATTCACCGGTTTTGATTGTTAAAACAACATTGCATTTTTGGGGAAAAACTATCATATATATTTGTTTCTGTTGTGGATGGCAGATTATCTCTCTGGAATTCACTAGATTGTGCTTTTATTTTTCAGTGGAGTTTGTCAAAACTCCATACTGAATCTTCTGTTATCACAGACACTGACAGGTATAATTTTATTTCATGTTTTGAGTCCCATTCAAAACTGACTGACCTTCACACAGTATACAGACTGAAACATTTCTGCATTTGGAGATATATTTGTACCCGAATTTGTAAAGACCTACCGAGTATTGTGAGTGTGTTTGTCCCAAAATGTCTCCTTTCCCTAGTGAATAATAATCTCAACAGTTATAGGACCATTGGGAATCATTTTGGTATATACTGAACACAATGTGGAAGAGGACTTTCCCTAGACACTTGGACAGTACTTCTGACAATGGGTTCTGAATCCAAAAGTAATAGTTCATATTTGGGAACTAAGGAAGGGATTGTTGGGGAACAAGTCCTCATGGATCCCACATTTTTAACACAGTCTTATGAAGTCCCGACTGCATTTTGGATTCAACTGCTTTTCAAGGATATTTTTATAATCATTTTAAAATAATAGAGCTACTTTATTCCTCAATAGCAGAGGACAGATTTGTCCACTACCTATCATCAAATATTTGGGTTCCTTAAATTCAGGGTTTTTCTCTTGCAATGAATTATGTGTGTAAGTTATCACCTGTCTTTCTTGCTATCACCTGGTGTAACTTGGAATCTGCATAACCACCCCTAAATCTTGATACTGTGGCTACTGCTACTTATGTGTCTAATAAATTGTACTTCATTATTTGATCCATAATTTTTGTCTCTTCTACTAGCTTTTATACCCTGGTGGCAGGTTAATTGTCAGCATGCAAGTAGGGCAAAATATCTCACCTTTCAGAGTTCTTAAACAAAGAATTGTATTTATTATTGGGGTAACTACCCTCATTTCTTAGTCTCCCATTCTTGATATTTTTGGTAGGGAGAGGTATAGAGATTCAGCATGGATTTAGCTATGAAAGACACAAGATACACATCTGGAATGATTTGAAAATATAAAGTAAGGTAGGGATTTATTTCTGGTTCACCAATTTCTTCACTTATAAATCAGAGAAAATATTAATATCCTCTTCATAAGGGTTTGTATGCCTTAAGTAATGTAATATATATAATATTTTCAGAGAAGTATGTGGCATTTATTAAGAGGTAAATATCATCATAACCTGTTTACCAATATAAAAACAAACTTACTTATAATAAGTAACTTGAGAAAATCCTTTTGGAAACAATCCTAGGTTTTCCCAGCTACTAAACTTTGGGATAATTGAAGTATAAAATATTTCATGTTATTTATATGCTGCCCACCCCATTAATGTTGGTCAATAATTATTGATGTGCTTCATTTCTTATATATGAACACATAAAATATAAAAATGAAGGTGAGAAATATCTTTAGGGTAAAACAGGATTATCTTCTCAGTGAAAATTTCCAAGATTCAATGGGCAATAACAATTTTTATCATTATTTTGAATAAGTAAAACAGAAAATGATCAATGACAATTTTCATTAAAATCCAAGTGACTTACAATATTTTTTTAAATCAGATTTTTTTAAGATTTATTTGTTTATGTATACAAGAACTGGGGTACAGGTCAGAGGTGTGGAGGGTGAAAGGATTCACCAGAGACAGAGTGGTGAACAGAACACACTGATTAACTAAAATACACTGCTGAGGGGAGCAGTAAGTCAGGAGAGGTCTGCTGAGCCATGTGGGTAGCTCCCTGGCCAGGGATTGAAATCATGCTGCAGTGGCTGTGGATCGCTTCATAGGTTGAGGCTTAGCCCCTTGTGCCACCAGGGAGGCCCCAATTGATTTATAATATTTATGGGCAATGGGCCTCCCCTGGTAGCACAATGGTTGAGTGCAGGGCTGCAAATCTGCCTGCAGCCTCTGCAGCGCCAGTTCGATCCATGGCCATCGACAAGTGTCCCATATGGCGTGCAGACCTCTCCTGCCATGCCTGCTGCTCCCCTCAGCAGTGTACTTCATCAGTCTGCCTGTTCTGTGTCCCGCACTGACTCTGGTAAATTCTCTCACCCTCCTGTGCCTCTGACTGTACCCAGTGCTTGTATAAATAAATAAATAAATCTTAAAAAAAAAAAAAAGCAAACATTTATGGGCAATGTATAAGGCAGTTATAACTCTGAGAATAATATTTAATATAACTAAATATCTTGTCAACTTTAATGTGTTAATACACTATGACTAGATGTATGAGTGACTTGATGGAAAATTGATTTTAATTTTTGTTGTGTCGTCATTGAAAGATAAACTGCATTCTTCATATATTATACATTAATGTCTTCTTAAAAATACTGCATTGAATTTTAAAAATGAAAAAGAAAAGCAAATAGACATATTAACTAGTAAGACATTCCATGCATTTTTTACCTACTATTTTCATGCCCCAGCATTATTGACTTTGGCCCACAGATAAACCCAGTCACCATGAGTGATAAACTATCACCAAGTCCTATTGACTTTTTCTCTTTTGTTGTAGTTTTTGTCAGGTCAATGAATTATCGCTGGCTTACACTTAGTTCTTCAAGGCGTAAATCAAGATTTTAAAAAATGTTAGATTCTTATAAGTTTAGAGGTATAAAGCCAAATAAAGCCTAAAAAGATTATGTAAGATTTAGTTTAACTGAAATGCCTTCCTCTGATTCATAGGATGTCAATTTGTTATTTATTAATGATCAGAAGTGGTTTATTTAATAAATTTTGAATTTGTCAATGAAAATAAAGGGAAAGTTTGTATTGGTTTTATTTATACATTCGAACTTCATTAGTCATAACATAATGATAAAAATGATTTCTATAGATGCAGCTTAATGAAGGTCGAAAAACAGTATTAATAATCTCAAACTTTGATTAGTTTAGCTTTTGTTAGATGCAATATTAAGTACAAGTGCAGGTTTATCTATCTATCCATCATCACCATCATTATCATCATCTACTCATTTACCTATCCATCTAAAGTCATTAATACTACTTGTAGGGTACATGTATTAATATTTCTATTTTTAGAAGTGAAAATGAGTCATAATGTGCCTAAGTAACAGTGCTCATCTAAAAAAATCTATCTCGGGCCTCCCCGGTGGCGCAGTGGTTGAGCGCTGGGTTGCAAAGCTGCCGGCGACCTCTGCGGCGCCGGCTCGATCCCCGGCTGCTCCCCGGCCACCAGAAGAGGGTCCCACATGGCGCGCAGACCTCTCCTGCCACCCGCTGCTCCCTTCAGCAGTGTCTTCACTCCGTCTGCCTGCTCTGCTCCCCGCTCTGGCTCTGGTGAATTCTCTCACCCTCCCGCGCTTCTGACTGTACCCAGTGCATGTATAAACAAAACAAACAAACAAACAAATAAATAAATAAAAAACATGCCTCTATAAAAAAAAAAAAAGATTTAAAAAAAAATCTATCTCACTTAACAGACAAAACAATAAACATTGCTCACTTAAGCCTCTTTCACAAAAGTATATGATGGGACAAAAATATGAATTCAGGTTATTTTATTTAGTTCCTATAGGCACTTAGCAATCACATTATGATATACTACCCCTTTAATGTAACAACAGATCTATAGATAACTATTATTAGTTTACGGATGGCAGGCTAGAAACACCAGGTATTAGGAGGCTTAATTAGCATTTTATCTTTACCATTTACTAACTATATGGCTCAGAACAAGATTTTCTGTATTATTTTCTTTTATAAAAATGTCCTAATATGCTTTTACTTCTATCAGTGTACACACACTTCTCATCCTTCCCAAATCCTTCACCTCCAGTCTCTGCTGTGAAAACACGATTACTAACCTTTATACCTGTTTATCCCATTCTCAGCAAGGAGCTGTGATACTAGGTCAGAATCACTGCTCATCAACCGTACTCTAATGTGCATATTGCAGTGGGTATTGCCACTCCTAACCTGATCTCTCACCCTCTTCCCAGCTTTTGAAATTCTACACTTGGCTCAATCACAAGAATTGCTCTGAGCAAAATCCCTTCTTTCTTCACATTCTTGCTAAATGTGCTTTTTTCCCCCCTCTCCAAGTTAAATTGGTTTCTTTTTAAGGACACTACTTCTCCTATTGAACTTTCAACAATGATTTTTTTTTTTTTCCTGAAACCTCTGGTAACACTAAACCTTCATATGTTATAGATGTTCTCCTTTCTCACAGTAGCTTCCAGAACATTCTCCACATCCTTACCTACAATTCCCTAGAGTTGAACCATCTTTGAGATTGTACTTTAATCTTCCTAGTTATAGTTTACTACCAAACTCTAAATATCTTTTCTCTTGTGTGTTTTATTTCTTGCAATGTTTTCTCTCTTTCCAGTATACCTTCTAATTTATTTGATATTCATATTTTGCTGTTTAATAACATACAATAGAACTTACAGGATAATTAGGGCAAATCATATAAACAAAGCTCTCTCAAAACTGTTGTTTAGTTTTGCACATTATTTTTAATGGGAAATAGTTTTTAAATATATATTTATAGAGATACACATAAAGCAGAGGTCCTGGAATGACTAACAGCAGATACTAATTTTCTCCTTTAGCTGGTTCTGGCTGGAATTTAAATTCAAAATTATATACCCTAACTAATAGAGCCACTCCGTATTGTGATAGTGATGTACTTTAATAGTTTAACATGTGGGTTGGAATGATAAACAGCTCCTAAGAATATTCAGAAAACTAATACATATATTTAATGAATCCCATTTCTGTCAGAAAGGTAGCCCCCAAATTTATTCATCAGTGAGGGACTATTTTACTGAAAAATGATTTGCTCAAGACGTTGCTATAAAGAAATGAAAAATTAAATTCCCAGACTTTTTTAAATGTCTAATTTAAAAATTAAATTAGAAGTGATACATTCATGCAAGCGTTCTTTTGAAGTACATGTAACCAAAAGACTATCTTAGCCAGTAAAATCCTCAGCAATGGATTCTCATATGTTCTACTTGTGAGTACTGGCTACTTCCAACCAAGAGAAACTCATTCTTAAGTGTGTGTCCTAGTGCACTTAAATTAGAGTTGCCAGTAATTCTTGATGGAAGATCTACCCACCCTTCTTTTGCACATACTATCTTTCTTTCCTTCCCTTTCTCTCTCTGATCTTTTTATGTTTATAAACACTTAATATAATAGGATCAACTTTCAAAAATACTAGCCTTTCTTCTTAAATATTGTGTATTTAGTCAAGTTAAAAATAATCAGGAGTTAAATGGTATTCTTTGGTGAAATATACCTTGATGAAAATTAATAACTCATTCCCCTGTTCCCAATTTCTCTGACTCTCACAGGTACAAAATATTTTAAATGCAAATACATATCTAAACTTGTGCATTAAAAATAAGCCAAGAACTAATTGCTATCTTCAGATTTAAGGTCAAGGCATACACAGTAAAAGCCACAATTAATAATAAAGTTAATATGAGATTAGTATTAAAATTAATCATTTGTTTTCTTGGGTTGAAGTTAATTATCTTGTTTTCCCAGCCCCACCAGAGTTTTTTATGACCCACTCCAGAAAATAGGGCATTATTGCTTAGAGCTAAGTATCCATCATTAGACTGTAAGCAGGGACTCTGCTTTATTAATCAGTCTCCTTTTAATTTGTTTTACTTTGTTAAAATTTATTTTGAGAATACCTGTGATATTCAAAAAGTCCAAAAAAATCCTGGGATAGAGAATCTTAAAGTGGAATTGTATCATGGATCTTAAGTGGTTTTCCTACACATAAGAATCTATTTTAAAAATTCTCCCTTTAAATTAAATTTTGTTTCTATCTCTTTACTTTCCTCATAGATATCATCACTTTCATTTAAACTCACACATGCTCGTAAGCTGTTTAAGCAGCATTGACATTTAAGATCCTATCACAATTTCTGTGCCTTTGTTGCATTAATTCCAATGTCCGAGTTACCTTTTTTCTTTCTTTCTGCATTGATAAATCTCCCAAGATTCAGTTTAAGTACAGAATTATCAGTAAAATCTCTCTTTATTACCATCATCCATGTCTTTCTCCCTTCTCTGAATTAATAGTCAGATGAACTCTGCCATCAAATAGATTAACATACCTTGGTGATACAAAGAAAGCAAACTGCAAAAAAATAACTAATAGCAGGAGTCTGTGTCAAATGAGTGATACAAACCATAAATGTATGTTGAGGAAAGAGACATCATCAAGAACTGATAGAAGATTTGTGTTTTAACAATGACAACACAGCCACAAAGAAATATGTTGCAGGTTTTACAATATGATCAGAAAATAACTTTGGAAATGGATATAAAGGTGAGAAAATAGTCTCCTTTCACTCACCTGTGCAAAACTTATGAGAACATGAATGTAAGATACAGTACATTAAATAACACTTATGAAACTAAAGTATTCTCCAAATCACAAGGATTCCTAAGTCCCATCCCAAAATAATTTCAAAGACAATTCCCTGACTTAAATAAAATTTGGAGCAACTGAAAACACTATAACTTGCAACAGTATACATTTTTTTAAAGTAGCAGAAACTTCAGTTACATTAAAAGAATATTGCAAACATAGCTATTTAGTGAGAACTTATGAGGTTTTCCTAGCATTGTTCAAAAGAGAAATAATCTGATTCTCTGTGATTTGCCTCAGGTATTCAGACAGGAAATTCTCTGGAGGGAGAGGGAAATTCATCTCATTACTATAGCATGACAGAAATATTTCTTAAAGAAAATCAAATTCTCTTTGTTCCAATTCAATGCTCTCCAGATAACGATCTGATCTATCATTTGTTTTCCTAAGTTGATATACTCTGCCTCACTAGGACAGAGTTTCTTATGACCCACTTCAGTCAATCAGACAATAATGCCCATTGCACATTTATAAACAGGTCTTGTGTTTCATTAATCAGTCTCCTGTGAAATTGGTTCACTTGGTTTCTATTATTTGTACAACTCTCCTAATAAGTCAATAAAACAAAAAAATTAAAATGGAACACATAGAATAATTATGTATTCAGTGCATTATTAAAAATTATGCATTAACTGTGTAAGTTATTAAATCAAATAGAATTTTGGAAGTAATCCAGAACCAAAATATTTGTATTATCAAATAAGCAGAATGTATTCAAAGGAAAATGATTGTTAATGATTTTAGCATTAAATTTTAGATAATTGACATGAAACTCAAAAATCATTATTAATATTGGTGAAAATTTCTAAAATTAAAAAAAAAACTTATGTAAGCTAGAATAAAAATATTTGTAATAACTTTTGAACATTTTAATCAATTCCAAGGGTTGTTGACCTTGCTCTTCTATAACCACTATGTGGTCATATGTATTTGTGTTGATGATGAACTAAGTTGAAACTAAAATGTGTGTGTGGGAGGGGTGTTAAGAAAATGAACATTTAGTATCTTACAGATTCCATAGATTTTTGGAAATCACATAGCTGGACATCTCTGGCTCAGGGTCTATCAAGTGCTATGTTCATCTGAAGGCTTACCGGGGAAGGCAAACCCACTTCCAGGGTGAGTCATTTACATGGAGCTCATGGTGCTGATTGTTGATTCTAGCAAGTGAGCCTCTCTACAAGCTGCCTAGGAGTCCTCAGGACATGATGGCTGGCTCCCCATAGAGTGAGAAAAGTAAGAGAAAACCTGTAAAAATGGGCACTCTCTTTTATTCTAGGTTAGGAAGACTGTGTCATCACTTCTACCACATTCTAATCTAATTGAATCTCTAACTCTGAGTCAAATCAAAGGAAGAGGAAAATCATGCTCCGCTCTTTTTTCAAAGGTTAATAAAAGAGAAATTTATATTCTTATAAATACGTTCCTTACTTTTAGTCTGCAAATGAGTTTTATCTTATTTTATATTTTATGTTTGTCTCTATTACCATCCGTTATATCCCTTTGACTATTTCTCCCTCCTCCTTTCTATTAATCTCAAAAACATCACTTAGTGCACATTACCTCTGAACTTATCTTTAAAATCTTCACCTTTTCAAAGTTACCACTGTCAAATTTTCCGTACTCCATCATTATGTCTTTATTTGATTGCACAGGAAAAGATTGTAGTAAACTAAATGCTCTGCTTGTAAAGCTTCTGTAAAATTAGTCATTAAAATAATGCTGAAGAGTTTGTTTTTATTACTCTGTTATCCCTCAATGTAATTAAAGAATACTTTAGTGACACAGCCACCAGGATAGAGGATAGGGAACAGGGAATTCAGTCAGGGGATACATATGACCAGAAAGTTTCATAATATCTTACCTTAAAGCAGGGGATATTTTAACAATATTCAATGACTTCCCCAAAAAAAATCCCAAGGTGATTGTAGGATATGATCTACAATACTATTACTACTCCATTCTCGTTTGACACTTCAATTCATTGTCTTTCATTACTATAATTCTCTGTGGCAAGGTACACAAGTGAAAACATACTTGATTTTCTGAAAACCACTGAGGTCAGAATATATTTATTCAAGGATATTAAGTATAATTGTAATATCTATACGTACATTAATTATTACTATAATTCCAGGATTTCAAAATCTTGAGTTCTAATCTTTCATTAGCTAAATAGTCCCCAGTATACTATTTTTCAAATTCACAAAATGTAATCATATACAGCCCAGCTTTGCATAAATAAAGTAATATCTCCTAATGGGAATTCTGCCTATACTTTTTTTTTTCTTTATACTGCTAGAAATTTTCCACTTGAAGTCCATTCTTATAGTATTCAGTTTCTTGTGCATTTATGCTTGTTTTGTTTAGTTTTACCTTATTTATTGTGTTGTCTTATTCCTTATGGATTTCTCTTTTGATTTTCATATAGGCAGTATACTAAAATTAGTATAGTGATGTGAATATATACGCTTTCCAAACTGTTTTCAGATTCTTATTTAAATTATTTCCAAAGTTACATTTTCTTACATTACAAAATGTGACTCCTAGTTCATGTTGTGTTTTGTTGGGACCCATACATCTCTCATTTTATTTAGCATCAAGTGAGAAGGGATATTCCAAGCCTGATATTTTCTAATGGATGCAATCTGTATACTGGTCTTACTTCAGTTACCTTTTTAATCATGTTTCAACTACCTGCAGCTGAATGCACTCATTGCTCATCCCATTTCTCAGTTTCAAAAAAAAAAGAAAGAAAGAAAATTGATTTAACTCACCTATTTTGGATTGAGGTGGGGCTTGTCCTATCAAATAAAAACCAGAATAATTTAATATTTCTAAAATTTATCATTAGAAATTTTCATTTTTCTCTTATTTTTCCATATACTTTAATTTATAGATTCTATACTTTAATTTATAGATTTATGGAATCTGTAGTTACCTTTGCATACCTCTCCTTTCTTCTCCTTTGGTTCTTTGCCAGGATTTTCTGTTTCTCAGTGGATATTGAGAGGATATTGTTGTTAGACTGATGAGAGTACTTGCAATTCAGTTGTCTCAAAGAGGCCACATCAATAAAATAGAAAGGTTTGGCTTGGTCTGGGTCTCTGACATAATTTTTTTTCAGGCAATATCTGAAGCTAAAATAAATCTCCTTGCAGATTTTCTCTGCTCAGCATAATTATAAATATGTGAACTATCAATGGTGTTCCTTCATTTAATCCAATACAATTAGCATGTAGCTAGTGAAAATCATTCAAAATCAGCATATAGCTAGTCAAAATCATTTTTGTTTTTCTTAGTTCCCTTAGTGGTCAAAGAATTACTGAGAATTTTCATGAGAATTGCATAAGCAAATTCAAGCTAGGAAACTTTTTTTAAAGAAAAGTTTCAAATCAAAACTCGAGCAAGACATTTGGTATTTAGATGGACTAGCCACAAAATAAATGACTAGTATCCCTTTCTTTTTCTTCCCCTAAACAATCCTAGATTTAAGTCATGTTGGGAATATGCTTACCAATTTATGTATGTCTTTGCTCATTTTACACCTCCCTGAATTCTCTGCATTGAAATACTATTCTTCCTTGAAACTGCTCACAAATATATACATAATGAAGAGGTTTTTGTTTTATTTATTTGCTGACTAGGGTGGGTCTATTCCCTCTTTATACTTAGTCTGGCTCTTACAATATTGTTTTGCACTTTTCAAAAATAAAATACTGATTCCTTTGCATCTCTTCCCTCCATCTCCACATCATCTCCTTTATAATCTTACACTTAAACACCTTTTCCTACTATTATCCATTCAACCTTGTAGAGAAAAAACTAGTCAAAATATTAGAACTGCATTTATTTTCAAAACCTTGGTCTTTATGCAAATGTGTCTTCACTCTCATCACTCTGGAAGAACACTCCCTTTGTATTACTAAAGAATAATTCTTAGGCCTCCCCGTGGCACAGCGGTTGAGCGCTGGGCTGTGAAGCTGCCCTCAGCCTCTGCAGCGCCAGTTTGATCCCCGGCCACGTGGCAAGGGTCCCACATGGCAAGCAGACCTCTCCTGCTGCGCCCACTGCTCCCTTCAGCAGTGTCCTCCATCTGTCTGCCTGCTCTGCTCCCCGCTCTGGCTCTGGTGAATTCTCTCACCCTCCCGCACTTCTTACTATGCCCAATGCTTGTATAAATAAATAAACAAACAAACAAATAAATAAATAAATAAATAGATAGATAAATATTTAAAAAAAAAAAGAATAATTATTTATCCCATTTTGGTTTCTCTCTGTCTTCCTTCACTAAATAACAGTTTAATTTTTTTTTTAATAGAGGCATGTTTTATTTATTTATTTATTTTATTTGTTTGTTTTGTTTATACATGCACTGGGTACAGTCAGAAGCGCGGGAGGGTGAGAGAATTCACCAGAGTCAGAGTGGAGAGCAGAGCAGGCAGAGGGACCGAAGTACACTGCTGAGGGGAGCAGCGGGCGGCAGGAGAGGTCTGCGCGCCATGTGGGACCCTCCTCCAGTGGCCGGGGAGCAGCCGGGGATCGAACCGGCGCCTCAGATGCCGCGGGCAGCTTCGCAACCCAGCGCTCAACCGCTGCGCCACCGGGGAGGCCCCTAATTTTTAAAACAATATTTTCTCTTTATAAGATTTTATCAGTATTTCAAAATGTTCAAATTCTCCCAACTTAAACAGAACTACCACTAGCTCCTGTATCATTTTATGAAAAGAAAAACATTTAATAGCTATAATTTTTGAAGTGCTATCAATATATGAACATGGATACTCTCTTTGACTACATTTACTTTATCATTATTAGGGTTAATAGTGATTGCTTCTAAGTCTCTGTTTCTGCTCTCTCTTGAGCTACAAAAGCATGAACCGCAAAATTTACCATCTCCATTTAACCTCTAAAACACTTGATTTCTTCCTAAAATGTGCTTCTCTAGCAAGATCTCCCACCTTGGTAAATACAATCCTCCCCATTGTGAAAATTAGAAATTGTGTTATTTAACTTTCATTCTTCCTTAGCACACCAATCATCACCAGATCCTGTTGTTTCCTTAATACCACCTTTTGCAGACTTCTCACTTCTCTTCCCCCCTATGTTCATGCTTATGTGCCAAAATGTCATGATTTATACCTGTTTTTTGACTACACTCTCTTATGAGTTGTCTTTGCTCAACAGAAATCTACAATTTACAGAACAGTTGCACAACTGATAGTGATAGTTGCGTTCTAGGGACATATGAAATAATGGAGGATGAATTTTAAGAAATAAATTTCTTTAGCTTAAAGACACGGAATTCAAACTTAAATTGCTTATCAAATGGCAAGCAGGCAAAATTAAAGAGACTATTACTAGACTTGCCTTTGGGAAATTTTGGAGTTCTAAGCAAATGGGTCCTAAATGAGAACCTAAGTGAGAAAATAAATAAATAAATAAAAGAGCAGTTCACATACAAGGACCAGTAATGGTACATTCACTAGATATCTTTTTATTAGTAATACTGAATATAACAACAGGGTTGACTCTAAGTGATAATGTTCGCTCCAGAAATTTTGTATTCAGCCAAATTACAAACTCAGTGTTAGGACAGAAAAAAACATTTTTGACACACAAGGAAGGACACAGAAAGGTCATTTTTGTTCACATTTTTTTTTTTTTTAATGAAAGTTACTATGGGATGTGTTACAGAAAAAAAAAGAAAAAAATCACTCAGGACCAAGATGCTGGAGCAGTCCAGGAGGTAGAGAAGGAAAGTAGTTCTGGGAAATTTCCAAAGCATGTGGAGAGAAAAACAGATAAGAGATTTCTATGGAAAAAGGAGGTACTTCCATTGTAAGAGGAAGATGATTAATAAACAAAATAAAATGAAGGAGAAACTAAAGCTACATTGTTATTTCAGAGATCAGAAAAAGATGTAACAAAAAACTTCAGGGCAACAAGATTTCAGAGTTGCATGTTTTACATTATTATACAATTGTTATATCTAGGTGATTTACTACCCACTTAATGAAGAGAAGGATATACTTCACTGATTTAATTTTTCGTAGTTCTTGCAAAGAGCAGCATGAACAGCGCTCTACAGGGTCAACCTGAACAGAATCCTGACCCTCCCACACTCCCACTTCCTGACATGTCAAGGAAATCCCCAATATTATCCCCCCAACAGTTAAAGTCCACACACAGGCTAGAATGCCCTTTCTTTGGCTATAGAAAATCCAACCTGCTCCCCAGATTAAAATACTTAAATTTCTACCCCCAACTGAACATAGAACACATGCCCCAAGCATGATGAATGCTTGAGCGTGCATATCTGTCCCTTCTTAGAAACATCTAATCTCTCCCTGATACTCAATGAATATGTATTCTCTCAATGACTATCCCTATAAATATGTATAACTCCTTTATAAAATCAGAAACCCATTATAAGTCAGGAAACCTGGATTTGGCCTGCAATATCCCCTCATCCCTGACTTGCACAACCCAATAAACTTTTTTCTGCTTACAGCTCAAACTGGTGTCCTTGCTTTTCACTTGGCATACACAGAGGACAAGGATTCTGCAGTGTTTTGCCAAGTTGCATATTGTTTGTCTTAGATGAGACAAGGCAAGAATTTCAGGAACAAGAGCTTAAGTTTCACCTTTGAATCAGCTTTGACTCAATTAGCACTAGCTTTCATTTCCCTCCAAAAAATAACAAAAGATAAATCCTCTTTATAATACAATTGAGAAGTGTCACTATATATTGACAGAGTGAGTTTTTCAGGTGTGCATTAAAATTTAAAAACATTTCATTCCAGAAAGCAATAAGATCATAAGTTATGCAATTTTATGAACTTGAGAATGCTTCTAAATTATATTCATTCTCTTTCTTGGCATATAATTTGTTTACAGGTTGAATAGAAGTATGTAATTTTTTTCATTAACATTATATTTTTTAAAAAACAAAACCCCATATTCAATATTAAGTATTATAAGATGAAAGCATTTGCAAGAAATAATGACAGGACTATCATTAAAATATTACAGTTATCATTAAAACAGTTTTCTGTTTACTAACTATAAAACTAGTAGTAACTTTTGCTCTTTATTTAACTGTAATTACTTGTTTGGTTCTGAAGCAGAAGCTTTGTACTTGTTTATTAACTTTATCTGCACTAAATATATAGAGAGAAACAAGGACTGTATTTTGTGTCCATGAAATATACAAGAAATGGATAAATTTATTTTTTATGTTCAAATATGAAGAACAACTTTTTTTTTTTTAAGATTTTTTTTTCCTTTTTTTTAATAGAGGCATGTTTTATTTCTTTATTTTATTTGTTTGTTTGTGTTTGTTTATACATGCACTGGGTACAGTCAGAAGCGCGGGAGGGTGAGAGAATTTCACCAGAGCCAGAGCGGGGAGCAGAGCAGGCAGAAGGACCGAAGCACACTGCTGAGGGGAGCAGCGGGCGGCAGGAGAGGTCTGCGCGCCATGTGGGACCCTCCTCCAGTGGCCGGGGAGCAGCCGGGGATCGAACCGGCACTGCAGAGGCCGCGGGCAACTTCGCAACCCAGCGCTCAACCGCTGCGCCACCGGGGAGGCCCAAGAAGATCAACTTTTAACCCCTTTTATTAAATTCTGGAATGAATGGAGTTCAAGAAAAGAAAATGAGTTGTTTGTGTGAACATAAATGTTGGGACTGTTACTGGGCCTTTGTCTTCCACAGGACAAATCAGTCCATGTGGATCTTCCTTGAGAATAGACTTTTCCCTCTCCCTTTCCGAACGTCATGTGGATGATTCTTTCTCCAGTTTTTTGGTTTCATGCATGAAGTCTCTTATTTCCAGCTGTAAGACTAAAAGCTGAACATAGAGCCTTATTGCTTCAGTGAAAATTGTGAAAACAAGCACAAAAGAGTATTAACTACACCCAACTCTTCTGGTTAAAAGGTGCACAGACCATGGTTTTAAAATCACACTTTTCTAATATTAATAATTGTTCACCATTTTTCAGGTGAAATTGATAAGCCCTAGAGATTTTTCAAAAAATGTTTTAACCACTTTCTTAAATCCATGACATATGTGACTGGAATCTTAAAGAAATAGAGATAAACCCACAATCACAGGCATTATATAAATTAATCAAATTTTGTCTATTTAATATTATCCATTCTATAATTAATTTACTCAAGCAGTTAATTATCAGTTTCCATCCATTTTAGTATAGTGGGGAAGTATGTTCTTTTTGGATAAAATCTAGAGTACTGTAAAGATATGTAAGACTCCCAAATAATTTCAGTGCAAAAGTAGGTGACTTTGTGCCAAGAAACTGCAAACTGAGGCCTTCAGAACAGAAACTTGATAGGGAATTTTTCAGTGTGATTAATTACTTTGTGAAGTTTGGACCTACAACTGGTCTTCTGTATTCCAAAGGTGCATCTTCATCTGTGAATGATGCACAAGAATATAAGTTATATTATGTCCAGCCATAGCACTACATACATGTCTGACTCCAGATGGAGACACAAGTCTGTAAAAAATTTTAGCCTATGAGGTATAATGTAATGAGAGGGATTTCCAATCTAATTTATTAAAAACTTATGTACCCAATACTTTAAGATAAGGCATCTCATGCTATATCATGTTTAATCTCTTGTGATCACTTGGCTAAGCCATCGTGCCCATTTGCTTGGTCAAACAAATGTCTAGACACATTGTGAAGGCATTTTTCCCCAATGTAATTAACACTGAAATCAATAGACTGAGTAATGCAGATTATTCACTGTAATGTGAATGAGTCTCATTATTGAGCACCGTAGAGCAAATTGAGGTTTACTTTCAGTGGAAATGAAGTAGGAAGTTAGGAAATGGGTATAGGCAGTTGTTAGGAACAGGGTACCCCGATCCCTGAGTTCATGTATCAGCCTGATTGGAGAAAAATAGAGGACTAGGAAGGAGCCCCACTCCCCAACCAGAAAGAGTAGAATATCCAGGACACCGACACAGCAATTCTAAAGCAATGGGCCAAGGCTAGTTTCAGAAAGGTGGGCCAGGAAATGTGGGCAAACTCAGTGGTCCTCAGAAGCATAGGAGACCCCACAAACTCAGTGGACTTTGGTAACCAAGGATACCCTAAGGGCTCAGCCAATCAGGAGGAGACACAACACGGAGACACCCAAAAAGCAATCCTCTACTCCTTGCTCACTAGACCCACATAAGCTCCTACTCCTTACCATTTCAGTGGCCACCCTCTTGGAACCCTTCTCTGCTCAGAGACCTTTGCTGTCCTTCCGCTGGTTAATCAGCTGGCTAACCATTTGTTATCCCTCTCTGCTCAAAGAGCTTTCCTGTTCTTCCTATCTATCAATAAATCACATGCTTTTCTATTACTTTGGTCTTGATGTTGAATTCTTTACCCACTGAAGACAAGAACTGAGAAAGAGCCCACCAGGGCATCTTGGACTCTGGGCCTGCTCCAAAACCCCTGATACAGAGGAAGTTGAACTTAAGGCTGCAACATAGAAACCTTTCTTGTTTCAAGCCTTCCTGGGCTTTCCTGCAGAATTAGGAACAAATACTATAACTTCAGATATTATTTGAATTTGCAGTCTGCTGGCTTAACATGATTTTAGACTTTCCACCTCCCACAACTGTTAGAACTAAGGCATCACTCTGTCTATCCCTGTGCCTGTGTCTCTGTGTTTCTATCTCTCTTGGTCTCTTTCTTTACCTAAGAGAAAGAGAGATTTCATTGGTTCTGTTTCTCTAGAGAACAGAGGCTCTAAAAATATTCAATTTTATAACTAATTATAAAATAATAGGTAAACTCAGAGCAGTACCACAAAATTTGATTCACTGTGTCCTTTATTTTTGGGCTATATAAATATAAACTATCCTTATATATCAGTTTGGGTAGACCTCATCATCATTTTTGCATTACTATCCTATGTATTTAGTCTTTTGCTACTAAGTTATCTGTGATTTCAGATTCACTTACTAAAATCTTCTAATGATAAACTTATAGAACCTGGGGCAAAAACTTACACAACCAAGATCAATGCAACCATTGGCAATACACCCAGAATAAAATAGCCAACAATGCCACTGGATTGTGAAAATGGAAAATAGTAAAGGTACTGCCACACACTATTTTTTCATGTATGGTTCTAGAAAGTGGATGTTTGAAGAGGAGCTCAGAGGAAACACATATTTCTACCATTATAATTGCAAAAAGCTGTAGTCAGTCTTCCAGCAATTGGTTTTGTCTCTCCATTCTGCATCCAATTCTCAGGAGGGCATCTGTGCATCCAAGAGTCAAGATAATCTGGAAAATGCACTGTCTGCTTTAAAAGAATATATATTGATAGTAGAAGAAAACAAATTAGAAGAGAAGGTGGCTGTTGAACAGTAGCCACCAGGGTATACCTCTTTGGCATCTCAACTTTGATATTCACATTCCTTCTCATATTTACACATAAAAGTGTATAGTAACAGTAATATAATCCTACTTAATACAAATCATGAATATTTTTAGATTGTCCCTCAATATTGGCTTCCCTGATATTTTCACATAGTATGTCAAGGTCCTGCATTCTATAAAATAATACTGCAAAATGCATCACATCCAATGGTATATTCTGTGAATGTCTCCTGTGATTATGTGGCATCTGTCAGGTTTCTCCACTGTGAAGTAATTTTCTCTTCATAATTAATCAATGTTAATTTAAATGTATCTTGATATCTTGTTTATTCTTAAACTTGTTCTCACTGATGTTAATACCGATAGACCTTGCATGTAGCAATTATTATTGTGTTGGTCTTCAGTTAATTTTTCTTGTAGCTAAAATCTCTGCCAGATTTAAAAAAATACTCTCTTTTTCTTTTCTCCTGATAATAATGATATAAGGAGCCCAAAATCCATACTTTAGCCTAAATGTCCAGATAATAAAACTATTGCTGTGTTTCTTGGTAGAAAGGTGGCTTTGTTTGTTTGTTTTTCTCCTGAGCCTTAAATCATCAGATCACACAATTCTGGGTTACACACAAACATTTTGCCATAGAGTCATCTAGTGAAATATATCCCAGATGATGCGTTCTTTCCATGGCAGAATGAGCACCATTGATGTCTGAGCATCAGGGGTTCAAATCACACTCTACACAGCTGTGTAGGGTATCATCTTATAAATGCTGCCATTACCAAGGTATCAATAGGCCATCACACTTTTCTGTAAGGTCAAATGCTTCTTGATGGTACTGTAAATGGTAATAATGAAAGAATATGCAGTTACTAGTTCATTACTTTTCTTCTTTGGGTGATCCAATGAATTTACCGGAGTCAGTGATATGTCAAATACAAAGGTGATAATTATAGTATTCAGTAGTCCACAGTTGGTGTTGCTATATGAAGTACAGCATCATGGTGATGATGAAAATCCACTGTAACCAACCTACTAGCAGGTGACTCTCTGATGTACTGCAGGATCTTTCCATATTGAGAGCCTAACATAAATCGCCACTGCTGGATTTGGTGGTACACACAGCCACAAAGTGTTAACAAAAGGAAGTTTCTATTGTTGATCACATCCAGCATATTTCCAACCTTAAGCTTCTATAGTCATGAGCTTATTGAACAAACACTGGGGTGCCTGGGGAAAGGCAGATTATCTTGCCAACTGATCCAAATGCAATGTGGAGGGAACATTCTCAGGTTATATAAGCACTGAACATGCTTATGAGATGCTTATGAGAGACCCATTCACACATTTCTTAATATTGTCATTTTCTCATTTATATCTGTATAACTCCTTTCAATTCCCTGTAATGCAGTTGTTAGTAATTGCTTCTGTCTACTTGCAGGCAAGAAGAGTCCTGTGCAAAATTTCCAGTTCTATTTACTAACTCACTACATCAGAGCACCCCTGAAACAGTGTTCTTTCAGCTCATGTCAGTATATTATTTTATCTAAATGTGTAACTAGCCTTATTTTTTCTCACCCACACTCTACATTAATAACTCTCGCGATTAGGTTATAGCTGCCACTGCAGCAAAAATATCCTCACTAAGAATCTACCCACCAATAAAATGTAACTGTGGTTTCTCAACCTACATGAAGGAGAATATTTATGCTGCTAATCATGCTTGCTTTATGACTTGGTAAGAAAGTAAACACTCCAAGAACATCTCAAATGCTATAGTTACTTTGATTCATTCATAGGTTTAACTTTGTCTTTTCTAGGACCCATTCTAAACCTTGACTTCTCCTGAAAAGTAGAATAATCATTTGCCAAAGAAAGTGTGGATTTGTTTCAAAACTTTAAGTGACCACATTGTAATTCTTCTATGGGTTTCTCCATGTGCCTTCGGGCACAATGAAATACTCACATACAGAAAGACTTCTTCAAATCCTATATACCTAGAGACAGGTTAATAAAAATTGCTCAAAATAATTGGAAATTTTCTCTCATGTCATACTTTTGTTGTCATATTTGTGTCATCTACCTCTAGAATATATTTCCAGATTTTTCTCCATTATACAGAAAGTTCCTTAGTTACATAGAAATATAATTCATAACAGAAATTATTAGAAGGTGTATTAATTCAGAACTGCATAGGTCAAATCATACCTTCAGCTCATGATTCATTCTTTGGAGGTGAATAACAATATGTCCTGTTATTGATTGAGGAGTGTTCTTAGCTATACTTTTGCAGAAATTAACATTTCTTATCTCATAATACTGTGGTAATAGATGATTCATAAATATTTCAGGATCCCTAAGATAATGAACCACAAGTCACATGGAATTCAAAACTGAAGTGTAGGGGAGATAGTAGTATAATAGCTGAATAGTTTTTAATTCTAGATTTTAAAAATATATTTATCTTATTTATTTATGCATGCAAGAACTAGGATGTAGGCCAGAGGTCTGGGGTGGGGGGTTGTGTGAGAGGATTTGCCAGAGACAGATTAGGGAGCAGAACAAGGGGATCTACTGAAATACACTACTGAGATAGCAGGTGAGACAGAAGAGACCTGCTGTGCCATGTGGATTACCAACCTGGCCAGAGATGGAACTCAGACTTCAGTGGCCCATGATAGCTTGATAGAGCTGAGATTTTAACCCCTTCACCAGCAAGGAGGCTCCATAATCTAGATGTTTCTATGGGCATATAAAATATCAATGCCTTGTTCATATATTTACCCAAATCCCTTAGCAGAGACAAAACACTCAGAATTTGTTGACTTTCAACTTGTTTTTTGCCCATTGCATTAGTAAATGCATGTATACATTCTATAACTACCAGGCCTAAATATTGTGTTAAACACTTAATTTTGTGTGTTGTAGACATTTTCTTTTGGCAGAACCCACTGTTATATACATGAGTTGGATTGGCCCTTGTATGTTGACCTAAAATGATTTTAGTGTTCTTTCCTTCTTCACAATAGGCTATTCTGTTAACTCAAAGTCTGCCAGCACCAAACTCAATGCTTATATTCAGCTGCTTAAACATAGTCCATATACTTATATTTTTGGCCATTTAGAGCCTGTCTTTGTTGCATGCTCCACAAATCTGCTTTAACAATTACTAACCATAGGTAAGACAGATTCTATAAGAGTCCCCCAAACATTGCTGCCTTTTGAGCTCTGATTCTGGGATGACCAGCCTTGCTGTGGAGGTATATCATATAACCAGACAAGCTACTTCTTCAACTTCTTCTCTCCCTTGAAGTTTCTTACTTTACTTCTCTTCCAGATGGTGACCTTTAGTTGCTGTTTGGTAGGACCCTTTATGGTGCTATCTATATAACTCTACCCTGAAATCCTGAAATCCTCAAAATTTAGCAAACTTTCAATGTATGACATACAATATATGGCATACTAAAAATAGATATATTATGCAATCAATGTGCTTAGTTTATACATATTTAAAGCCATTTTATTTACCTTCAGTCTCTCCAAAAACTGAGACAAGAGGAGAAAGGCTCTACTTAAAAACAATAGGAGTAAAATAGGAAATTAAATATGTGAACAGCCAAGGGCTACAGGTGAACTCTATGTCTTTAGCAGCATGAAGAGAATTCACTTATTATTAGAACATTAGAAATACTGGTGATAATAAGAACACAGGGTGTGCAGAAAAGGGCAATTGTACATAGAATTTTAGATAACAGTAAAACTGAGGGAACTTTAGTGCAGGAAAATGGCAACAGAAAGATAACAATCAATGACACTGAGAAAATAATTGTGTCCTAACATGCTCCCTATGTTGTTAATTATAATATTTCTTCAAAACCAAATGTAATTTCTATTTGTGCCAGTCTCTTTCTTCTAGAATTGTTGACTCTGTGAATCATGTCCTGAGATTCTTTGCTGGAACAGTGAAAAATAAATTAGCACAAACACGTTTGCTTCTTTTCTCTAAAGTACTGAAATGATAGAGGGGGAAAAAAAAGATGAAACGTTGATTATATGGTTGTATGAGATGGGAGCAGGAAAAGGATGATTTTTATGAGCTGGTGTTCTTGCAACCCGATTCATCAGTTTGATATTCAAACACTTGTCAAACAAGACAAGTTCTGCATGGTTATATCATGGAAGCACTATAGCTATTGATTTTTAAATTTAGGTTCTTTGTCTTTTATTATTCCTAGGAATGCACTGAGTTTAGTAAAATTTACTGCAATTTCAGTGGGAAGAAAATGACACAGTAAATACAAGAAAATAACTCAAGAAAAAAGCTCAAAAAGTACTTTTCTGAGAATTGTATGTACATACAGCATATGTGCATGTTCCAGTACTGAACTGACTATAACATTCTGACTTATTTTGAGGCAATGCATTGGTCTACATGTCATAGTTTTTGACTCGGAAAATTAAACTGCTACATATGTACTTTGTATGAATGCTGAAATAGGAACTCAGTTAAAATAATTTATGTTTTATATTTAATGAGTGAGTTTCTTATGATTATTAGTTTATCTGACTAATCTATTTGTAATATATTTTAATAAAGCTAAAAGAAGCAATAACTCAATTTATTGCAGGTGAAGATCCAGTTTGAATATTAGTTAAAATATAAATCAAAGGTAATGAAACTATTTTCTACTTGCTAAGTTTTTAGAAATTACTACTATAAAATAATTAAATTTAAATGATAGTTTACAAACAACTTATATAAGACAACCTAGGTCTGACCAATATTAATTATTTAGCAGCTAATTTAAGATACAAAAATATTAGAGTCAGCTTTATCTTTATAAGCTCATGAGTTTTCCCCATTTAGGTAAAATCATAACTTTGGCCACCAAAGATTTGTTCACCAATTTGAGGAGACTTAGAGATAATATTTAGATGATAAATAAACCTGCATACAGATATTTTGATCAGATTTGTCTCTTGTGCATAGGCACTATAATAAAACATTTATATATTAGCTTTATCCTGATACTGTATTTGTAAGCCATTCACTTTTTGGTAGTAATTTTATAATCAATAAAAGTGAATTGACCAAGTGACTTACTTCCAATGAATAATATACCAAAAGGTGACAATGATGTTGCTTATCTTATAAGAAAGTTATCATTCCATTCTGATCCCCTCTCTTGAGATCTTATTTTCTCATTTTGAGAGAAACCCATTATAATGATATGATCTCCCCTAAAGACAGACTAAAGTAGCCAACAAACTAACAACAACAAGAACAACAAAAAACAACTTGAAGGAGTCTTCTGGTCAACAGTCAGCAAAAGAGAGAAGCCTGCCTTTAAGCAACACGTGGCTCTGTAACTTTCAGTACAACAAAAAATGTCATAATAAAAACCAGATAAGAAGAAATCCTGGTAATTCAAGTCAGGGACAATTTTAGAAGGAAATCTAAGCCCAAAGGGAAGATTGACAGTAGTTATGTTGGAAAGAAAATGGAGCTGCCAAGAATAACTCAGTTAACACTGACATTTTAAGCAAAAGTATTTAAAGTACTTCAGATTCTTGTTCATATATGATGGGCTGGTTAAAAATAAAGAGATGCCCAAATAAGGCTCAGAATAGTGACTTACATATAAAAATATAATGGGCTAAAAATTTAATACCATCCATATAATTAATTCAGAAACCAAATATAGATGTATAAATTAAACGAAGCTTTTGTAAGCAGTAAAATTTGTCGTAATTTTAATTGCTGAGTAGAAGGCAGCAATTGAAAATTCCTCAGAGAAATCTTTGTATATTTTCAGAATGATATTAAACGAACATGTTTGATTTATTTTCTCCAAGTCGACATTTTGAACAAAATTTTCTTGAGGTCTGTGAAAAGTGAATTAAAACAACTGAATTAAGGAAATAAGCAACAGCCATGTGAGCTGCTTAGTAAGGGAAATGAGATTATGACAACATATGAAAACAGTGTAATAAACCAAGTACAGGAATGCCAGGAATGGAAAAAAAAAAAAAAAAAAAACTCAGTTAATACAACCTCTGGGCAATGCCAAACTCAACTTTACATTAATAAAGGTATTTCTTGAAGTATAGGGCTTCCCCAAAATGTTCACATGACTTTCACAAGATGTCCAGAGCAGGCTTTTTCCAATATGCATCTCCATGGCTACAGAACTTAGGCCAGTAGAAGCCCTGTGGGCCCTTGAAGAAACTAGTGTTTTTGCCTTAACTATTACTCAGGTATAGGGCCATGTGTCATCTTATCAGTGAAACCGATCTTAAAGCCCAGCAAACATCTGGAGAATCTTGTTTGCTCATATCAAGCTGCCCCAGGTCTATTCTTTAGCCCAAGATTTATTTAAAAATACAGCAACAAAAACATATTTTTTATTATGTTTTCTTGTGGTATTTGAAAGGTGATGACAATGATTTTGTCACAAACTATTATTGCATATTTCCTATAATAAACACATAAAATAACATTAATTATACAATTCATAAAAATGTTTACAAATATAAAATTTATCGATTGAAAGGAAATGATTTGTCATTACATCATTATATACCTGATATTTAGAATAAATACAGCACATCAAATATGCCTGAACATTCTTTGCAATAAAACAGGAAATCTTTGAATATTTGAGTTAGCGAAGTCAGATTTATTTTCACACTAAACTTGCTTTAAAATACCAGGGATCTTGGGCTTCCCCTGGTGGCGCAGTGGTTGAGTGCTGGGTTGCGAGGCTGCCCGTGGCCTCTGCAGCACCAGTTTGATCCCTGGCCACCGGTGAGTGTCCCACAATAAAATAAAATAAAATAAAATAAATAAATAAATAAAATACCAGGGATCAAATGAAATGTTTTAAGTGGTCTGAGACAGTTGGGTGTCCCTTGATTATGTAAATGGAGAGAGATAAGTGAGCAAAATGACATCTTGTTTTTCTTTTTCCTAAAGGATTAAATGTATCATTACCCTATTTGCTAAAATTCCACTACCATCTTTTATTGAAGTGGTTTTCAAACTTTAGTTGCATCATAATCATCAGTTAAAAGCAAATTGCTGAGCCTCCCTGGTGGCGCAGCGATTGAGTGCCATACTGCGAAGCTATCCACAGTCTCTGCAGCGCGGGTTCTATTCCCCACCGGCCAGGGAGAACCCCACATGGTGCAGCAGACCTCTTCTGCCTCGCCCACTGCTCCCTTCAGCAGTGTCTTCACTCCGTCTGCCTGTTATGCTCCCCGCTCTGGCTCTGGTGAATTCTCTCACCCTCCCACATTTCTGACCTGTACTCCAGTTCTTGTGTAAAATAAATAAATAAATCTTAAAAAAAAAAAAAAAAGCAGGGCCTCCCCTGGTAGCGCAGGCAGTTGAGGGCCTCACTGTGAAGCTGTCCGCAGCCTCTGCAGCACCAGTTTGACCCTGGTGGCCAGCGGGGGTCCCACATGGTGCGGCAGACCTCTCCTGTCTCGCCCGCTGCTCCCCTCAGTGGTGTATTTTGTCAATCTGCCTGTTCTGTTCCCGCTCTGTCTCCGGTGATTCCTCTCACCCTCCCACGCATCTGGCCTGCACCCCAGTTCTTGTGTGAATAAATAAATAAATCTTAAAAAAAAGTTTAAAAAAATTAAAAAAAAGCAAATTGCTAATCCCACACCACAAATCAAAGGTTCAGTAAATACAGATGCAGTCTGAGAATTAGCATTTCTAGAAAATGAATGCATTTCAATGTTTACTACTTAGTTCTATTGACTCTGTTTAGTACATTTATATTTTATTTTACTTTAGCTTTAAAACTTTTTTTTGAATTAATATTGCATTATAATACCTTATAAGTATCAGGTGAACCTCACTGTAACCAATGTCTATGTAAACTACATTAATTCACCACATTATATAAACTACATTAATTGAATCCTTTATATACACACGACTACATATTTTATGTAAAATGAACCACTAATGGAATAGCTGACACCTATTTTTTTTTCTTTCAGCTTTTTTTTTTCTAACTTGAGGAGAAAAAAAACTTGATCTCAATTTTCACATTCATAATTCTTATTGTTTAAAAACACAATATGCTTCAGTCTACTCAATGTTTATTAGATCCCATTTTCATATTATTTTAATCTGTTTACGTAGTTTAGATTGATATATTTCTTTTTTAAATACACCTGTAAATGGGAAATAACTATTATTTCATTTCATTTTTTAAATACACCTATAAATGGGAAATAACTATTCTTTTGCTTTATAACAGTAATTGTTATCTATTTAATGACTGATATTAAATAGAAAATTGAGATTCTTCTCAAAAATTTTCTCAAGAACAAACACTGATTGCAGATCTTGAAGGAAAAGTACAAAAATGATGATTTGTAAAATACAGTCTGCCAGGGTATTGCAGGAACTATTAAATCACCTTGGATTTTCTTCAACAGCCTGAATTACCAACTCATTTATTTGTTCTTCCTTCAATTTCTCAAGATTTCACCTTTTAAATTGTTCTCCCTTTGACCCTACTTTGCTTTCACTATCTAATTGAAATGGGGAACCAAAAAATGGACTCTCAGAGGGTGACATATATTTTGAGTTTGTACATTCAAAAAACGAAAGCATATAGAGTTCAAAGTGTGTGTGTGTGTTTGTGTGTGTACGTGTAACATCTGTATCAGTCTTATGAGAGCAATGATTTTCACACTATATAACTCTTTCTCAAAAATAATACTGAATTATTGCCTAGATCATGTCTTCAAAATTTGTTATTACACAATTATTTACCAAAGATGAAATTATTAGACCACAGAATTACATATTTTGGAATTAGTAATTCTTACCAGGCTGTTATAGTAGCTGAAACACTGGCAATAAATGTCATTATAATATCTGCTGCCAAGGGTATTTCTGAGTTTGAGGTTTCTGAAAAGAAAGAAAAACAAGTATTCATTGGAAAGTTGTGAAACTCACTGAAGAATCCCAAAGTCAACAGTGATTATTATAAATATATAGGAGTGCTTAGATTTTACTCAAAATGCGTAATTCCAAATGAATGATAACCGGATAATAGGAGCACTAGATAACTCTGTACTCTATAAAATGCAAAAATATGAAACTTCTAGATTAAAATATTCAATATCACAACTTGGAATAGAAATTTTCCTAGAACTGGTCATGGGTTATTTTCATGAAGCTCCTATTCATAAGTTCACAATGAAGAAAATATAAATAGAATGTGTTTATTCTGCAAGACCCTTAGAAACTTGTCAGATGCTGCCAGAAATAACATCAGAATTTACTCTGCAATATCTGAGGGGACCCCTTCTAAGGCAATGAAAATCTCAAGAAGGATCAGTGCCCTACCCTTATGTATACTGGAATTGTTTTGTTTGCTACTAAGAACATTGTTGTTGGAATTTTAAAAAAATATATTTTACATTGTACATTATAAATCCCAAATAATGTATTAAATTTCCCAATGTCCCACTTAGGAATAAAATCCATATATTGTAACAGTGCTAGAAGAGTAAACAAACATTTATTATCCTAAGGTTATATTTATTAATAAAAAATGTTATAAAGAAAAAAATGAAGAAATGTTTGCTATATATTATATAACAAGAATGAAAGCCTTCTGAGGTTTAAAGAGAAGTTATAGCCTTGATAAACAATCCTTCAATCTGACAGCTGCTCACACGTTTCTTGTCAACTTTTTGTTCCTCTGTATTTTGATTTATTCAACCTACAATATTTGTGGGAGAGGGGAATAAAGTCCCTTAAGCTCTTATAATACTAAAGCAGTAGAGAGAATTACAAAATCTGCTGATTTTAACTTGTTCTCAAATATCTCATCTAATTCTTCCTTTCTTACCTAGAAGTGGTATTTCCATTTTAGACAAAGAACTGCATTACAGAGGCCAAAACTTATACTGTACATTTAATATTAGATTCACAGATTCAATATTTATTTATGAAATATGTCACCTTTACATTGGATAATATTTAACCAATTTTTATAATACCATTTTATTATATTGTAAATTAATAATGTCAACTGGACCAACACTTATTTAATCATCCTTTAATAGTGTTGGCAATTTTGGATTTGAACACAATGATTTAAAAGAAATATTTTTCTAAAAGTATATTTCATTCATATCAAAAAAGAGAATATTTCAGTAATATAAGGCTTACACAATTACACTCCCTGTATTAATTATGAATTTTTAAAGTTTCTTTGCTTTACATTTTTGGTTTAAATTATATATTTTTAAAGAAAGGTAATGATGAAATATGCTGAATATTTCAAAAGCTTAAAATTATAAATGTAATTCTTCTTCCTTCATCAACTTAGTATCCTAGATTTCTTCTACAGTGCAAACCATAGTTTCCAATTCCTATATAACCCTTGAGGGATATTTTATGCAAATACATGAAGTATTAAAATCATTTAAAGTGGTTATTCTGTCATGCCAAAGAAAGGAAATATCTCTTAATAGCATATAGATTCCATAATTACTTTTTCTATTCCAAATATGAGTTTTAAATGGTTGCATTATTTGCAATGTATTACATGAGATATTTTACATTAGTTTTCTTAGAGATTATTGAAATTTAAAGACATTTATTGTAACATAAATGTGTTCTAAAACATTTCAGTAGATTTTACATATATTTGCCCTGTGACTCTCTTTCAAGGTTTTATTCAGCAGTTGCAGTTCAGATTATTTCTTTTCAATTTGCTTTAAGAATGAAGGCACAATAACATTAACCATACTCAGAGATGTTTTTGGTATATGCCAAAACTTTTATTCATTAGTCATTAATTGATTTTTAAATTCACAGTAAATTGTTATGTAATCTATTTGAAGAAAAGGGTTTATTTGGTATTTACTATGTATACATAAGATCCCTTTTTCTGTTTTCTGAACAATCAGAGATTTAGGATTTGTAGAAGGGGCTGAAAATAAAAATATTCCTTGCCATTTGGTTTCAAAATTTTTGAAAATTAGTGCTGTTTGAATACTACTCCACAAAATTTTGCACAATTTTACAATTTCATATCCATGAATTAAACACATATCTATAGAATCTTTAAAGTCATTATATTATTTTACATGTCTGATTTCTTTCCTTAAACACACACACACAAAAATGGGATCTAAAGACTTCAGATAAACACCAGTCTACCCCAATATTGAAAAATATCACTATGTGACAGTGCTTTGGTCAATACACATTATACATGCAGTGGGAAGAAAAATCGGGGTGAGGCCAAAGGTACAGGGGAATTCTCCAGGGATGGAGTAGAGAACAGAAAATGTGGATGTGTTGATATATACTGCTAAGAACAGTGGGAAAAACGGGAGAAGTGTGAGCAGGAAGGGGGATATGAGGCCCCTTTACACTGTTTTGGGGGGCCTTTTAAATTGGGCCAGCAGTTTGCACCATTTATTTGCTGTGATGTCTAGTCTCAGGCATTGGCCTTTGACACAGAAATCTGCCCTAGACTTCTGCATCCCTGGAGAGGTAGTGGTTTTTCTGGTCATGGTGGTATATCTTATGCCTTGTTGCTAGGCACTTCCCTTATCACTTCCCTCATCTAATCAAGCCTCCCAAACTTGCCTGGTGGGGAAGGAGTGGGGGCTTAGTTTTTAACCATACAAAATCGTACCTGATAATACATATGCGTGTTAGATGTTGATCCCCAAATTTCTATTACCTTGTGACATCTTAATCATCATGATTTCATCATATCTTTTAATGACAGCAGCAGCCTCATACATTTCATCTTAGTAGCATAATTTTCCCTTGGCTTGATTCAGTCTTATGTTATTTTGTTCATGACAGCCCCTAAGCATACAAAAATTTACTGCTAATGTTGCCAGTAAGAGACTATATCAAGTAATTGACCTGAAAATTAACCTTAAAAAGTGATTAAGGTCTATGAAAATGTTCATTCTTAGCGACAGTTATTGCTCCTCTGTTAGGCATTTTCCATCCCACTATAGCTACAATCTTGAAAAACAAGGAAAAAGTGATGAAAACTATTAAAGTGATGAAAACTATTGAAAGCAATGCCACTAATAAGTATTTGAAAAATGTCTCCATCAGATACGGAAAATATTCAAGTGACATGGATTGAAGACCAGACACAGAATATATTCCTCTGAGTACCATGGAATCATGGTCAAAGCAAAGAGTTCATACAGTCTGTGCCATTCACACAAGAACAAAATCACCTTCCAAGCCACTTCTCAGATTGTATCCCCATTGTATCATGACTGTAGACAAATGGGAGATAAATAAAAATTAGATAAATAAATAGAGGCAGATAGAGATAGTGAGATATAAATACACCGGATAAATATTGATATCTACCTATATTTACACCCACATCTGTCCACCTGGAAAAATCCAAATTGCAGAAATCCCAGAGGCACAGAATTGAGTTACTTATGTTTCATTCATTGAACATTGTCACCATCATCTTGTTCATTGCTCTGATATTTTCCCTTTATCTCTTGATCTATTGTTATTCCTCTTCCTAATATTTTAATTACTTAAAAATACCTAATCGAGGGCCTCCCCGGTGGCCCCCAAGAGACCAGCGGTTGAGCGTTGGGTTGGCGAAGCTGCCCGCAGCCTCTGCAGCGCCGGTTTGCTTCCCGGCTGCACCCCAGCCACTGGAGGAGGGTCCCACATGGATCGCAGACCTCTCCTGCCTCCTGCTGCTCTCCTCAGCAGTGTACTTCGGCCCTTCTGTCTGCTCTGCTCCCCGCTCTGGCTCTGGTGAATTCTCTCACCCTCCCGCACTTCTGACTGTACCCAGTGTTTGTATAAATAAATAAAAATAAATCTTTAAAAAAAACACTTAATTGAAATCTGCAAGGAAATAACCACATTTTATAGATGAAAATGCATATGGTTAATAACATGGAAAAACAATTCCCAGAATTCCCAGAAAAATACCAATTGAAGTTTCAATGATATACCACCTTAAACTTAACAAATCAATAACTACTGGAACATTAAATATCTTTTGTGAATAGTATAATTAGGCAACTATTCAGTAGAGCAATAAAATATTATTAGTGAAATGAATATAGTATTATGTCTTCTGGGTAAAACTCAATCTCAAAATATCAGGCATAGGCCATATAAGCATATTTCTTCATATAGCTTCAGATCTACTATGGATCAAGGTTGGATGTGGCCAAGTCCACTGGTCTTTGACTTCTAGATACCTGAGGCATGTTTTCTTTAGGGACACCATAAATTCACAAGAGACCAAGCATACTGACGTCCTTCCTTCCATGTTGGGCATTCATCTCATTATCTATTTCCAAACGTAATCCAAGTAAGACTTTCTAGATGCATGACCAATTTCAAATGATGCAAGGGAACATATTTTTCCACTGTAATGGAAGGCAAGGTCACATGGGCATGAGTACATAATTCTATAACAAGGAAAAGTAAAGAATTGGCCACAATAATCCAGTATTTCACATTTGCTGTATTCATAATTTACCACCCTCAATGCAGCATAAATTCACAGGTACTCAGTAGTATCTGTCATAACATTGTGTATTCATTTGATTTCTTCTAAAACTTGTGACAAGAACTTGAGTGAAGCTGATTCATTTGGGAAGTCATCCAAAGAAACTGGAGAAAATGAGTGGGAAGAGTTTGACAGGGGACGACAGCGGAAAAATCGTGGCAATATGTTTTATGGAACTAGTAGCCTCTGTGAATGATGAGAACTGTATTCTATTAGTGTCTCATCAAGGAAACATGGTACTTCAGTGTTGTCGTCTGCAGTCTAGTCTCAGGTCACTTATTCAGTCCTCCATGTGTTATGGGTGATTCCTAGATTTTAACTCCCCACAATTCCTCACTGACCAAACTGCCTTTGCCTCTTGTGAAGCAGAAATGAGAAAGAATTTGCTCTGGTTTTAATTGGATATTTCTTATAAATATAGGGACTTTCTGGTATTACTTTTTTGGTTTTTTTTAAATTTCTCCGCTCAGGGGCCTCCCTGGTGGCACAAGGGGTTAAACTCCACACTATGAAGCAATCCACAGCCTCTGCAGCATGAGTTCGATCCCCAAGCGGTCAGGGAGCAACCCACATGGCACAGCAGACCTCTCCTGACTCACCCACTGCTCCCCTCAGCAGTGTAGTTCAGTCAATCTGCATGTTCTGTTCCCCACTCTGTCTCTGGTGAATCTTCTAACCCCCTGCACATCTGGCCTGTACCCCAGCTGTTGCATGCATAAATAAATAAATCTTTAAAACACAAATAAATAAAATTTCTCCACTTGATGGGCCTCCCTGGTGGAGCAAGGAGTTAAGACATAACCTATGAAGCTGTGCACAGCCACTGCAGCACAAGTGCAATCCCAGCCAGGGAGATACCCACATGGTGCAGCAGACCTCTCCTGTCTCAACTGCTGCTCCCCTTAGCAGTGTATTTCAGTCACTCTGCCTGTTCTGTTCCCCACTCTGTCTCTGGTGAATCCTCTCACCTCCCCACAACTCTGGCCTGTACCCCAGTTCTTGTATGCATAAATAAATAAATCTTTAAAAATAAATGAATAAACAAACAAACAAACAAACAAATAAATAAAATTTCTCTACTTGAAACTTAAAGTTGCTCTAATTGTTAGCAAATAACATGATGGGCACTGACTCCTCAGACACTGACTTAGGAATTTTCCATATATTGTAACAACTCTATACAGTAGGTGCAATTATTCTCATCTTATAAAATCTCAAGAAAAAAAAAAAAAGATTACGTATTACCCAGGTCACACAATTAAAAAACGGTGGCGCTCATAGTTAAATATAGCAATGTGAATTGGAGTCAATGGTCTTGGAACTGCACAATTTTATGTTTGCTTTTAAATTCCATCTTATCTAATCTTTACAATAACCTAACCTAAGAAACAATCACATTGAATTCACTATCTAAATAAGGAAACTAGAATTCAAAAAATTTAATAACTTTCAATGAACACATAAGTGTTAATTTCTGAAGCAGATATTTTGAGTTGTATAACTTTATATTACAAATGCTTAGCAAATACTGGGTGAGTGCAAAGAACTTCACATTATATACTGTAAATGACCTTGTATATGATAAAAATACAGCAATTCCATTATTTTTTATATTTAAAAATATATTTATTGGCCATAGTAAATACGAATTTTTCTGTTTGAAAATCAGAATGAAAAGTAAAGATTCAAAGCTTTATTTATTATGGTACACTACAGGTGACCTTAAATATAATATCACTTAATAAAGGAAACATGAAATTTCAGATCTCCTTTTAGCAATTTTTAATTAGTGTTCACTCTCACAGTGACCACAAGGTTACAAAAGAAGAGGACACTGAATACAGTAATTGAATATTAAATCTCCTAGGTGTGTCTTAAATATTAAGGATAAAACATAAAGCTATTTTAAGTGTGCTGAGCACAGAACTGACTTTTTTGATCACTCAGAGAAAGTGGTCTGTCTAAACCTAGTCCAGTCTTTTGCTCATCTCTATTCTGCAGTATGGGAATTTGTGGAAAAATTAAATTTTAATCAAGTATTTAGTTTTATTTCATCAGATATATGCTCTGAAGTGAGGATATGTCACATCTACCATATTACCATAAATTCATTATAAATCCATCCTTTCAAGTTCCAGATGTTTGTAATTCCAGGAACTCTACTTTGAGATGATATTAGGCAACTTATGTCATTTTTAGACTTCACTGTAAATTACAAAATCACAAAAGAGTCCTTCAATATCAATATATTTTCTTTTAGAGAAAAAAAAACATATATAACTTTTCCATTTATCTTTTATATTTATTCTGGCTATGAGTTCAAAAAAAAAATCACATGGGATATTAAAGGCACATAATTCTCAACATAACCTTACACTACTTCGTGATGTAGTTAAGACAAAAACATTCACATTCTAAACAATTAGTGAATTTCTTATGTGTAAGATTTATACTTAGTATTTTTGTTTAATTATTTGTATTCTCAAAGTTAATCTCTTAGTGTAATCTTTGCATTTGTCTTAAATATGTTACTATTAAAACTTCAAAACACACAGAAAAGATAAAAGTATCCAGGGACTCCCTGGTGGTCTGGGGGGTTGTCTCAGCACTTTCACTGCTATAGCCAAAGTTCGCTATACCCAGCCAGGGTGCTAACCCACATAAGGCACAGCAGACCTCTCTTGTGTCGCAAGCTGCCCCCCATTAGTGTATTTCAGTAAACCTGCCTGTTGAGCTCCCCACTTTCTCTGGTGAATACTCCCACCCCCTGCCCCTCTGGCCTACATCCTAGTTCTTCTATGCACACACAAAAAAGAAGAATCACTCAGTGAATATTTCATAAACCTACTACCTCTTCCACAACTGTCAGATTTTGATATCCCTGTTTTAAAGGCTATCGATCTGTCTAGCCATCCTTCTATCACTATATTTTTATGTATTCCCAAATACTTCAGAATGCATAGATTAGTTTAGTGTTATAGAGGAATATAATTTACATGCAGCGGTATGCACAAAATTTCAGTGTATCTACATTTAAGCTACCTTCATCTTCCTTGTTTCTGCTCTAAGTTTTGCATCCTTATCCTACACCAGATGTCCCTGTTTCACTATAATTCATGTATTCTAAATGGCAGAAATCACAAAGGATCCTGTTGTTCTCTATCATCACTCAATATGCTGCTTATTCTCATTGGGATACTAATATGTCATTTAGCTTGGTACTAGGCTGTTCTCTGTCACATTCTTACAAGAATATTGAACCAAAGCAGACAGTCATCAACATTTAGTAGTAGCAGAGGAAAATAGAAACAAATACAAAATACCAAAGCATAAGGTAATTAATCCCTAAATGAAAGGTCATTTATAATTTGGGTATGCAAACTTGACATTATTAAAATTAATAATCAGGACTTCATACATCGGATGTATTTTCCTGACAAAAAGTTATAGACATCTGCATTGCTTGTGTTGGTATGTGCTATTAAAGACAATGTAGTTAGCCCAGAGGCACGGTACATTGCTAATGGGAAATGTTGCCTGAGGTTTATAAATGATAACACTTGATTGTTAACAGACCAACCTATAAAATCAATTACCTCTGCGCTAAATAAATTCTTACTGGCTTTATGAATAATTTAAGCAAAGGACTATATAGTACCAGAATATTTGCATCAATCTCAAAAATAATTTTGTCACTGCAGTCTTATCTTCACTAAGGGACATTTTTCATAGAGTTAAAAAAGTAATAAAATACAGTGCATAACATTTTAATATCTGCTTCTTTAAACATGTGGCTTCTTTAATTCTCCAGACACTCTTCTATGTTAACCTAATTTGGAGCAAACCCACCCCATGCCAAATTCTTTCAAAGGATGTAAGAAACCTGTCAGTAAATTTGAAAAATATTGCTATTATACAAATGAAAAAAATATTTCAAGATATCAAAATGAGTCAAACTCAGTGAATACCAAGCACCGTTAGGAGGATCTGTATTTTACTTATATGTACAATGTGAGCTGAATAATAAATATGATGATTCATTCTTATATGTTGTCAACACTTGAATGATGTCAAAAAAAGTTAGACATGTGCCATTTACAAGAAAAGTATAAGTGTGTGTTAGTTAATCTCAAAAGGGAATTGCCCCAGGATTCAGAAGCTTAATACTTGGAATTTTATGAATTCTAATTTTTCACAACCATTTCTCTTTACTATCTTTCACTTTTTGCCACAGTTCAAAATTGATTGCACGACTAAAAGTAAATCAGATAGTCTAAACCATGAGGCAGAGCTCCAGTGTTCATTTCCATGTGAGTTTGTGGTACTCAGCCGGGATTTTAAATGTACCATCACTTTCCTTGTTATAATCCATACAGTATAATAAAAATCTAAGTCATGGTTTTTCTCCTATTATGAAACCTCCAAATTTTAAAACCATTAAGATAAAATTATCTGAAACTCATTAATTGACCCCACAATTTGTGGAACAAAGTAGTGAGAAAAAGAGATAAGACCAAAAGAGGATGTTCAAAGAGAAAAGATCAAAAGGGCTTTTAAAAATTTCACATGTGCAACTATCCAGTATTATTTCAATTTGGAACAAAAATGTAGCAGTTTTATTTAATAGTAAGTTAGGATGATAAAATGTGTTCATCAGTTGCACTCCTCTTTCCCCTAAAATAATATAGAACATTCACTAATAAATGATTGAAATTTGTTCTTTCAGAAAATGTCCCAGCGAATGACTTAAATTTAAATTAACTATTATATAATGCAATAGCCTTTTTTTTTTTTTTCCTTTTACTTTACTAGGTTTATTCAGCAATGGTCTTATAGGTAACACAGCATTTTGTTTTTAAGGAACAGCAGGAATACTTACAGGGAGCAAAGTTAATAAAAAGTTAATAAAAACCTTAAGGTACACCAGAAA
The DNA here is from genome assembly GCF_014898055.3 of Talpa occidentalis. NCBI lineage: Eukaryota > Metazoa > Chordata > Mammalia > Eulipotyphla > Talpidae > Talpa > Talpa occidentalis. The sequence goes on along the minus strand of NW_023604295.1, from coordinate 72,241,726 downwards.
TAAACATGCTGCTAATTCACCCATTCACTCCTTTATTCTGAAAATGGTCTGTTGATTTAGTTTATAAGTGGTTTTTGTAGTGAATGCCAAGACTAACCACCCTGCTCTGGCTGCTGATTCATTCATGAACCAAAATGGGTGACAGAGACTGGACCAATTCAACTTTCAAAGGAAAGAGTGCATGTGGGTGGATCTGGCATTTGCCTATGATTCAGGCACTGAGATAGTGGTCTGACCCTAAATGTTATTCTCCTCTCTCTTCTTATAAAACTCCTTATGAGTTTAATGTTTCTGGTTTACCATTCATTGTTGATAAATAATCATGTTATCACAGTCCCGCAAATATTTTTAAGTGAAAGGTCTGTTTTGATTTGCAAATACTAGGTGAAAGGATATGTGATTTAATAAGTAGGAAAATTACTCTGAGTCAACTGAACGGAGCCATATTCTGGTTCTACCACTTGCTGTCAGGTGATATTAAAGGTCCCCTCTGTTTTCCCTTCTGTAAGACCACTGCTATCATAAGACTGACCACATGGAGTCATTGTGAAAGGTAAATAAAATAATGTGTTTTAGATACACAGGAGAGTGATAGGGTCATAGAATGCACTAACCCTTTGTTATTTTATTGAAACTAGAGGTTCTAAAAAATGAACAACTAAATGGATAACTTTAAATAAGGCAGAAACTGCATAAAAGCTTTGACTTTGTATCTTTCTTTAGGGGACATCACCCCTACCTAGTTTTAGCTTTCTTATCTTCCTCTACTAAACTTGTAAGAGAATGTGTTTGTTTAAAGGGGCTTATGGAGGATGATTTTATTTGCTATAGCCCTCAAATTCACATAAGAATATATGACGTGTTGACCCAACGTCACAAAAAACCTCCATGAGACTTTAAGAACAGACAGAAGAGGACTGTAAGTGGATTCAATGATTGATTAATAAATTAATAAGCGTACTTATTCATTAAAGATTTTACTTAACTACTTATCATCCAAGAGATTATATACTAATTAGAGCTAAAGACAAAGCAAATGTTAGGCAAAAACTGTAATAGTGCTACAATGGAGATCTTATTTTTTTTTTAGAAGAATAACTTTTTTTTTATTTACTTTTATTTATTTATGCAACCACTGGGTACAGTCAGAAGTGCAAGAGGGTGAGAAAATTCACCAGAGCCAGAGCGGGGAGCAGAGCAGGCAGAAGGACCCAAGAACACTGCTGAGTGGAGCAGCGGGCAGCAGGAGAGGTCTGCGCGCCATGTGGGACCCTCCTCCGGTGGCCGGGAAGCAGCCAGGGATCGAAAAGGCACTGCAGAAGCTGCAGGCAGCTTCGCAACCCAGCGCTCAACCACTGCGCCACCGGGGAGGTCCTACAATGGAGATCTTAAGCTGATATTTAAACACATGGGCAGGGCCTCCCTGGTAGCGCGCAGCGGTTGAGCGCTGCGTAGCGAAGCTGCCCGCAGCCTCTGTAGCGCCGGTTTGACCCCCGGCTACTTCCCGGCCACCGGAGGAGGGTCCCATATGGCGCACAGGCCTCTGCTGCCGCCTGCTGCTCCCCTCAGCAGTGTGCTTGGTTCCTTCTCTCTGCTCTGCTCCCCGCTCTGGCTCTGGTGAATTCTCTCGCCCTCCTGCACTTCAGACTGTACCCAGTGTTTGTATAAATAAATAAATCTTAAAATAAATAAATAAACCCATGCAACATTAAATAAATAAATAAATAAATAAACACATGGGCAAAGTCCCCAGATGAATCACGTAAGTCAGAAAGAAGAAAGGTACTAAAGGAACATCGGTTGTTCACCAAGAGGAATGTGATGAAAAGAGAATGGACATGACCTGAAATAACACATACAAATACAAATAATTTAGTATAAATGTAATGTAAAATCCAAGATTTAGGATGAAGTGGAAGTTATAGGCTTGGAGCAGAAATGTAAAAGAATCAAGAATGACTAATTAGCCAGGCAACCATCAAGGTGAGAAATGATGAGAATACTGAAAAAGAAGAGTGACTTCTACAAATATTTAGTTGCAGAGACCTATATAAAAGAGACTGTTAGCATGTGATCTGGCATGGACAGTCAAGACTATACATATTTTGATAACAAAGATCACCGATAAATTTCTAGAGATGGTCAAAAGGAATTACAGTAGGATCTATAAACTATTTGAACTCCATCTCTACTTCTGCCCTAACCTCACATATATCTGCTGACATGGATATTTATATGTGCATTTTTGACTTACAGTTTCTATTTCCAAAGGAATAAAGAAATTCAGCTGATCCTGAATATCAAGGAAATATGATACAATAGAGAGAATGGCATAATTTCAGTGTCTTCAAATATTAGACTGCATTTGATGACCAGAATCATCTAATCTTCATTCATAAGTGATTTCAGATGTCGTTTCATGGACTTTCCCATGAATACCAATAGGGGAGAAAATGACAGGTGTGTTCAGCACCAGACTAGTCCCAGACACGGAAGACTAATGTCAACCCTTTTGGATTGTGGTGCATTTTGGACTAAAAATAGAAAGGGGGTCTATGATAAACTCAATTAGCAGTAACTAACCATAAGACAAAATGAAAGAAAAGAAAAAAGTTCAATTTCTCATGGCAATTGCAGCACACAGACTACTTATTAAAATCCAGAGTAATTTTTGTGAACAGAAAACACATAGCTTTGCAATCAAATCAAATTGTAATACAAAAGTAGCTCCTTCCTTTCCTTTATACCCTGCACCCCTGCTTTAAAAGAGTATAATGATTTTTTTTTTTTTGCTGGTATTTCATTAGGAGTTAATTCTACCTTTCTTTTTTATTTAATTAATTTTATTTATTTTTAATAGAGATACTATTTGGATACCTTCATCAGTAGTGCACCCACTACCACCATTACGCTTACGTTATATTTTATGGTTTAGGATTCATTACAGCCACTAGGAAAAAGGGCATCTAAGAGACTTATGTTTTGTTCATTAAGTTCAATCAGCATAATGCCAATATGGTAATGGGACAAAACTGGATGATGATAGAGAAATGCTGCCATAGCTCTGAGGTGAGACATAGAAAATACACAAATGGTGTAATAACATTTGAAGATTTTCATCTGAAGATGACATTTTGACCCAATGTCACAAAAAACCTCCATGAGACTTTAAGAGGACTGGAAGTAGATTTTATGATTGATGAATAAATTAATAAGCATACTTAATCATCAAAGACTTGTGCATTTGTGCACAAATGCACCAACATACTTAAATTATCTCCAGTAAGCTGAAGATGCTGGAGAACTGATGTGTGCCTCTAGTGTTTGAAGCACCAGAAGACAAGCACCAGGAGGTGTGAAAACCAGGAGAGCTAATTTGTAAACAGACTGAGGGATTCAAACATATGCCTGAGACTTGAGGACTGGTCAGTAGACTATCAGTGGGAATGTTCCAATCGTCTGTCTGCAGTCCTTTCTAAAAGCCAAGCAATTGGATACTACTCAAAAACTGTTGTCTTTTGGACTGATTGTAAATCTGAAATCCAGATCATTGTTCCTAATAGAGAAAAGTAGCATAACATCCAGGGAATTAAAAAGCAGTTGGTAAATACTCTGCCATGCCTGGCCAAAGTGGATCAATCCTTAAAGGCACCATTTCTAGAAACAATTCTTTTGTGTTTAGCCATCCCTACTTCCCACCCCCATGGCATTTAAATGTCTTTCTGCACTGAAACAGTCAGCAGGTGATAGTGATTGTATATTTTCTAGGTGAGGTTCACAAAATGTATACATTTTTCCTCAAGAAATCTGAGAAGAGCCTTTATCAAGCCAACATTTTGCACTACTAATGTAGTTACCCATTTGTTTTTCCTTTGTCCCTTATTTTTTCCCCACCTTTACAAAGGAGTATTTATTTAACAAAGCTCTTTTTAGCATGGCAAGCCTAAAAGAGATTCATGATTTAACGGAAGGCTTAATTTAAGAATCTTAACTATGTCACTGAAACACCAAAACCAACATACTTAAATTATCAGCATTAGCTGTCAATTTTCCTAATTAACTTTTAACAGAGAATACTTAGATGTGCCCTACATAATATTAATGAAACAAAGGAGGTATAACAAGACTGACAAATTTTTTTCTTTGGATACTACTCCTCTATTTGAGTTATATTTTAAAAATATTAAAAGTTTGAAGTGGGGTTTAAAGCGGTGTGCTAAAGAAAACAATTAAAACAACTTTAGTAATAATACACATAATACTTAAACAGGCTTTTGTATTGTGTTCAAAAATACTGAATTTAAAATTTCTAAAGACAAATTCTGATTTCTACATGCAATGAGATTTATAAAAACAATCATAATGTTAAGTTCAATACTTTCTGAGTGCTTGTTTTGTGCAGGATGCCCATCTGTACATTTTACTAGCATTTTTTTCATTCAATTCGTGCAAAGCCCCTTCGAATCAAATATTATTATGCTAACAATTCTTTCATGTTCAGTCATCCCTACTTCACACCTCCGTGGCCTTTAAATAGATGGTTCTCCACAGTGATCTGTGTATTCTCCAGGTGAGTTTCACACTTTAGCCTCTTGGACATCTCCCCTCAAGCTTTCTTCCTTTTTTAGGTATGAGAAAATGAAAGACTAATTCATTTACCCAAGTTCATAACTCTAGAAAATGATATGGTTAGATTCAAAAGCCGGGAATGCTGAAGGCATATTTTCTAAGATAGTGGAAATACATTCTCTCCCTTTCACATTTTTAATATTAGTTTTAATTGAACAAATAATCAAGAATAATTCCATTCCCTGACCAAACTATATTTCAAATATGTGTACCTTCTTTTTGCTCATTCTATTTCCACAGAAATATAGCTTGCACTACCAAATATACATATATCATTGGTTACCTATGCAGGAATCTTTGGAAATTATTGACATTTTCACTTAAAACATTCATCTCTTTTCTGGTTTTCAAGCGGCCATACCTAACCCATGAACTGCTAAAGGACAAACCTGATTTTATCATCTGGTTTAGTTATGGGAGAACTTTCTGACCTCTCAGGAAGTCTATTCAGCCCACCATCCAAAGTCTGTCCTTGACATCACACAGTTAGCCTTGTTGTATGCTAGTTGGGGACAAAAGTCTTCCATGGGTCAAACCAATCTATGAACTGCTGTCAAATCACCTTCACTCTGCTAGTGCACTTCTGCTTCCTAGAATGATTTCCTCATTTCTCATTGTTTATTGCAACAATTCCATTTTTCTCAGATCTCACATTTCTATGATGTCTTCAAAATCCACCAGAGTAACCTCTTCTGATCTTTTTTCAGCAATCCAATACTGAAACCAAACTTAAATGGCTAAATTGCTTTCAGACTACAAGAGCACAAAAGAAAAAAAAAAAAAGATATCTAAACTTTCTCTTTGACGCTTGTATTTACAGATGCGGTTGATGACATAGCCTGAGCAAAGCAGAAGCAACTATCCTTGAGCTGAGTTCCAAGGCCAACTGAAGCCAGGGGTCTGCAAGTTCAGGAGTAGGAGGCTACCCAGAGGCAGGGGCAAGCAACAGAAAATGAGAAATTCTCCAGATTACTGTAGTCTTAACTTTTTCATGTATGAAGTATGCCGTTACAGACATGTCCACATTTCTTTGCCACTGGTCTGCATTTTTGCAGGGTAAGTGAAAATATCAGGCTTTTTCGCACTCCCATTATCGATGGCTCCCTGCAGTCCTACACACATGCCTGATGGTGGGCACCTGGAATAGGGCATGGGCACGCATAGGTGGGCACAATGGGGATAAGACTGGGCTTATAAGGGCAGCATCACAGAGACACCAGCAGAAGGAGAACAAGAACTAGAACAAGAGCAGCAGAATGAGAGTAGTAGAAGAAACAGCTACAACAGCAGAAGCAGCAGCAGAAAAGAGCCCAGGAGACAATGCAAGAGAGTGCAGAAAGGGTAAAGATACACAGTGGGCTGGAAGGCCTGCCAGCCTGCCGGCCCCCTGCCCATCCCCCACCCCCAGCCTTGCCTTATAAAAAGCTCAATAAAAACCTGAAAAAGCCACCGAGGGCTCCAGGACTCTCCTTTACTCCGATCATAGAGGTTCTGCACTGTGCCTTGCTGGCAGGACAATTTTCTGTCAATAGAATTTGAGTCCATTATTCTTTTTTTTTTTTTTTTTTAAGATTTATTTGTTTTTTTTATACAAGCACTGGGTACAGTCAGAAGTGCGGGAGGGTGAGAGAATTCACCAGAGTCAGAGTGGAGAGCAGAGCAGGCAGACTGACAAAGTACACTGCTGAGGGGAGCAGCGGGTGGCAGGAGAGGTCTGCCCGCCATGTGGGACCCTCCTCAGGTGGCCAGGGATTGAACTGGAGCTGCAGAGGCTGCGGGCAGCTTTGCAACCCAGCGCTCAACAGCTGCGCCACCGGGAAGGCCCAAGTCCATTATTCTTTTTTTCTTTCTTTCTTTTCTGATTGCTAATCTGTCCTTCTGGTTTCTGTTGTTAAGAGAACCCACACTTTTTTTTTTTTTTTTTTTTTTTTTTGTAAATCTGCCCTTCTTCTGCTTCTCACTGAATGTACCTTCTAATTGTTTGCCAATCTGGCTTCCAGTTCTTGTTATAGAGCCCAAAAGCTACTAATTTGCTAATCAGTCCGTTTCTGTATTTTTTTTTCCTTTTTTTTAAAGATTTATTTTTATTTATACAAGAACTGGGTTACAGGCCAGTGGCACGGGAGAGTGAGAGAATTCACCTGAGACAGAGTGGGGAATAGAACAGGCAGACGGACCTAAGACACTGCTGAAGAGAGCAGTGGGTGAGACAGGAGAGGTTTGCAGCACCATGTGGATATCTCCCTGGCTGGCCTGTAAAGAAACCTGCGCTGCAGAGGCTCTGGACAGCTTCACAGCGCTGCACTCAACTTGCTATGCCACCAGGGAGGCCCCCTTCTGGTTTTATTGAGCCCACCCCCTGTTTGTTAATTTGCACTTCCTCTTCTTGTTTCTCAGCCCACTGACACCTTTATTTATTGTTTTCTTAATATTTACTTTTATGCTTAAGAAACCTATATAACACCTCTACCCCACAACCTATATAGCCTCAATTCCTTTCTTAATCAAAGAGGTAGATTTTAGTACCTTTCTTCCCACCTGCCTCCTTGCTTGTTGACCTAGAATAAACTTTCTTGCTGCAAGCACTGATGCATCCATATTTCAGTTTTAACAATGGGGCGAACACACAAACCTGATTTTGTAAGGTCATTAATAATGCCATTCATATTTCGATTCCTATTTTTTGTCCACAGGGATTAAATACATTGTGATTGATCAGCATTTGCTCATTTCTGTTATGTTGTTAGAGATCAAGAACCGAGTCTTTGCTATTTTAGATATCCCTCACTGATCTGATTAAACATATTTCTAATAGCATTATCTCTTGAATTTTTGTAATTCATAAAAGAAGAATACCTTTTTTTTTTAATCTTTAAGTTTTCAATTCCACCTGTCTTTTAGCATGGTAATAACTTTACAAACATTTTGAAGGAATTTGTTCCCACCACCATAGCCCAAGCAGGAGCTGTAAATATGGGCCAAGTTTTAGAACAACTAGTTGCCAACTGCATTACAAACTTATGTGTCATGTGGTGGCCTCTGCTTGGATAATGGCACAAATGTGGCAAGCAAAGTAGAATAAAGTTTTACATTATTCAATATATATAATAGTCTTTTGAATTGTCTGTCTACAAAATGACTGCATTCTCTTGGGCCTCCCTGGTGGCGCAAGGGGTTGAGCACCACACTATGAAGCAATCTGCAACCTCTGCAGCACAAGTTTGATCCCTGGCCAGCCGGGGAGCAAACCACATGGTGCAGCAGACCTCTCCTGACTTGCCCGCTGCTCCCCTCAGCAGTGTATTTCAGTTAGTCTGCCCATTCCCCAATGTGTCTCTGGTGAATCCTCTCACCCCCCACATCTCTGGCCTGTACCCCAGTTCTTGTATGCATAAATAAATCTTAAAAAAAAAAGTACAGATCTTTAAAAAAAATGACTTCATTCTCTTTTTTGACTCCTTTATAGATGTTATATTTCCACAGGTTTGTGTCATAATATCATATCTATTTTGGTCAGATACAGATCTGTTCTGAGAATGAGTTAAATAATAGAGTGAGTTAATGCTAATAGAAAATTAAATTAAATAATCAAGAAAAGAGAAAATATTGTCGGGGATCTGATAGAGATCATTGAAGACAGAGCTTTCCTAGTGAAGGAAGTGAAGGGAATTCAAACTAGTAGTGGACTTCTTCCTACGATGATAAATTTCCCATTTCCTTGGCTACTGTCAAAACCAGAAATATTAGGCAGGCAATTGTCAGTGTTGCCAAACACACACTCCTTTATATTAGACTCTCATTTTTATCCCTGATTTATAAGGACAAAGACAGACCGAATGAGAAAAGATTTGTATACTTAAGAGAGACTATCTTTAAAATCAACTATTGGGTTTTTCTAAAATCATTTTTGCTGAATTAATTCTTTCTGGTTTATTCAAAATTGTTCAGAGATAGTAATAGGAATTATTTTATGGTATTACAACAAGGTCACTTCCTGTTCCAACTGAATAATTTTAGAAATATTCAGGTACATCTCTCCTATGTCTTCTAATGTTTTTGGCAAGTGGAGCATAAAAATAGTGGATGCCTATTTTGGTCTAATAGTTACTTCTTTTCTACATACCCCAAATGCATTGCTCAAATTTCATTCTCTTATTTCATTGGAGTGATGTGCTAGTCTGTGCTAAGCATAAGGTAACAGTAAAACATTTGTGTTAAAATGAATCTCTTCCTGTTATGGGATATATCAAAGTATGACGTTGTCTGAATTATAATCTATTTCATATAAATACATAGACATAATAATTATAATAGACTAAATAGAAGCCAAGTTAAGGAGCTCTCGGTAGGGAAATAACAGAAGAAGAAAAAACTAGGATTAAAACACCATCAATCAGTATATAGGAGAGGAAGGGCTCAGGCCTAAAACACCAGATCATGGTAAGTAACAAGAATTCACTCAGTATTTGCTTGACATCATCTTATGAGCCTTATGAGCCTTATGTGCCTTTACTCTCAATATACTTTGAGAATTAAAATTATAATTGGTTAGATGATGTTAATGCCTGAACATTTGTAAATTATTGCTAAGAAATCGGGCCTCCCCGGTGGCGCAGCGGTTGAGCGCTGGGTTACAAAGCTGTCCGCAGCCTCTGAAGCGCCGGTTCGATCCCCGGCTGCTCCCCGGCCACAGGAGGAGGGTCCCAAATGGCGCGCAGACCTCTCCTGCCGCCCGCTGCTCCGCTGCCACCCTCAGCAGTGTACTTCGGTCCTTCTGCCTGCTCTGCTCCCGGCTCTGGCTCTGGTGAATTCTCTCACCCTCCCGCACTTCTGACTGTACCCAGTGCTTGTATAAATAAATAAATCTTAAAAAAAAAAAAAAACAATCAAGACTAGCAATCCATGAGGAATTTGCCCATTTGAAAACCCAAGTCATACATTATACTTAACATTGCATTATCTTTAAATTCCATAAGTCGTGGGAATCTCACCTAAATTATAGTCACAGCTCAGTAGAAGCAACCAAATCTTCTCCCCCCAAAAATGAAACAAAAAAAAACCCCAAAAACCAATACATTCAGTTGTCATCCACAATCTTGATTAATTCAGATGAATAAATACGTCCTGCAAAAGTTGAACAATGCTAAAGAATGTGCCAAAAAATATTTTTTTTTCCTTTATGAAGATTATAATTATTTGGGGAGAAAAATTTAACACAATTAAAGCTAGTTAAATATTAAATTGTAAGGTAAAAGAACCCGTTAGTATTTTCTGTCTTACCAAAACCTATGCCTGGCACAAAAAGGTTTTCAATAAAGAATATTAAATGAAGAAATGGATGGATGTACATGCACCTGAGACTTCAAATCCATAATGACTTATGACTAGTAAACAGCAGATCAATAAAAAATGGTCTTATGTTTTAGATATGATTTAATCAACTGTAGTTGTGTATGGCCCCAATCCTCTGTAAACTCAATAATATAGCAGAGCACCAGGTGTTTCCTGCAGAATTTGCACAAAGGTCTAAAGTGGACAGTGCTCCTATTGCATTTAATATGTATTATTTTTTTCTGACACCTTTTCACAAACAGACTTTGGAGCATGGCTTAGGGAAAAAGATAGAGGAAGGCTGAGCTGAAAAGAAGTGAATGGCAAGGAAGGTCATGTAGGAGGTCTTTGCCACTTAACTCATTCTCACTGGAGCTGACATGGTGGTTGACTTTGTCCCTCCCTCCCTCCCTCCCGCCTTCCTCTTCTCTCTCTCTCTCTCTCTCTCTCTCTCTCTCTCTCTCTCCACTTTTGTGGAAATATCTCTAACCTTGGATTAGTAATAAACTTAAGGTTGCTCCAAAACCCACTAGTTGACCCATTAGATATCACTGAGAAAAGAAGTGAAATTATTATAATTGCAATACAGAATATTTGTTCCCAACTATATATTTTTCTTGATCTATTTAATGGTAGAATTAAATATCGTATTTTATACATAAAAAAGGATTCCATAACCACTATTGACTTTTATAATTCTAATAAAAATATTCCAATAGAATGATTTCATTTTTCAAAATTGGCAAATATCTTATTGCATAAATGACAGTCTCCCACCATCAAATCATCATAAATATGCATTTGTGTTTTTTAATAAGTAAATAATAATTTTATGACTGATGGAACAGATTTTCAGTATTACATAGTCTCAACTCATTCTACTCCATACCTTATAGTGGCCATTTTAATTCACTCAAAATTCATGTGCTACTTACATTGCCTTCTCCCTGACAAAAAAATAATATGAAATATTTTTGGAGTCATTGGAGCTTGGTAACAGAGTTGGGAAGGTTGGAAACTGTTGATGATCAGATACCAGGCATACCTAGCATGCCCACAAGCTTGGACACATTTACCTCCAGGAAGGAGATGAACAAAGCCTGTCCACCACAGACCATCCAGGATTGATGCTTGACATCTTACAGCTTGATTTTACAAAATAAAATTACTGAATATCTGATTTGCAATAAGTGGACTGGACGGTGATCTGGCCTTCTTGCTATGCATGGAGGCAAGTTAGCCTCCAGGAAAATTGAGGACACAGTACAAGTGCCATTTGGGTCTGAAGTGCTTGTTGGATCTGGGTTCCCTGGGCTGCAAACCTAATAAACCCTCCAAAGAAATACTTGTATTTTATTCCAACCAGGTCTTGGTCATTCTGGGACAACATCCCACATCCTCTACTATCATTCTAAAGAACATTTTTGCTTTTGTGTTTTCATATCACTTTCTTCTTTGATTTACAAATTTAGACATAGTGTTTTTGAAATTTAATCCATTTAATTTCCATGGTATACCTTCCTGTACCCTTTAAATTTTGTATTTATGTTTTTTTTTTTTTTAATTGGAAAACATCCATATACAAAATTAATCTACCTTCCAGGAAGCTCACCAACAGCACTCCAGAGAAAAAGCACATAAATCCAACCTGTCAATATCCTTTTCAGATTTTGTTCTTTAAAACAGCAACTTATTCTATTAGATAAGAGAAAATTCTCCTTTAAGCTTAAGCAAGTTGGAACTGATTTCAGTGCATTGCGACCGAAAGATAGCCACTCGTTTCCTGCAAGAGATCTAATTTTCACCATATGCTTCCATTATTATTTTTACTATTTCAATCACTCTCTAACTATGGAGAATTGTGGCAGCCAACAAGTAATAAGAAATTGATACTGAGAAATAAGTCTGTCTTTAGGAAATTGCCAATTGCAACATCTCTTCAAAACATACTTAACAGTCTTCATTTGTTTAAACACCAAAACAGCAAAATTTATGCTTCAATTTCCTTGTAAGGTTATTATATATTTTTTTGTCCTTAATGTTACTATTAGACACCACAAATTGCTTGCAAAGTAGTCTCAGGCCAGATGCTCTGAGTCTGATGTTGGGAATGGGACCTTAAAAGCTCTTCCTCACTATTCTTATTTTCTCTGCACTAGTTGCAATTAGGAAAACAGCAGATGTTTCCACTTATTGCTTCACTGTTTCAAAATTACACTGGACATATATGATAATGACCTTCCTATTATCTCTTTATGGAAGATGCAACTTAGTCTGAAAGAGAACAAGGAAATATCTGTGAAAGCCTCTTGCTTATAATTGGATAATTCAAAAAAAAAAAAAAAAAACTAGTAGTGTCCAGAAATGGTTAATGCTCACGGAAACTGAGAGTGTTGTTCCCTCTGTGAAACAGAAAGAGGAAAGTGAAGAGATGTGGATACTCTAATTAAAAAGAAAAAAAAGATGTGCAGGCATGCTGTCAGACCGGGAGGATTTTAATATACAAACACTGACTGCATGTGTTTGACATACATGGTGACAGTTTGAAAGGCTTTTTATATTCACTACATTTTCATTAAAATCGAGCATGTAAAACTAGACATTCTATTACCAGATCATAAAACCAATATATTCTTGGTTGTTTCTTGAAACAAGATTTTCACAAATTTGCAACTGTAAGAAAGTAACCTTGGGAAAGGTTCTCAGGGGCCAGTGAAAACTTAATACAAAAAATGTGCTCAAGGAAAAGAAATTCAACTTTTAAAATGTTGTTTGGATCCCCAAACAACACTATTTAATAAAAAATAAAATGTCTACATTTACATGAAGGTGGACAATAATTATACTATTCTGAATATTATAGCTTAACAATACATTAATTTTTTAGTTTATAATAATGCCAGCATATAAAAGGAGACTAGATTTTTAACCTACATTTAGGAGAAATGATTCAATTTAAAGGTAATAAAAGTATATTTCAAAATAAACTTGTTTTTAAATCCATGATTTGGATCCCATCTTTCATTTAGTATTACCTCTTTGACATATACAACAAAGCTATATTGCATCTTTTCTTTCTCTCAATCAGCAGCATGTTAATCTCTTCCTTAGCTAGATTATTTCTGTAGATTACACTAACCAAAGTTGATATTCTAAGCATTTTTAGGTTAGCCAATTATCTCCACAATAAAGTCTTTTTCAATCCTTCTTTAGTTATAATTTGACTTAAAAATGAAACAAACATTGCAAGAAGAATAAAAAGCTATAATAATGGCATATTACACTCATTGCATAAAATTGTACTTTTGACAGTTGCTTTGTTGTGAAAGTCAGTTGCTTCCATAGTAACTACAGAAATAGATTATACACTGGATTAGAGTCATTCCTATGTATTAGTGATTGCTGGTAAGGATTATATTTTGCTATATTCTAATGAACAATAATTATACCAACAATTAATTAACATATTTCAATAGTATGATACTGTTTCCTAAATTTCTGAAAGTACATACTCCCACTGACTTTAGAACAAATATTGATAGCTATCCACGCTGGTGCAGGGAATGAGGCAATTATTACACAGCTCATAGAAAATATAGTAAATAGAGTTATTAAAGCTGGAAAATACCAATAGGAGCTAGAATCTGGGCCAGTATAATGGAATTAAGGGGACTGTAAATAACCCAATCAAAAATCAGACAACTTTGAATCTGAAAATAAGTTCAAGAAGCAGAGATTACTTTAATTGGAAAATTGTGGGTTCAGCCAAAGTATTAGGCAGAGGTAACTACACCAAAAACCAACATATAACCTTATTTCCATAAATAGAGGCCTCTATTATGAGGCAAACACTTACTGGATGGTGGCACACTAACATTTTAAACTTGAGATCTCAAAATCCTTTGACTGTCATCTTATGACCATATTGCATATAGATAATATTGCATATGGGCAATATGTGCAATATATTACATGAGATTAGTTTAGAAGAGTAGAGGCACCGAATGGATAGGAGGATGAAATGAAATTCATTTCACCTATTTTTTACTCTTTCATTTAATTCAGGAAAGGTAATTACAGGACACTAGAAATACTGCAAGCCCAGCCTGCCTACTATGGCAATTACTGCTGGTTGAACAAAGGCTTATTTTCCATCCAACTAGGAAGCTTTTCACCTCAGAGAGCAATAGCAAAATGAATATACCACAATTTCCACTTCAACATTTCATCATAAGTCTTCCCTTGGTCAACAATACTGAGAGAATTTATATATAGCATATATAGTGTGTGTATATAGAGTATATAACATATAGAATATAGCATATATAGTATATAGTATATAACATATATAGAATATAGCATATATAGTATATAGTATATATATAGTGTGTATATATAATATATAGTTATATATAGTATCTACGTTCATCAAACCATCTTCTCCTTTTTGTCCATGCATTAGTGAAGTGCCTCTCTATTATATATACCTTTCTTCAGCTCCCCCTTGCATGTAAACAATCCATTTATGTCATTGTTGGGACCCGCTGACCTAAAGGGAGCTGGAATTTTTGGAATACACCTGTTTATTCTGCATCCTAATTTCCAGGACATTAGAAGTTCAGCAAACAGAACTTCTTCCCAGAATTGACTCCTGTTCTCTGAGGATGTACTGGCTTCTGTGCATGTTTCCTACTAACCAGGAAAACTTGTTTTCAGCTGCAACTTATTAATCTGTATAAGTAAAAACATAATGTGTGCTATTTTCTTGTTCCTTTGTTCATATCTGCAATAAAAGCTTGGGCTAGGAGAGTGAAAGGCAGAGCAGCTCTCCATGGCACTCTCCCCAGCCTCCCCCCATTGCAAATTCATTTAGACGCAGAGTCTTCGTTAATGGCAGAGAATTTCACCAGCTGTCCTGTCCACGGTATGTCATTATTATTATTTTTATAAGAATTATTTGTAAGATATTTACATATTTAGTTGCATAAAATTATCCCTTCCACCTCCCCACTTCACCCTAAGAAAGTGGGTAAAGTCTCACTTAAATATGTAGCTATTATAATAGTTCTGTCAGCTATAGTAGATGCCTCATACTTCTTGAACCAGAAAGAGAACTGAGAGGAATATCTAGAGAGTGTTTTGGACTCTTTAGTGTAGTTTCAGGATTTGAGAGATGCTTCAGGAGGTTGTTTCCATGTAATAAGACTTGAAAATATATCATGTTTTTGGAGCCAGAATGTAGCTATCTATTCAGGTAGATTGATTATAGAAGCACTGAATAATTTCTAGTCAGTTTAGACACTTGAACATCTGTACAATGTAAGAATGATAGATTTATGCTCTTTTGATTTTAGGGAGAGAGAGCATTTTCCTTCTTGTTTCTGCATTTTCCTTCTTGTTTCTATTTTAAAACTTCATTTAAAAAATTCAGCCACTCTCAACAGTGCTTAGAAGAAACAAATAAACAAAAATTATTGTGTCATTTCTAAAGTCAACATTTTCCAGAAGGACAATCCCAAGGAACAAGGAATGTGGAAATAGTAATCATTTTTATGAATGTACCTCAAGTGGAAGGTGAGAAATAATTCCACAAACACTGTTAAACGGTGGTTAAGAACATTAGCTTTGGACTCAAGGAGGGTAGCATACAATTTTTTCTTTGCTCTTTTATTGTAAGATGTACCTGTATGATTTAACACAATATTCTCAGATTCTACATGTGCAAAAAATTCTAGCACAATTCACCTTACTAGGTTATTGAGGACAAATAAGGTATTCAGAGTGCTTAGCATACAATTTTGCCCATGGTAAAAAATATGTTACAAGAAGTCATCATAGTATCATTGATATAAATGTCTATCTACCATTTCCTTTAAAATTTTAGAAGTAAAAAGGATTGTGTTACATTTTCTGAAATGAATGTTTCCCTGATATATCCATATATATATATATATATATATATATATGGATTTTCTTATAATAATTCTCATTTGCACACAAAAATTTAACTGATGCTCATGAATATACATTAGATTGCAACATGAAATACCTACAACAGAATGATGAAAATATCAGAAATTTTGTTCAAGTCATTTTTCTTGGTAGATTTAGATTTCTTTTTTTTTTTCCATTTTAAAGTCTGTACCTAGTTTCAATAGATCTCACTGTCTGCTGCTTGATAACCCCACCAAAAGAAAAATATTTTTTTTACTCAAAACCTGGACCAATAACTTTAATTCTTTTATTATTATTATTTATTATTATTATTATTATTATTATCATTATCATTAATATTATATATCCTAGCATGAAACAGAGCTATATCTTTGTAACAAATTTTAATGATGCTGTAGTGGCTAATGGATATGTGGACCAAACTACTTTAGCAACTTCTTTATTTTCAAACACATGAATTAAAATCAGCTGGAAAACTTAAGTTTGCAAAAGTTATGAGTGTGTAAGAAGAGATAAAGTTAAAAAAAAAGTGAGTTCTTATGGTTATTGTTTTCCATATAGAAGACACAAGAAAACAAAGAAAATTAAGCCAGGCTTCCATGGCTATCTCAGCATTCAATTAAAAATGTACACTCTGGTATAAAATCATCAACAAAGCCCACTGATGAGGATAAATGCTTGGCCGCAAACATCTGCTTCCTTTGAGGGAAGGGGTACATTCTCTACCAATAACCCGTTGCTTTGATCCATGGCCTCTTTTCCCGGGTGACCCTCAAAGAAATCTAAACCTAGGGCCTCCCCTGGTGGTGCAGCGGTTGAACGCTGGGCTGCGAAGCTGCCCGCAGCCTGTGCAGCGCCGGTTCGATTCCTGGCAGGCCAGGGAGGGTCCCACATGGCACACAGACCTCTCCCGCCGAGCCCGCTGCTTCCCTCAGCAGTGTCCTCTGTCTGTCTGCCTGTTCTGTTCCCCACTCTGGCTCTGGTGAATTCTCTCACCCTCCCGCATTTCTGACTGTACCCAGTGCTTGCATAAAATAAATAAATAAATAAATCTTTAGGGGAAAAAAAAAAGAAAGAAATCTAAACCTACAATCTAAACCCAGTTCCTGATTATGCCCCTAATATTTCAGTGCATCTCATTTTAACTTATGGTGGGTAACTTGGGAAGTGAATATTTCCTTCAGTTTTACTAAGGAATTTATTGATATAATATATGAAAATATAATAAAGAGTAATCATTTTCTAACCTGACTTTTAATCAAAAACTTTACTCTTCACACCTATTTTTAAAATTATATATTCTTCACACATAAAACATAGAAACACAATTTTAACTTAATTTTAAATAGTTTTAAAGTTTTTATTGCCATATATTGTGTGTGGAATAATTTCATTCAATAGATAGTTATTCAGCTTTAAGGCTGATTATTTAGTACATTTCATTTCTAGAAAGTATTTGCCATATAAGTGAATTGACAAAGTTTATCATCAAACCAATAAACCAAAGCATAAGTAATTCCTTTCAGAACAATATAACTTTATTTTTAAGTTTGAATAAGTAGGTTAATCCTGTGAAAACAGCCTTCTAAATTCAAGCTTTTATTTAATTATTTTAATTATGTTTATTGAGGGAAAATTAATGTACGACAATGCATATATTTTAGGGGGTGAGGTTCACACATCTGCAGATGTCTGATTCCATTTAAGGTTTGAATAAGTGGGAATATTCTTTTACTTCTCAAAAGGTCCTAACTGATAAAAGTGACGCATAGTGACAACCTAAATAGCTGTCACTTATTCCAGCATTTTGTACTTCCCTATCTCACTCTCTTTTATCCTCTGGGATAATCTACTGAATTGTTTATTTATTTATTTATTTATTAAGATTTATTTATTTATTTATACAAGCACTGGGTACAGTCAGAAGTGTGGGAGGGTGAGAGAACTCACCAGAGCCAGAGCAGGGAACAGAACAGGCAGACTGACAAAGTACACTGCTGAGGTGAGCAGCAGGTGGCAGGAGAGGTCTGCGCGCCATGTGGGACCCTCGCCCAGTGGCCAGGGATAGAACCGGAGCTGCAGAGGCTGCGGGCAGCTTTGCAGCCCAGCGCTTAACTACTCCACCAGCAGGGAGGCCCAAGACCTATTTTAAAATTGTGCATTCAGAGAAACACAGCCAAAGTATTAAGAGCAGTAGTAAACCTGTAAAGAGACACTTAGGATTCTAAAACTGTTTTGTTCATTGATAGACTATAAGAAAGGCACCCCCTCTCCTGTCCTCCTCCTGGCCCCCATTTGCTGGAAGCAATTGAGATAATAACTGAGGCACTGTCACTAACACACTTACCTATAGTGTATTAAGATAAAGTTTAAGTGAAAGGATATCCTTGGACTATATACTTGAATAATTTTATATTTGCCTTGCTTTGTTAACTGCTTTGATGACTTTGTTAATTACTTTGTTTACTATTAACTGCTGTGTTAACTTTCAGAAGTCATGGATGATGAGACATGACAAGTTCAGTTTAATCAAGTATCAACTCAGAGAATGCTGTGAAAGTCAAAAGTTCTGTAAGGCAGTATTTAAAAGGATGCTTGTCTCAGTGGTCTGGAGAAGACTAGGATTTACCGCTTACAGGTTTGAATATGACTTGTAATTGATTCTTAATCTGTTCAAAGATATGCTGAATTATGAGTGGTATATTTGGTTGTTTTATTTCCTATAGAGGAGGGATTAGTTAAGGAGATATATATATATATATATATATATATATATATATATATATATATAAAACATAACGTGTGTGTGTGTGTGTGTGTATGCCTTAGCAGAGAAAAATGACTTGCGTAATTAGTCAGGGGCCTTAGAAGATATGATAAAAGAAAATTAGAGGCGATAAATACGAATGGATTCACAGCAGTGGACAAAATTGTGTATTTTTGTGTGTCATGTTAATTCCTACCAGAGGCCATTCACTTGCGCAAGAAGCATTTAAGCAGTCAGGTAGACTAGAGGATCATTATTTTTAAAGAAAGGATCATTACTTCTTATCTTTTCCACTGCTTGTGTGATGAGCCCTTTAAAAGTGAATCAATTGTAGAAGGGATGGAGTCTATGAACTGGATCAACAGTTGGGCTCCTTCAATCACAAAAGATATCAACCGATATGGCACTTGTCTTTGATGCAAAACAAATAAATTAAAAATATAATAATATGATATTCAGGGATTGTTGTAACAAGATAATAAGATAGGGTGTGAAAGTAGGATCTGAAGGAGGTGAATATCTTTTCATAATATTTGTTTTAAATATGGATTGCTTTTCAAATAAGGTTAGATTTAAGCAGAAACATAAAAGAAAAAAAGGGAAGAAGGAAAATTATTATCTGTGGGAAAAATTTTCAGAGAGTAACAAATTAAGTTCAAAATTTCAGGGAATAAAGTAGTTTCAGTGTGATGGAGTAATAGCCAGGAATCCAGAGAAGGTTATATATGAGGTCTAGAAAATTGTGGGAGTGAAGATTTTAAAGGCATTCATAAAATTCTAAGCTCACAAGTAGTATTATGAATGAAATGAGAAATCATTGGAGAATTTGAGGAAATGAATCATATGACCTAACAGAGTTTTAAAGGATCTGTGTGAGAAGTGTTTCCACCATGTGCAAACATTAACACCAGGAATGCTACACATGAAGTTATTGTAAAGGTCTCATAGGCAGAAGATCATGGCTTAGAATAGTTAGTGCAAGAAGAGGTGGTGAAGTGAAATGTCTGAACTCTGGATATATATTTGTGTACACACACAATCATGCACATTTGTAAAGGAGTTAATTAAATTAGATGGTAAAAGCAAGATGGGTTCAAAATCATGTAACTCTCACATTTCTTTTATATAAATGGCAAAGACATTAAAACAGAGAAATATTATCTCTTTTCATTTAATTAGTAACCTTCTAATTTTTTATTAAGTGCTTAATATAATAAGCATATATTAACAGATGTCTGCAAAAATCACATACCTTCTGAATAAACTGTTGATACATTTTCCTTCCATCTTTTGACCATATGTAAATATTTGGATAAAAGTGATATGTGAGGACCTCCCCGGTGGCGCAGCGGTTGAGTGCTGGGTTGCGAGGCTGCCTGCAGCCTCTGTGGCGCCGGTTCGATCCCCGGCTGCTCCCGGCCACCGGAGGAGGATCCCACACAGCGCGCAGACCTCTCCTGCCGCCCGCTGCTCCCCTCAGCAGTGTACTTCAGTCCTTCTGCCTGCTCTGCTCCCCGCTCTGGCTCTGGTGAATTCTCTCACCCTCCCGCGCTTCTGACTGTACCCAGTGCTTGTATAAATAAATAAATAAAATCTTTATAAATAAAATCTTTAAAAAAAAAGTGATATGTGACTTGAATTTTTTTTTTCCACATATGTCCAAGAGTCCTTAAAATTTCACTCTCAGTATTAAATTAAGAATACTTATTTAGGGCCTCCCCGGTGGCGCAGTACTTAAGTGCTGGGCTGCGAAGCTGCCCGCAGCCTCTGTAGCACCAGTTCTACCCCCGGCTGCCTGTGAGTGTCCCACACGGCGCGCAGACCTCTCCTGCCGCCCACTGCTCCCCTCAGCAGTGTACTTCGATTCTTCTGCCTGTTCTGCTCCCAGCTCTGGCTCTGGTGAATTCTCTCACCTTCCTGCGCTTCTGACTGTACACAGTGCTTGTATAAATAAATAAATCTTTAAAAAAAAAAAGAATATTTATTTATAGGGCCTTCCCTGGTGGCGCAGGTGGTTGAGTGCAGCGCTATGATGCTGTCCGCAGCGCTGGTTCGATCCCAGCAGGCAGGGGAGGGTCCCACATGGCGCGGCAGACCTCTCCTGTCTACTGTTCCCCTCAGCAGTATATTTTGTCAGTCTGCCTGTTCTGTTCCCCACACTCTCTCTGGTGAATCCTCTCACCCTCCTGTACATCTGGCCTGTACCCTGGTTCTTGTATAAATAAATAAATAAATCTTAAAAAAATATTTATTTATGTATATATATATATTATTAGTGTAGGGGCTTCTTTTATATTGCAAGGCTTTTTATATTTCATAGAAAGGAAAAATAAGGGGAAAGGAGGCCTTCTAAATCTTACAAGTTATTGTTTTAAAAAGAGTCAATCTTACTGTGACTTTTGAGAGAGATTGCTTTTATGTCATGATTTCAACGGATGTGCTTTCAAAAACCTGAAACCTGAATACATCATCATGATGTGTGAGGTGCCACAGTTGAGATGTGATTCATTTCCACAGAGACACACTGTCTTCAACTTTTACAATAAAGTTCATTGAAAAATGTATTTGTTAAAAAGATCAACTTTCTTCCTTCAGTAATCTTTTTGCTTTGCTTTGATGTTAGCATTTATAGTCCTCCGCTATGAATTTTCCATTATTTTTTTAAGTTATTACTTGAAATGACTTTCCTATAGATAAGAGCCAATGCACAAGAATGCTAACTTCAATTTATGTTAAGGAGTTCATGGTGAGCTCCTGCATCCAGGTCTAGTTTTCTTCACCTGAGAGCTACAAATTCCTGCCCTCAAAAATCTCTTAAAGACATCTTTCCCAAACGTGCTCTTGTGTTTTATCCTAGCACTGTTTTGCAGCTGCCACTTACATATCTTCTATCATTTCATGGTTTAGCAGGTGCAGAAATTAAAAAAAAATAGTAATAAAGAATTTGTAGAGCTGAACTCATCACGGTAATGAAGTTTCACATACATGCTCCTTCCACCAAAATACAATATGCTTAGTTGATGCAGGGGTTTTGCAGTTAAAATACAGAAGAGAAGCCAATTCTTAGTTCTATATGTATTACCTCAAGATATCCTAATAACAGTTTATAAGTCAAGTAACCTATTTCTCTATTTATATGTGCATTTATATTTATGTATGAGGTAGGCAGTTGTGCTTCTTTAAACAGGATAAAGATGTCTTTTTAGAGGGGGAGAGATTAGAACAGAAACCTAAAATGTAAGGGGGAACAAAATATAGATAACTGAGAGAGCACTTCAGGGAGTGGGAAATCTAAATTCAAAGTTCCTGGGGCTGAAGGAGGCTCAGAGTGACTGAATACCAACCAGGAGGTCTGGGTGCTAGAGTATCTGAATGAGGAAAAGATTATTAAGCTATGCAGTCCATGACATAGTGGGGGAAGTGATAGGACCATTTATAAAATTCTAACTATGTTTTTATTCAAATGTGTGTGAGTTCATAATTATTAATACATAACCATAATATATATCTATGTATTCACAATAATTTAGGCAGTGCCTTAGATCAATACTCACACTATTTGCATAGCAAAACAGGGCATGTATATAGAGTTATATGTAGCATTAACAGAAAAGACACTTCTATCTGTTCCTTTAGTTACACATGTCAATGAGGGCCTCCCCAGTGGCGCAGTGGTTGAGCGCTGGGTTGCAAAGCTGCCCGCAGCCCCTGACACACCGGTTCAATCCCCGGCTGCTCCCCGGCCACCTGAGGAGGGTCCTACATGGCGCGCAGACCTCTCCTGCCGCCCGCTCTCCCCTCTGGCTCTGCTGAATTCTCTCACCCTCCTGCGCTTCTGACTGTACCCAGTGCTTGTATAAATAAATAAATAATTTAAAAAAAAAAAAAAAAAAAAAAAAAAAAAGATTTTTAGATTGGAAGGAACAGTAAGAAAGCAACCAAACACTATGTTCAATTGATGAGAACAGATAAGGCTAAGGAGGTAAAATGACTTGTCCAGGGAGAGAAGGCTAAGTACTAGCAGAGCAAGGACGAGGGCACAAGCCCTTCGATTTTAATCAAGTATATCTCATCTACAATACATATTGATTGATTAAGATAGTCAAAGACTGGCAAAGGACAGGCAAAATAATGATTTGCTTTTAATACAACATAAAATTAAGGAATAACTAATAAATGAAATATCCATATTTACTACCCAAAAAATATATAACATACAGCACAATTAAAACATTCTTGAATTATGAGCAAAGCTGCTCTTCTTAATATTATCTTCAAATCTAAATAAGTAAATCATATGCAATTACATTCAGAGGTATAAGTAGGTTTTAATTGAGAGAGAGAACCTTAGTTTTCCACAGAAGCTGATAGCGTATCTAAAGACATATACTCCCAGAAGCCAACTTGCATCTACTATGCAACTTCAAGATTTTTCTCAAACATCAGGGAGGAGGCAATTAGTGCCCAAGTGGATGATGATTTTTCATTACAATCTTCCACCCCCCAAAATAAAATCTCTCTGGATAAAACATAAATACTAATAAAATCTTTGGTTTAGTAATCAGTGCTAAGTATTCAGAATACATGCAGAGGTATTTTTCTCAGTCATGTGCATTCCATACATATTATTCCCTTTATTTTTAGTTCAAAGAAGAACTTTATTTCAGGACATTTATATGATTGAAAGATAACCAAATTTAGAAATAAGATCTACAGAGAACTCATACAATTCAACAACAATAACAACAACAACAAAATAAACGAGGGTCTTCCCGGTGGCGCAGCAGTTGAGCACTGGATTGCGAAGCTGCCCCCAGCCTCTGCAGCGCCGGTTCGATCCCCGGCCACCAGGCGAGGGTCCCACATGGTGCGCAGACCTCTCCTGCCGCCCGCTGCTCCCCTCAGCAGTGTACTTTGTCAGTCTGCCTGCTCTGCTCTCCACTCTGACTCTGGTGAATTCCCTCACCCTCCTGTGCTTCTGACTGTACCCAGTGCTTGTATAAATAAATAAATAAATCTTAAAATAAATAAATAAATAAATGAATAATTAATTAGCAGAAGAGTCAAAACAACACTTCTTGAAAGGAGACATACAGATGGCCAATAGGCACATGAACAAATGCTGATGATCACTTATGAAAGAAATACAAATTTAAACCAAGACTTGTAAACACAAACTTGTAAATCTCACAACAGAGAGAATGGCTCATATCAAAAAGTCCATAAGCAACAAGTTGTTGACAAGGATGTAGAGATAAAGAAACACTTGTGGGGGTCTCCTTGGTGGCATAGGGGTTAAATACCAGTGCTATTACCACTATGGCCTGAGTCTGATCCCTGGACAGGGAGCTAACCCACATGGTGCAGCAGACCGTTTCTGTCTCATCAACTGCTCCCCATTTCTTCTACGCAAAAATAAATAAAATATTTTTAAAAAAGGAACACTTGTATACTGTTGGTAGCAATTTAGACTGGTCCAGTCCCAGTGGAAAACAGTATGGAAGTTTCTTAAAATAGATCTATTATATGATCCAGCAATAACACTCCCAAGTACCTACCTAAAGAATTAAAAAAACAAAACAAAACTGTAATTTGAAGAGATAGATGCATTCCTCTGTTAATTGCAGCACTCGTTGCAATAGCCAAGTTCTGAAAACAACCTGTGTCCAACAACAGATGAATGGATTAGGCTAACTTGGTATATGTACATAATGGAATACTAGTCAGATATAAAAAATGATGAACTCTGGTCATTTATAGCAACATGGATGGAAATGGAGTCAATTATGATAAATGAAATAAATCAAAATGTAAAAGACAAAACCTATATGGTTTCATTTGTATGTGGAATACAGAGAAACAAACAAATAGACAAAATCAAACAAAAAAGAAACCCTAGTAGGCCTCTCTAGTGGTGCAAGGGGTTAAACACAGCGTTGTGGAGCTATCCTCAGCCTTTGCAGCATGAGTTCGATCCCCAGACAGCCAAGGAGCTACCACAGTCTCAACAGACCTCTCCTGTCTCACCCGCTGCTCACCTCAGCAGTGTATTTCAGTCAGTCTGCCTGTTCTGCTCCCGACTCTGTCTTTGGTGAATCCTCTCACTCCCACCACCTCTGGCCTCTACCCCAGTTCTTGTATTCATAAGTAAATAAAACTTAAAATAAAAAGAAACCCTAGAAATCTAACCTTAAAGTTGAGGCAACCAATGTAGAATGGGGCATAGGAAGCACAAAGTTCAAAGGAGGCACAATGGCCTATGGTGGAGGATTATGGATACCTTGGTGGTGATTGTGGTGTGGTAACATATATCTGAAGAGGTGTGATCTAGTACATCTATACCATAAGCAGTGTTACCTAAATTATATATATATAGGGACATAATTAATATATACATATAGGTACATAATTACATATATATGACATTAATTAGCAAGCAGCTAGATTATATATATTATTATACAATAAAAATCATTGAAATTATTAGAATTTTTGTTAAATTTCTTAAAACTATTTAGCAAGTATATCCAATGTGTCCATACTTAATGAAATGGAACAACCACTCATCTTCATAACATAGCGACATTTTGTAGTAATCCAGAATCTAATTTGGTATAAATCAATATTTTTAACTTCCATGGAACTATTGCAATAGTTTTCTTTTCAAATCTTCTGCATTGTCTCTTGAGTTTTGCTTTGAATTAGAAAACATTTTAAGAAAAAAAAATGTGTTGCTAAGCTTATTTTCACAATCCTATATTTGTGCTATTTGTGCTATTAAAATTGAATGAAATTTTAAGCTAACAGCCAATTTTTTAGAATAGTATCTTAATTAAACATAAGACATTAATTAGCAAGCAGCTAGATTATTGGTAGGAAAAGGAGAGTTCTTCAAATATGACTGCCCAATTATGTCCTTGGTACTAAAAAAAAGATTCAGTAGCTGATATCATTGGATAGATATATGGAATATGTCACAGTTTCCAAGCCAAAACACCAAAGGCATGAAAACTGCAGAATTGAGAGTAAAGCAGTGTTCAATAATAGTAACAAGAAATATTTGTCTGACTCAAGACTTCCTGCTATATTTTAGCATTTCTCTGTGCTAAAATGACTCCCAAACAATTCTAGGGCTTCTCAGGAGGCCATTCACCTATGTTACTGAAGGACTACCAATGGAATCCAATTAGCATTGTACCTCTATTTCCACCTCATATATCTCTAGCACAGATAGTTAATCCTTTCTCCTGGGCATTCTGTGAGCACCTGCCAAACTCTGAGAAAGGCAATGATAATGGGGTGGGTGACTATGTCTGCCTTGAGGCATTGCCTTACGTTGCTGCCAAAGCAACTGGCATTTCCTTGTATTGCTGTAGAAGTTCCTGGCACCAATACGGTGGCTGTTTTGTGTGCCCAGTGTCCTAAGGAGTTGAGCTTTTATGCTGTTGTTAATTACAGGCCTTAAAGACTCACATATAAATCTATGGAAATTAGGGAAAGGAAGTTGAGTGACTAACTCAATTCCAAATCAGAACCATTCCTTCATTTCTATGCAGGATTTGAAACCAAATCTTTGCAACAAATTTTTCTTAATTAGAAAATTATTTGTCCCACAAGTTCTGATTTTTTTTTCCTCTAGAAATAACTGAATACAAGAGAATGCTAGATTCAAGCAAGAATCTCAGATCTAGTAAAGAGAAAAGCTCAGAGTACCATTGAGAAATGTAAAAGGCTAAGGGAATATCCACATCTAGTGACAGGAACAATTAAGACATTTATTTACAAATACAAAATTTCACCTCAATATTTTTTGAAACAAAGTAAACTACAAAAATTCTGTACAAACTGTTGCACACACCATTCCCAAGAGAAATGAGAAAATGATAAAAAAAAAAATATGAATCCAAATGTGTATTAAAATTAAAACTTACTTAAATACCAAATTGAGGACAGTTACTTATTAATTAAAATATTAAATTTGGGCCTCGTTGGTGGCGCAAGGGGTTAAGACGCAACCTATGAAGCTAACCGCAGCCAGTATAAGAGTTCGATCCCCAGTCAGGGAGCTACCCACATGGCGCAGCAAACATCTCCTGACTAGCCTGCTGCTCCCCTCAGCAGTGTATTTCAGTCATTCTGCTTGTTCTGCTACTCTGTCTCTGGTGAATTTTCTCACTACTACCCCACACCTCTGGCCTGTACTCCGGCTCTTGTACTTATTTATACATACAAGAACTGGGGTACAAGCCAGATGTGCGGGAGGGTGAGAGGATTCACCAGAGACAGAAAGGGGAACAGAACAGTCAGAATGACTGAAATACACTGCTGAGGGGAGCAGTGAGAGAGACAGGAGAGATCTGCCGCACTATGTGGGTACCTCCTCAGCCAGCCAGGATCAAACCTGCACTGCAGAGGCTGCGGACAGCCTCAAAATGCTGCACTCAACCGCCTGTGCCCTAGGGAGTCCCTAAATTTACTTTTTCACTGTTCACAAAGGATACTTGTTCTCCTAAAACTTGCCTATTTACTTAATAAGTCTTGCTGGATATTAAGCAATATTACCAATTTGTCAAAACTTTTTGACTTAATGGCATCATATATTATGTGTACAAGTTATTGATTTCCACTAATATTTTGTTTTAAATAAATAGAAAAGAAAAGAAAACATGAAACATCTTTTACATTCTTATGTCTGTCATCATGGTATTCTCTTTTTTGGAGATACAATTGAGAAATGGTATTGTAGTTATTTCAGGTATACAACATAATGATTTGCTATTTTGTATATATTATGAAATGACCAACACAATAATTTTAGCTAACAACCATCTCCATACGTAGTTTCATTTTTTGTTTGTATGTGTGTGATAAGGACTAAACGTGAAACTCAGTTCTATTAACTACATTCACCATGTTGTACATTATATCCCCTGCCATCTAATCTATAACTGAAAGTTTGTACCTTTTGCCCTCCTTAACCTCTACAAATAGAAAGCACATAGCAGATCATTTACATTCTTATGCTTGTTGCTTTGTTGTATTAACATTTGTCATTTCTTTGAAGACTGAGACCACACTTTGTCTTTGTGTTTGCTACACTTTAGCAGCACAATAAATATCTCCTCCTTAAAGAATGAATAAATAAATGTTTTCACTTTACCTAGGAGATTATTGGAAATTTCTAAAAAATTAAATGATAAAAAAACATCTTACAGGAATATACATCTGAGCAACAGGCCCCATATACATTTATATTTAATATTAAAATAGTTTGGGGGAAGAATAATCTTATTTATTATTTGATAATAATCTTATCAAATAGAAATAATCAAGACAATATTATTTACTCAATGGAGTTAACATTAGTTTAAAAGCAAATGCTGAATATAATTTTATATTTGATAAAACTAGAAGCCTTTTGACTACTTTTGTCTTTAAGTACCTTAAGTCCCCTGCCTTATTCTACCACTTTTCCCATGCTCTTTTTTTGTTTTTGTTTTTAACAGATGTCAAAAAGAAGAATTCAGCTTTTTTTTAAGATTTATTTATCTATCTATTTATTTATTTATTTATTTATACAAGCACTGGGTACAGCCAGAGACGCGAGAGGGTGACAGAATTCACCAGAGCCAGAACAGAGAGCAGAGCAGGCCGACCGACGAAGTACACTGCTGAGGGGAGCAGTGGGCGGGCGGCAGGAGAGGTCTGCACGCCATGTGGAATCCTTGCCTGGTGGCCGGGGATGGAACAGGCGCTGCAGAGGCTGCGGGCAGCTTCGCAAGCCTGCGCTCAACCACTGCACCACAGGGGAGGCTCCAGAATTCAGTTTTAAGTTGAATAAAATGGTGAATTCAGTAAATCCACGCTGAAAGTAAAATTAGTTAGCAACCTGTTTTTACACATGCAAGAGTTTGATTCATACTTGCTCTAATTATTTGGATAATTAGACTCTCAATAGAGTGGTTAAAACAAAGTGACATATGGGTTGTGGGAACAGTGAGACAGGGAAAGAAGGTCAGTAGGGTATTTTTAAAAAGCATTTTATGTATGTCTATTAGGAAAACAAAAGGATATTATGATATGTGTTTTCTTTGACAATCATGAATAATGGGCTCAGTATTAATTATCTTGTGGGCTCCATTAATACTTTTTTTAAAATATTGTTATTTTTGTAATAAAGGTAAATTGTTATAAATAAGTAAAGTTCACTGCATAAACTCTCAGCAAAAAAAAAAAAATGAGCAAATGTATTCAAATCTTTTCATTACCAATAAAATCTGTAAACTCAGAATTCATTTGCCAGGAAAAGAGGAACTTGATGTAACTGTCTTTCAAAGATGAAATAGAATGATTCTTTTCTAGGTATATCAGTTCTATATGTTGGTGTGCAGTGGGTAGGAGTGGTACTATTGCTAAATGGCTAACTACTATACAGAAAGTTTTCCTTGGGTTGAGTATAGTGTCAGTCAACAAACAATATTCATGGTGATTTATCATGCAATGCTAAACTCAGTGTGCCTCCTAGGTTTAATGTTGCATTAACTTCATTTTGCATTAACTTCAAATCCATTAGTGAGCTTTGGGTCCACAAATACCCTTTTTGCCAGCATTTATGTATAAGATTCTTGTGATTGCATTGAATTTCCTGTGCTGCCTCCCAATAATGACATTGTTTCAGCTGTGAGAACTTATTAGGAAATATATGATGCTTGCAGTTTTGCAGAAGTTGATTCCCCCCTGTGGAATAATCTCCATTCTAATTTGACTGTACAATTCCCATAAATTATTTCAATCTCATTTTAGATGGGACATATTTCATTGATTGGTAATAGCCTTAAATTACTTTTTATTGTGATTGTAATGTTTTCTTGTCAAATAGCAGGAAACAGTAAATTATAGAGTAATTTAACAGGTGGAAATATACACAAGCAAAAATTGTTAGAAACAAAGATAAACCATTAGAACAAATTGCAGTCTGCACATACCTAATCAGTTATTTCATGTCTATGGCTTAAGAAATCAGTTCTTTCTTCCACAAAGTTTAATTAATCTGTATTCCTGAATAATTATGCAAACCAAAACCTGTGTATTTGGAAATCACGGAATCATAAAATTAGAATGTGACAAAATGTATTTGACTGCATTTATTTAGAGATAGAATGCTTTCATTTTAATACCAGAAATGACAGACTGGAGGGCCAGTACTAAAATATAATCCAGTAAATGACCCTCTGCTTAAATGAATGTGTTCACCACATGCCTAAGACAAAATGATGTCATTACTCTTAATAAAAAAGAAGTAGGTTGCACACAATAAATATAATTTCAGTGACTACAGTAAGCACATGGCTTTTCATGGAATCTGTGTATATACTCCGTATAGATGTCTTCAGGAATATCTAATGGGCTCTAATCAAAAGTGATTTTTTTTTTAAAAATCAGTTTTCTTTCATAGGAATGCTGAATCTTCAAAACCTCCCAGTTATCTGAGTGTCATTTAAGCAACCATGAGTTCTCTATTTCTAAACCTTAATCATACCCACTTTAATGTCCTTAGAAGATACTTGTCTTTTCCATAATCCAGCAACATAAATAAAAGAAATCATCATTTTAGAAATTTTAACAATCATGTAGGCATAAACCTGTCCTTTAGAAATTTTAAATTATTACTATATACCAAACTGATTAATGAAATGGCAATAGTTAATGTCTGCATAACCAAATGAGTGAAAAATGCTAAGACTCAAAATGTTGACAAGTAAAATAATAAATTGTCTTTCATTTTGAAATATGTTGAATGCTTGTGGGAAGTATATGTGTATATATGTGTATTTGTATGTCTTTATCTTCAGTTAAATTCAGTAAAACTATTTTTATTGAATTATTGTTTTTAGGTAATGTTGAGTTACAACATTGTATATAATTTAGGTTCATACCACTTCAAATGTATGCTACCACAGCACATCCACATCAAAGTAATCCTAATCCCCCACAATAGTCCATTTGGCCCATTCAATTTTCTTAAGGTATAAGGTTAGATTGAGCTTGTCTACCCCCAACTCAGTACAACCCCCAGAAAATGGATTCAACTGACTTCTATAATTTACCTTCACAGTTGGTTCTGGCTATAGTTCTTATATGCAAGAGCTTTTAAGTAGAACAAGCCATTTTAGATTATTTTGAATAGTTTCATCCCCATAACTTGTGTGTCAAAGTATCCCCCTTAAAAAGAAGGTAATTGGATAGAACATAGAGTAGTTAGGGGTCTGCTAATCCAGGTACTCAAATTATATTAATGACTCAACTATGATCATTCAACTTTTCTTTCATTTAAGAAAAAATCCATTGTACCCCAACTACATAGGCCTCATTACAGGTGCTCAAGAGAAAGCACAGTTAATAACTGGAGATTCTCTCTCTCTCTCTCTCTCTCTCTCTCTCTCTCTATATATATATATATATATATATATATATATATAAAGATTTATTTATTTATACAAGAACTGGGGTACAGGCCAGAGGTGCAAGAGGGTGAGAGGATTCACCAGAGACAGAGTGGGAAAAGAACAGGCAGATTGACTAAAATACACTGCTGAGGGGAGCAGCGGGTGAGGCAGGAGAGATCTACCATGCCATGTGGGAATCTCCCTGGCCGGCCCGGAATCAAACCCGCGCTGGAGAGGCTGTGGACAGCTTCACAACCCTGTGCTCAATTCACTGTGCCAAAATATATTTTGGCAAGACAAAATATATTTTGAATATAAAATTGCAACTGATAATAAAATGCTGAAAAGTTTTATTTTTTTGATTTTTTTAAAAGATTTATTTATTTATTTATACAAGAACTAGGGTACAGGCCAGAGGTGTGGGGGGTGGTGAGAGAATTCACGAGAGACAGAGCAGGGAGCAGAATAGGCAGAGGAAACAAAGACCCTATACTGCTGAGGGGAGCAGTGGGTGAGGCAGAAGAGATCTGCTGCGCCATGTGGGTTTCTCCCTGGCTGGCTGGGAATCAAACTGGTGCTGCAGAGGCTGTGGACAGCTTCAGATGTAAAGTCTTAAATATATACTCTCTTCATATTTATAGGGGACCACAGTGAGGTGAGGATTCAGTAATCTGGTCATATTTTTCAGAGAAGATTGATCTAACAGATGAAATTATACTTTCAGGCAATATTAGAATGCATAGATTTATCTGTATTAAAATATATACAAATTTTATATTTTTCATGAATTTTCAGCTGGGTATGATTTTAAAATGGCTGACAATAAACATATAATTAAACAGTAAATCAAGTAAGCCTCACCTGTTTACCCATAAAAGTTGCATGAAATTATTAATCAATAGGTCAAAAAGGATATTTGATAGATTTGTGTGAAGTAATTTACTTCAGCAAATGTCCTCATTGCTCATGAAGTATAAAACTTAATCATATGAAAGCAATATGTGACCTATATATTTTTAATAAATGAATTAATTAATTGAGAGCAAACAGTTTATGGAAAACAAATAAATTGCTATACCAATTTAAAAACAGATTAAAATGAAGGACAACGTGGGAAATGTCAATAACTATGGAAATATTAAACACAGGAGTAGGATAAAAATAATTACCAAATTATAATAATTATGAAAAATCAAATACAGAGAAGATAGTTTCTCCTTGTTAGCAATATAGTGATCCAGTTGTTATTTACATGCCATAGATACTTCTCATTCCATATAAATTTTTCACAGTGAAACTTTGGATTTATCAATTTATATAGTCTTCAATAAGAGGCAAGTCATGCTTATGAGAAACA
Source organism: Talpa occidentalis (assembly GCF_014898055.3). NCBI lineage: Eukaryota > Metazoa > Chordata > Mammalia > Eulipotyphla > Talpidae > Talpa > Talpa occidentalis. Next base: position 72,209,241 of record NW_023604295.1, on the reverse strand, counting down.
TTTATAATTACTTAGAAATGAAGTCTGTGTTTATCTTGCAGGATTTTATACTAGGACTTTATATCTGAGAAGACCATAAATCACTAACATTTCCTGAAATCTCCTCTAGAAATAACTGTAATTCTTATAAAGTTATTTTCTCTTGTCAAAGGGAAGTTTCAATATATTTAGTTAGAAAATCTTGACCTGCACTTCATGACAATGTCAGAAAAATAACATCATTTTATGGTTTGGCTACTGATAAGTTTATGATTGGAAAAGTTCAACATATTAATTATTAAAAGTTGAAAATATTAAAGTTGCAAAGATAAAAGATATTTATTATTGTTTGTGGGATTATATTTATCTTTTGAGAGGAAGGAAATTATTAACCAGCAACTTGAAAGACATAAACCTGAAGAGTCTGGAACTTTTCTCTTTTATAAAATTGCAATGATCTGAGATACTATAGTTTTCCAGGATATGAGAAGGTTTTAATTCACTAACCATTGTATCATTTATTCCCATGTTTATATGCATTCAGCAGATGTTACTCCAACAGGCTAGCCCACAACGGCCTGGAGCACAGATATGTGTCTTTCTCAAACAGAATGTGTTCAGCCTGAAATGGGTTTTGTTTCATCCTGTTATTACCACTGCAACTGGAAAAAAGTAGATTCTTTTGATTTTCCAGACTTAGCAGTAAAACCTGTACTTTAAAAAGTCTTTCAATTTAGGAACATATTGCCCACTACTTTTCCTTCAAGCACAAGCTTAATCTTATCATCTACTTGATCCTTAAGTTTTATCTCTTCATTGAGTCTATTCTTTGCAGCCTTAGCACTTCTGCAAAGACTGGTTATCTCTATTCACGATAGCATAGCAGGAACACCTTGTTAGGTTTTTTAAATAAATTAGTGTCACAGAAGAATTTTAATTTCAGTGCTTTATAGAAAAATCCAAGCGTCTTTATGGGTCAGTTTCTCCTTTGTGTTAGTTTTGGCTTAGAACTTTATTGTACACTTTTGAGTGAGTTCTGGTTGAGATCGGATTTGGGTTCTCTGACTTGACAAAAAAGTTTCTAGCTCAACCAAATATCAATGAAGGAGTTCATCTCTTTAGGGATTCAACTAATGAAAGCAGAGAGAAAGTTAATCTGTAGTTGCAATACAAACATTAACAACATCTTTTAAATTTAACTTTTTGGTCATAGTTTATATGTAAGAAGAAATGAGAGTTATCAAAATAACTGCTGAAAGTAAATAGCTCTAGGGAAAAATACCTTGAATAATTCTGATCAGATAAATACCTAGGGTGATGACAACAAATATAGAATTATTACAATGTTTTAAGAATCTATAAACCAATATTCATTGTAATAAACATCCGGGAAAAGCAAGAAAACATCAGTTAAATACATTGTTATATTGGACAAATTACTCTGTCCTTAAATGTACAGTATTTTCTCTACTCTTTCACTTATTAGAAAACTTTGCTTTCAACTTCCCCTAGAAAATAGAAAGAATCAGAAGCAAACTTCCAGAGACCACCACCAAAAGATTTACCTACTTTTCAAAATATGACCCACTTATTTTTTTCTGTATTTTGTCACAGTTAAAAAGTACATATTCATATATAAAGTCAACCTCTTCACTTATTGAAAGAAAAAAAAAAATCCCATTTCTGGGCCTCCCTGGTGGCTTAGGAGTCAAGTTTCAGCACTATCACCATTATGGCCTGAGTTCCATCCCTGGGCAGGGAGCTAATCCATAGATGATGCAGCAGACCCTCCTGTCTCCCCCACTGCCCCATTTAGCAGTGTATTTCAGGAAATCCCCCTGTTCTGATCCCCACTCTGTCTCTGGTGAATGCTCCACACCCTGCACGTCCCTCTGGCCTATAGCCCAGTTCTTCTATGCCAAAATAAAATTAAAAAAAAAATCCCATTTCCTTTAATAGTATGACATCTCTCTAAGAATATATTTTATTCTCTAGTATATAAAATCAATTATTTCCTCTCTATGAGATTATAGATGAGCTTCACTTCAATTAAAAAAAAATCTATTCCAGTTGTCTCTAATTTCCCCACCCCAATTTCTTATAAAACCGTTCCAATCATGTGTTTACTTGAATATACAACTAAATTGTTCTTGTCAATGACATTGATAACCTTCAAATTTCTAAGTTCACAGGTCGTTTCTTTTCATCATCTACATGCTCTATAAATAGGCAAACAATTTATAAATGGAAATTTCCTTGAAAGCGAAATTGAGTACTTCTGTCACTTTCACAAATACATCAAGTCTGCCTTGAAAAAACTAGGATGAATTTCAAGAGTCCGTAACATAAAAACTCTCTCCTGGCTTAGGGGTCAAGTCTCACCACTATGGCCTGAGTTCCATCCCTGAGCAGGTAGCGATTTCTCCTGCTCTAGCATGAGAGCCTCCTGATATTATCTACACACTACCTGATATTATCCACTTGACTCATTACTATCTTTCAGCTGCATTAGTGTTGCCAACTCTTCTTCCCCATCTCAGGCCCAAGTCTTTAGGGCTACATGGTTAAGTCATTGACTCTCTTTCCTCTCTGTACTCCTACCTTTGTATATCTTACCTAGTATCATGAATTTTAATGACACAAATCTACCAATGATTCTAAAATGTATAGTTATAATGAATATCACTATGTCCATGGTTACTCTCCTTCATATGAACCACCATAGTCTCTAAACAATAACTGGTCTTGATATTTCTAAGTTTGTCCTTCTGTGGTCTCTGTTCAAACCAGCAGTCAGAATGATCCATTCAAAAGAGAGTGTCGGTTCTGTCACTACCTTGAAGTATCCTATCCTTATATTGTGTTACTTTCCCAGCAATATGCTCATCTTTAGCCACAATAGTGTCATCGCTATATGCTTTAATATGAGAGGCATTCTCCAGCCTTATGGATGTGAGATTGGGTAGTTCTTCTGCAGAATGTGATCCTGAAAGATATCTCACTGGACTCTGATCATCTCTTCACGTGTCTCCTTGTTAATAAGGTCTGCCTTCATCAGTTATTTAAAATTTTTTACTTGAATTTTCCCCACATACATTGATTACATTTCTCTCTCTCTCTCTCTCTCTCTCTCTCTCTCTCTCTCTCTCTCTCTCTCTCTCTCTCTCTCTCTTTTATCTTTGCAAGCCTAGTTCTTCCTTAGGTATATCTACAAAGAGTTTTTTTAGTTAAAGTAAAATGAATTTGTATTCTCATTTGTAAAAGATATCTATTATGGTTCTAGAGAACATTTTTTAATTAGGAATAGAACTTACCCAACAAATGAGTCTTGTCCTTTAAAATAAGAGTCTTTGGAGGCCAAGTATTTTCCTGTAGTTATGCTTCCATATTTGGAAATCCTTTTTATAATATCTGCTTTTGGAACCAACTTTTAAAGCACATGAAGAAAAAGAGTTTCATAATGATGTATTCACATCTTATTTTTTGACCACAGAATGTACTACCCAATATGATAATCCATCTTATTCTCTATGTTCAAAATGACATCTGGATTTTACCTAATTTAAAATCTACCCTCAAGGCATAATTATTTGCTACCATTTAGGATATTCAAAAGAATGAGTAAGAGATTTGGAAGGCAATTCAAAAAATACATCTCTGGAAATAGCAACATCATTTGAATGCAGTTTTAGAAGAAACAGTCATTTGAATATTTGAATTTCGGAATGTTTGTTGAAATATCAGCAACACAAAACTCTATACATATGCTGTGTATCCTACTCAAAACCAGATATATGACACTTTTAAAATTTCCAATAAGACAATAGGAGAAATTCAAGCAGAAGCTTTTTAATATTGTCCTCAGAAAATAACAGCATAATCATCATGAAGAGCAATAATAAAAGATGAATTTGCTTCCCATTCCCTTTCTTTTCCTTTAGATATAGACTAAATTTTACTCTTGTATATATATTCATACTCTTCTTTTCCTAACACTTCTCAACTGTGAACATTATGAAAATACTGATTTCTACAATCCTAAACATTGACATTTCTTTTAAATACACACTATACAGTTAATATGTTATTAGCCATTACTCCATTCATCACAAATCTTATTATGCATATTTTGAGAATATACACATCAGACAAATTTAAGACAAACTGTGGCTCACAAGTAGATCAGAATCCAATTTGCAAAGCATAAGAGTTAACAAGATATGGGGGAACAGCTGAACAGTCTCAAAATTTTACATTGCTAATATAATTTCTACTTCAGTGATAACATTAAAATTTCTTATTTCAACTACCAACCATTTGGTGGACAGAAAAGCTCATGCTCACTTTTTGCTTATCTGGTTGTAATAAATGATAGATGACAAAATACAAATGAAATATTAACACTTTTCTCTAATTTATTTGTATTTTCATCACCTCCTAAACATTATCATCTACTTCTGTTTCATGGTTTAAGTAAAATATATTCAGTTTAATTTAAAATGTATGGACATAGGGCCTTCCTGGTAGCTCAGGGGTTAAAGGCAGATCTATCAAACTATCGCCAGCCACTGCAACTTGAGTTTAATCCCAGCTGGCCACAGAGCAACCCATATGGAGCAGCAGATCTCTCCTGTCTTGCCCGCTGCTCCCTGTATTTCAATAGATCTGCCTGTTCTGCTCACCATTCTTTCTGGTGAATCCTTTCACTCCCCCTACACCTCTGGCTTATACCCCAGTTCTTGCATGCATAAATAAATAAATCTTTAAAATAAATAAAGGAAATGAAATGTATGGATATAATAAAATGGTAGTACATTGTTCATATTCCCTTATTAGTATTTAACATTTTATTGATGCTTTCTTAGTTCATCTCCCATTTTAATTAAAGCCACTTTTAAATTAGGTATACTAATTCAAATCAAAACAATATTTTTAAAATAATTAACTTATTTTATAAGATATTGGTTACATTTATAGCTACATTACAAAATATGAAAATTTGTATTTGTATTCTTTATTTCTGATTAATGGGTCTTCATGATGTAATCATATATGAATGTATCTAATTGTGAATATAATATATGCATGAATCTAGTTAGTATATATCTACCTGAAAAGCAGATATTTCAGATTTTTCAAGAGAAGCAAAGATATGTGGAAAACATTGTACATTGTTGTGTCACACGTCTCAAGCATTTATTTGTCTTTGAGCTTCCTCAACATATACATTAGAAGTGATAGGTACATGGAACAGAATATATGTGAAAGGATAACATCAACAATATTTCTGTTCTTTAGATGTAATTTTCTGTATTGAACAACAAGTGCACCTGGTGTTTTACATAAACAACTGTGACATTTACTTTATAAACACATAATTCCATTCCTGTAACATACCTTTATTTGACTTATTATCTTTTACTCTAACACAAATTACCATAAAACTTGCAGGTTTATCTCACAGTTTAAGTGGTTTAGGAATTCAGTCATGAAATAGTCTGATACCTCTGCATTGTGATTTCAAAGGTCTGCAATTAGGATAGCCCCCTAAGGATGTAGTTTCAACCCAAGGCTCTGCTGAGGGAGATTTCAAGTTCACTTCTGTGGTAGCATTCACTTCCTCATGGAGTGTTAGACTAAACACACCTCCGCCCCTGTATACCCCTGGCTGTGGAATAGAAGTTACAATCACTCACCAAGTGGGTCCCTCTTTCTTTAAAAGATGTATTTATTTATAAATACAAGAATTGGGGTACAGGCCAGAGTTGTGGGGGGTGAGAGGATTCACCAGAGACAGAGTGGGGAACAGAACCGGCAGATTGACTGAAATACTCTGCTGAGGGGAACAGCAGGCAAGTCAGGAGAGGCCTGCTGCTCCATGTGGGTAGCCCCCTGCCCAGGGATTGAACTGGTGCAGATAGCTTCATAGGTTGTGTCTTAACCCCTTGAGCCACCAGGGAGGCCCCAAATGGGTCTCTTCATAGGGAAGTTCATAATAAGCCTTTTCTTCGCAAACACCACTTGCTGTCTCCCCTCACTTCTCATGCTAACTTGACAAAGTTTTCACAAGCTGCCTCTTTTCATTCTTAGAGGTTTTAACCTTCTGTTCTTTCATATTAAAGTTATGGTATATCTCTGAAACTTTTGTCTTAAAGAGGGTAGAAACTCCCACCAACTAAGAAGGATTTCAAATCTAACTATACAGTGGAACGGATCTGACTACCTGACTGTAAGGAAATTTCCATGCTCAGAAAAAGAGTTAGAAAAAAATTGTCACACTATTTAGGCAGTCACTTCTGATCCCACTTCCAGGTACTCAACCCTGCAACCACCTGCCTAATTCTCCTCAGTAATGGACAATAAAGTGGAGGTCTGTTCACCTTCCAGTTACACATATATTTTGGTCACCATATTTACAGGTTGACTTTTTTCACTTAACAATACATATTTACCTTAGGCATTTATGGTTCCCTCAGAACTTTTGCGGCTTTATAACTCATTTCTGTTTAATGCTGAGTAATATTTCACTGCAATGTGTCCCAGGTTATTTATGAATTTACCTATTGAAGGACAAATTTTGTTATAGTTGTTGACAATTATGAAGAAAACTACTATAAATATTCACCTGTAGTTCTTTTAGTGCACATAAATTTCAATTCATTTGAGCAAATATGTAGGGACATCATTGCTGCATCTTATGATAAGTCTGTTTAGCTTTTTAAGAACCTATCAAACTGCCTTCCAAAGTAAATGAATATTTGTTTTCTCATCAGTTAAGAATGGTACTTCCAGATTCTCTACATTGTCCTCAGTATCTGATATTCACAGCGTTTTTTCAAGATAGCCATTCAAATAGATTGAATTGGCAGAACATTAGACAGTCTTTTTTAGGAATAGGGTGAAATTTGAGTTTGAAAGAAACAAATAATTTATTTGAAGGCCAAAGGGAAAACTCCAGCTGATGACTATGTTTCTACCACATCTGTTTTCTCATTTCTTTCAATACCAAACTAGACTAAACTTTTAGCTTCTTCACAGTGACGTGTAGGCCATGACTGAGTTCTAACCAATAAAGGATTAATGGATATAGTGTTAGACACTTCAGACTTTTTGTATAATAAATTTTCATTAATAACTTTGTTCTTCCTGTTTCTACTGGGTGGACATTGATTAACTTTGGAGTCAAATATGAAAAGTGGCAAAGACTTTATTAGTCTTGGGTTCTGAACTACCATATGAAATAATTCACTACCTTACTCATCATGTATACAGTGAGTGCACCTTATGTAAGCAAGACGTAAATTTCTATTATACCAGTGACTGAGCTCTCGAGTGTCGTTCGTTATAGCATCTGATGATACTGTGCACCAAGGTCTAGAGAATCACTACAAAGGACATTCAGATGATTCTTCTTCAATAGTCAAATTTATTTTCATTTATGCAAAGTTTTCTCTCATGTCTAAATTCCCTTTCATAGTTTTATGAAATTAAACATCAATAAAATAAACAGAAAAACAAAGCAAGTAAGTTACTAAATGGATTAGTCAAAAACTTGTATGTTAATGGAGGTCACCATTTCCATTAAAAAATTGTTCAGATTGACTGAAGAGTCCATTTTCTTACTTGTGAATACCTATATGGCATTCCAAGATTTTTACAAAATCCAAGGGTTTTATGCCTCTTGGTGACCTATAAGAGCATTAATGATCTTCAAATTATATTAATTTACCTCAGTGCAATTCACCTCTCATTTTTATTCCCTCAATGGATATAAATATTGATAAATGCATTATTTAGCCTATTTAGTTAATATATCCACAGATTCTTACATACATATACAGACTAAACAAACATACATGCACATACAAATACTCTCACTCAAGGTCTCCAAGTATAGAAGACTTTATTAAAGTTTCAGCAGAGTAATTACATGATAGAAAAATTAACAACTTAATTTGAATTATAAATCTCCCAAGCTATTAAAGTTAATTTGGCCAGCCTACCACTGTGGATTTTTTACTTCCTTGTTCTTATCACACCAAATACAACCTAATTTTTTAAGTTTTATTTTACTCTCTTTGTGTCATCCTTTTGATGCCAAAGAAATTTAGATTTTATCTGCTATAACCTCTTTTTCCAATTCCAATATTTTTTTTCATACATTCATGAACTATCAAAGTAGTTTGCTATGCAAGATATTTTTTTCTTCACTGAAGAAGTTCTTTTTGGCGCCAAAATAAATTAATTCATATTGCCACTTTTAAACTAATCTGACGCTCCCATTACACACATGAAAATAATGCATGGCTGTGAAATACTTGGTACTTTCTTTTGAATGTTAATAAAAAATAATTTTGTAATAAATATAACATTTATTTAAAATTTTGTTCTTGACTTCATAAAATCAGTCCTACAAAAGTATAATAAATTCCCTTGAATATATAAAGATGTTATTTATATATGACAGTGGTTAGAATAATTTAATGAAAAAGTCACTCTTTCATTTTAATGCAAACGCACACCTAAGGAACCATGAAATTTAGCAAACTGCTTACATCTTATTTTTTTTTTTCCAGGAAATGCTAAGTTACAGTTAAGAGTGAAGACAGAGTGAGAAAATATAAAGCTATCTCACTGAGAAGGCCAGGTAATTGGTAATGACAGCAGACCAAGGCTGAGTCAATATTCACTATTTGCCCTTTTTCTATACATTCTGAGGATTTCAATGAAGGGGCTTATATTTATTTATATATTACATAATGCTCAGTCATAGGTACTAACTGAAAAGAGTTATTTCCTCATTCTATACATGCAAGATCTTATGGTTTTAGATTTTTTTCCACATTGTTCTAAAATCTTGACATCAGTGAAAGATTTTCAGACACTATTAACTGACAGCAAATTCTATGTCAATATTTAGTCAAAAAAGTTTTTGGTATAACATTCAGATTAAAAAATGAAATTTTGATCTTATCTTACTTGGAGCAAAGGAAAAACAACCAATTTTTAAGGAGACAAAATTAGAGAAAACTCAAAAAATTCTCCTCACTACCTTCCCTCCAGAAAAAGAAATTTCTGCTATTTTTCTCATCATCTCATCTTAATTCACTGGGATTTAGACAATTTTATGGATTAAGGTAATTGTATGGATTAAGAACTTAACGGAAAATTTCTAAAAGGGTAATATATAAATTCTGATGGATTATTAGTTCAGATATTAGATGCTGATAATGAGATTGGAGGACAGAACATCTGAGTTATGCAATGATGTTAGCTGTCCAATTGGGAAAAACAGACCAATTGTATATAAACAGAGGGGAAAAAATGGAAGCCATCTCTGGGATAATAGCAATTAGGCACAATAATTTTCCTATTACAGCTGCCTGGAATTTTATATTTCCTTATTGTAAGTTCATTATGGAATGCAGATAAATTATATAGTAGTCCAAATTAGTAGCTCAAAGATCTGACTGAATCAATAATTGAAGTGATCAAATTGATAGAGGGAAGGTAAATATTTAGAAATCAATGATTCATGTTTATATTCTATCAACAAAAGGATGAAAGTTAAAATAATACACAGTTTTAAGCACACCATAAAATTTGAAATACAAAAAAAATAGCTCTAACTCCTTAAAGTACCTAAACATTCCACATAAACAACAAAAATAAATGGAAGAAAATTTAGCTCTACTAGTTTTCCCTTTATAAACAGTTGATTCTATTCATTCTTTTAATGAACAACAATTCTCATTATGATACTTGCTGCAAGTCTTAGTTAACTGCACTTTCGCTGTCAGAGCTTAATTTTCATGGGTGCAAGGATTGCCACAAGTGTAAAAACTGCACCCATTCAGGTAACACAAACCAAAGTCTGCTGGAATTAGGGATAGAATTATGCCAATGTCCCTAATCCTGATTGGAATTTTCTGATATGTTACCTATACTTTCTAGAGTTTATTGAAATTAAATTTTATGAGAATTTAGTTGAGATGGAATCTTATTCAAGTAGTCCAAGTATGGAAACAACTTAAGTATCTGTTAAGGGATGAATAGATCAAGAAAATGTGGTATAGGGCTTTCCCAGTGGTGCAGTGGGTTGAGCACAGCGCTGTGAAGCGGTCCACAGCCTCTGCAGTGTGGGATCGATTCCCGGCTCACCAGGGAAAAACTCATGTGGTGCAGCAGACCTCTCCTGTCTCACCCACTGCTCCCCTCAGCAGTATATTTCATTCATTCTGTCTGTTCTGTTCCCCGCTCTGTCTCTGGTGAATTCTCTCACCCTCCCACGCCTCTGACTATACCCCAGTTCTTGTATAAATAAATCTTTAAAAAAAAAAAAGAAAAGAAAATGCGATATGCATGAACACATGCATACACACAATAGAATAATACCCAGCCTTAAAAAAGAATGAAAACCTGACATTTGCAACATCAAGAATGAAACCAGAGAGAATTATGCCCCATAAAATAAGTCAGACAGAGAAAGGCAAACATGGCACAGAATCAGTTACATGAGTAATCTAAAAAGTCAAAAGTCAGAGAAGTTTCTTATTAGCTATTATGCCCATTTTTGGACTGGATTATTTTTTTTTTGTTTTTGTTGAGTTTCATCAGCTCTTTGTAGATTTTTGTGATCAGTCCTTTATCATTAGTGTTGTGTGCAGAAATGTTCTCCCAGTCAGTGGGTTTTCTCTTTGTTTTGGTTATTGTCTCTTTTGCTGTGCAGAAGCTCTTTAATTTGATGTAGTCCCAGCTGTTTATCTTTGCCTTCACTATCACTGCTTTGGGTGATGTGTCTGTAAAGATGTCTTTGATGTGCATATCATGTAGTGTTTCGTCTATATTTTCTTCTATGTATTTTATGGTTTCAGGTCTATGTCTAGTTCTTTAATCCATTTTGAGTTGGGTTTTGTGCATGGTGTGAGGTAGTAGTCAAGCTTCATTCTTTTGCATGTAGCGACCCAGTTTTCCCAGCACCATTTATTGAACAAACTTTCTTTGCTCCAATGCATATCCTTTGTTCCTTTGTCAAAGATTAGTTGACCATAAATCTGTGGGTTTATTTCTGGATTTTCTATTTGATTCCATTGGTCTGTGGGTCTGTTCTTGTTCCAATACCATGCAGTTTTGATGATTATGGCTTTGTAGTGCAGTTTGAAGTCTGGGAGTATGATGCCTCCATTCCCTTCTTTTTTTGAAATGCAAATGGCCAACAGGCATATGAAAAATTGTTCAACATCACTTTTAATCAGGGAAATGCAAATCAAAACTACAATGAGATACCATCTTACACCAGTGAGAATGGCACATATAAAAAAATCTAGCAACAACAAATGTTGGCGAGGTTGTGGAGAGAAAGGAATTCTCCTGCACTGTTGGTGGGAGTGCAAACTGGTCCAACCACTATGGAGAGCTGTGTGGAGATTTCTTGACCTACTAAACATAGAGCTTCCATATGACCCAGCAATTCCACTCCTAGGTATTTACCCAAAGGACACAGACACATCAATTCCAAAGAGCACCTGCACCCCTATGTTTATAGCAGCACTGTTTACAATAGCTAAGCTTTAGAAACAACCCAAATGCCCCAAAATAGATGACTGGATCAAGAAGATGTGGTACATATACACCATGGAATATTACTCAGCATTCAAAAAAGATAAACACATGCAATTTGCAGCAACATGGATGGAGCTGGAAAGGATCATGCTCAGAGAAATAAGCCAGAAAGAAAAAAAAAAAATACTGGATGTTCTCACTCATAGCAGGAATCTAGAAAACTTAAATAAGAGACCAGGAAAAAGAATAACTATAACAAAGTAAAAATCAAAATCAACAAACAACTATAAACCAGAGACACTCTATGGGGGATGGGGGGCGGGGAAAGGAGGGATTGGGGTCAAAATAAGGGGGTTGCAATTGTATGGGGAATATAAAAATAAAATTTAAATTTAAAAAAAATAAAAAAATAAAAAGTCAAAAGTCAAACTCATAGAAACAGACAGTAGAAAGGTGTTACCAATGAGAGAAGAATGAGTCAAACAGAAATTGATAAAATCATTCAAACTTTCAGTAGTAAGATCAATAAATTTTGAGGATCTAAAATATAACATTGTGACTAAAGTTAGTAACACTACACTGCACAGCTGAAATTTGCTAAGTGAGAAGAACATAAATGTTTTCACACACACCCTCCAAAAAGTTGATGGATATGTTCATGAACTCAACAGTGGAAATCTATTTTACATTGTACACATACATCAAATCATCACAATTTACATTGTAAATATACTACCACTGTACTTGCCAATTGTGCTCCAATAGTTAACACAAAGGAAAGAAATAAATTGCATTGTGTGACTGTCCAAAAAAGGAAAAATAATCTTTGTTTGACCATCTTTTAATAATTTTACTACACTGACAAGGATTTCCAGTACCAACTTAAATATATGTGGTGAGAGTGGGCATCCCTATTTCATTCCCAAGTCTAGGTAGAAAGTTCAAAATAATTCAAAATAAACTGCTATTTTTTTTATTTTTTTTAAGATTTTATTTATTTATGCATATAAGAAGTGGGGTACAGGCCAGATGCTTGGGAGGGCGATAGGATACACCCGAGACAGAACAGGGAACAGACCAGGCAGATTGACTGAAAATCACTGCTGAGGGGAGCACTGGGCGAGTCAGGAGAGGTCTGCTGTGCCATGTGGGTAGCTCCCTGGCTGGGGATCGAACTTATGCTGGATAGCTTCATAGGTTGTATCTCAACCCCTGGCACCACCAGGGAGGCCCCTAAATTGCTATTTTTAAATGCTTATTTTGTTGCACATATAGCAATGTCTCTTGTTTTAAAATATGCTTAGTTCGAAATAAGCCAAAAAGAAAAAGAAAAATACCGGATGGTCTCACTCATAGCAGGAATCTAGAAAACTTAAATAAGGGATCAGGAAAATGAATAACTATAAGAAAGTGAAAATCAGAATCAACAAAAAACTATGAAACAGAGACACTTTTGGGGGGTGGGGGGCGGGAGGGGAGGGATTGGGATCAGAATGGGGGGGTTGCAATTGTATGGGGAATATAAAAATAAAATTTATTAAAAAAAATAAAATATGCTTAGTTAACATGCAAATAGCTGTACCAACTTTCATTGAATTATGGTTTCATATTATATTAGTTCTGCCCATTACTTTGATAATTCATGTGTCCTGATTTTAAATGTGTCTCTTTCATGGGGCATATGAATAATTTAGGTGTGCGTGTGTAATCTGAAAGTTTTCTTTAAGTAATTAGTACCTTTATTTATTATGCTAATACACATTCTCCAACTTCTTATATGTTTTATACTGAACATGTCTGTATTATGTTTTTTCTCTCCAAGTTTTTCTCTATTTTTGTCTTTGTGAAGATTAATCAAGTCACTAACTGCAAATTTTATCTCTTAGGTATGCTTACAAACAGAAAGTAAATACTATAGATCGTGTTCAAAATGTTTGTAGTTGATGTCATATTTTCCTGAGAACTTTCACCTTTCTACTAGATGAAGAATGGGGTGTGATCACCTTACTCCAATCATGGGAAGAGCTAGAGCTGAGAGCTTACAGTGTCATTAAGGTTTTGTTTAATTCATTTTGCTTATAAGATGCATTACTAGAGCATTTCTATATGACAACCTATTACATTTTCTTGGGCTCAGTCCTTTGAAATCATCTGAACTCTAATTCTTGTCCCCTTGCATGAGAGGCAAAATTCCCATTCTTCAAAATATTTTTAACATTCAATTTTCATATCTTACACTTTTCTTTTTTTATTGCCATTCAAATGAAGTATTTAGTTAAAAAAAAAAAGTAAGAAACAGGGCCTCCCTGGTGGTGCAAGAGGTTAAGATGCAGGCTATGACACTGTCCGCAGCCACTGCAGCACAAGTTTGATTCCTTGGCCAGCCGGGAGAAACCCACATGGCCATGGCACAGCAGACCTCTCCTTACTCACCCGCTGCCCCCCTCAACAATGTATTTCAGTCAATCTGCCTGTTCTGTCCCCCACTCTGACACTGGTGAATCCTCTCACCCCTTGACACCTCTGGCCTATACTCCAGCTCTTGTATGCATAAATAAATAAATCTTTAAAAAAAAGTAAGAAACAATTTGAATAGTTTCATAGCTGCACACTAGAAAAATAAACAAAAGGAACATTTATGTTAATATGACAGCCAATGCATCTCTAATTCTCTATAAACCAAACCCTTTTAGTCTTGTTATTTACTGTTGCCATCTCACTACTTTTACTTCATCGTCCAAGGTTTCTAATCACAGATCCTCACAACAAGTTTAACCTATTATAATTTTATTGTTGTTATCACTGCTGTTATTATCATTGTTAGATTACTACTGTATCTAATTTTTCTAGTTATCAAAGAAGCTAAAGCAGCATGTATATTTTGAATGATCAGTTCAGAAATCTCCACTAGGGGTTCCTTCAGAATTATATTTATACATTTTATAGGTATTTACATTAACACTGGAAGATTATTTCTTCCAAATCATCTACACATGGTGGTGGCAGAGGGAGCGGGGTGGAATACACTCATAGAAATTCCGAGAATTAGAATTTTGCTGTAATATTTTGATAAAGGATCAGTTGTAAATTTGTGTTAAATTGGGCTTTGTTTCAGATCCAACCAGCTATTTGCCTTTTGCTTGGTGAGTTTAGGCCATTTACATTAATTTTTTTAGCTTAAAACAAAACATGGCATTGGTTAATTTGTCAGAAATTAACCACCCTTCAATCTTCAATTTAATATTGGAAATATATTTTCCTAACAAGAATTTGTAAAATATACTTTAAGCTTCTAAAAGGAGTACTAAAATCAAATTGGTAGCTAAAAATGCACAATTATTTGCATTTTAAATATGAAAGAAATGCTTTCCAATTTTATGAAGAGGGAAGAAATTTACATAAACTTTATGTATTCTCCTTTCGAGAAGCATCCCTGATTTGATTTTAGTAATCAAAATTATCTACTTGTTTTGAGAAAATGTAATATAATATCATTTGACCTTCCACATAAAATCAGGTACTTGAGCTGAAATCCGTAACACTCCATTTCTGTACTGACTGCCAAATTTGCTATCATACCATATGTCCAACATACAATTTGCATTTGAATTGGGAAATGTAAATGATGTTTTAATGATTTCATGTGCTGAAGAATAAGGTGAATGGCAGAAAAGAAAAACAATGCACATTCAATAGTCTTCTCCTTTGTTATGTCCTTTCAGTGATGATACCGCCTAAGGAAGCCGAGATTCTGCAGGATTATTAATGAAAAAATCTCCAAAAATATATAGTAAGATTAGAAAGAATTATAAATTTGCCATAATTCTCTGATTGCTGTTATCTTAAATTGGACATTTACTATCAGTTTTTAATAAAATGAATATTATGATTAAATAATTGAAATTCCATTTGATGATTTGGTATTTAACATATAAAAAATTGACAGCACATAGTCAAGATGTTTTTGAAAAGGAAACACACTTGTATTAATATTCAAACACTGCATGTTTACTAAAAACATCTAATACAACTCATTTTAAAAAACAGAAAATAAGGTACATTTCTATTATGACAAATATTTCCTGAAAGAATGAAATATTGATTGTTCAATTTTTGTTTTCTAAGAAATCATTTTACTGAAAATCTATGCAATTGTATATTTTATTTTATAATATAATTTCATCTATGGGGACTGATTACAATAGTTAAAACTATACATGAAATTAAAAGACAAAAAGTAAAAAGTACCAGTTTGGAAATAAATTGCAACTATTTCAATTGAAATATACTGTGATTCAATATAAGACTGATCCAATATGGCAATAAGAGAAATATAAAGGAAGAGAAACTAAGACATAATGTTTAGTTACCCTTATATACAATTTCTTAACTAAGATGAAAGCAGCATAGCTTTTTAGAAACTATAAGACAAAAGAAAAAACAACTATGAAATACTAATGAAAGTTATAATTCTACGCTGAAAGAAAATGCCTTTACATTCTTAGAGCAAGAAGTTGATTTCTATCTTCAGCAAACAACAAATAGAAAAGTTTTAGAATATAGTTGATATAAATAGAGACTGTTTAGGTTTAATATGATGTTTGTTTTCACCAAATACAACAGAAAAGAAAATAAGTCATGTTTATCTGTAATATGTATTAATAAATCTCAAAATATTCAAAGATTTAATTGAATTTAAATTAGTGCCATATTACCGTCAACTGTATATTTATAAAGAGTTAAGGCTTAGAATCACATAATTTAAACCCTAAAAGAATATTGTGGTAATTATTTGATACAGTCTGTCATTTTATGAAGGTGGAAAATGAAGTTTAAATCATGAATAAATAGACGTTTATAGATTCAAAGAGGACAAACTATGATCAAAACCCAAATCAACTGTTTGACAAATCAGGCAGTATCATTAAGTTGCCTTTCTTTAAGTGTGTAAAACTCACTTTAAAGGAGTTGCCCTGTCTGTTTCACCAAAAGCATGATAATAATGCCTTAAATCAAAATGTATAGCTAGTGCACAGTTTAATCTTATAACAAGAAAATCTAATTATGAAAAATGCCATCTCCACCTGCTATCATCCTTATCTTTTCTCTCTCCTCCCTCCTCTCCTGCCCCTCCTTTTTCCCCCCCTTCTCTCTTTCCTTCTGTCTAAATAATAGATTCTAGTCACTACCCCCCTCATTTTAAGCTTAGGAAAAACACAGCTGACAACTACATTTCTTAAGTTCTATGGCAGCAAAATGCAGTTTTTATGATTCAGTTGGACCCAAGAGAGTATGACTGATAATGTGTACAACTTATTCACTAACTTACTATTGACAGAGTTTCTTTCTCCGAACATTCTTTTTTCTCTTCATTCATTTTGGCATTGGTCTGAAAGCAAATCATGGAAGGAAATCAAGTATTCCTTCCATGATTAATTTTGGGTTTTGTAGTTTAGCATATGAATATTAAAATTTTCTAACTCGTGATGAATTCACACTTTTATTCAGGATTTTGTAATCAGTAATTATATATATAATCATTTAAGTTATATCAGAATTTTTAACTGGGTTAAGGGCAGTTTACACTCAAGTGCTTTTTTCATGATCTTTTCTATGCATTTTTATGCATTGCTAACAGAATCAACTGTTATCAAAATGCCCACATGATTTAAAGTCTATTTTGCATTGGCCTATTTATGAGTTTCTCATAGATTTTTATTTTTAAAACATATGTGTGTGAGATATATATACATATGTATACACACATATATGTATATATACACATATATATGTATTATTTTCTTTGGGGAGATCAATATATGCATTTTGAATTTGTGAAAAATTTAATTTAGCAAAGAATACTATCCATATATTTGATATGAAGAATAAAAATTTAAAAAAATATGGAAGCAGCTCCTAGTTAAAAATAGACCAATACAACCCTCAAGCTCTACAAAGGATTAGGATATAAAAATATATATTCAAGGGCTTAATATATGTTAAGCTATGCTCTAAGCAAAATAGACCCATTAATTTGTTCATCCAATTTTTATAAAGTGCTATAACTTAATAACAATTACCTTAGTATCATTGGTTTAGAGATAAGGAGTTAATATTCAATGTAGGAAAATAGTAAATATTAGCTCAAGAATTTAAACACAGACAGTCTAACTGTAGTGATCTTCTTTTAGCCATCACCCTGTAAGGTCTCTCATAATGTTATAGAGCATCTGACTTGATAATCATATGTCTGTGGGTAGAAAATCAAAGTAGAATTTTTTTTTTAAAATCAAGTCAACAGAAAATACCTGTCCAGATTCATACCACCAATACTTTACACACAAAATGTTGGTGATGTAATTAATTATGATAATTTTAATCGAACTCACTGACTTGGAGAATCACTCATTAGATTATAATTTTCTTTGATATTGGAGAGTTATTTTATGCATCCTGGCCAAATGCATAAAATGCATCCTGGTGATCCAGAGGATTAACAATAAATGCCGGGGAGCCTCCCCAGTGGCGCAGCGGTTGAGCGCTGGGTTGCGAAGCTGCCAGCGGCCTCTGCGGCACCAGTTCGATCCCCGGCTGCTCCCCGGCCACCGGAGGAGGGTCCCACATGGTGCGCAGACCTCTCCTGCCGCCCGCTGCTCCCCTCAGCAGTGTGCTTCGGTCCTTCTGCCTGCTCTGCTCCCTGCTCTGGCTCTGGTGAATTCTCTCACCCTCCCGCGCTTATGACTGTACGCGGTGCATGCATAAACAAAACAAACAAACAAACAAACAAACAAATAAATAAATAAAACATGCCTCTATAAAAATAAAAAAATAAATAAAATAAATAAACAATAAATGTCGGTTCTTAGGAAAAATTAGTGCAATACAAAGGAAAAAAAAACAGTACTTTTTGACATGGAGTCTAAATTGTTTTATGCATTTTGTCATTTACATCCACCCAACAACCTTAAAATAACTCTCAAATATCAAAGAAAATGATAATCTAATGAAAGAGTCACAAAAATACAAAATACAAAATAGTATCAAAATGAATTCAGGGGCGAGAAGATAAATGCTGAGTGTAAAAGGAATGAGTCAGCAGCCAGTTCTATTTTCAAAACGAACAACTGGTTTGCTAGTATAGACCAGACAGAAACCAATGCCTCTGATCACCACTGTTAGAGTTTTACTCAGATCAGAATCAGCAAAAACAGTTTCAAATGAGGGAGTAAAGTCCAAATTGTACCTCAGCAGCAAGAACACGAGCAGAAACACGAATCTGAGCATTATAAGTTAAACTCAATCAACACATTTGTTCAAATATCTTCAACTAATTGAAAGTATTCCCAGGGAAGTTGCCCAGGGCTAGAATGATGAAGTTAAAGGCTGAACCAGCATCAGAGAGAACCTTGCTCTGTGCCTGTGCGTTCTCCATATGTGTCCTGAATCACTACGTTTAGACACTCTTATCCATGAGCACGACCTTCCTGCTGAGATTTAAAATAGAAAACCACTCAGTAAAGGTTCCAGCTGAATCAGTCATACTTTGGAAAACTGGCCAACATGTATACCATCATCCATCTGGGCAAAAGGTTTTATAGCTTTAGACGTTAAACGACTCACTCTGCAAAGCTCTTTCCAGACTAATAGTGGCTCTAATTTCTCTATTAGATGGACCAGAATATTAGGGAGGCAAATCTTTAGTATTATGCTCTCAGAGAATGAACTCCCCCAAAGCATAGATGAGTGTAATAGCTGATAAAACCTTGAAAAATGCAAGGTTAAAATTGCGTTTATCTGCACCATGCCATCTGTATCCCCTAACAGCTTGAGCAGGAAGGATTTGTTCCTTAAGCATTATTAGTTTTGCTAAAAACTGTCCTTGTTTTTTGCTACCCTGAGGAAATAAATGGCACTGTAAAATTGAGACTGAACTTATTATAACCTAACCTATGGACCACTTTTTCAAAAGTAATTTGGTCATTTGACATCCTATACCTCCCCATGAGAATAAATAGAATTTTTTTTTTTTTTGCTCTCTTCAAGTTCAACTTGCCCTTTATGTCAGCTTTCCTTTCATGTTCCTCTTATCTAGTTATTCATACAATCATTGGTTTATATTTAGTGAGCCTTTCCCCAGAATAACCTGAAACTTATTTTTTCAAGTTTAGTATTTTACTACTCTATTAATATATTGTATTGAAAGTCAAAAGGGTGTTTTCCCTTGAGAGGTGTTGACCAAAAGAGTGTTGAGTGGGATTTCTGGGTGCATTTAATATTTTTCTCTGTGGGATTGATGTTAATTATGCAGTTGTGTTTCATAGTGTGAAATTTCACCAAGCTCTATGGTTAAGAGTTGCTGAGCTGACCTTTCTTTGTAGTATAATTTTTCCATAAAATTTACCATCACAAGAGAAGATGAACTATTTAATAAACTTTACTAATACCCAAATCACCGATTTCAATAATGTCAAATTTAGCAAGAGGCAACATTTCTTAGGAAGGCAGAAATATTAAATTACATATAAGATCTACTTTTAAAGAAATTGCAGGGTACCACTCCATGTTATTTATCTCTAGGTGAATAAATAAACCAAAATAAAAATAATAATTTGGAACTACAATTTTTTCTGCTTAAAATAAACTGTCATAATGTACTTTGAATGGTATAATTACACATAGAAGTTATACTTATTCTACTAAATTATGACAGGTTAAATACAAAATCTTTTCATGTCCATGAATGTCCACATACTCTTAAATGGGAAAAGTTACACCACTGAATGCACATTTAGATTTGTTATGGAGCATCTCTGCTATGATCAGAGTTGATTTGTGCCACTTTATATTAAAAAAATAGTTTTTAATCTTTAGTAACATGAGAAACTCTGAAAGGCATAATCTCAGTGTTTTTAATCTTTTACCTTGAGTAGGAAAGAGACTGTTCTTAAACTTAGAATGTTATTTGAAAATTGATAGTTTTTTCTTTATTAAGTATATGAATGGCATTATTAAAAATGAATTAAAACTGCCCAAGTTATCTAGTTTGCTGTTTCTTTAATGTGACATATTAACTGGGGTGCTTAGTAAAAATATACACTGTCTATTTCTGAGACTCATCATGGACTTCACTAAACAGCATCTTGAGGAAGTAAGGAAGAAAACCATGGAGTACAAAATAAGAAGAAAAATTGCAGGTATTACTGATATTTTCATCATAGATGTTAATGGAAAACTGGGTTGGATATTCAAGTTTTCTAAATTTCTCCTGTCAATTCAATGAGAGGAAGAAAATCCCAAAGCCCAAGAATTTGTCTACTAACAGATATTTTGTAGGTGAATAAGTCACCCTAGCAGAGGGTCTCTCTGGTGGTGCAAGGGGTTAAGCACCACACTATGAAGTAATCCCCAGCCTCTGCAGCACGAGTTCGATCCCTGGCCTGCCAGAGAGAAACCTGCATGGCGAAACAGCCCTCTCCTGTCTCGCCAGCTGCTCCCCTCAGCAGTGTATTTCAGTCTGCCTGTTCTGTTCCCCATTCTGTCTCTGGTGAATCCTCTCACTCCCCCCTACCCCGGCATCTCTGGCCTGTACCCCAGCTCTTGTATGCATAAATAAATATTTTCTTTAAAAAGTCACCCTAGCAGAGACAAAATAGATGATAGTCTGTGCTTATATGCTTGTATAATTGTTAAATGCTCATTTGAAGATAGGGTAATATCAGAAGTAATTCACAGGGAGCCTGTATTATCTATAAAGATACATTAGATAAGAAGATATAACCTCTACTGTGAATGGGTCCAAGTGAAGAATTGAAACAAATATGATAAGACAACAAATATTCCAAATTACCTTGTCTATCATTTAAGGAGTAAATGAAACATATAATCACCTTAATGATAGTCTATTACAAATACATAACTAATTCTAGAAGTTGGAGTCAAGGAAGAATACCAGAGAGAAGTGCAGTGACTACTTTTCTTGCATTTCATAGTGTGACAAGTACTAGTGTCGTTTATTAATGTTTTAGTATTCACTTCCTCCCATGTATATAGTAGAATTGTATTCCCTTGCCCTCACAATAGCATGAGAAAAACTTCTAGTTTATAAAATTGGGAGAGCATGTGATTTTTGATTAGGAAAATGGCAAATGACTGAACTAAGGACAAAGCTTCTCTGGAGCCTTTAGGTCATTCACTGCTCTAATTTAAAATAGTCTGCATTGTTTAAGTAATGCTAATAGGCTTCCTGGGAGCCACAAGGTCTCCATTATCTATAGTACCCTAATACTAAGGTGACACTTATTGAAGAGACATACTGATAATTCTGGGGAAAAAAACTCCACATTATAAATGCAAAAATAACCTGACCTACACTTAATTATATATAGGTAACCTAAGACAAGGGAGGTTGGGAAAAAAAAGGGAGGCCCAATTATGGAATTTTCCAAGGGAAGCAGAGTAAACAAAAGGCAGGCAAAAAGAGATAGGGAAATTAGGTGCTTACAGAGCAAAATTTACATAGAATTATCAAGGCAAATTGCAAGTTAGCCTTCAGAGCCCCTTCCAAAGACTTCTGCCAGAAGAAGATGCATTTTGGGGTGGCAGATCTTTGCTTCCCTGCAACAATCTATAACTATCAAAATGAGGATCAAAAATTATATCTGTTAACAATTCTATACAAAATGTAAGTAAACTTACTTTGGTAGAGTTTATATTCTCTCCTGATTCTACTGATTTACTCTGAGCAAATGTTAAAGGGGGATATGTGTGTTGTTGTTAGTGCAACTGCAGTGTATGTTATACCACTGCTGTCATGCCAGCCGGTGCAAAGGCAGCATCTACCATAGGGGGGCAGTGGGAAAATGTCCCTCACCCACTGGGTTCTTCTCAGAATGGCTGAATAATCAAACTACCATGAGGTAGATTGACAGAAGAAAAAGATCAAATAAGACATGCACCTGGAAATTACACAGATAGGAAAGAGTCCATTTTTAGTTGGGGAGAAGGGGACTTTTCTCTTGAAGTAAGGTAAAGGGTAAGAGGCTGGTCATCAAGGGGAGAGGAGCAGGACTACACATGATGGGGGGTTAACTTGTGTCTACTAACAAATAGAGCTAAATGTTTCAGAGAGGTCATTTCTACAAATAATTGTACATCTGGATAATATCCTTATTCATTTGTCCAGGTGATTAAAGTAATGGAAATGGCTTTCCTGATTAGGAGAAGGACAAAAACTTCAACTGACCTCAGCTCCAAGTAATTACTTGCCAAAGCAGCAATTCCTGTGGAAGTCAGTTCTGAGAATATTATGGAGGCCTGTTCTGAACACCTTCACTACAAAGGTACTGGAATTTCTGAGGATATTCTAGACAAGCAGCTAGTTCTTTTTTCAAAATTTTATTCCATTTTGTTGATTTATCCCGATTGTATTTAATTTTTTAATAACTTAAAAAAATATTGTAACAGGAATGTTAGGAGTCTGGCTCTTTGCCTCTCTTAAGCCAAAATTCCCTCTAGATTTGGAATAAATCCTTATCCTTATTTATATTAGAATTATACTTTGATACTTAACCTAAATAATATAAAACAACACCTATTTCAAAGTATTAAAAGTTTTACAGAGAATTTCTTTTTTTAAATGTTTTTACTTCCCATGTAACTATTTCACATGATAATAACCTTAATGCATTCAGTCTTCTTCCCATTTGCCACTGAAGTCCCTCACAACTTCCTGACAATAACAGATCACCTCTTGATACTCGTATCTCCAAGAAAATCCTCTAGGTAGTGATGATATATCTTCATTCATATTTGACAGATAAAAAATGGTAGATGTTGTACCACATATATAATATCCACTTTTGACATAGCTGGAGCAGTACACTTGCCTTTTTTTTAAAGATTTATTTATTTATGCATACAAGAACTGGGGTGTAAGCCAGAGGTGATGGGGGGTGAGAGGATTCACCAGAGAGAATGGGGAACAGAACAGGCAGAAGTACTGAAATACACTGCAGTGGGCAAGGCAGGAGTGGTCTGCTGTAGCAGATGGGTTGCTCCCTGGCCACCGGAGCAAAGTTGTGCTGCAGTGGCTGGCAATAGCATGACAGTGCTGTGTTTTTAACCCTGTGCCACCAGGGAGGCCCTGCCTTTCAACAACAGGTTGACTCGTACACATTCACACAACCCAAACCAATATTTACAATAATAGCAGATATGCTTTTAGTGTTGCTTATGACTTTGAAAAATTAAGGAAGCAACATTACTTTCTTGTTTTCACCAGAGGCAAATTAAATTTATACCCGCATATCCAAGAATTGCTATATGGTATATTTTCACCTGCTGCTTAGTTTTTAAGCTTACAGGGAAGTCTAAATTGACTAGGCAATCATAGATAGAATCTTGATATTTCTGTGAGGAAATCTGCTCTTAAAGGAACCAATAGCAGCCAAATCTCTGTCCTAGTCCCCAAAGATATTTCCCCATTTTATAAATTAGAAGAAATATCCAATGCATGAAACAAGCGGTACTAGACAAAATGAAATGGGATTGGAAATTTCATAACTATTTTTATGACAAAAACAAAGTTCTGGTTGGACAAAGTAATAAGTCAGTCCTATCTTTAAGAAGTTTCTGCTTCTGGAAGAATTTCCAGTTTGGGGAACCAGCATACCTCCACATGCTGCTTTGCCAGACCCAAGTTCCAAGAAAACAGAAGCTCCTTTGTCTGGGACCTCACCTGAGGTTTCTCTTCATATGACTGTTGATTACTGATACCATCCTCAGCTAAAGTGGCTACAGGACTGAAGGAGGCATAAGCTCCTGGAAATATACAGCAAAAAACTTCATAACCCCTACACCTCTGACCCTCACTCTATAGGTTGGGTTGTTGGATCATCACTCCACACTGACTCTTGAGGTTTCAACAAATACAGCAGCAGAACATATAGAATCCAAAGCCAAAACACTATATCAATAATACCTGTGACCTTCGGGGCCTCTGTGATGGTACAGGGGTTAAAGACAGCATTATCAAGCTACTGGCAGACACTGCAGCATGTGTTAGATCCCCCGCCAGCCAGGAAGCTGACCCACATGGTACAGCAGACCTCTCCTGTCTCACCCACTGCTACCCTTAGCAGTGTATATCAGTACATCTGCCTGTTCTGCTCCCCACTCTCTCTGGTGAATCCTTTCACCTTCCACACCTCTGGGTCACATCCCAGTTCTTGTATGCATAAACAAATAAATCTTTAAAAAAAATAATACCTGTGACCTTCAATTCTAACACAAAATTATCACAATAGAACTGAGAAGGAAACAAGCCTAACTTAAATCTGTAGACATGATCACAGAACAGCAAACAGAATGAGGGGGCAAAGGAATTCACACCAAATTGACTGAATCAAGAAAAAAAAATCTGGAAAAAATCCACAATACAACACAGTTAACCAAAGGACTGGAAGAAGACTTCATAGTAACACTTTTAATGATGTTTACTGAAATGAAGGATGAAAAAAATGAGAAATACAATTTAATCACATTGAGCAGAGAGGGTAATATTATGAGTAGAGAAGGTGATATAGAGAGAAATTCATAAGAAAGCCACAAATGGAAATGGTTAAAATATAATGAATGTACATGGGAAATGGAAGAGTATAAGAATAAGAGCCCATAGTTGGTAGTTTTGATGATAAGAACATAAGGAGAATCTTCTTTGTTTGCTTTTCTATTTTAATAAAGAGAACAGAAATACAAGGATAACTATGGGTGTTAAGGATGGAAATGGAAGTTTAAGGAGAATGAGGATAAGAATTTATGTTTTCACCTTCAGAATGAGCTCCTAGAGTTTGAAAGTGAGTATTGTACCTTTTGAAGTAATTAAATTATTTGAAATTTTTGAGATATAATAAAATAGACATGTATGAGGATTTTTATCTAAGCTTTGTTACTGTCTGTCTTTGGGCACAACTATATAATATGTCAGCATCAACTTTTCCATCAATAGTTTTCATCCTACATTCATTGAGAATATTACACATTCATTGTCAATATTATGCGCATGGTAAGTTTGCCTATACTTATCAATATTCTGTTCTATCAATTATCACCTCAAGATTTGTATACAAAATTCCATGTTCTTTCATGAAAATCCAAACCATATGAGCAGTTTAAACAAATTGACATTTATTTTTTATGGAATTATTCTTACCAGTATGAGTTCACAAATAAAGGAGGAAATTGTAGAAACCAAGGAATCTGCAGAGCTAGCAGTGAAAGTGATATTGTCCATCCCTGTTGGTGTGATCTCCTCTCAGATCCTCAAATTAGAAATGAGCAAAGGAAAGTGTTCTTTCCCCTTGTTCTTTCTTGATTTTGATTCCTTCTTCTTTTCTTCCAGTTATTTTTTTTTGTTGTTGTTGTTGTTGTTGTTTGTTTTTCTCTTTTTTTCTTCTACTGCTGAATTCTACTTCTTCTACTAGGATTTTATACCTTGTTGATCAGTGAAGTCTCTGGATATGAGTAAAATCAGTAGGATCTATTTTTTCATTTGCTTTTTCAAGTTCTAATTCTCAGAGGCTCCTTATCCAGGCTGTACTAACGGAGGGAGACAGCAACCATAGTCTCCTCCAGATGTCTTGATCAAGTTCCCTTTTCTTGAGGGCACATAAGGCCCCAGAGAGCTATGAGGAGAGTATCCAAAACCAATGAGACTAAAAAGACCTGTGAAACAAGAAATTGACCCAAATCCTTCATTTTCTTTCCATTCAGCACAATTCCCTCTTTTCCACTCTACTGAAAACCCCATCAGTTTGAGTAATGAGGCTAAAGCCAACACAAGATTAATTACCCTAAGCCAAGTGAGATTTAAGTTGGAAGCAGCTTTAGATGGATTAACTACCAATTTTATAGTAAATGGTGTAGTGGGGTGGGGAAAAAATGAAAATTAATGTACACAGAGAAAAGCTTAAAAGAGTATCATTTCTAGGTAACATAAATTTATATCTATATATCTATAAACATTAATACTTAAAACATTTCATCATTGGACAGATAAGAAGTTTATTCAGATAAGCTGTGATGTCATGACATCACAGAATTTACTAAATGGCAGTGCCAGTACTCAAATCCAATTTTCTTACCTTGCTTTAGCCCATAGAATTAAATATCTTGTTATCCACTCACTAATAAGATTCTAAATGAGCAACAGGAAAAGCTCTTGGATGAATTAGAAACTGTTTTCATTTTATTTGCAAATTTTACATAAGAAAATTCAATGAATGTTTTGTAGAATTTGTAGAACAACTGTTGATAAATTAATGAGAATTATGTAAATTGTTTAGCATTATTTTGAGGAGATAATTTATGTTTTTAATAAAATTTTATGGATAAATGATCTTTAATAAATAACTACATATATTGAACTATATTGGCTACAAGCAGACATAAGTTTTACCTTGTATTAATTATCACTTATTCTTCTGTAAACATAACTGTTTAACTCTAGGCATCTCTATCTTTTCCCCCTCCAAAGTGAAAGTTCTTTAAAGCTCCCACAGTCTTTGTTTTATTATTACACAGAGCCTAATGTGAATCAAGTCAATGATGCTAAATGGTCAATTAATTTTCTACCAAACTAAAAAAAACAGTGCCTCTAAATACAGTACTTCTATGGAAAGCTGTGAGATTATAATGTATTTGCTCTACAGGTTATTTTTCCCAACACTAGCTTAAGGCTTTTATAGGAAATTAAAGTAGTTATGACATAACTGCTTCTTTCAGTGAATGAATTTATCACTTACTCTTTACTTCCAGAATTTGGAAACTCAATTCCCAAAATAACAGTGGTAATAAAATAGCCAGTAATGATATTTTTTTGTTAGGTTCAATAGCAACAGATCTAATTTCTCTGTAGAATGTATTATATGCATATATATACGTCCACATATAATAAAGTTGTTCATGGTTGCATTCATGTGTTTTTATGATAAAACACCTGTATAGTTTACTATGCATAGGCATTATTCTAAATAGTTTTACTAATAATTTTTTTCAAATTCTTATTTGGGGGTGAAAAGATGGAATTAGATGTGAAAGGCATATATGAAGGGAAACGTCCCTGTGGAATACAGGGGAGAAAGCAGCACCAGGGAGGGAGAGCCTTCACCCTTTAAAGCAGAGATGACATCTGTGAAAGAAGAGGGGGAGTCATAATCAACAAAGAAGATAGAGCTGGAAGAGTCTCAGACAGAGCATCCTTCTAAGAACGGTTCCACAAGGTAATCCATGAGCCAAAGTTGCCAGTGAGTGAAGTCCTAAATCCTGAAGGAATGGGTGGGTACTCGTACCCCTGCTAGGGTCAGTCATTGCTGGAAACCTCCTGAAAGAAGATTTATGCAAATGCACTGATGGATCCAAAGGGTGGCATCTGGGCACAGAGCCAATCTTGCACTCCTTGCAGCCAGTTCTAAGACCTGAGCACTGTCATTCCTGTGCATTACTATAATTCCATTTTAATTATGAGAAACAGAGAGGTTGATGAAAGTGACCAAGTTCTCATCTTAATGGCCAATCAAGCTAAACAAATTTTCTTCATATGTTGTGTGATTGTTTTAGATATTCTCTGACAAAATTCTACTTATATATCTCTGTTGGCTAATGAAGCATTCTATAATATCAACAGATCATTTTCCACTATAGTTGTTAATATGTAGAGAACATTTGGTTTCTCTGCAATCTGTTTTTAAATTCCATCTTAATAGAAGTTGCACTAAACCACAAGAAATTGGGAGGGTTAAAAATGCATGGAAATATTAGATGTTGCCAGCAATAGCAAATAAAAACTCTCAATAAACTCAGAGTGATTAAATCTCACTTATTTTTTCAATGATTTTAATCTGCCTTTTCATATCAAGGTAACATTGAAAATCCCATAGGTACAGGACAAGATGAGACCCTATAATACCTTCCTATCTTTTAAATGTAAGTGAATCCCATGGTTGATATATTTAAACAAACAAGCAAAGCAACAAAAAATGGTTCTGCCATTCACATGTCAGTATCCTGTGATATGCTAGTTTTTATTTTTCAAGTATACACCCTCAAAATCTATGAGCACTTTTAGTTGCAGGGAAACTGCAGTGACTGAGATAGGGAATGAAGTAGGAGCTATCAGGGAGGGCTCTAATATCCTCTTGAATGTTTGTCTTAACTCTCTAGATCTCTAGTTCCTCATCTAGCTACAAGAACAACTGAACTCTATAGAAACGTGAAGAAAGAAAGAACTATCAAAGTCTCCAAAGAAGCTTTATTTTAAAAAAAATCATTTTTCCTAGTCCAAATGCAGAGAGACTCAGAAGAAGAAGAAAAGTGTGAGACAAGGGAAATTTCTGAAATCACATCATGATAGGCTTGGTTTGAGAATTACTGATCCAAATGTGTTATAGTTATAAAGTCTTTAAAAAAATCTCTACTTAATGTTAATATTTTTATAACTCTTTGTAAAAATGTTTACTTTCAATTAAATTATCATGACTTTTTTTCACCTGCCATCTGGTTGGGAAGAGCCATAAAATATATTACAATTTTTAGCCAAATATCAGTTAAAATATAACCTACAAATGCATAACATAAATTAGAAACATCACCCACTTACTTAGTAGGATGATGACATTTTTTATGATGAAATTCTTAAAATATCTGTTATGTAGAATGATATGTTATTCAATTACTAGTAGAAACATCCATCTTTTGTTACAGAATTTCATAAAATGACTTAGTGCAAAATTTTTTCAAGTGGTTATTCTTTGTGCATTTGGAAACCCCACATGCTGTAAAATAGTCTAAAATTTCAGTTGAATGATGTTTTTAATTTGTTTCTCTATTTTCATATATCAGAAGTAATTTACCACTTCATGTTACAATTACTCATGGTGCTTATCTGTAAATGAAATTCAAAAACATGATGTGAACATAATGTCCTACCAGCACAAGCAGAGACACAATGACTCCTGCCCTATCACACCTCATGTCAACATGCTCACGCATAATAACAAAAAAGTACAACTTCAAGGCAATAATTTGATCAAATCTTATCAGAGCAACTAGCATTACTTACTTGTGTGTAACACTTCAAGTACTTGAATATCTTACAAGCTGATCTACATACAGGAAGTGCATCATGACAGCATTGTTTAACACACACAAGCAAGTCACCTAGTTCTGTTCGTGTCTTTATTTCTGCCTGCATGTGACACTGCAAGAAAGGAGCAAAGATCTTCAGTATTGTGCAGTGCAGTTTTCATGATGATACTGTTTTGCTGTTTTGAAACTCATACAGTCACTCTCTCAGGTCTTCCAGGGCTGTATTAGATAGCTTAAGTATAATACATATTGAATACCTTAAGTCTGTTTCTGCTTCCCATTGTCTCTCTCTCTCTCTCTCTCTCTCTCTCTCTCTTTCTCTCCCCCCCACCTCTCTCCCCCCCCATCATTTCCCTGACTATGTGCATAGCAGGTGTAATAAATACACCATCAAGACTATTTTCAAGCACCAAGAACCTTGGCCAGTAAAGTTGAAAATAAAAACTACTCATGGTTTTGAGACCTGAAGTTTAGGAATTTGTTGCCTGTAGTATTTGAAGGCAGTTTAGACTTTGTATCACAAGTGAAAAAAATGTAACTATAAAAAAGGTGAACTTTTTCTTTTTGGGACTGCATAGATAGACTGGAGGGAACAGTGCTAAGTGAAATAAATGAGAAGGAAAAGACAAATACCAGATGGTTTCACTTATATGTGGAATATATAGAAACATAATAAAGGCTCCGTCAAAACTAATAATATGCTCTTGACATCTTACCGTAGAACTGGGGCAACTAGAAGGAAAGGGAGGTGGGGTGGGAGAGGCAGAGGAAGGGTGCTCAATGCAACATGGTGGAGGATTACTGGGGCACTGATGGTGTGCATGGTTTGAAAATATGTATTTGTAGAGACTTAGCCCTATAAGGCCCCAAAGCAGATACAACGATGTAAAACACCTTAACTTAATAAACAGAATTTGAAAACAATTAAAACAATTAAACAATTAAAACAATTTAAACAATTAAAAATTACTAACACAAAACTTAAGTTAGAAACCATCTCTCCTTTTTCTTTCTCTCCCATGCTCATTTTCTCTTCTATTTTATGATCTTTTAATCTCCAGGTTTATGCAATGTCACAAGTATATACTTGTGTAGATGTCCTTTGGTTTGTTTGCTTAATTCATTGGGCTATATACTAAGTGGGTAGTACAATTTGAAAACTCATGTTGTTTGATTTTTTTTGTTTTGTTTTGTTTTGTTTTTATAGAGGCATGTTATTTATTTATTTATTTGTTTGTTTTGTTTATACATGCACTGGGTATAGTCAGAAGCACAGGAGGGTGAGAGAATTCACCAGAGCCAGAGCAGGGAGCAGAGCAGGCAGAAGGACCGAAGTACACTGCTCAGGGGAGCAGCGGGCGGCAGGACAGGTCTGCGCGCCATGTGGGACCCTCCTCCGGTGGCAGGGGAGCAACCGGGGATCGAACCGGCGCCGCAGAGGCCGCGGGCAGCTTCGCAACCCAGCGCTCAACCGCTGCGCCACCGGGGAGGCCCTGTTGTTTGATTTTAATATATTTAGTTTGTTCTTTAAGACATATCTTTCATTTTTCATCTCAATTGTCATCTCAAACCCTAGAGTGTTCTCTTAATTTTCTAATTTTTATTTCCTACCGATATGTATTTTTTCTGTCTCAATACTCAACTGAGTTCAAGCAATAGAAGAGCAGCTAAGAGAATATGGATTCTAGTGAGTGATTTATGAGCTAAAAACTACCCAATCTCTCTTGCATTAATTGGGTTTTATGTTCAGGAATTTGTCAATAGCAGTAACTGGTAATATGGTGGCTCAGCAAAATATACTTTTCTAGAGCTAAGAGATATGGCAGCTAAATTATCAGAGATGTAGGTTCTTTTCTCTATACTGCTAGAAATCTAGTACTTTGGTGAGAGATTTTGAACAATTTGGAACATACCATTTTTTAAAAACCTAAGAAAATATAAAGAATAGAATAAAAGGGCTTCCCTGGTGGCACAGGGGTGAAAGTCTCAGCTATCAAGCTAACACACATGGCACAGCAGACCTCTCCTGTCTTGCCTGCTGCTCCCCTCAGCAGTATATTTTAGTAGATCTGCCTGTTCTGCTCCCCACTCTCTCTGGTGAATCCTCTCGCCCCCCACACCTCTGGCCTACACCCCAAGTCTTTTATGTATATATAAAATAAATCTTTTGAAAAATAGAACAAAAATTATCACAAAATCTAAACTTGGCTCCAAACTATATTTTCTAGCTATGTGGTTTTCAACAAGAAACAGACATTCCTTTACTTAGTTTTGCCTTCTTTAAAATGAGATTAACCGCTACAGGAACAAATGAGATAATATGAATGGAAGTGTTTTGTGGATTATAAAATAGCCCATTATATTAGGTATTATTATTATGACAGCAATCACTGAAGAGCACCTACTATAATAGAAAATGTATTTTTATATAAAGTATGCCATAAAAGAAAAGAATTATATAATGGGTTGAGAATGCTATCAAGTATTGTATATGGCTCAAGAGACATTTCTATGTGAACTTGACATTGCTATTCTCTTAGTGTCAATGCATCATTGTGGTTACATTATAGGACATTATTACTTGGGGCACCTTTCACAAATTTCACATCTAATGAATATATATATATATATATAATTTCCTTTTTGGAGTGAAAATACAGTGTGCTGATTTCTTATGATTGAAAAGGATTATAATTTATTGTAGAAATACATTTTTCTTCAAGGGCTATGTGCCCTTGTTTCAAAATATCTTAAAAAGCAACCTCCAATGCATTCTTTACTGGCTTATGACCTGTGGAAAAACATACTGAACACTGAGAAAAATATGAGACGATTCACAATGTATAAATATAGATATCCTGGTATATGCTTCCTACTGTGCAGATGGATTTTCCCCTGGTGCTGCTGGAATCAGTCCATGTTCTACCTGATACACACCTCTAGGTCTCAAGCCCTGGGCAATTGTTTCATTACTAGGAACCAGTGTCAAAACACTGGCAAAGGATCAAAAAATGGAGACAACAAAACTAAATTTTTAACTAACTAGAGACTGCTGGATTGGCTATGTAAATAATATCTTTACTAGAGGTAATTATTTAGACAAAAAGTAAATGACTTTTTTTAATGTAATTCAGGTAAAATTTTAAAACAAGTTTCAGAGATTTGTATATTAATAAATAAAAGTAAACAAAATAAAAATAAAAGTAAATCTATACAGATTAAAAAATCATTGTATACATGTGGGGACTAGGAGAGTGGCAGATCATACATATGTGCATATATGCATATATTTACACATTTAACATGCATATGAAATATTACATATTATATAATTATTACTATACCTACAAGATAAAAGTCTATTTCATTCCCACCCCATATAGCCTACACATCCACAAAAACAATGACTATTTCTCTTTTTCTCTTTATTTCTTGATGTTTCTATATTAACACAAGTGGCAAAGAATGTTTACCCCAAATCTCCTTAGTATATAAGAAGTTGCATACTATCACACTCTTCTTCACCTTATTTATTCATTTAATAATAGGTATTGTATGTATACTAGCACATACATCATTGATTTTACATAGACATGAATTATAGTTTATGCTCAATTATAATTCATTTAGCTAGTTTTATCTTGATATGCAATACCATATTAAATATTATTTTGTCTTTAAAATTGTTTTTTTAAAGATTTATTTATTTTTATACAAGAATTGGGGTATAGGTCAGAGGCATGGGAGAGTGAGAGGATTCACCAGAGACAGAGCAGAGAGCACAATAGGTAGACGGACCGAAGGCATTGCTGAGGGGAGCAGCAGACAAAACAGGAGAGGTCTGCCACACCTTATGGGTATCTCCCTGGCAGGCAGGGAATCAAACCTGCACTGCAGACGCTGCGGACATCTTCACAGCACAGAACTCAACCTGCTGCACCACCAGGGAGGCCCCTTTAAAATTGTTTTAATGGAAACCTAGTACATGTTTTTTCCTGAGAGTGTAAGTAGACATGCTGGTCAAACTAGATAACCAAGAAAACTGAAGTTTCTTCTACAATCAGCTAGAAGAACTGGATAAAGTGCTAGAAATATGCAAAATACAAAAACTTGGTCAAGAAGAAATAGAAAATCTGAACAGAACATAATGAGTCAGAATGAGTTACTAATCAAAAACCTTCCAATAAAGAAAAGAACAGAGAGCTTCACAGATGAATTTTACCAAGCATTTAAAGAGGAATTACTCACAATTCTTCACAAATTCTTTCAAAAACACTGTAGAGGGGAGCAATTCATAACTTATTTTATGACTGTAGCATTATTCTGATAACTAAACCAGATGAGGATTCTACAAGAAAATATAATTATAGGCCAATATCCTTGATGAATATAGTTGTAAAAAATCCCATTAAAATTCTGGTAAACTTAAATAAGCAGCTTATTAAAAGGGTCATATGCCATTGTCAAGTGGTAGTCACCCTTATCACACAAGGATGGATCAACCCAGATCAATAAATGTGATCCATTACATTAACAGATGAAAGCTAAAAATCATATGATTATCTGAATAGATGAAGCAAATTCATCTGTCAAAACTCAACATTCATGATAAAAACTCTCAACAATTAGGTGTATAAGGAACATACTTTAACATAATAAAGGTCATATATGACAAGCCCACAGTTACCATGATACTCGGTGATGAACATTTGAAATTTTTTTTTCTACTCTGGAATGAGACAAATCCTACTCACACCATTCCTATTCAGCATAGCACTGTAAATTTGTATTACTTAAAATGTGTATGGGATCACAAAATATCACAAATGACCAAAGCAATCTTTAAGAAGAACTAAGCTGGATACATCGCACATCCTGATCTCAAATTCTACTGCAAAGATTTAGCAATCAAAACAGGATAATAGGGTCTCTCCTGGTGGCACAGCGGTTGTGTGCTGGACTGTGAAGCTGCCCACAGCCTCTGCAGTGCCAGTTCGATCCCCGACCACCAGCGAGGGTCCCACATGGCGGGCAGACCTCTCCTGCCACAACCGCTGCTCCCCTCAGCAATGTCTTCGCTCCATCTGCCTGTTCTGCTCCCACTCTGGCTCTGGTGAATTCTCTCACCCTCCCACACTTCTACTGTCCCCAGTGCTTGTATAAATAAATAAACAAATCTTTAAAAAAAAAAAACAAAAACAGCATAATACTGAGACCTCCCCAGTGGGGCAGAGGGTTGAGCGCAACACTGTGAAGCTGTCTGTAGCCTCTGTAGCAGGGATTTGATGCTGGCCAGATGGCAGGCAAGAATCCCACATGGTGTAGCAGACCGCCCTCTCCTGTCTCTCCCGCTGTTCCCTCAGCAGTGTTTTCAGTCCTTCTGCCTGTTCCACTCCCCACTCTGTCTCTGGTGAGATCTCTCACCCTCCTGCACCTCTGGATTGTACTCCAGTTCCTGTATAAATAAATAAATCTTAAAAAAAAAGCATAATACTGACAGAAAAACAGACATAGGCCAATGGAACATAATTAAGAGCCAGAAACTGGGTAGACAGTCAAGTAATATTTGACAGGCAAATCAAAAATACTAAATGGGGAAAAGAATCTCTTCAATAAACAGTTTTGGGACAATTGAATATTCCACATGGAAAGGAGTAAACCCACACTCTCCCTTATACCAATCACAATATTAACTTAAAATGAATCAATGACTTAAATTAGATGTAGAACCGAAATCACTCTGTCTTTGAAGGAAACATACAGAAAACACTTCTGGATATATGTCTTGGTAATGATATTTGTATATGATGTTGAAAGCACATGCAACAAAATAAAAAAAAAAAAACTGGGACTACATAAATGAAAATGTTACAGCAAAACAAAAGAAATCATCAGCAAATGAAAAGGGAGAAATTATTTGCATGCTACATATCTGGTTCATGTCCAAAAGATGCAAGGAACTTAGACAAAAACAAAACACAAAAAAAACAAATAAATTATGTATTATCCAAGAAGATAAAGGATAGGACATCCCTGGTAGCACAAGGGTTTAAGAAACAACCTATGAAGCTATCTGCTGCCACTGCAGCATGAGTTTGATTCCCGGCCAGGGAGCTACCCACATGGCACAGAAGACCTCTCCTGACTCACCGCTTCCCTCAGCAGTGAATTTCAGTCAATATGCCTATTCTGTTCCTCACACTGTTTCTAGTGAACCCTCTCAACTACACCCTCCCCCCCAACCTGGACATCTGGCCTGTACCCCAGTTCTTGTATCCATAAATAACTAAATCTTTAAAAAAAGATAAAGGATAACAATGTAAGAAAATGAGAAGCTACTTAGCATCACCAAATGCAAATCAAAATCACAAGTAGATATCAACCCATATATGGTAAAGAAAAGAGATAACATATGCTAGTGGGGAGACAGAACATGGAACCCTTGTGGGCTGATACAGGGATTGATTCAAGCTACTATGAAAAACAGTATGGAGGTACGTCAGAAAATTCAAAATAAAACTACCATAGGACCCAGCATTTCCACTGGTTCTGCATTTGAAAGACATGAAAAGAGGATCTTTAAAATACACTTTCTTAAGTTTCTTGTCAATTTAAAAATTGTTGATGTCGTAGAAAAAGATTCATTTTGACCTAAGCATCAATAGATGAGTAGATATGAACAGTGGTGCAAAAGCCAACATCCTTGAAACTGGATAGTTCCCAGAATTATAGAAAATTCTGAATAGTTACAAAAGTAGAACTTTGAATTTTATAAATAATCAGTGCTCATTTTCGAGTTCTTTAAATATGACTATCACTCTAATTGAGATTAACAATCCAAAGAGAAATAGTTGTAGCATTTATTTTGTTTATTAACATGTCATTTGTTTATTAACATGTCAATTCTCATCCTCATGTACCCAATATTATCAGAAATTTAACAAACTAGAAAAATGTATAACCACTAAAAAAGGTGGTAATATCACCAAAAGTAAAGCAAGTGTTGTTGATAATTGTTAAGATCATATTTTCAGAAACCCTTTTACATTAGTAAATAATTTTGGTTTATTATTTTATTTTATGTATGTATTTATATAACTTCACATTTAGAATAATATATTTCAAACATCTATGATTAACTTTTTGCTTCATTTCTGAAATATTAGCACAATAATTTTAATAATTTTAATAAAAA
The DNA here is from genome assembly GCF_014898055.3 of Talpa occidentalis. NCBI lineage: Eukaryota > Metazoa > Chordata > Mammalia > Eulipotyphla > Talpidae > Talpa > Talpa occidentalis. The sequence goes on along the minus strand of NW_023604295.1, from coordinate 72,172,364 downwards.
TAAGCAATAATAAAACCATATTCAATCTTTTCACAGGAGGGAGTGATTTCTTTCACATTTTTCAGGTATGTGCAAACAATAATAAGATTAATTTCCAATTTTCTTCTTGGCACTCAGAAAATATGCTTTTTTTTAAAACTTCACAATAATATATCATCTTTTATTAAACCTAACAGATATATCTTTATCTTTTATACCATAATGTAACAACCACTCAAAACTCATTTTTACCAAATATGTAACACATCAACAGCCAAGCTCATAAAATAGCATTTGCTTTTTTGAAAACAAGGTGGTGGAGAAGTATAAAGTTATTAGTATAATATATGTATCCCAAGTGTCAGTCTAGACATTTTAAAAGTATTATAGTTAGAAGAAGGTTATTGACTAAAAACCAAGAGAGTGCTTCCTTATCAAATAATTGGCCACTCTGATACATGGTTCTATTTAGAAACCATTGCTAAAAGGTCAACAGTTACAGACTCAATGCAAACTATTTTATCATCATTTAATTCATCATTCTGAATAGGTTATTGGATGCCAAGAGTAAAATGGAACACAGATTATATTAAAAGCCTAAAATTTTAATAAGCTTTATATAAAATAGCTAATTAAATACATTAACTGTAGGGTTAGTGTTGAAGCCCCAATGTCAAATGCTGGGAATATAGTTTTAAATGTTCTAATTAAAAACCTTTTCAGTAGCCGTTATATCTTTAATAGGAAGTTTAATTTTATAGAGTAGTACAGGGAACTAAAACTAGATTTCTGATTTTACACAAACTCAGCACACACAGGCACAAGCTGGTTCAAATCATAGTACCTTATTGGTAATTTAAGTTTCCTATATTTTCATACCATTACTGCTAAATCAACTTTATTGGGAAAAAATAAACATTGGCATGGACATGAAACTGATTTTCACAAGAAAAATGTTGGATGAAATAAATACCAAACTTTACATTATGAGGTGAAATAAATAAGTGACATTAGTATTATGACATATTAAAAGACTTAGTTCTTTAATGTGCTATGCCATTTCTTACTATTTGTTAGTATTCTTGATTGAAAGCTCATGGATATTTTGTATTGTAATGATGCCAGTCACTGAAATTCCTTTTTAATTTTCAATAGCTCCAAATTCTCAAATTAAAACACAATTCACTGTGAGAGCCTTTGAAAATCATCTGTTCATATTTCTTAGTCAAAGTAACCTTACAAAAAGGTCCTTGACAAAGCTACTTAAACTCGCTCCCCTAATGTGTTTGTTGTTGTGTGTGTGTATGTGTGTGCTAGAGTATTCACATGAACATTTACTATCTTCCAACTATTTTATTTGGGATTTCAATTTTCAAATTATATGCAAAGTGAAATACAATTTCTAGCAAGGAAGCACTAGGTTTACTCCAACGAAAGATAATCATTTAGTGCAAAGTATACATTCCTTTAAATAAAATTTTTCTTAATTTAAAAGAGAAACAGAGAAATATTGTGAGAGCATATGAGAAAAAAAAATGGTGGGCATTCATGTTCACGGCACAAAATGTGTTTTGCTTTTAGAGCTTGGACACTCAAATTTTCTTTTCAATTAAATACAACTACCTAGATATTAGCAAGCCAGCAACTTTCCATGCAAATACCTGGTTCAAACACCATCCAAATACTTAGCAGACGCATTTCACTGGCATTTACCTCCTTTGGTTTATAAATAACCTGGGTTTTCTATTTTCTGTATTTGGAAATGGATTGCATATTTTTTGACAGATTGGGGGTGGGTGGGATATGATTGATATGGGATAAAAAGAATTCATTTTCAGACTTTACCCTCTAAGATATGTTTTATTATAATTTATAAACACTAACATTTGTCCTTAACAGACAGTTTTTCCATGCTGAGACATGTTAATGGAAAAACATTATTACTCAATAAAACCACTTAACACATATCAATAATTTAAGTAACCCACTCCAGGGGTTGCCTATGAAAACTATTTGCCACAACAGGAGTAAGAGAAAATAACAGAAAAGAGAAAAGGAAATACAGCATGCAATTGTATCATTCACTCAGCAAATTTGTTATTCCAAAAATGAAATGTGTATCTCCAAAATGTTATATGGCACTTTTGCTCTGACTTCATTGTAACAGAATATTTTAAAATAAAGCCATAAATAAATATAACTAAATGTATTTATCTTAATCAAAATGTTGAGGTAATATGAATATTAGTTTTCAACTTAGAAACAATTCTGAGAAGTTTATGTAACTTTAAGAATATTAAATGTTTAAACACACACGCATTGTACTGAAGCTGACTCTTTCAACACCCTTGCTATGTCATTTGTTCCACAGGAACAATCATTAGTCCTTCGTCCAGCCTGGTTTGTTTTAGTACTAACAGGTGTTCACAAACCAGGCAGAAAATAGATTTATTGCATTGTTAGATTGAATTCATCCAAATTTTAAATTTGACATGTTTTCACAATATTTCTTTGCAACTTTTGAGACCAGAATGTAAATTCAGTGAAATATTTCTGAATACATAAGAAAGTAATAAAATACCATACTTTCTGTTTTTATATGGAAATAAACCATTGCAAATATTCTATAGAAATACTGGAAAGGTTAAACAAATTCAGGTTATCCCTTATATTTAAGGGCCTCAGTTCTGCAGCATTTTTCAATCACAATATTTAAATTCTCAAAAAAAGATGTGTCAGAATTCCTTTTTAAAAAAATTAAGATGTATTTATTTTTATACAAGAGCTGGGGTACAGGCCAGAGGTGCCGGCCGGTGAGAGGATTCACCAGAGACAGAGTGGGGAGCAGAACAGGCAGAAGGACCGGAAACACTGCTGAGGGGAACAGCGGAAGAGACAGGAGAGGTCTGCTGCTCCATGTGGGATTCTTGCCGGCTGACAGGGATCAACCACAGGCAGAGGCTGAGGACAGCTTCATAGCGCTGCGCTCAACGCGCTGCGCTCAACCCGCTGCGCCACCAGGGAGGCCCCTGTCAGTATTCTTATGTTTCATGTTATATTATTTACTTTATTATATAGCATCAGTTTATATTATTTATTTTACCAAGAATTTCAAGATAACGGGCCTCCGTGGTGGCACAAGGGGTTAAGCACAGCACTGTGAAGCAGCATACAGTCTCTGCAGCACGAGTTTGATCCCCGGCCAGGTTGCTCACTACATGGTGCTGCAGACCTCTCCTGTCTTGCCAGCTGCTCCCCTCAGCAGTGTATTTCAGTCAGTCTGCCTTTTCTGCTCCCCTCTCTGTCTCTGGTGAATCTTCTCAGCCCCCTGCACCTCTGGCCTGTACCCCAGTTCTTGTATGCATGAATAAATAAATCTTGAAAAAAAGAATTTCAAGATACTATCTGACTTCTGTATGTAATCTTAAAGAGATGAATTATATTTATGACGAATATAATAGTATGGGATTTTGTACTTGAATTCAAATTCCTATAACCAACTTGCCCAACCCCCCTTTGGGGGGTTGGGCAAGTATATCTGAGGAGATTGAGTATATCTGATGCCTCAGTATGGAATTGATATTGTTATTAGTATATTTTTTCAAGGCAAGAAATCTCTTTATTTGAATTTATAAAACTAAAAGTGAAAAAACTAAAAGTGAAAAAACACAGGAACATAGCATAAATAATAAAGCAAGCAAAAAAAACCCTGAAAAAATCAATATCCAGCAGAACTTTATAACTTGCCTGATCAGGAGTTTAAGGTAAGAGTCATAACTACAGTTACTGAAATAAGAGAAACAGTGAATAGGTATAGGCAGAAATACAACTAGCAGAGAGGGGAAAACAATGTTTCAAACAGAATCAATGTACTTAAAGTCATAGTTGAATTTAAAAACACATTAGAGGATATTTTTAATCATCAGGGTTTTGCTTGGATTGCATCTATTGACCTTAGTAGAACAAGAATGGGTGTGACATGCATCTTGCCTTGCCCCAGGTCAAGCGGCTATTCCTTCAGGTTTACCAGAGATCAATCACACGTCCTTTCCTAGTTCTTCACTTCATTTGCTAAAGTTACTAGTTACTAAATATAGTGTATTGGAAAGTATCCTCTACCTCCCACAACTAGGGTCTTATCTAGAACCTATTTTCCTAGGAATAGGAGATATAGCAGATACAACTAACTAATGTGATAGAGCTATGTCCATTTCCTAGTTTACAATGAAAAGTAAAACATGACCTTGTAGTCCATCATTTTTTCCACTATAGTGAACTATCCTAATGTGTGACTGTAGGAATGAGTGAATTCTCTCAGACTTAAGAAGTTAATTTGACTCCGTTGAGCCAAATAGGCACATACATTAATCACACTAAACATTTATCAAGGCAGCTTACTCAAAGTTTGTTCACAATAGAAGTTCATGAACGGAACTGCAGTTTGTGAAAGGATCCACACCACTACCCAGACAGAGTTCTTATACCCTGCATATTCTATCGAATTTTCTTATGTGAGACTAATGATGCCAGGTGTTGTAGGCTGCAACTCGTGCTGATGGCTGATGGGTAACGACAGAGCCCCCGAGGGACTCTTCCCAACCCACGCACATTCACTAACTTTGTTTCTGCTTTTTTTTTTTTGCCCACATTCTGTTTATATTTTATTTTGTCTCCTTTCACTTGTTTTTCCTCTCAAAATAAATATTTGAGATTATAAGTGTAAACAAACAGGATTAATATTATACCTAAGTTTAATATTACTTAGGGCTAACTGAGGAACATTATTTTGAATATAAAAATATTTAAATTGTGAAAGTCTTAGATATCAGCAGAAAAGATTACTTAATTTTCTTTCAATGGAATGTTGGGTGCTCCCCAGTAGTCTGTGGGATTTTTCTCATCCTGTAGAGTATGTATATTTGAATGTCTTTGACCAAACAATTCTATAATTCTAGATAACTTCTATAACTTCTATAATTATTTAACTTCTAGAGAAGTTAACTTGTGGAAACTAAAAAACAGTACATTCTTTCTTGTTCTCAGCATCAAAATAGTTCTTATTCATGCTGATACAAGTTAATTTTAACTGGTAGAAGGTATGAATGTCTGTAATTTAAATCTTTACCTTATTGATTTTAACTATTACCAATCTCTTCATCAATTAATGAGTTAAAATATTTGATATATATCTTATATTTGTATAAGAATAATGGTTTAACTTTGGGAAAGCTCTACTTTAAGAAATAGTTTCTAAAATTATATGTGAACAATAACAAAATAAAAAATAGAGAATAAAATGACAATTAAGAAAGGTTCGTTCAGGGCCTCCGCTGGTGGCGCAGTGGTTGAGCGCTGGGCTGCGAAGCTGCCACAGCCTCTGCAGTGCCTCTGCAGTGCCGGTTCAATCCCTGGCAGCTGGAGCGGGTCCCACATGGCACGCAGACCTCCCCTGCCACCCTCTGTTCCCCTCAGCAGTGTATTTCGTTAGTCTGTCTGTTCTGTTCCTCACTATGGTTCTGGCGAATTCTCTCACCCTCCCACACTTCTGACTGTACCAAGTGCTTGTATAAATAAATAAATAAATAAATAAATAAATCTAAAAAAAAAAAAAAGAAAGGTTCTGTTCAGCCCCTACAAATTATAACCAATTCTAATTGACAGGTATTGCTCTTATAGGTAGAATAATCATAACTGTAACAGATAATTTTAAGAAGTTGTGGCTAATGAACCAAGGTGTACTATATTTTAATATAAATGATTGTCTCTATGGAAATCAGAATTACATTTTTATGCATTACTCTGCTTTTGAAGCCTGGTTTCATCTACTCATAGTTTCCTTTTGTCCCTGGATGTGGCTTCACAGTCTTCATTGCTTTGGTGGATTTATGCCTACTTTTGTGGAGGACAGTATTTAAGAAAGTTAAACAAAGAGGGCCTCCCTGGTGACCTGGGGGTTAAGTCTCAGCTCTATCATTATGATGGTCAGAGTTCCACCCCCAGCCAGGGAGCTGTCCCACATATGGCATAGCAGACCTCTCCTGTCTCACTTGCTGCTCCCCTCAGCAGTGTATTTCAGCAGATCTGCCTGCTCTCTTCCCTAATCTGTTTCTGATGAATCCTCTCACCCCCCACACCCCTGGTCTACACACCAACTTGTCTACACAAAAGTAAATTAAAAAAAAGAAAGATAAGCAAAGGGTCTCAGTGTCAGAAGAGAAGGAGATTCCTGTACAGTCTGGATTGTCAATATTTTAAAGGCTAGTTGCTGTGGAAGGTTCAATGTCAACTGCAGATAATGTTCTTCATGTGGTTTTATTTTAAAACCTGGTGGAGTGAGACTTTAATAATACAAACAAAAGAACAATCTTGTTTGTGATATGGAAGGGGGAAATATCAAGGAAGTGCATGTCAGAATGGCAGGTCAAACAATAGGTATATAAGGTCTCACTCATAGCAGGAATCTAGAAAACTTAAATAAGGGACCAGGAAAATGAATAACTATAAGAAAGCAAAAATCAAAATCAACAAAAAACTAGGAACCAGAGACACTCTTGGGGGGTAGAGGGCGGGAGGGGAGGGAGGGGAGGGATTGGGGTCAAAATAAGGGGGTTGCAATTGTGCAATTGTATGGGGAATATAAAAATAAAATTTATTATTAAAAAATAAATAAAGTTAAATAAAAAAAATAAGTTCTTCAAAAAATTAAAATAGAATGACCATATGATTCAATAATCCTATTCATGGATATAGATTCAAATGAAATGAAATAATTTTCTCGGAGAGATAAGAATTTTCCATATACATGAGTATTGTTTAGCAATAAAAAAGAAGGAAATTCTGTCATTTGCAATAATGTACATAAAACTCGAGAGCATTATGCTAATTGAAATGTCAGAGTAAAATAAATACTGTACCATCTCATATATATACATATACATGCACACTCATATGGATGTACAAAAATCAAACTTAAAGAAACAGAGTAGAATGGTGGGGTAGGAACAGGGGAGGGATTGGGAAATGTACCTTTTTTCTCAAATCGTGGTGTATGTATCTTCAAATATATTTGACCACACAATTCTATAATTCTATAGAATATAAACCTCCTGGTGTAAGATAATTTCTGCTTCATTTAATGAATAGAATGGTAACTATAGTTATCAACACTATATTATATATTTGAAAGTTGCTAAGTCTCCCCACATACACAAGAAAAGAGGGTAACTACATAGGTGATGGATGTGGCAACTAACCTATGTGGTAATCATTTACAATACATAATTATATCAGGGTCTCCCTGGTGGCACAAGGGGTTAAGTCTAAGCACTATGAAGCTGTCTGCAGCCACAGCAGCTCAAGTTTGATCCCCAGTCAGAGAGCTACCCACATGGCGCAGCAGACCTCTCCTGACTCACCCGCTGCTCCCCTCAGCAGTATATTTCAGTCCATCCTCCTATTCTGCTCCCCACTCTGTCTCTGGGGAATCCTCTTACCCTCCCCCCCCGTACCTCTGGCCTATACCCCAGGTCTTGTATGCATAAATAAACAAATCTTTAAATATATATATATATATATATTTATATCAAATTATCACATTGTATACTCCAAGCTTACACAAAGCATATATTAATTATAGCTCAACAGATCTGGGGAAAAAAGAAAGGAGGTGCAGTCCTGGCAGGAGGTGAGCAACAGTTCCTGGACAAAGCACACACTGGAAGCTGGAGCTGAATGAAACAGCCTCAGACTCAACTGAGAACAGATCCTCACTGAAACTCTGCTGGGCTCTCATAGGCCTCACAGAGGGGATGGGAAGCGCAAAGGAATGTCTGAGGTTTTCCTGCACCAGGAAAAAGGGACTTTTTTCTTGTGACCTATTGTGTTTCTACCAACTTCTGAGGTGAAGGACAGTCTTTGAGAATATGATATGACAAAGGCCTGGAGAAACTAAACTGCCTTAAACATGCCATGACAAGCAGTGAGAGGAGTTTCATAGACTTTTAATTTTAATCAACTAACTTCTTAAAGAAGACTTTCCCCAATTATTAACAATTTCCCTAAAATTATTTTACTTATCCTTTATGAAATGTTATTAATCTAGTATCAGATAAAGTTAAAATGAATATATATATTGCATTGTTCTTTACTTTTTGTCTGTATTTGAGCTGTATAACCAACTTGTAGTATTTTTAAAATACTTGTGGATGAGGCCTCAAAACATTTATCTAAGAGAGGAGAGTAAAAAAGATTGTGGCATGGAAATACTAGGAAAAAAATTGAAAAATCCAAGTTATAGGTAAATTTAAGAAACTATATTTTGCTATATGAATCTATTTAGAGAAATGTTATCTATTAAAATCTAAAATAACAAATTTTTATACCTATTTTATTTTCCTTATAAAAGGTATTCCTTGTCCTGTATCTGAGATATATTTAGATACTAAGAAGGCATTTACCTTCGTTCCAGTAAATAAATATCTTAAGTAATGGGTAAGATACTGTAGACTAAATGTTTGAGTGAGTTGCCTCATATTTTAAGTGGAATACCTTTCACATTAGCAATATATTAATATCTGGAAATATGTTTATAATTTGAAAACTGAAAATTATTTCTAGTTTATGATTAAATTATTATGAATCCACTCATATTTTTTTTTCAGCTCCAGTTAGTACTGGGCATTTTTGCTCTGCCCATGAGGCAAGGTGAACATGAAAGGAAGATTAGAAAACCACGTAGTCTAGATTTCAATACCTTGCAATTTAGTGATAAAGAGAGACATAGTCTCACAACTATATATTTCAAATCATACAGAGGTTGGCACATTAGAGGAATAGCTGGAATATTACATAATGTATACCACAACGAAGGGGGCATCGATGCTAAAGAACAAAGAAAATGTGTAAAACTTCAGGGATTAAGCAGTTGTACCTGAGTTGTGAGGATAAGTAGGTATTTACCAAACAGAGCTGGAGAGATTGGACATGTAGGCAAGAGTGGACAAAGACAAAACCATAACAGTACACAAGGCAGAGAGAGAAAAAGTAGGAAGTTCAGGATGACCAGAGCATTGGATAGGTTTGTACTAAGAGATATGAAGCACAAAATGTTGTTGGAAAATTAGATTGCTGAGTTCATTGCATGCCAAAATAAGCAATACTGATGAAATTAGTGCACAGTGAGGGACCACTAATTTGTTGTTCCATTTGAAGTAATATAACAGACCCTCACACTTGCATACTTGAGAAGATTATAATGATTGAAGCATTCTCACAAAAATAATGAGCAGCCTAATAACTGAAAAATAGTAAATAACAAAGCTGCAATAACAAAATCAAAGCTTGACCCTACATAATTTTAATGCTACATTTGTGAACGTTTTCTTAAGTATCAGGCATTTTATTTTTATTTGTATTTTTATCCTTGAAAATATATTAGGAAAAGATGGGGAGAAATGAAACAGAAATCATTTAAAATATATTACTTCAGAATATTCCCTACAGCATTAATTTAAAATTTACAAATAATACTTTCATGGAAATCTCAAAGGATTCAAGTACACTAAGAAAATTATAAAAATCCACACTATTTTAAAAGGTATTCAATTATATTAAAAGAAAGTACTTTTGAGTATGAAACTCAGTATCTAAAATAAGTTAATGAAAGTTTCTTCAAATACCAACAAGTATATAGCATTTTTCTATATTTTAAATATACTAATTTAGAGATCTATCTTTAAATATGCAAAAGGTAGAAACCTTCAAAAATTATATCTTATAAGTACTTTTTTATCATTTATTTTTTATTAAGGTAAGAGTTTACAACATTGTATATGTTTTAAGGGAGTATGTCCATGCCACATAAGTACATTTGTTCACAAAACTATATAAATATGTTTAGTTATACATTTAATTTGAAGTGAAAAATCTGTCCCCCTCAATTCCTTAAAGTTTCTTAAGTATTTCAATTCCTCTACAAAGTCTATATTACACATAGATTTTAAAAATAATAAAAAACCTTTCAAAATAGAGTTTATAGCTCTTTATGTCTTACTAAAAAGTCAAGTGAACTACAGATTTAAACCATGGAAATGTGTCCCCTACTATGAAATGGTCAGTGTTCTGAAGTCTGCTATTATATTTGTATGATGCTATTTGACCTCTACGTGGGCACTTTCATTTTCTGACAATAATATTCAATTTGCAAAACTAGCCTCAGTCATTTGAAAATGCTTAGCATGCAGGGAAGCATTAGGCATTTTGTGTTGGTTTTTATAGAGGGTCTTGTAGTGACCAGACTGGTACCTTCCATTTTTCTCTTTTAACAGTTGGGTTGCTGATCTCACAAATCATATTTCGGTTGGAAATGAAAGGTGCACCGCTGCCAGCATTTTGTTAGAAATAATGACACACTTTACTACCTGTAAGTGCTGACCGAGTGCTTCTGCCTTTTCTTCCCAAGGTGACTGTAACACAGATTGATGAAAGATTCTGCAGGACGACAAAGGTTAAAGATGCAGACCCAGAGCTAGAAGCCAGCACTGACACTGATGGAGTGGAGTGCAATGAGAATGCCCACATTATTGTCCCATCCTCTGATAACCGATGTAATATGAAAACTGACTACAGAAGAAAGGAACAAATTAAATCCATTAATCAAGCATATCTCTGCTAAACAGTTGTTCTAAAGAGATGAACAAATGAAAAATTTACTGTTTGTTTTCATGCTCACAAGGATTGGGGAAGAAAATTAATTATAAGTTACTGGCTACACTATTAGTTAAGTTTTTCTTGAGGAAACTATTTATTACTTTGTCAAAGGACAAATGAACCTCATTAGGGAGATTAGTTTCACTTAGTAGTTTTGCATTAGAACAAACTAATAACGTATACTTCAAAAGATACCGTTAGTAAAATTATGAAAATTGAAAATCCACTTTTTTATTTCTTAATTTATAAACTGTTTGAAAATGACCACTCTATTACCTATCATGAAACCAGAAGGAAATCGGATGTAACTCCACTTTTCATCCAAGTGCCTGAAGAACTATTTCAGTGTGGGCTTTGCGAGCATTGTGATTATGAACTTATATATTCAGGGGTTATAACTAGGCCATGGCATTTTACTCTTACGCTGAAGCATGTCAAGCAGAACACCAAGCCCAAAGCAATTTTTGATAAGCTCCTTTGAAATCCTTTTCTTTTCAAAATGTTTTAAGTGCCCTAGACAAATAGCAGGCTGGAGTCTGGGATTCTGAATTTCCCCTTCAATCTACGCTGTACAAGGCAGGAAAGGGAGAACATTGCTCTGCTATCAATCCTGTCTGGCCAGTGGGCTGAGGCTCCTGAGTCGGCCACTGTGAATGCAGTTCACTTTCAATGTTCATTTAATCCCTGGCCTTTCTGTCAAGGCTGCTAACAAGGGGGCCAATTACTGGGCTGCATGAGGGGGAGTGCTAGGCTGCAGACACCTGTCTTGCAAAGTCTAGAGTGAAACCAGACTCATTCCACAGAGTTTATAAATCAGCTGTGAAATACTAATGACTTTTTTTTTGCATTCAACTGACCTGGACTGGATTCAGACTGTTGACCCAGAAAGGAAAGGCTTCACATATCCCATTATCAAGGCTGTGAACCATGGAAGACTACCGTACCCAATTCTGATGCTTTTATTTATAGGAGTCTGCTTTTGTTTTTGGAATGCAAGCCAAATTGGCATTTATTTACTGTTTTTGTTAGGTTTACAGGTTCAACTTCTCTAATTTAACAGTAGCCCTAGTGGCATGATGATTGAATGAATAAGGTCAAAATGGCATCCAAGTTCACTGCATCAAATCCCAAGCCCTCTTATGGAGGAATGATGGAGGTAGAGTATAAAATATGTTTCTTAATATAAAATGTAAGGTTTTCTCTTTAGACAGTATGACATGACATCAAAAGAAGTTTCAGAATTAATATACATATATATTTGCAAACCTATAACTAGGTGATTCTATATGCTAATCTATAATTATGTAAATCAGTGGTAATTCCCACCACGACCCTTTTGGCCTGGGGTGAATAAGGAGATTGCAGAATTAGCCAAGGGTTTTCTTTTTCTGTTATAAGCATGCTCCTTTGAGAGGGGGATGCAGGTTGTACAGGACTTGTCAGCTAAAAATATGAGTTCTGTTTACAAAAAAAATCACATGAATTTCTGAAAACAAAGCCAGATGTCTTAGTTTCAGTTTCTCCACGAGGAGAAATGGGTACAATAACCTGATGTGGGAGGTGATCTTATAGCACTAAGGAAGTAAGATGGTTACATGGAAAAGGTGGCAGCCAATACAGGGGATAAATAATGTCACCACAGAACTGTAAGAGTCACTGTCCTGAGTAAATGAGGCTCAACCTTGCTGAGGGACACCTGGGAGATATTTTAGATCACACCTCAGAAAGCCATGTTGTGTATCATACTCCTGAGTATATCACTCTCTGATTCCTGTTTCATTCAGGGTTGATCCTGGGGGGTGATCCTCAGGCATTTCTTGCTCTCTGTATACTTGTGGAGGATCATGGGCTGGGCACACATACACAGTCAGGGAAAGACCTCCAGGAGAGAAGGTTTTGAGGTGACCACCAGGGAAATGTAAAGGAACAGCCCAGAGGGGCTGGAGTTGAGTTCCTGGAGGGGTACTGACAGCTCCTTTTACATGTGATATGAAAATGATGCTTAGTTAAATGAGGAAATGAACAAAAACAGAACACAAATTTAAAAAGGTAGTAACTACTCAACAACAACAAAGAAAATAATCCAGTCAAAAAATGGGCAGAAGAGCTAAAAAGAAACTTCTCTGAAGAGGAAATGCAAATGGCCAACAGGCATATGAAAAAAATATTCAACATCACTTGTAATCAGGGAAATGCAAATCAAAACTACCATGAGATACCATCTTACACCAGTGAGAATGGCTCATATTAAAAAAAACTAGCAACAACAAATGTTGGCGAGGGTGTGGAGAAAAAGGAACTCTTCTGCACTGTTGGTGGGAGTGCAAACTGGTCCAACCACTATGGAGAGCTGTGTGGAGATTTCTGGACCTAATAAACATAGAGCTTCCATATGATCCAGCAATTCCACTCCTAGGTATTTACCCAAAGGACACAGAAACATCAATTCCAAAGAGCAACTGCACCCCTATGTTTATAGCAGCACTGTTTACAATAGCTAAGCTTTGGAAACAGCCCAAATGCCCAAAAATAGATGACTGGATCAAGAAGATGTGGTACATATATACCATGGAATATTACTCAGCATTCAAAAAAAATAAACACATGCAATTTGCAGCAACATGGATGGCGCTGGAAGGGATCATGCTCAGCGAAATAAGCCAGAAAGAAAAAGAAAAATACTGGATGGTCTCACTCATAGCAGGAATCTAGAAAACTTAAATAAGGGACCAGGAAAATGAATAACTATAAGAAAGTGAAAATCAAAATCAACAAAAAACTATGAACCAGAGACACTTTTGGGGGGTGGGGGGCGGGAGGGGAGGGATTGGGGTCAGAATGGGGGGTTGCAATTGTATGGGGAATATAAAAATAAAATTTATTATTAAAAAAAGAGCATTGCTTTAATAAATAAATAAATAAATATAAAAATATCATTTGAAAAAAAAATAAAAAGGTAGTAACTATGGTTATTCCAGGGCTACCCAACAGGAGAAGAAGTATGACAAAGACCTGCCCCCCTCCACAGCACTGTCCCTTAGCACTTGATGGCTCTGTCTTTAGCACCCTGTCCTTTAACACTGTTTGAGCTATGGTCCTCCCTGGTAGTGCAAGGGGTGAAGTCTCAGCACTTTGAACTATCCGCAACCACTGCAGCACGTCTAATCCCTGGTCAGCCAGGAAGCTCCCTACATGGTGCAGACATTCCCTGTCTCACCCATTGCTCCCCTCAGCAATGTATTTCAGTAGACCCACCTGTTCTGTTCCCCATGCTTTCTCTGGTGAATCCTCTCACCCCCCTGAACCTCTGGCCTGCACCCCAGCTCTCATTAGCAAAAATAAATAATTTTTTTTTTTAAAAAGTGTGGGACCTCCCCGGTGGCACAGCAGGTTGAGCGCAGCACTGTGAGGTTGTCCACAACCTCTGAAGTGCCGGTTCAATTCCCAGTTGGCCAGGGAGATACCCACATGGCATGGCAGATCTCTCCTGTCTTGCCCTCTGCTCCCCTCAGCAGTGTTTTTGGTCCTTCTGCCTGTTCTGCTCCCTGCTCTGTCTCTGGTGAATCCTGTCACCCTCCTGAGCCTCTAGCTTGAACCCCAGTACTTGCATAAATAAATAAATCTTAAAAAAATAAAAATAAAGTGTGGGTCAGAAATATAAAGTTAGAGTGAGGAAGAGGAAGTTCCCATAAAGAAAAGGTTTGTGGTTATCTATCTCCCCATTCATTTTCCCTAAAAACTTGTTTTGAATAAACAAAACAAAGAGGCCCATTATACCTTCTTTTTCTATAGTTTGCTATTCTAGTAAGTTAAAGTTTCTGACAAGAGATGACAAGGAAAAAACCAATGTCATGTTATAGATGGCCTCTTATGCATCTAAACTCTCCAGAAGACGCTGCTTAGACATTTTGTCACTTAGTAGTTTATACATAACAACCTTAACTATTTCACGCCTCTACTCAAAAAATAAACAGAATTGTCAAGCAGAAATAATCCTGAAATTATTGTGAAAAGAGCATAGTCCCTACAAATTTATGGTAAAATAGCGTAAAGCAATATAACATTTACATAACTGATCTTTGAGACAGTAGTTGAAAGACTAAACAAAACAATAAAGCACATTCACATGCACATATCAACACTTATTTTGTATGCATTTTTTCAGCTTCTAATTTTCCACTTAATTTTTTTTTAGTTATTATGTTAATAGATGCAAAGTTCCAAAGATGAGAGGAAGAGTATTAAAAAAAAAAAAGTCAAGTATTCTTTCCTCTGTATTGCCTCTGATACTTGTAAATAATCTTATTAAAACATTTCTTAAAGATAATTGCAGTGTTTACAGTTCAGTCTCTCCTACTGGCTATGATAAAATTAGGGCCAATGCTATTTATAACATTTTTTTTCTAATTCTGAAAGTAATGTTTGACATATCATCATGGCTTAATATTTGTGAAATGAATGAATAAATCCATTTCAACAATATCAACACTGAATGACTTTGAAAAAGTCATGTTTATTTTCATACCAATTGGAGATTATTGGGGTAAAACTGAATGATATAAACATAAATCTAGTAATCATATGCATTATTTAAAATTTATTAATGTAATAATCAAAGGGCAAAATGGAATTTTTCTACTTTAAGAAAGAAATCAGAAATCAAGGGGGCAAATATGTCCTCAATACTTCTTGCTCCATAGAAATCTTGAAAAAAAAGGGTTTTTTGCTTCCAAACATGCTATCACCTTAGAGAAACAGAACGGATGATGCAAAACGATGATTACTTATTTCACTACTGAGCATAAGGTTGGAAGACACATAAAACTGCTTCCCATCATCATGGGTGCAATGTGGCAAGTACAGAGGTGGCCATGCAAACTCAGCTCAACCTTTCCAGCAATTTAATTGGATGCCATTGGGTTCTATCTCTGTTGAGCATTTCCTATAAGAAAAGGATTCTTTTATGTGACCTCCAATGCAGTGAAAACTATTTGGCTCAATTTCATCTTTTCCAGAAGAACAGATCCAAAGAGAAATTACAAAAGAAATGTAATAGCATTTTTACTCCTTTCTGCTGGAGGGGCCTGCAATGTGACTGCTTTAAAACTTACTATTTTGCAAAAGCCAATTTTCTTCAAGAGGCCGTTGGCACTCAAATCAGCAGCACAATAAACTTGCCAGAATCAGACTATGTGTTGAATGATGAAAAAAAAATCACTGCAATTTTATAAAGCAGGATGACTTGCTTTGTGATATTATTTATTTATTTTACTACATAACACATGTTCGAATTGAGATGAAATGGGTGTTTCTGGTTTAAATTCAATGCTTACCCTACAATTTGGTGAACCCAAAAGCAGATACTCTATTACACTTTCAGAATAGGCAGCTTCATAAGCGTTTACCACTCAGACCTCTGAGCCTAACAGCCTGATTTCAAACCTCAGCACTGTCACATACTAGCTGTGTATAATGACATAGCTTTCCTGTGCTTCATTGCTTTTCTGTAAAATAGGAAATATGAGTGTATCTATATACAAAAATATATGCTGTGATATATATCATGATATATTTACACATGTATAGCTCTATTTTTTAAAGATTTATTTATGTATACAAGAACTGGGGTATAGGCCAGAGGTGTGGAGGGTGAGAGGATTCACCAGAGACAGAGTGGGGAACAGAACAGGTACATTAAAATACACTACTGGGGGGAGCAGCGGGTGAGACAGGAGAGGTCTCCTGCACCATGTGGTCACTTCTCTGGCCGGGGATCGGACTTATGCCACAGCAGCTAGTGATAGCTTGATAGGACTGAGACTTTAACCCCTGTGTCACCAGGAAGGCTCAAAATTGAGTTTTTAGATTACTACCATAATGCACTTTTTTCATTCTGGCTGCCAAAAGAAAAACTCTCTGAAAATTCAGAATACTCTCGGGCATTAGAAAAATACATGATATTTAATTTCAACTGAATGTTCTTTCTACTTAAATATTTTAAGAAATAGGGCCTCCCGGTGGCGCAGCAGTTGAGCGCTGGGTTGTGAAGCTGCCTGTGGCCTCTGCAGCGCAGGTTCGATCCCCGGCTGCTCCCCGGCTACTGGAGGAGGGTCCCACATGGCACGCAGACCTCTCCTGTCGCCCGCTGCTCCCCTCAGCAGTGTACTTCGGTCCTTCTGCCTGCTCTGCTCCCCGCTCAGGCTCTGGTGAATTCTCTCCCCATCGTGCTTCTGACTGTACCCAGTGCATGTATAAACAAACAAACAAATAAATAAATAAAAACATGCCTCTATAAAAAAAACTATTTTAAGAAATAGAATATTCCACTGGGGACTTTCTCATATCATTATAATTTTCTAAATCCTAGTGCATGACATAATTGTCATGCAACACACAGATTTAGCATTTTGTTATCTTCTCTTAGAATTAAGCCCTCAATATGAAACTTCCCTCTGTAGATTTATTATGAGTTAGGACAGGGTTCTCTGGCAGTAAGATTCCATCAATTCTGGCTCACCTCTGTGCCTAAGGCATTGCTTTCTTCTTGGGGCTTTTAATTGAGATCTTATGGATCCTTGTCACTTCATAATAGCAGGACCACAGGATATTGAATTTTACCTTTTAGAGATTTTTAACTCAGCTGTTTAACATTTTACCCCACACAGATTCAAACTGTGGTCAATACCTTGAGATAAAGAATGGGAATGTGTTTATGTTCTCCAGTAGGTCACATTTGTCTATACGAAGAACAGAATACCTCATGGTCCTCTTTTCCCTGGCTGTGGTTTCGGTTTTGTTTTCACGTGAACCATAACTTGGTTTTCAGACTCCACATAGCCCCAAAATAAATACACACGGGTAAAAATTATCTCTAAATTCCCATTGTCAGTTTCCACTTCCTTTGATTCTATCTCCTCTAGACTCTCCTGTGCTCCAGTTCTTTCCCCAGGTGGGTGGGCTTTCCATTCATAAGAATTTTAAGACAGGGGCCTCCCTGGTGGCACAGGGGTTAAAGTATCAGTGCTATGAAGCTATCATCAGCCACTGCAGCTTGAGTTTGATGCCTGGCTAAGGAGCTAATGCACATGGCCCAGCAGACCTCTCCTGTCTTGTCCGCTGCTCCCCTCAGCAGTATATTTCAGTAGATCTGCCTGCTCTGTTCCCCACTCTGTCTCTGGTGAATCCTCTCATGCCCCTCTTCACCTCTGGCCTAGACCCCAGTTCTCGTATGCATAAATAAATAAAAATAAATCTTAAAAAAAATTAAGACCATTTGTCCTTTCAGATTCTGAAAAGACTGGTACAGAAAATTTACTATACATTTAAGGTCTTCACATCTCCAATTTTGTAACTTTAGCAACCCATGCTACCACTAAATGTTTTGTTGATTTCTATTTTGAAGCAGCAGGAGCCTTTGACCTGGTCCATGCCCATATCCGCAGCCCAGCCCAGCATCAGCAAGTGCTCACATGGGAAAAGAATAGCTAACAACTATGGACTCACATGTGAATGATTCTCCCTTCTTTCAAGTTCTCCTTCACTTTTGACCCTCACTGCTTTCAATGGAAGCTCCTAAAAGTGCAATTTTGGAAATTTTTTCCAGGTTTTCTACTAATTATCAGAGGAACTATTGTCCTGACAAAACCAACTACACTTAACTCAAAAATGGGAGTTTTATTTTGCTTTAGTGTTTGTCCCTTTTGGTCTCTAGTTTTCTTCCCTGTAAATTGAATTTTCTATTTGATTCCACTTAATACAATCTCCAGTGCCCATGAAAAAATATTTTCTTTTTGGCAAAGCTCACCTTGATTCTTTCTGTTCTAAAAATGGAATCAGTCATTGCACTAAAAATTCTAGTTCTTCTAGTGAAGAGAATCCTTGGAACTTTAGAGACCAAAATCTTGGCACATAGGTTGTACATCATATTATTTTATGCAACAGCAGAGAAAATGCTACATGAAATCCAAAAGTGATAAAAAATATTATTCCTTAAATAACTGATGAATGGATGCTACTTTAATATGCTCATAAACATTACTATAATA
The DNA here is from genome assembly GCF_014898055.3 of Talpa occidentalis. Lineage (NCBI taxonomy): Eukaryota > Metazoa > Chordata > Mammalia > Eulipotyphla > Talpidae > Talpa > Talpa occidentalis. Next base: position 72,153,633 of record NW_023604295.1, on the reverse strand, counting down.
CAAGTTTATTAACCCATTTTCCCTTTGCAATAAAATTTGATATATTTCGTAAAATTAGAATACACTCTTTAACATACTAAACATCTGTTCTTGTCTTCCTACTAACTCTTGAATTGAGATTGCTCAGAAGGTCAGGAAGTTAGTAGATAACTATTATCGAAATCACTTTATTGTAAATTATCCAGAAACTATAAAAATTGCTAGCTTTTCTCCAAAAGCAATACAGGTAAATCCACTAAACTAAGAGGCATATATAATAGATAAAAACACAATTAGTTAAGGGCAAGGAAAATTTTAACATAGAACAATATGACGTTCTGTTTTTCCTAAAACAAACTCACCTCCTCTGGGTGACATTAATGGCATTATTTATACAATTAATTGTTCTTACCTAAAAGGATAATAATGATCCTTTTAAGCTCCCAGAGGAATTCAAATGATCAGAGCCAAGACTAAATTCCTAGATTAAGCTCCCCAAGTGTCAGGGCACTAGAATGGCAAATTCTTAGGTATTTACATTTCAAAAGAATAAAGGAAAATCTAAGAGATGTCTCTAAATTATAAAGCCAGAAAAAGTAGACATTACCTGGCCCTGGACCTTGGAAAGAAGAATTTGCGTTCTAAGAAGTTAGTAGGAGGACCTAGGATCTTTTTCATTAAATGAGAAGAGGATTCTTCCCTTCTTTCTTCCTTTTTCCTTCCAGGAATATATCATTTATATCTATAATCCTTTTTTCTAAATATCTATATATTATGTTCATAATATTATTTATATGAAACTTAGGCATTTATATGTAAATATCTATTAATTTAGAAGTCCAATTTTTTTCTTCCTTCCTGAATGACGTCTCTGGAGATTTGTGTAGATTTTTCTAACTACTTTTCATAACATTACTAAGTAGTAAGGATGAGGGCAAGGAGGATGAAGAACTAATTTGCTGTATGGTAATTAATTAGAAATCCGTCACTGATCGAGAGCATACTCAGGAATATACATGGGATAGTGACACTTTTAGTGTCTAAAATATTTTGTTTGTAATTTTAAGTTTACTTTATATTTAAGTACCCACAATATCAGACTATTCGCAGGTTATGGTATATGGTCTGCTGTGTCATGCTTCCATACAACTATTCTATAAGATTTCTCCAAATAACCACCCTAAGCCCTCAGCTCATAAACTCATCTATAGAATTCCTAAAGACACTGGATTTTTATGTGTTTGTGTCTAATAGATTTAATCTGAACAATGTTAACCTTTTAGCATTTTCAGAACTTTAACATTTTAAAAATATTTTGTCACCTTTTTTCCCTCAAGTTTGGTGGAATTAAGCATTACTTTAACTTCTATTTTTAATGCTACCAAAATTATAGCCACTAGTCAAAATAAACTATTTCATTGTTTGCAGTTCTGAAGAGGAAGAATTTTTTTAATAATTGCATAAACATTTTGTCAACCTCCATTTCATGTTTAAACTAAGAATAGCATCTTCGGTAAAGAAAATTATAGTGGGAGAAGAAAAGTCAATAATAAATGTTTATTATCATATTTATTATTTATGTATGTATGTACTATATATATTAATCATATATAGTACCAGCAGTAATAAAGACAAGTATAGTTATCAATATGTCAATATTAGGCATGTGCAGGTCAAATACTGACTTCTTCTACCTGGGTTAGCATCTTTTAGATAGTTCAACATCTATTGAACAAAACCAGGGATTTCTTTATGTATTTTTTATTGTCAACTGAAGAACTTTTCACTGTCAACTGAAGGAGTTCAGGACAGATCATCCTACAATATGCTGCTTTGTTATATTGATTATTTTGAACTGAAGGAATTTGATTAGCAATAAATGCAAATAGAGATTTTCTCTGAACTCCGCTTATCTGCCTATAAAAGGATCCTACAAAAGGAATTGTCATAAGTCCTCTGCCAGAGAGTTTCATCAAACAGGGAAGTGTGATTCATCATAGGAGAGAAGAAAAATCTTCAATATTTTCCATTGACTCTTGCATTTATTCTTAAAATTATTTAGTCATGAATATATTATAATGTTATTTTAGTGATTACTTTCAGTTTCTTATAGTTTGTAACACATATATATATACATACATATATATATAATCTTATACCTATGTTAGATTTACTCCATATATAACTGACTACTATCCTCAAATTTAGTAATGACTATGTAACAGGCAGGCAAGATTATTTGAGAAATTAGCTAATCAAAGCTTTTTCCCAGGCTCTGACAAAAATTGTTAGGGATTGGGAAGGGATTTTTTTTTGGTTATATAAGGGCAAAAAGACAGATTGTCCAATTATGCTATGAGTCATAAGACTTCCATTATTCTGATGCATAGGAGCATGGAGGTAGGTGTAGAGATCTTATTAGAGATAGGAAGTCATGTAATTTATAGGAGCCATTTTAAATAGTTCATATCCTAACCATAAGACTTCTTTCAATGTACATTAATTTCTTTTTTCTGTACCTGAGGCAACATTTTCATTGTTTCCTAATAAGAGATACGAGAAAACAGTACAGGCAGTAACAAGCCTAGACAGGACTAAACTTGACTAATAAAGTGTTCTGTAAAGCCCCTATTACTTGCTGTGGTCCTATTCCATCCACTAAAATATTACCTCAATTATGAGTTAAGACCCATGAGGTGGAATCACTTCTCTAACAACATCACAAAGGGGATTTTTTTTTAAGATTTATTTATTTATTTATACAAGCACTGGGTACAGTCAGAAGCATGGGAGGGTGAGAGAATTCACCAGAGCCAGAGTGGGGAACAGAGCAGGCAGACAAACGAAGTACACTGCTGAGGAGAGCAGAGGGAGGCAGGAGAGGTCTGCGCACCATGTGGGACCCTCGCCCGGTGGCTGGGAATCGAACTGGCGCTGCAGAGGCTGTGGGTAGCTTCACAACCCAGCGCTCAACCGCTGCACCACCGGGGAGGCCCGGGGATTTTTTTAGGACTTGTAAAGGTAGTAAAAATTCTCATATATGAGGACTAGACCTATATTGTCATGAAAACACATAGTTTACAATTAAAGCATATGTATCTATCAATCTATATTAAAATATTTATAGATAACTTATATGTAAACATTAGTAGTTATGAAAGAGTATTTTCATCACAGTTTTTTTTAGAACATAGGTATTTTCCTAATGTATCAGAACATAAGAGAGCAAAAGAGATATTTCTGGAATGTCAATATAGTCACACAACTCCCTGCAATTAGGAATCATCTTTTTTAGAATATAATTTTTTAAAGATCTATTTTTATTTATGCATATAAGAGCTGTGTATAGGCCAGAGGTACGGAGAGGTGAGAGAATTCACTAGAGAAAGATTGGAGAGAAGAACAGGCGGATACACTGAAATACACTGCTGAAGGGAGCAGTGAGCCAGACAGGAGAGATCTGCCACACCATGTGGGACCGCACCATGTGGGTTAGCTCCCTGGCCGGGGATAGAACTCCTGCTGCAGTGGCTGCTGAGAGCTTCATAGTGCTGAGACTTAACCACCAGGGAGGCTATAGAATATAAATTTTTGTAGTAGGGGGTCCACTCCAGTGGCACAAGGGGTTAAGTCTCAGCACAATGAAGCTATAGGCAACCACTGCAGCATGAGTTTAATCACTGGCCCTGGAGTTAACCGACATGGCGCAGCAAACCTCTCTTGCCTAGCCCACTACTCCCCTCAGCAGTGTATTTCAGTCAATCTGCTTATTCTTCTTCCCACTCTGTCTCTGTGAATCCTCTCACGCAGCCAACACAAGTCTGGCCTATACTCCAGTTTTTGGATGCATAAATAAAATAAATTTTTAAAAAAAGTTTTTTGGGGGCCTCCCCTGGTGGCACAGTGGTTGAGCACTGGGCTGCAAAGCTGCCCCCAGCCTCTGCAGTGCTGATTCTATCCCCCGGCCACCTGCAAGGGTCCCACAAGGCGCGTGCACCTCTCCTGCTGCACCCACTGCTCCCCTCAGCAGTGTGTTTTGTCAGTCTGCCTATTCTGTTCTCCGCTCTGGCTCGGGTTAATTCTCTCACCTTCCCATGCTTCTGACTGTACTGAGTGCTTGTATAAATAAATAAAAAAGTTTTTTTGTTGGAAAATTTTGAATATTATAATCACACACTAATGTTTGAAACTACTATGAATTTCACAGTTTTTTTTAATATTTTATTATATCTACTATTAAAATACATAGAACTTAACAAAACACAAGTTTTAAGAGATTTAAACAACTTTGGTCCTAACTCGCTCTCGTTCCAGACTTAATTTTCAATGTTTATATAGCAAACGATCTTGGAAATTAGAGAAAGTATTTTTTTTTTTAACAAAGAGCAATGAGGTCAATATATATATATATGGGTTTAGAATGCTTAGGGCTCCTGAAGCCCAGAAATCCTGTCCTATGACAAGTCATTGCATGTACAGAGATATCTAAGTCCATTGTGTCACCTTCCTGGGACTTGTGGGCAAAAGAAATTGACAGAAAAATGCAGACCATGTTTTTCTTGATCTGCCTTGATATACAATATATTTTATCCTCCCTGATGGCTCAAGAGGTTAAGCACAGCACTGTGAAGCTATCCACAGCCTCTGCAGTACAAGTTCGATCCCCTGCTGCTACCCACATGGCACAGCAGACCTCTCCTGTCTCACCCGCGGCTCCCCTTAGCAGTGTATTTCAGTCAGTCTGCCTGTTCTGTTCCCCACTCTGTCTCTGGTGGGTTCTCTCACCAGCACCACCACCTCTGGTCTGTACCCCAGTTCTTTGTATTCATAGATGAATAAATCTTTAAAAAGAGTTCAAGGTCTTCTACAACATTGATAAAACTGTAAATGGCTTACTTGTTAGCTTGTACATAGGGTAACATTTCAGAGCTTTCATAGTTCTTGTTTTATAGTTTTCATGTCCTATAATAAGGAGAGAATACTAACTGACATGGTATTCTGGATAAGGAAAAATGAGGGCCTGCTGGTAGGGACAGGTATATGAGAAGACTCCCCATGATCTAGAGATGAATTTACATAAGCTATGGGTGAGAAGGTTGAAGAATACATGCCTTTCACACTTGATACCTTCTTTATATATATATATATATATGCATACAAGAGCTGGGGTGTAGGTCATAGGTGAGTGGTGTGAAAGGATTCACCAGACAGAGTGGAGAGCAAAACAGGCAGATCTACTGAAATACACTGTTGAAGGGGAGCAGCAGGCAAGGCAGGAAATGTCTGCTGAGCCATTTGGGTAGCTCCCTGGCCGGGGATTGAATTCATGCTGCAGTGGCTGCGGATAGCTTCATAGTGCTGATGCTTAACCCTTTATGACACCAGGGAGCCCCCTCACACTGAATACCTTCTAATGAAGTTCAGGGTTGAGTGGTAAAAGGTAGGATTGAAGTGACTGCCAAAACCTCCCTGGGTTGTTCTTTTCTCTTCTCTGGGAAAGGAAGGAATGCCTTCACGATTATCATTCAGCATGTTACACAGCCCCAGTAAAAAGTACTTTGTGGATACTGAATTCCCAAAGTTGAAAAAAATGGTGTCAGTGATAAGGAACTTGATATTCAATGTAGAGATGTGGGCATTCATTTGTTTGAACCACAAGTAAGCCACACTTCAAAACCATAAAAACAAAAGGGATATAGAGGCTCCCTTAAGAGAGGAGAGTTGTTCTTTCCTTAAATAACTCTTGACTCTTACTCCCTTTATTATGAAAGAGTATGTAGAGGGAAAGATAATTGAGTTGGTTGAAGGCCGCACAACCAACCATTTTTACTTGGAAAACACAGGATGAGGAGGACACAAACTTTTATGACTCTGTGGGAAACAGTCAATCCTACCTGGCACCCTGGGAGAAATGAGAGACAACAACTTGAATAGGTTCACAATGGGCAAGAGAAAGTAATCTAACTTTGTGTGTAAAGCCAAATTGACTAATTTACTGTTGCTTATATTATTACACTGAAAACTTCATACATTACATATAATGATGTCAATAATAGCTAATGTAAGCATTTAATCTATTCCACAAATAAATCTGCTATAGTAATGACCTAAGCTAAATTTTCTCAATCAGTGAATGTTTTCTGAGTACCTGTATTAACAAATTGCTGGAGTTATGAAAACATGGTTTTAATATTTGGTAATCAGTAGGCACTTAGCAAATGATTTCTTGAACAGATTTGATTTAAACTGAGGTAAAACAGACTTCACTGAATGTGTCTTATATAATGGGAACTCACAATATATTGGGTAAGAGGGAAATGCTGGAAATTAAACATACTTCTATCTTAGTGAAAATATGTTGAAGTTCTATAAAAGGAGAATTCAAAAATCAATAAATGTTTATTTGCAAACACAAATAATTATCAAGAAAATGACTTTTTTTTATAAATATCTATGAAAGTTGAGTTTTTTTTTTTTTTTAAGATTTATTTATTTATTTATACAAACACTGGGTACAGTCAAAAGCACAGGAGGGTGAGAGAATTCACCAGTGCCAGAGCTGGGAGCAGAACAGGCAGACTGAGGAAGAAGTACACTGCTGAGGGGAGCAGCAGGCGGCAGGAGAGGTCTGTGTGCCATGTGGAACCCTCGCCAGCGGCCAGGGATCGAACCTGTGCTGCAGAAGCTGGGCAGCTTCACAGCCCAGCTCTCAAACGCTGCGCCACCAAGGGAGGCCCTAGAAAATGGCATATGTTTTGAGAAGGGAATTTATGATGCTTTGAGGACAGAAAAGATTGAGAAAGAGAAGAAATTTTTAATTATACAAACTATCCACAACAACTTATGTTCAATTTACTACCTATAGTCACTTGCCTGAAATGCATCCTGTGATCTGAAAGCTACTTGATTTAGACTATGTAACAGTATATTTCTGAATAGTAAAGAACATCCACAGTACTCAGTTTGCATGAAATAACCAGAAGGAAGCTGACCCTCTGTGAGGAAATATATTGAGTTTTCCTGAAAATGTTTGATTCACAAGAATTAGAATTTTCAGAAAACATATATAAAGTGGAGTGAAAATTGAACTAATTAATTTAAGACAACCAACTTTTAGTATAAGTCAAATATCTTTTAGATGATACAGAAATGAGAATATTTTGTCCCCTTTTATACTTTGGATTTTCTCAGTCACAGATATTTTGAATTAATCAAGATAACAAAAATTGAGTAATTTAAAACTGAAATTGAGTAATTTAAAATTGAGTAATTTAAAACTGATATTGAGTAATTTAAAACTGAAAATAAATTTTGTTTAAATTCTATAAATATGTATGTGGGGAAAAAATCTTAATCTCCTAGTAAGATATCATATAATTAGACAAATAATTTATGTAGACTTTATACAGAATTATTCACAATGTTTTTCAATGAGTTTTGTTGTTGTTGTTGTTGTTATGAAGTATCCTCTTTTATGATTCTAAAACTTCTAGACTATCTAGTTTGCTACTGAAAAAAAAAAAAAAAAAGCTCCTCAGAGAAGCAAAGCAAAGGCATTGCCTAGAATCCAGAGATAATTAGGTCTACAAATGTTTTAACAGTGAAATCACTCTTCCCAAATGGTTGGACTCAACCTTGGGAAAGGGTTTTAGGTCAGTTCTTAATTTAAGCAGAGTGGGTAGCTCATCCCTAATGTGTTTGAACATTAGTATGCGCCCAAAGTTAAACGTTGGTGTTTATTAATTGGGAAGTGCTTTAAAAGAGGCGAAGCTGTGGAGTGCAATGTGAACTTTCCAGGTTTCTGCTCACCTCAAAGCCCACTGGGATATTCTGAGAGTATAAATGAATTTTCCAGTTACGCTACATTGACCAAACACTATAAAAATTGAAGATTTACTTAATTAAGTCAATTGTAGCATGAGATACTTCACATTAAATTAATAAACAATAAAAATAAGTTAAACTTCAAATGTTTTCTGTTTAGAACAAGCATTAGCAACCTCATGACTTCTTCTTAAATGCTGAAAATAAGCAGACAGATGGAACTTGAGCTTTTTTTTAATAAATTCTAATATTTCATGGACAGGTATAATCCCATATTGAGGATTTAGATATATATTTTTATCATCTTCTCCAAATATTCAAATATTACAGTTGGGGTGTGACTTTATTTTTCATCAAACTTTTAATAAATGGTACCTGGACTCACTTTACAGATCAGATTGTTCAATGTTAAGAATTAGTTCATGGAAATTAGGAAGTAAACTCTTTTACACTTGTAATATTTTATATAAGCAATAAACTTTCATTATTTTAATCATGCCATTAACAAATCAGTCCACTTAGTCAGATTATAATACCCATTCTAAGAAAAAGTAGTACAATTATAAGGATATGCTGAGTTATTTATTTTCCTCAATAGACTTAAAGCTCTTTGAGGACAAGGACCTTCAAATTAATGTTATATGATGTTGGGTCGTCAGTTACATAATATAGCTTTTGGAAGCAAGTATGTTCAGTAGTTATTCCAGGGATTAAGTTAAAGGGAGAAATCGGAGTTTGCCAACCAGAGTGCTCAGGGACAATTTGTTTCTAGTGCAGCCCTCTTCCAAGTCTAGACAGGGCTGGTAGTTATTAACATCAGTTTATAGAATTTGAGCTAGCTACTGTGCACTCTGATATTAAGGCAAAGCCAAGCAATTCCTTAAACAGCATGACTACCCCATTTTTGAATCCTGCAACATTTGAATTTGGTCTAGTTAGAGTTTGGACATTGTTTCACAAATTAATCCATCACCCACTAATATCACACACTTATTATGTAGTATATAAAAAAGCATCTAGAAAATATGTTTCTTAACAATTTTGTCTTGATTACATTTAAAAAATCACTAATAAAATTTCAAATATAAATTGAAATAGTAGCAGAATAACTGATTTTCTTTAGATAACTCAGCTATTTTGTCATTTATAAATTTTACATTTATACAGTGTTTGCAATTTATTTTACTTTTAATTTAATTAAGCTATATTTATGTCCTAGTATTTTGGTAATTGATATCAACAAAATGTCCATTTACAAATCTATTGGCCTCCTTCCATTTAGTCTACTGATGTTGTTATAGCTATGGTTAGTATCACTATTATACTTCCCAGTTTGTATTTAAGATTAAGGATCAAATAACTTAAAGTTATTGACCATAAAGCATTGTCTGTGTATGTATGTGTGTGTGCATGTGTGTGGATGTGTGTGGTTGCAGCGTATTCCTATATGCAATACATAAATCTATGACTTCATATCGGAAATGTTTGTCTTTTTATGGTCAATTTTATTCCCCTCATTTCCCAATAATCATTTATCATTTTAATTTGTATCAACTTATGCTTTTTTCAGAAGATTGTTGTCTCAAGAATGATTTTAAGATATGGAAAAATAATATCTCTCTGATAATCATGTAATATGACAAAGGTATTATCACTACAATGCCAATCACTTTACAATATAAAATGAATCATAATGCCTTGCATACTTTAAATGTATACAATGTTATGGTTCCTTTATATTTCAACAATAAATGAAGAAAGAGTTTCCCTGATATGATCAAATAAAATTCCTACTGATTATTTTTTTATAATCAACATTTTGTGCACTTTTATTCTCATGCATCTATCATAATTGATAAAAATAGAGCATGACATTGTCTGGAAGCACTCATTTTGTCAAACTTAATTTGTACACTCTCTCTGGTACTTTAGTTTGAGAGGGGAACTCAAATGAGTAAGTGCCAATTGCTCATTCTTATTCCTGTCACAGAGTGCTGTGAGGTGTCCCCAGGTGGTCCAGAAGCTTGTGTCTCTAGGTGTAATCCCCAAACAAATGAAGATAATATACCGGAAAGAGGGAAGTTCTTTAACCAATAAATAGTTCTTGAGAACCTCTGTATCTGGCAATATTCAAGACTCTAGGAATATATCAGATAACCAAACAGACAATAACTCAGACTTTGTAGAGTTTTTTCCATGTGCTATGTTGGCCAATAGAAATTTTCTGTAATAACAGAAATGCTCTATCTCTATACTTAAAATACAGTAACTAATCACTAACAACAAGTGGTTAGTGAACACTTAAACCATTTTTAATTTAAGCACTAAATTCCTAATTTTATTTTATTTTTAGACATTTACATTTAAATAGCAACATATGGGTAGTAGCTTCCGTATTGCTCATCATGATCCCATAATAATTACATGTGCATTTGCAGAGATGGTGTGGGATGAGGGTAAATTGTGTGGACATGACTCAACAAATTAAAATGAAGCAGGTTAGAAGAGATGCTTCCTTCAGACTTCTTAGTTCTTTTAAAGACTTAAAGTCTGGTTAAAATGATTTTTGAAAGACACAAGATATATGAGTCCCTGAAATACATAATTAAGCTGCAAAATGGTCTTTTTACTGATAGGCAATCATGTTGATGTCACAATTAATGTCTGAACTCCAGTTAATGTCCACATAGGGAAGAATAATTACAAAAGTCATTAATTAGGGTCTATTTACTGTTCCATTGTCAAAAGTAATTGCCTGCAGAAAGATTTTCTCTCTCGATTAATGGGTTTTATAAATGCAAAACCAAGTCTATGAAGGCTACTTTGTTTCCCAGGCAAAGTGCTTAAGGTTCTGGTAACAGAACAGCAGGTAACAGTCTTATCTTGTGTGGTGACTTACCATGCTAGGTTTTAGTATAATATAAGTAATTAGTTGAGTTTTGGTCATTCAGTAGATGATCCACACAAATACTATATTTTCTATGAAGATACAAAAACAGGAACTTGTGTTTTCTAAGTACTGTTTTCATTTTGGAAGTGTTAACAGATATATAGCACAGAGTTATTAGTGAAAGACGTTCTATCTGCTTTAGTGCTTATTGCCATGTGTTTTCTCTCCATTCAACCTCGGATTATTGCTTGTGTTGTTTGGTTTCCAGAGATCAGGGAATGGATATATTTCCTGGGACCTATGATACTGGGGAGGTGTCTAATGAGGAGCATTGTTTGGAAGCAAAACTGCATATTTCCCCCTCCAATCTCATAGTTATAATTCCTATATTATTCCTCTGAGCTTCCAAAGATTACTAATTCTTCTATTTAGCACTTTAAACAAATTCTCTCTTGTGTTAGAGCATTTTGATTCCTATCTGTTCCATGCATCTATTTGAGAGTTGGGACAGGTCTCAAACACCAAATCTTTCCCAATCCAGTAATTCAATGAAATATCTATGAATAAATGAGTGAGTGAATGAACAAATGAATCCCACAAGGAAATACAAGCACATTTGACTCCCCCACATGTTGTATTTCTATAATCAAAATTGAAGCTTAACTAATAACTTTATATAATTGTGTTCTTATACAGGCATATTGTACCCCTCATTAGAAAATTAATGAGAGCCCTAATTCAAAAATTAAAACTGATATTTCCCTGAAAGTGGCAAGTAGTATTATTCAATATTTTATTCCTAACTATAACACTTGGCATAGGGGTTCATATCCACATTTGAGAGTAGTTTACTAAACTATTATTCATCACTATTCAATGTCCTATAGCAATAAAAATGAAAAGCCACCATTGCTGCCACTAAAGACTCCATGATAGCAGTCAGAGGAGCAGCAACTCTGGTAAGACCACACCCAGCCCAGCACTAGTGGGAGGGGCTCCTCCCAGAACTGAAGCCACCACTGCCATTGAAACCCCTGAGATAGTGGTCTCCAAGGCAGCAGCCAAGCCCTGTGTAGTCTCAGTAAGACTAGACACCAGACCATCAGGCAGAGAAGCCTTGCCCCAGCAAGTGGGTCTCCAAAGCAAGGGAAAAATGGGGGCTGGAGGCAAAATACTACAATAAATTTCAACATGATACCCCAGGGGAATAGTATGTCGCAGAAGGACAAATTTCCAGAACCGATCACAAAAACATGGAGAATCTGTTCTTCAGAAACATGATAATGGATGTCATGATAGAATTCAAAGAAATGGATAGTTCCCGGAGCCTCCCCTGGTTGCACAGCGGTTGAGCACTGGGCTGCGAAGCTCTGCAGCATCGGTTCGATCCCCGGTCACCGGGCGAGGTTCCCACATGGTGTGCAGACCTCTCCTGCCATGCCTGCTGCTCCCCTCAGCAGTGTATTTCGTTGGCCAGCCTGCTCTGTTCCCTGCTCTGGCTCTGGTGAATTCTCTCACCCTCCTGCACTTCTAACTGTACCCAGTGCTTGTATGAACAAATAAATAAATCAAGAAAGAAAGGATGGAAGGATGGAAGGAAGGAAGGAAGAAGGAAGGAAGGAAGGAAAGGAAGGAAAGAAAGAAAGAAAGAAAGAAAGGGATAGTTCCCGAAGAAAGATGTCAAGAAGTCTTTTTGTTGAGCCGGAAGTCTTTCTTCAGGAATGATCCAATGTATGCATTTTCATCTTGGTTATATTCCCCATACAACTCCCACCCCCCTTATTTTGACCCTCACCCCCCCACCCCATAGTGTGTCTCTGGTTTATAGTTGCTTGTTGATTTTGGTTTTTACTTTATTATAATTAGTCTTTTTCCTGGCCCCTTATTGAAGTATTCTAAATTCCTTCTGTGAGTGAGACCATCTGGTATTTTTCTTTTTTTTTTCCAGCTTATTTTGCTGAGCATGATATATAAAATAAAAAAAAAAATAAGTTATAACCTCTTCAAAAAAAAAAAAAGAAATTCAAAGAAATGGAAGAAAATTAAGAAAAACAAATGTACCGAGGAATAAAAATCAATGAACAGAAGATCAAAATTGAAGCCTTAAATAAGAAAACAATGGAGATTCAGGATATAGAAAGGGTAATAGAGGAGATGCAAAATTCAGGAGGAAGCTGTGGAAGTAGAGTAAACCAAATGGAAAAATGAAACACTACTATACCTCATGATGTGAATAAACAAAAAATCTGGGTTAAAAGCAAAGAGAAATTAAGTAAAAATAATGAAGAAACGCTGAGGAATATTTCATATAATTAAAAAGCTGCTCATAGCAAAAGAAACCTAAGCAAGAGAAAAAGACACCCTACTGAGTTGGAGACAATATCCATATACCATAAATCTGATAATGGGTTTTATCAAAGATATGCAAAAACTTATACAACTAAACAAAAAGAAAACAAATAACCCAATCAAAAGATGGTTGGAGCTAAATAGGCAGTTCTCTAAATAAGACATACAGATTGCCAACAGGCACATGAAAATATTCATCATCATTTATTGTCAGGGAAATGTAAATCGAAACCACAATAAGATTCCACCTCCTTCCTAAGAGAATGGTCCATATTGAAAAGGTCCAAAAACAAATGCTGGTGAATTTGCAGAAAATACGAAACAATTTAAACTGTTGGTGGGAATGAGAACTGATCCAGCTCCTATGAAAAGCAGTATGGAGTTTTCTCAAAAGATTAAAAATAGATCTACCATACAACCCAGAATTTCCACTCCCCGGTATCTACCCGAAGATCACAGATATACTAATTCAAAGGGAAACTTGCACTCCCAGGTTCATTGCAGTGTTATTTATAATAGCCAGAGTATGGTAACAACCTAAGTGCCCAAGACCAGATAAATGGATAGAGATGATGTCGTATACACACACAGTGGAATATACTCACAGATCCAAAATGATAAACTTATACTATTTGCATCAAAATGGATGGACTGGGAAGGGATTATACAAAGTGAAATGAGTCAGGAGGAAAAAGAGAAATACTAGTTGGTGCCCCATATATATGGAATATATAGAAATCAAAAAGGGTAAGATAGAGTCAAGGTAAATTTAGCCCTTGAAATCTGACTGTAGAACTGGGGTATTCAGAAACAGAAAGGCAGGGGGAAGGGTGAACACAAAATGTGGGAGGGAGCACAATGGACTATGGTGATGGATTATGGATGCTTTAGTGGTGGGAGTGCTATGGTAAGATCACCAGAAGGAAGGGATCCTAAACTTTTAAAATATAATATATTGTAATCACTTACACAATCATATGGTTCATTGAAAAGAGATGTGGCTCTGGTATACATAGCTCAGGTTTGGAGGATCCATTTCTCTGACATATACACACACCCAGGAAATACTTATTACAATAAAAACTATTATAAATGCTAATTTTTGTTTTAATTAGGGAATCTCTGAAAAAATAAGCATTTACTGGTATATGTAACATTTTTTTTCTTCTTCCTTTGGCAGAAACAAATGCCAGGGTGACATATTTATTGCTATATATTCATTTATTTAGTCTCTCTAGTCACTCATTCACTCAGCCTTTCAATATTTTATATGAGCTAAGGATGTAAAGTAAATATAAATAGTCAAAATATCCTCCCTAAAGGAGGGAGGCAAATAAATGATTGATTTTAATACAAACTGTTAAATACTATTAGAGAAGTAAGCTAAGTCTCTTATCTATTGTACTTTCCCAAATTTATGACTATCTCTGTGTATCAAGAAAACCAATAATTTTAGAATCAAACTTATTAGTGTTTATATCATGTATTATTGTTTCCAATTAATTGTATCAAAACCATATATAAGAATGGTAGATTAATGTTATAGAAACAACAATCAAAATGTACAACCCCATCCCTACGCCATGGTGAGTGTGAGAAGATGCAAGGGAAAATACATGAGGTAAATAAGGGACTCTAAAGGATAAAAATAAAATATGAAGGAAAGAGATTTAGAGATATGATCTGATTGAAATAATACATATGATTCTAAGATTAATTTTCAAAGCTGCATTCCGATAAAATTCCAGAACTACGACTCTAAAGATACTGTATTACAAACCTATAAACAGAAAGAATCTACTATATAATAAGGAAAATCTTTATACAAAAATCTTTTAGAAAAATAATAAAATGAACTTAATAAAAACAGCAAAATGAATACAAAGATCTTTAAAGAGACAAAGAAGAGAAAAATAGACAAACAGATATAGATCCCTATTTATAACTTAAAACTGAAATCTAAATGAAACCACAGAACTGAAAGATCCTTACAATGGAAGAAGCATGTGGCAATAAAAACAATAAAAGTCACCACTAGTTTAGAGCAAAGATACAAAATTTTGGTCAAAGAGAAGAAAATCAACCAAACATTCTGATTCCTATCCAGTGATATAACAAAGGGCTCAGATTTGAAAATATATAAAAGGTCTTACTTTTTTTTAATTTTATTTTTTTTTATATTCCCCATACAATTGCAACCCCCTGATTTTGACCCCAATCCCTCCTTTCCCCACCCCCTCCAAAGTGTCTCTCTGGTTCATAGTTATTTGATTTTGATTTTTTTTCTTTCTTATAGTTATTCTTTATAATGCTTTTGAGGTAGCATTAAAAAGTACGTATGTTTTAAGGGTATAGGATCACATCTCTCTACAAATGTATGTTACCACACTACCCTCACCACCAAAACCCTGTTATACTCCACCATAGTCCATTGGCCCATCTGCACCATTGCTCTCACCCTCACCACACACTTTTAACTTCTGGGAGCCTCAGTCTTGGAGTCTGATTTCAAGTTTTTTGTTTTGTTTTGTTTTGTTTGTTTGTTTGCTTTTGGTTAAGTTAAATATGATCCTTTACCTTTTTTTATAACATATATGAGAAAAATCATCCAATAGTTTTGGTTCTGCTGACTTATTGCCCTTAGCATAACTCCCTTCGGTATCATTCATGTTGCTACATATGGCAAGTTTTAATCTTTTTTTTTTTTATGACTAAGAAGTTTTCCATTGTGTTTATATACCATATCCACTCATCTGCCAGGTATAAGATACAGATGCCCAGTCTCACCACTATTTTTAGACATACTGTTGGAAGTCCTAGCTAGAACAATTAGGCAAGAGAAAAAAGTAAAAGAATCCAATTTAGAAAAGAAGTAAATTATCACTGCTTACAGACAACATAACATACATAGAAAACCCTAAAGACTTCATTAAAAGCTACTAGAGGGGGCCTCCCTAGTGGCGCAAAGGGTTAAGACACAACCTATGAAGCAATCCGCAGCCACTGAAACATGAGTTCGATCCCTGGCCAGGGAGCAACCCACAAGGTGCAGCAGACCTCTCCTGACTCACCTGCTGCTTCCCTCAGCAGTGTATTTCAGTCAATTTGCCTGTTCTATTCCCCATTCTGTCTCTGGTGGATCCCCTCCATGCCTCTGGCCTGTGCCCCATTTCTTGTATGCATAAATAAATAAATCTTTTTAAAAAAAGCTGCTAGAAAAAATAAATCTGTAAAGTGGTAGGCCACAAAATCAATATACAAGTCTGTTGTGTTCCTATGCCAGCTGGAAGAGAAAGAAATTAGGAAAACAATCTCATTTACAATCTTATGAAAAAGAATTAAGTACCTAGTTATCAATTTAACAATGGAGGTAAAAGATATATACAATGGAATCTATAGACATTATTAAAAGAAATAGATACCAGAAATGGAAAGATATTTTGTGCTCATGGATTGGAAGAATGGACATTGTTAAAATGGCCATCTCATTCAAAGCAACATACAGATTTACTGCATCTCCCACCAAACTTCCAATGGCATTCTTCAAGAAAATAGAACCAGTGTCACTGAAATTTGTATACAACCACAAATGACCCCTAACAGCCAAAGCAATCCTGACAAAAAGTACAAAGCCAGTATACTCTCTCCCAACTTCAAATAATACTACCTAGGAATAGTAATCAAAGCATATGTTATAAGAATAATACGTTATACAGATAAAAGATATAGTAATGAGAGTCCAGAAACAAACCCATTTATATGAAAAGTTAATTTACAAGTAAAAAGCAAAGAATAGATAATGAAGAAAAGAAATTTTTCTAGATTTTTGTCTGTTTGTTTGTTTGTTTCTGTGATCTGATGCCATCATTCTTCATTTGTACCTGCTCACCTCAGCCCCCATTGAGAAAGGAAAGATTTTCCACAAATGATATTGGGAAATGCAAAGGAAGATAGGAGTCTTATAGAGCAGTAAGAAGAGAAGCAAATGGGAAGATTTAAAAAAGAAGCATATTATTGAGACAAATGGGATCATATTTGCCTGTTATATCATATAAAATAGGGAAATAATAAGTAAAAAGAACCATTAATATTAAATTTTCATTAATATTAAGTGTATGTAATAATACAAAATATATAAGTCATTATTTTTAATTCCCCATTAAAATTAAAAACATCCAATTGAAATATTGAAATTTCCATTAAAGGTTAAAACAAAGTCAATTGATAAAGAAATATTTAGTAAATATTAACACAAAGGAAGTATTATCATATCAAAGCCAGACAAGAGAGAATTTAATGTCAAATAACAAAAAATACAAAGATATGTACTAGTAATAATAAAATTAAAACAAATATAGATTTGTATATATCATATGTTGAACCTATAAAGAATAAGTGAGCGAGGAGGCTAAACCTTTTGCACAAATAATATTGAAGTTAGAAATAATATAATATAATCAAATAAACGGAAAATATAAGACGACTATAATACATTTCCCAAATTGGATCAGAATAACGAAATCAGGGCCCCCCTGGTGGCGCAGTGGTTGAGCGCTGGGCTGCAAAGCTGCCCTCAGCCTCTGCAGTGCCGGTTTGATCCCCGGCCTCTGGCAAGGGTTCCACATGGATATACAGACCTCTCCTGCTGGGCCCACTGCTCCCCTCAGCAGTGTATTTCGTCAGTCTGCCTGTTCTGTTCCCCGCTCTGGCTCTAGTGAATTCTCTCACCCTCCCGTGCTTCTTACTGTACCCAGTGCTTGTATAAATAAATAAATCTTAAAAAAAAAATAATGAAATCACAAGTAGATAAGGTCAAAAAAGAATTGAAAAACAATCAAAACATTGATTTAGTTTGTATTTAACACCTTATATTCCTCAGCTAAAGAATTTGCATTTTTGAATGATCATATCACATTTTAAAAACTATATCTTGAGTTTTCCACCTATGGATGGACATCCAGTTAAAAAGGAATGATTCAACTGGCAATATTTGCTGAGACTGTCTTGATAAACTGACAAACAGATAGTTAAAATTCCCTGAATAACAGATATTAAAGACAAAAAAAAACATAAATATTCCTGTATCAAGGCTATTATGAAAATGGAATTTATAAATGATAAAGGAAACAATATAAAAGAACATGTCATCCATATTTGACAAAAAGCCTATGCTCTAGGGCCTCCCTGGTGGCTCAAGGGGTTAAGCACTGCACTATGAAGCAATCCTCAGGCTCTGCAGCACGAGTTTGATCCCAGACCAGCCAGGGAGCAACCCACATGGCGAAACAGACCTCTCCTGACTCCCTCACTGCTCCCCTAGACAGTGTATTTCAGTCAGTCTGCCTGTTCTGTCCCCCATTGTCTCTAGTGAATCCTCTCACCCACTCCCACATCTCTGGCCTGTACCCCAGCTCTTGCATGCATAATAAAATATATTTTTTTTTTAAAAAAGGCCAATGCCCTAAATAGGTAAGTTTCGTAGGTATTAATTACCTTTTTTACTAATGAAGAAAATTCATGAATCAGGTACTATATTAAATAATTTTAAATAAGAAACTATAAAAACTTGAAAGTTAAAATTCATGAAACAATTCCCATATTAAAATAGAAAAAATACATAAAAATATTTATGAAATCAATTAAACAGGTAAGACTTGAGAGACTAAGAAAAAAAGACATGAAGAATAAAATCATGCAGAATTATTAAAAAAGCATGCATGCAATATATTGAAAGATCAGAAGTTTCACAAGAGTAATAAGCTGCCAGTCAATAGCAAAATATTTGCACACCTGGTAATAAACACTATACTAAGACAACAGAAATTTTTGACATCTGTTCCTATAAGAGTATATTGTGTTTTAAAAACCATTCTTTAAATGTAATAAGTAAACATTTTCTCAGAGAAATTCAAATACTTAAGCAGTGGCTAACATTAATGCATGTAAGAAAAAAAAAAAAACAAAGTTGTTCAAAACTCCTTAGTAGAATATTACTCAGCATTCAAAAAAGATAAACACATGCAATTTGCAGCAACATGGATGGAGCTGGAAGGGATCATGCTCAGCGAAATAAGCCAGAAAGAAAAAGAAAAATACCGGATGGTCTCACTCATAACAGGAATTTAGAAAACTTAAATAAGGGACCAGGAAAATGAATAACTATAAGAAAGTGAAAATCAAAATCAACAAAAAACTATGAACCAGAGACACTCTATGGGGGGTGAGTGGCGGGAAGGGGAGGGATTGGGGTCAAAATAAGGGGGTTGCAATTGTATGGGGAATATAAAAACAAAATTTATTAAAAAACTCCTTATTTGATATGATAAAATGATATGCATGTGGGTTTGCAGAAAGAAAATGCAAAAATCTATGTAGTTACACATCAAATTTTTCTATCAGTATTGGGAAAGCAAAATAGCCATACTGTATTATAGTTGCAATACATAGTACATGACAGTCATAGTACGTTACAGAGGGCAGCAGAGATAATATTAACCTTCTCCTTATAGAATTTCATATTTTATTATCTTTCATATGTGATGATTTTGTAATTTTAAAGTCTCAAATTAAAAAAATCCTTTAAAGTTATATAAATGAACATTTATTAGAATATATACAATGAAAACAGTATAGTCCTTGACATATGATGACTGACATACACCATTTATTTCAAAACACCTATACAGCACTGTAAAAATTTAAAACAAGGATTTTCCTGAGTAGAATAATAGAAATCGCATGAAGAAATGGCTGATTCTTTATAATGACTTAATGTTACATGACAATATTCATCACGTTAATTACTGCAGAAACAAATTATCACACTGATTTATAAATATTATTTAATTTTTCACTCAAAGAAGAGACTCTTAAATATCAACTTATAGTTGAGGAAATCATTTAAACAGAATCTTGGGGGAGGGAAGGGAAAAGTAAACAGAATTTTTTTTTCTTAAATGTCAAAAAAATTTACTAGTATTTTTGGTAAACAAGTCATGTATATATTTTAGGGCAACAAATATAATATTGTTGATATAAATAAACATTGGTCAATTTTCCCGACTCCACATGAACCGTATAAAATATCAGCAAAACACTCCAGTTAGTAGATCTGACTCTGATATATGTGTTTGCAGGAAAATAGAGACAGTTCAATATTGTGTATGGTCCCTAACAATAAATAATCACTATTGTAGAAGCTCAAAGGGGCATCTCTGGAACATCCCTGTAGAATCTTCTTAATGTCCTTGGGTCATTTGTTGAGGGACTTATATGTTCCTATTTCTCACAAAAGATTTATGTGCATGCATGTGGTAGGAGATTATAAGGAGTGGGATACTGAAATTGCCAGAGAAGTTAAATTCTTCCCTCTCTCTCTCTCTCTCTCTCTCTCTCTCTCTCTATATTATATATATATATATATAGTGTATATATAGTGCATACAGTGTATATATATTGTATAGTGCATATATATTGTATCTTTGAAGTACCCTATGTGACAGTTGAAAATTATTTCAGAACTCTTATAAAATGGTCTTCACTAGAGAGATACATGCTTGGACACGAGGGCCACTGACAGAAAACAGCTCTGCTGCCCAAATCCAAACCCTTAAAGTATGGGCTTATGTTGCTATTTCTTGCTAACGGGTAACCTGGTCTTTGACTTAAGTGGGAGAGATGCAAAGTACTGGTCATATCAACTGATGAAAAGTAAAGTGGGGGAGCAGATAGAATAGATCTCTGAGACTAATAATCTGGTACCACCTGTAACAGCTTGGTGACTCTGACACAGCCATTTATGCCTCACTGTGTAATTTTCCAGTAACTGTATATTGAGGATTTGTATTTATAAATATTTTACTCTCTGGGTTTTGGTTAACAGAGAACATGGTTCTCTCAAGATGTTAATGATGGCACCAACCCAAATCAATTCAGATGTTTCTGATCCAAGAGCTATATTATGGCACTAAATATTATGTGAAATCAGGCAGTAGATAAACCAACTGAGGTGGTTTCATGCCAACACCTGCTTAATTCTAATTTTATTTTTTGCTCAGAATTTTCAGACTTCACAATATTCAATTTGGGAAATTAATGCACCCAAACATATTTACTGTCTCTCCCAGCTCCAAGATGTATGATTTATCAAAAAAAAAAAAAATCACTTAAACTGAGTAGAAAACATCTCATTATTTCTTCATCAAAAAGTTGACATAGGGTCTGCCTGGTGGCACAAGGAGTTAAGTCTCAGCACTATCAAGTTATCTGCAGCCACTGCAGCACGAGTTCAATCCCCAGCCAGGGAGCTAACCCACATGTCACAGCAGACTCTCTTGTCTCACCCCCTGCTCCCCTCAGCAGTGTATTAGAACTGCCTGTTATGCTCCCCACTCTGGTGATTCCTCTCACCCTCCCCGCACCACTATCCTGTATCCCAGCTCTTGTATGCATAAATAAATAAGTCTTTTTTTGAAGTAGACATAATTTTTTACATTAACAATATTCTGACCTAATAAATGCCAAGCAAGAGAGCAACCAAGCAAGAGAGCACTTTCTGATAATGTAAAATGAAAAATAACAGTTTTATCCCTGCAACTTTCTTTATCTACTTTCTTATACAATTACTTTTAGTACATAAGTGTATTTCTTATTATAACATATCATCATAATTACCAAAAATATTTCTTGTTTTCCATTAAGTAGTCATATATTTAATATACTTTTTCAAAAATACATGTAAATTATGTTTGAATCTGTTGCTAAGAATTATGGGATTATTAAGGTTCCTCACCCATCCAACTAAAATGATAGATATCTTATTCTAAAAATGGTGCCAAAACTATGCTCCCAGGTATACTGAATATTTAAGATCCCCAAATTAATCATTTTCCTATCTCTTGAAATACGCTTAAGCCCAGAAGATACTGTCATAAAAGAAACTTATTTAAAATGTTTGCACCAACTGTAAAATAACCTGGCTGTGGAAAGTTTCACCAGTTGCCTGCAGCCAGAGTCCTACATTCAGTTTATGTTTAATGAACTGTTTTGGTTATATAATGAGTATTGTTCAGCTCTCCCAGATCTATGCTATCTTGAGCAGCTTCCAAAGTTTGAGTGTTAAAGCAAAGAAATAGTACAAGGCAGAAAAAATAAATGGTTCCTAGTAATTGCCACCTTCAGCAGCAAACAAAAGGAAGGGATGTGGCTGAGCTGACTCTGCTCAGTGGAACTGTGCTCACCCCGAGTCAGGGAACACACAGCACCTCTTCAGTGTACATGTTTTTCTTCTGTTTTCTGCTCTGTTAAGTTTTTATTTAAATGCAGAGATCTGACTGGAACATCAGAGAAACGCTTTCCATGGAGTGGATATCCAATTATTGCTACAATAGTCAGCAAAGAAAAATTAATTTCTTGAGAAAAGTGACAAAGCTCAAACAAAATGTGACCTTGAATACAGATTTATTAATATTGGAGAAAGAATCTGCTCTTTCTTCTCAATCACCCATATATTAGTTTAGTTACACTGGGGATGGGCTTTCTTTAAAATTTGTTTCAAATTTTCAATATTACAAAAATAGGTATTTTATTTTTTCATGCCAAACTTGAAAATTTTCTATCCAATTATACAGAAACATTAAAGATGTTATCCCAGGACATACTGGATATTTCCCATACCATACAAAAGTCTTTTTATGGGCCTCCCTGGTGGGCAAAGGGTTAAGCACCACACTATGAAGCAATCCACAGCTCTGCAGCACAAGTTCAATCCCCAGCCGGCCAGGGAGCAGCCCACACAGCGCAGCAGACCTCTCATGACTCGCCCTCTGCTCCCCTCAGCAGTGTATTTCAATGGTTCTGCCTGTTCTGTTACCCACTCTGTCTCTTGTGAATCCTCTCACCCCCGCATCTCTGGCCTGTACCCCAGCTCTTGTATGCATAAATAAATAAATAAACCTTTAAAAAAAAAGTCTTTTTAATTAAGGAACAGAAAACACATCATCATAAAGCACATTTGAGTATAATTTGTTCCAGGAAGAAAAAGAAAAAGGAAAGCTGGAGTAAGAGGCAGAGGGCAGGACAAGATCATTTGAAGACCAGCGAGCAATGTTCAGAGGTTTCTTTTATATTTCATTGCCATTAAGTCACAATAGGTTGTATAAACAAAGAGACATGATATGATTTATTTGGTAACAAAATCACTTGGTCTTCCATATGGAAAATGGCTGTTGGGGAGCTGGGATTATGGTGTTTTGTACTAGTACAGAAATACTGGGATTGAGAGCAGTAAAGACATTCAGAACATATTTTTCGTGATCATGAATGATTTGCTGGTGGATTGGGTATTGTGGAGTGGAAAGTCCACTTATGTTAAAAAAAAATTATGACACCTTGTCACATTTCCTATTAGATTCAGGTGTTGGACCAATCACCAGTTGATTGACCAGAGGTGTTTATAATATTCCCATGTCTTTCACTGATGAGTTGTAAAGGCTCTATCTCTATTCCTCTATAAAAGTAACTTCATGTTCCCTTCCTACTTGAGAATGCCATGACTGTTACACTGCAATCTAGACTATTGCTCATTGTTTTCATGCAACTCTTTTCTGTTTCTTAGTTGTATTATGCTACACTTGTTCCTATTGAATGTCAGTTCCATTTGTTTTTCATAACTTCTCCAATTTGTCAAAGTCAACAATCCAATTTTATCCTCCCCAGGTGTTGACCTTCCCTTTTTTACCATTTTATTCTGATGTATACTCTTAATGAAGTAAATTTTCTATGCTATCCTTTGGATTCTAGATTCTTTAGGTATTCACTTGCTTTTCCCATATTCCACTAAGAATCATGCTTTTAAAAATCCCTTGCCTCCAATTAGTGCTCACTTTGAAAGAGTTTTAACTTTTAAGACAAAAGATCAAGTAATACTTACTAAAGATATGTTACAGTAAATATTATCCCCAACATACTATACATCCACCACCCTATATTTAGGATATGATAAATCATAGGTTACTGTATAAAGTTTCAAGCTGTAAATTCTGCCTATTTGTCACCTTGTGGTAATGTTTCAAATGTGGGAAATAAGTTTATAAGTATGTAATTTCAGTTTATACAAGCAACCAGCATGGACATAGGTGGATGGTTCCAAAATTGCATATGTGAATATGTATTAAAATTATATATAAATAAAATTGTATATTGAACATATTTAATCTATATCATTAATCTAATCTATATCTATATCATATTTAATCCATATCATTAATTTATATCATCATATTAAAATTATGTATAAATAAAATTGTATATTGAACATAGTTAATCTATATCATTAAAAATGACTTTCACCATATCACTCCTAACATTGGTTTGGCTATTTCTTTTTTTTTTTTTTTTTTTTTTTTTGGAATTGTTAATACCTTTTTTTTTTTTGATCTTGATTTTTTTTTTATTAAATAATAAATTTTATTTTTATATTCCCCCATACGACTGCACATGCCCCATTCTAACACCAATCCCTCCCCTCCCGGCCCCACCCCCAAAAAGTGTCTCTGGTTCATAGTTTTTTGTTGATTTTGATTTTCACTTTCTTATAGTTATTCTTTTTCCTGATCCCTTATTTAAGTTTTCTAGATTCCTGCTATGAGTGAGACCATCCGGTATTTTTCTTTTTCTTTTTGGCTTATTTCGCTAAGCATGATCCCTTCCAGCGCCATCCATGTTGCTGCAAATTGCATGTGTTTATCTTTTTTGAATGCTGAGTAATATTCCATGGTATATATGTACCACATCTTCTTGATCCAGTCATCTATTTTTGGGCATTTGGGCTGTTTCCAAAGCTTAGCTATTGTAAATAGTGCTGCTATAAACATAGGGGTGCAGGTGTTCTTTGGAATGGATGTTTCTGTGTCCTTTGGGTAAATACCTAGGAGTGGAATTGCTGGATCATATGGAAGCTCTATGTTTAGTAGGTCCAGAAATCTCCACACAGCTCTCCATAGTGGTTGGACCAGTTTGCATTCCCACCAACAGTGCAGAAGAGTTCCTTTTTCTCCACAACCTCACCAACATTTGTTGTTGCTAGTTTTTTTAATATGTGCCATTCTCACTGGTGTAAGATGGTATCTCATGGTAGTTTTGATTTGCATTTCCCTGATGACAAGTGATGTTGAACATTTTTTCATATGTCTGTTGGCCATTTGCATTTCCTCTTCAGAGAAGTTTCTTTTCAGCTCTTCTGCCCATTTTTTGACTGGATTATTTTCTTTGTTGTTGTTGAGTTTCATCAGCTCTTTGCAGATTTTTGTGATCAGTCCTTTATCATTAGTGTTGGGTGCAAAAATGTTCTCCCAGTTGGTGGGGTTTCTCTTTTTTTGTTATTGTCTCTTTTGCTGCGCAGAAGCTCTTTAATTTGATGTAGTCCCAGCTGTTTATCTTTGCCTTCACTATCACTGCTTTGGGTGATGTGTCTGTAAAGATGTCTTTGATGTGCAAATCACGTAGTGTTTCGCCTATATTTCCTTCTATGTATTTTATGGTTTCAGGTATTACGTCTAGTTCTTTAATCCATTTTGAGTTGATTTTTGTGTATGGTGTGAGGTAGTGGTCAAGCTTCATTCTTTTGCATGTAGCAACCCAGTTTTCCCAGCACCATTTATTGAACAAACTTTCTTTGCTCCAATGCATAGTCTTTGCTCCTTTGTCAAAGATTAGTTGACCATAAATCTGTGGGTTTATTTCTGGATTTTCTATTCGATTCCATTGGTCTGTATGTCTGTTCTTGTTCCAATACCATGCAGTTTTGATGATTATGGCTTTGTAGTATAGTTTGAAGTCTGGGAGTGTGATGCCTCCATTCCCTTCTTTTTTTTTCAGTAGAGCTTTGGCTATTCGGGGTTTTTTGTGATTCCATATGAATTTCATCAATAATTGTTCTATTTCTTTGAAGAATGACATTGAAATTTTGATTGGAATAGCATTGAATCGGTATATTGCTTTTGGTAGGATGGCCATTTTAATAATGTTTATTCTTCCAATCCATGAGCAGGGGATGTCTTTCCATTTCTTTGTGTCTTCTTCTATTTCTTTTAACAGTGCTTTATAATTTTCTTTGTATAGGTCCTTTACCTCTTTTGTTAGATTTATTCCCAAATATTTGATTTTTTTGTTTCGATAATAAAAGGGATTTTTTTTTTATTTCTTCTTCTTCAGATTTATTGTTTGTGTATAGGAAGGCTACTGACTTTTGCATGTTGATTTTGTATCCTGCCACTTTACTGAATTGATTGATAAGTTGAATTAGTTTTTCTGTGGAGTTTTTGGGGTTCTCTATGTATATTATCATATCATCTGCAAATAGTGATAGTTTGACTTCTTCTTTTCCTATTTGGATTCCTTGGATGTCTTTCTCTTGTCTTATTGCTCTGGCTAGGACTTCCAGTATTATATTGAAAAGCAGTGGTGAGAGTGGACATCCTTGTCTTGTTCCAGATCTTAATGGAATTGCTTTCAGCTTTTCACCATTGAGGATGATACTGGCTGTTGGCTTGTCATAGATGGCCTTTATGATGTTGAGGTATGCTCCTTGTATCCCAAGAATTTCAAGGGCTTTTATCATGAATGGGTGTTGCACTTTGTCGAAAGCTTTCTCAGCATCTATTGATATTATCATATGGTTTTTATATTTCTTTTTGTTGATGTGTTGGATAACGTTGATTGATTTTCTGATGTTAAACCATCCTTGTGTCCCTGGAATGAATCCTACTTGGTCGTGGTGAATTATCTTATGGATACATTGTTGGATTCTGATAACTAAAATTTTATTGAGGATTTTTGCATCAGTGTTCATTAGGGAGATTGGCCTGTAGTTTTCCTTTTTTGTGTTGTCCTTATTCGGTTTTGGTATTAGTGTAATGTTGGCTTCATAGAACGTGTTTGGTATTGTCCCTTCCTTCTCAATTTTTTGGAAGAGTTTGTGAAGGATAGGCACTAATTCGTCTCTGAATCTTTGGTAGAATTCATTTGTAAATCCATCAGGTCCTGGGCTTTTGTTTTTGGGAATGTTTTTGATTACCATTTCAATTTCGCTGCTTGTAATTGGTCTGTTTAGGTGTTCTATTTCTTCTTTATCTAGCTTTGGGTGATTGTAGAGTTGTAGGAATTTGTCCATCTCCTCTAGATTGTTGAACTTGTTTCCATATAACTGTTCATAGTAGTTACTGATTATTCTTTTGATTTCTGCTGTGTCTGTTGTGATTTCTCCTCTTTCATTTATGATCCTGTTTATTTGTGCTTTCTCCCTTTTTTCCTTTGTGAGCCTGGCTAGGGGTTTGTCTATTTTATTGATTTTTTCAAAGAACCAGCTCTTGGTTTCATTGATCTTTTGGATTGTTTTTTAAATTTCGATTTCATTTATTTCTGCTTTGGTTTTTATTATTTCTTTTCTTCTACTGGTTTTGGGTTTTTTTTTGTTGTTCTTTTTCTAGATCTCTGAGCTTCGAGATTAGGTTGTTTCTTTGAGTTCTTTCTTGCTTTTTGATGTGAGCTTCTATTGCTATATATTTTCCTCTTATTACTGCTTTTGCTGCATCCCATACATTTAGGATATTAGTGTCCTCCTTGTCATTCAATTCCTTTCCTCATGGAGTCAGATAGTTCCCGGAGTCTTTCTTCATTCTTTTTCCTTCGTATTTCTCTTTCCTTTTCTGTTTTTGTTCTTTTTATTTCTGTGCCTTCAAGAGTACTTATTCGTTCTTCCATTTCATCTATTATGCTTTCATTGCTTTTCCCAGAGTTCTTTAGTTCCTCCATTAATTCTTTGATCTCTTGCATTTCTTTTACTTCCCTCTTTAGGGACTCAATTTCATTCTTCTGACCATTGTTTTCCCTTTTTAGGGACTCAATTTCATTCTTCTGACCATTGTTTTCCCTCTTTAGGGACTCAATATCCTTCTTCTGATCATTGTTTTCCTTTATGACTTCTGCCACTTTTTTAATCAGGGCAATTTTAAATTCTCTTTCTGGAAGGCTCAGAAGTTCTTCCATGTTACTGTCGTTGCAATCTGGAGGGTGGTTTTCTTTTTGTGGTGTGCTTCTTTCCTGAGGCGTTGTTAGGTTGCGTGTGGTTCTTCTACTCCGTACTGTCTGTTTTCTAATTTGTCGTATGCATTGGGACACTGTGTTGCTCGGACTGGCCGTCATCTTGGGTGAACTTCTCCGCTCCCCTCTGGCTCCTCCAGGAACCATCTCTGGCTTCTGAGGGGGCTTTCTGCTGGTTTCAGGAAGTCTTTACTGAAGAAATGTCCCTTTTCTAAACTGGCGAAGCGGGACGCAGTCCCTGTACATCCGGTCTCAGGCACACACTTCTGTGTGCCCGGTCTGCCCCGGACGTGGGTGCCTGCTCCCTCTGTGGGCTCCGACTGCTGGTTGGAAGGGGCCTGGCGTGGGCTAACTTCCCAGCTTGCCACTGGGTCCTCCAGAAGCCTTCTGCCCTTTTCAAGAAGTCTTAATTAATTTCCCTGTTCTATGGGGTGTTAGTGACTTTTTTTCTGGTCGCTAGGTGGCGCCAGTGATCTCTCCTATTGTCCTTGGGGGGCTGTTTTTCAACCCCCCACCCCCGTGAGACAGGGAACAGAGAGCGAGAATGGTAGGGTAAACCTCAACGGATTTGGGGTGCTGTGTTTGCCTTGTGCCCCACCGTCGTGGGGAACCCACGCCCCTAATTTCGTGCCCTGGGTCTCAGTTCAAAGCCCTCAGGTCCAGGACGCGGGCTGTAGCCCAGTTCAGTGGCGCGGGAATGGCGCCTTTTGCACCCGCTCCCGTGCCTGGGCGCCTGGTTCCTGCTTACTCAGGGAGGGACTTTCACCCCTGTGAGGGCCTCCGCGCGTCTCCCCGCAAGCCTAGGTCGCAGGCGCGGGGACCTGGGCCGCTGCGATCCCGGTCCGCGTTTTCTTTTCAAGCGCGCCAAGCGCGCCGCTTTCCCGCGCAAGCTTACCGGCAGCCCGGGCTGTGTGCGCGTCTCCTGGGGTCTTTGTTCTTCTCTAATGGCGCCCGGAGCCGTTCGCTCACCGCCGCAGTGGATCCTGCAGGGTTCTCCACAGCTCCCGTTCACGGGGTGTGGTGGCTGCAATAGTTCCTTTCCACTCCCAGTCCCGCTTGCTGCGTCGTTTGTTCTTGTTGGTCGTTTTGGTTTGTTGTTTTCCTCCTCTCTGCCGGTCGGAGAGTGCCGCCTCTGTGGGCGGGGGAGGGGAGCAGGGTTCTGCGCTTCCCTCCCTTCTAGTTCTCTTTTATGGCCACTTTCTTCTTCGGGCAGTTTGCTGGAGTCACCCGTTTATCTTCCGTGTCCCGGTTCTCACTGGGACCTGCCGCTTTTCCTCCCTATTAACTTTTTTTAATGGGAGATCTTACTCGCAGCGTCTCCTCGCCGCCATGTTGCTCCGCCCTCCAGTTTGGCTATTTCTTTTTATATGCTTTTAGGTAATGCCATTTTTTGAAATGCAGAATTGCAGAGAAAGAACAAGCATTAAAATGTCTAATTTTTTGCAGTGGTCTTACAATTTATTGTCATTTCTCATCTTTTCTATAGAATACAAATATATGTATAGCTTTCATTAAGAGTATATTTTAATGTATAATATCCCTCATTTATGTTTAATACATGACCTTTAAATAATAAGTATTTTAATCTTGCAAACTCTAATCTGCAGAGAATGTCTAATTACATTGGGAAAATAATTAAAAATAAGACTGACCTTTCCCTATGATTGCATATTGCATGTTCTTAATTAGAGAAAAAGTTAATATAAACCTATGAACACAGATAATCATTTTAAAATATCAGTGTGTGTCCAACTTAATATGGTTTACTTTTCTGGATCAATGACTACTTTCTATTCATTAATGCTAATATATCAACCTTCATAAATGTATGAAATTTTATAGCAGTGAGCAATTCTTTTGTCATTGTAGAATTAAACATGGGAGATTTAACTTTAAATGCTTAAACAAATATACTAACCTACCTAAAAATATACTCACAGCAGGCAGTAACAGCACAGGACGCAGTTTTGTTAATGCTTCTTATGCATATTACATGAAGTTTATTTCCAAGCTTTCTCAACATTTCCCAGTTAATCTATATCCAAAATAACACATTTATGAAATAATTTATATACTTGTGTGTTTTTCCTTAAAGTTACATTTCACTAGTAACATTTCACTAGTGTATCTATAGTCAATCATCAAATTGTGCAACTGGTATATATATATATATATATATATATATATATATATATATATACCAGTTTTATATATATATTTTTTTTAAATAAATAAAATATAAGAAGAAAAAAAATTTCCCTAGTAGAAAAGTATGCTGTTTAAAATAGCAAATGTAAATACTTAAGTTGTTACTTATTTTCTGCATTTTATCATGCAAATAAAATCATAGGCATGTATTTATAATTAAAAATAGAAATTCTTTAGTATATTTAACATAACCAAAAACAATGATTCTTTATATTTTTCCACCTTTGAGTCAATAAGCTTATTTCTTTTTTCTCATGTTTCCATGTTCCAGAAATAAAACCCTTACAATGTATCAGTGCAATAAAACAGGGTAGCAATAGTGCATTATAATGTGACTAGAATAAACCAAAAGGCAAAGAAAATAAAATCTAAAAATTCTAAGAATGAAATTTAAATTATTTTTATTAGATCTAAAATTTGTCATCAATCACTAATATCGGGACTATGCTCAAAATAACAGTATGTCAATTACTCCACCCACAGTTCAAATGTACTTTGGGACAATTGCTCTGATAGGAATGGCGTTAGATAATAATAACTCTCTCAATTTTGTGACAGGTTTTATAAATTATTTTGGCTACATAAAATCATGCCTGTCACTCTCAAAATACCAATAAATGAAACATGTATTTTAATCAAGTGAGGTCTGCATCATTAAAAGTCTTGAAATAAATACTTGAAAAATGTGTTTTTAAAAGCAGTCATTTAGCAAGAAGTCACTTGGTCCTAGAAAGTATAATGGATGTCTTTATGAAAAGTCATTCATTAAAAAAAAAAAAAAAAGGAATGCTATTAAAAGCTGAAAGTAGTGATCATATGAAAGAAACAATTATGGAAGAAAATTATTTTGGGTAACATAATTATAGGTATCCTTCTATACTCATCATTTGAGACACATATTTCAAAATAGAAATTTGTGGCTCCATCAAATATTAAAGAAAAAGCATTGGAATATTTTCATAGCATATAGCTCAATTTCTGATCATTTCTAAAATTAAAGTAGTGAGAGTTGAAATTTCCTTAATAATGTTTGTATTCTAATTAGAAAATTATCTGCATAATTTGAGTAAAATATTAAGAAATATAGGAAAGTCAAAAATTTTATAAAATAGTCTATACCTGGGTTGTCCAACATAGCAGTCACTATCAAAACTACTAAAATCTAAAATAGTTAAGTAATTTTTAAATATTTTATTTAAATATTTTAAAATATTTTAAGGATTTAGTCTTCATTTCCACTAGTATCATATCATGTGGTTAATACTCTCCAGTTGCTCAGCCTACCCAGTGTAGACGCACATCTCCATGGCTGCATGGAGCATCAAATCTGATTTTCTACAAATGTGAATTTTCAAGTAAAAGTTGGTTCATTCCCACATTTTCCCTGTGGACCTCTAAACACAAAAATGAGATAAATAAGGAGATATTTCTTAAAAGTGAAAACAATTAAAAACTATTCAGTTTGGATGAAAAACTTTTTCAGAAGACCGAAAGATAGGAAATCTAAATATCAGTGATTTATCAATTTTTCACAATAAAAATTAATCATTTATATTAAAAGACTGAAAATTATACTACAAACTGATAACAGTAATCCATGTTTCTCATTCAGTTTGTACTTGGGAGTACTTTTACAATGAATTATTAACAAAAGTCCTCTAATCAAAGACCTTTGAGAGGAAGGTTATGGATCAGGAATCATAAAATTTCAATGACATAATTATTGTTTCTATGGACAAATAAAAGTATAACCTGGTTTGGTATTTTGGTATTTCTTCACTCTTATAACAGAGTGCTGATTAATCTGTAGTTATCAATACTCTATAAACAAGTTTGCCAAAGTATTTTTTTAATAAAATCCCAGGTATTAACCAACCAGTTATCATATATATATATATATATATATGCCATATATATGACATTTTATATATATGATATATATATGATATATTTTAGGACCCTTACCAATTTTGAACCATTCATTCCACTAATCTATTATGTTTAAAATGTTAGAAGGCATTGGAGCCTCTTGCATACAAACCTTCAGTATAACACATGAATTTAACATATGTAACTTTGTTCACCAAAGGAAATTCAGAAAAAAAAATTGTCTTATTTATGGCCTCATCTTTTTAAATATATAAATGATGGGGGTTTTCTTTTTGTTTCTTTTTTGGTTTCGGTGTTGTACTCTCCTTTTATTTATGATTGTATGATAAAGAACATGTTAAATACTTCTGATAAAAATTTTGGGTAATTATTTTTTAACGTGTATGTATGTATATGTGTGTATATGTGTGTGTGTGTGTGTGTGTGTGTGTATGTTATGGGTGGAAACAAAATAAAAGAAATCACAATAAAGTTCAGGGATGGGATGGGAGGAGGCAGGAGGAATAAGAGGAGCAGAAAGAGATTGAATCTGGATGAGAGTTCCATCTACCCATGGCCAGAATGGAGATGAAAGTCAGAAGCTATGGAGTCATGTGGAACACGGGATGCTTTTGAGATCAGACAAGGTAATATCAAAAGACTAAAGATGAGGAAAGCCTCAGAGACAAATCAGTAATGGTCATAAATGTAGATAGGTACCAAGGGACAGAGACAGCTGCAGTAGGTATGATTGGACAAAGGAACAAATTCCAGAAGAAAAAAATAAAGATCATAGCTTTAGCGGTATAGAATTCAGAGGCAAGCATCACTAATTCAAAGGTATTAATATGAAAAACTTCAGCCAGTTAAAGGCCTGCCCACTAATTGGGTCCTATTAGAAATTATAAACGACCTGTTAATAGGTTTTTGTTATGACTCTGAAACATTAAAGTCGTTGGCACTTTTCTGCAGTTTGTTTTTATCTGTCAGTCACCACGTAAATTACAGGGTTTTAAACATGCTATCACATTCATAGGTACCAGGGTTTAGGACTTGAACATACCTGTTGGGGAGATACACGTAAATCCACAACAACAGCAACGAAAATTGTTTAGCAAAGGAGAAAAAAAATACTCTATCAAATCATTTCAAGTTCTGAAGCAACTGAGTTCTCATTTCTTTCTAGCCTTGTCTCAATAATTTACCTTCTCCATTTAAAAAATAGGGAAAATAGTGCTTTTTTTCCCTTTCTTACTTTGCTGTGAAGGTTGAGTTTGTTAAAGACATCTAGTGCTTAGAATAGGTCCTGGTTATGGTGAGTACTTTGTAGGTGTGAGGTGGGCAACCTGGAAACACCCCTCCCACAAGAATGATCCTGCGAAGAAAT
This sequence comes from Talpa occidentalis, assembly GCF_014898055.3. Classification (NCBI taxonomy): domain Eukaryota; kingdom Metazoa; phylum Chordata; class Mammalia; order Eulipotyphla; family Talpidae; genus Talpa; species Talpa occidentalis. The sequence goes on along the minus strand of NW_023604295.1, from coordinate 72,120,028 downwards.
GAAAAGATTAGTTAAATCTCATAGTCCGGACATGGTAGGAAGGAACTTCTTGATTAGGGAGAATACACTAATTAAAGTATTTTTATCATGTTTCTCCTATTGTTTCTGCTCACTCTATAATTGGGCAATTTGCTCTATTAGACAATGACCTTGGGCATTGTGGTTGGATCAGCAACCAATTCTTAGTCAATTTTCTAACAGAAGCAAGTGAACCCTCTTAATTGGTATGCCTAGGGAGAAATATAAATACGTCAGATGAATAAATATCAGGTAATACACAGTGTTGGTTGACATTCGCTTTCTCCTCTGTCAACTGTCTTTATGGTAAACTTGGTGACAAAGCAGGAAAACTCCTTAGCTGTACTGAGTTAGACCAACTTATTTAAGAGTCATAATGAGAGTAGAAGGCGACTTGAAGATAGCTTTATAGACCAAGAGACATCAATTCCCATCTAGTCAGTACTATTACTAGATAAACCTAGGTTATAGAAAATAATTGTGGTGCTACTTGATTTTATTTCCTTCCCATATTGTCAAAAGTATATTTAGTTTTAACTTACATATTAATGTCCTAAATCTCTCCCCCACCATCAACTCAATTAAGTGGTGATGTTACTTTGCAAGAGGAGAAATTCTTCCAGGCTAGTTAGATGGAAAAAAAAAAAAATAACATCAGAGGGCCTCCCTAGTGGCACAAGAGGTTAAGCACAGCACTGTGAAGCAATCCGCAGCCTCTGCAGCATAAGTTCAATCCTGGCTGGCTAGGAAGCAACCCACATGGCGCAGCAGACCTCTCCTGACTCGCCCGCTGCTCCCCTCAGCAGTATATTTCAGTCAGTCTGCCTGTTCTGTTCCCCATTCTGTCTCTGGTGAATCTTCTCACTCCCTGCACCTCTGGCCTGTACCCCAGTTTGTGTATGCATAAATAAATAATCTTTAAAAAAATAACATCAGAAAGATTAAGAGGAAAGAAGTCCAAATATTAATAATACTTGGGTAGTGAATTTATATTATAAACTCTAAAGTATAAGGGACCTGAAGCATATAGGAGAGACAAGAGAAATTTTCACATAATAGACAAGAAGGAGGTTACCTCATCCTAATCTGAGAGTAAAGACAAGTGTCTCAGGTAAAGAGGACATATTCACTGAGCCCTATAACTGGATGAGAGCCCCTCCCCCAAGACTGAATTCTTCTGTGTTATAAAATGTGAGCAGTGGTTGCTTCTTTGATTAGGAAAAGGGAGTAAAGATCTCTTCTCCAATTATGGAGGTCTTAAGGACTCCAGGCATGGATGAGCTCCTCCTCAGCCTCCAGGTCCTCACTGCTATCAACCAAAAATCAATGTGAATTCTTTAAGTAATGGTTATAGACCTCCTGAGGCTCACAGGGTTCTGACTGATCTCTAGTTCCATATCAAGGTGACAATACGCCTAATCTTGGCAAGCTGAAGAAACGCTATCTAGCCCTTTGGGAAGACTGACCTGACAAGAGCATTACTATTAGGGGAAGTACCAAATTCCACACGTGACCTTACATGAAGCCACCTGGCACTAGCTAATAGGATTGAGGGGAAGAGCTGAGTGACCAGGTAAAGCTATGAAAGGCAGGTGGGCCCTGGGAGGGCTCTTGCTTCTCCAGTTTTGAATTGCACCCAAGGACTTGGAAGGACTTGAAAGGAGAAACACGAAGGAAAGACATATAGGGACAAGTGAATGAGACATTTGGGTGAGAAAATGTGGGGAAACAGAAAATGGCAGCTTTTATCTTAATGTGTTATTTTCTTTTGTCCCAGCTTTCTGGGAAATCTTACCCTCTCTCATGCTATTCCCTGCCAGAAGGTACTTCACATATGTGATAAACTTTTGGTCCTCAGCAGCCCTACTTTAGGTCAACCCTGTTAGCCAGGGCATTTGTCCACTAGCGGTGGGAGATTTGGGGGTCTTTTGTTAGGAATCTATTATTAGGAATATCCTTTTTTCTCTCTCTATGCACACTAATTCTATTAAAGATCTATCACACTAAGAATATGATTCCTTTGTCTTTATGTGGCAGATAAGACTGTTCTAGAGCATGTGTCCCTTAAGCTTGGACACCCCCAGATGCTCCTTGATCTCACACTAACCTTACCTTAATCTGCATTGTGTGTCATTTTTTTTTAATCAAACCAAAGATGCATGAAAAATAAAGCACAGCAAAACAATGACGTCTTCACTATTTCAGATACCATAGAGCTTTCTCCCTAACAATGAATCCCAATATTATCTCAACATTATGACTTTTCTACAAGTGCTTCACCACATACAGAGAATTAACTAAGGAGCTGGACTAACCCTGCTGAATCCCTGTCCCTTGTAATTGGGAGGGAGGTAGCATTCCCTTGGAATGTTGCCCTAAATTCCATTGATAGAAACAAGGTATTTGAATTTTTCATTTTCAGAGAGCATTGTGGGAAGTGAATGAGAAAAGAAGGAAGCTAGAAGTAGTTCCAATATTTTATTCTATTTTTTTAAGATTTATTTACTTATTCAAAAACTGGGATACAGGCCAGAGGCACGGGAGGGTGAGAGAATTCGCCAGAGACAGAGTGGGGAACAGAACAGGCAGGCAGACCGAAAACACTGCTGAGGAGAGCAGCAGGCAAGACAGGAGAGGTCTGCTGCGCCATGTGGGTATCTCCCTGGCCTGCCGGGAATCAAACCCAAGCTGCAAAAGGTGCAGACATCTTCACAGCACTGTGCTCAACCCGCTGCTCCACCGGGGAGGCCAAGTTCCAATATCTTAAATAGGAAAAGAGAAAATGGCTATTTTCCCATCAGTAATGCTCTAATCACACACATGTACACACTTAAAATAAATGAAACTCCATCTTTCATTTTCTGCCCCAGCTATAGTAATATCATTTTTATCAAAGAGACTGACATCAGTGCTACCCAAACCTGTTAGCTCATTAGCATCCTCTGGGGTGATTTTAAAACCTTGTGACATGTAAATTGAACTTCAACCAATTAAATCAAAACTGAGAGTGGATATAGGAATGGTATTGCTTCATAATATTTGTTTTTCTTTTTTTTCTTAAAGTATTTCTAACATATAGGATTGTGACCACTGACTTACCCAGCTATAGTTTGATATTTTAGGTCTTTTCATCGTGTTCCTCCTCCACATGTGTTTCCTGTATGTCCCCAATTGGTAGAAATCACTACTGACTGTAAATGAAGTTCTTATCTTGAGAAAATGCATGTGCTACCTCATTTTCCCTTTCTTTTCCAATCTACAGCATTTGGCTGTAGGTTAACTTCTTGACCTTTCTAAGACATAACCACATTAGGTTAGTCCTATGATAACATTAATAACAAAAGGGCCTTTTTTGTGTAATTGCCTAGAAAACAACACAGGGTCAATGCCCTTAAGAATCTTGTACTGATAATAACTGAGCCAAACCAGGGGCTAGCCTTAAGGAGGATTCAAGTCTATCCTCAGCAGCAGCAACTCTGTAATATCTAGTCATAATTATACCAATTTTTCCTAAAGGATGCACTTTCTGATCTCTTAAATAGACTGTTAGATGTCAGATTAGTGCTTACCTTTAAAAAAATTGAGTAGTTTAGTAGCATTAGAGGCCTACAACAACTGAGCGACCTCAAACACAATTTTACATTATTCTCTTTCTTAAAGGAAAATGGCCTGAGGTGTAGCATGCATAATAAATAATATACACTTTTATTGCAGTGTACTGTCAATTTTTATTTCCATACCAGACTGAAAAAAAATGTATGTGTATAGACAGTAACACATATTTCTCATAGTATTTTTTCAAAATGTCCCAAACAATGCTATTTTCAAGAGAATATTTGCAAACCTTTGTTAACTATTTTTAACATATTGTTTGAAAGTTTTAAAATTGAGAGAAAAATGCATTTAATATAACAGTACTATCTACTTAACCAGTATTATAAAATAAATACAAATAAAAAAATAAAAAGCACATGACCACTTGAAATAGTGTAAATGTTAAAGGTAAAGGAGTATAAATGTTAAAAGACTAATAGCTTAATCACACCAATACTACAATTTCACCATGGGATGAATGCCACAAAAGAGCAAACCAATGGATAAGTTCATTTTGGGACATTTCACCAGCTCAGAGCACTGACTTGATTTCTTTTATGTATTACATTATTGATGTCAGAGTTATAAAATCAATGTATAGGTGGCCCTACAGACCACTTTTGTTAAATTTAGGAGTAGCTAGTTAGTATCAACAGTCAGAAAATCAATTTCCTTCCATTCTGTTTCTCATTAGTGTATATATTTTGTTTTATTTTGTTTTTGTAGGATTAGCTAACCCATTGAGAAAGCAATTTAGATGGTCTATCCTTGCAAACACTATCAACTTCCCATCAAGCTCCTCCATGGAAAACAGGATTTTGCTACCAGATAAAAACAAAGCAACAACAATAAATGTTTTCCTTTTATAATTGTTGTTCCCATTAAATTAACCCAACAAAGACATCCATACACTGGCTAAAATAATGGGGTCATTTCCATCACAGATCACCAAAGAAGGGAGAGTACTTGGGCAGGAATTAGTTGTGAATGCAGGTATAGAAAGGATGTCAGTAAAAACTCAAAAATAATGGATATTTATCTCAACTGTATGGGTTCCTTATTGTGAAGCCTATCCTGTCTGTCAGCTAATAAATATGTATTAGATATCTGCAACATCCCAAAAGTAATTAAAAATTAAACAGATTTCTTTATCTCTTGGGCCTACAGTTCACTATAAAATCATAGTCATCAAAATTCATCCTTATTCACTTGGTTCTCTGATATATTCAATTCAACCTTATAAATATTTATAGCATGTTGCTTTCTAATGTTGAAAAGTTTACTGTCTTCTGTGAAGGATAACACAAGCGCATACACCTAGCTACCCAAATGAGCTCAATGTCATGAGACAAGCATGTGAAGATCTATGGTCAAAGAACAGGCAGTAATTCTATTTACCAGGAGGCAATATGCCAAAGTAAGCACCAAAGTAAGTCAGTGGATTTTTAAAAATTAATTGAGTGTATGTAAATATAAAGAGACTACATGTTGCTTACAAGATAGTAAAGTGATTTGATTTAAGATAGCAATGATAAGAAACATCTTCTGGTCATGATGGAGTATCTGACAGCAGACTACACCTTTCTCCTTAAGAAGTACAAAGTTGCACAAAATATATGAAACAATGTTTTCAGGTATTTAACAACAGGCAGTGTATAATTGGTAAGGAGAGTTCCATTATTCCTCATCTTTGTGCTTGGACACATTTTGCATACAGAAAAGTAGCCCCAACAAATTGAGAAGACAGACATCAGGGAGCTGTGGGGAAAAGGAGCTGTAGGCATTGTATAAAAACATCAGTATCATCATACAAAACAACCTATGAGAAAGGTCATGAAGGATAGATACTTGATTTCTCTCTGAGGTTATGAATGATACATCTGTATTTATTTGTTGAAACTGACCAAATTCTATACTTAAGATGGATGCATTTCATATTCTGTAAAACATAATTCATTTTGTATAAATCATGGTTATACAATCTGGCTCATCTTTTAGTGGGACCACTCTAGCTGCTCTGCCCAAATTTAATCGAGTGAGACACATGGAGGCAGGAAGAAACAACAACAGTCTATAGCAGCAAGTTGCATGAGAGATGACTCAACATGGATCACGGTGTGTTATCTTTGGACAGTTCTGGTTATATTTTTAATAGATTCATGGGCTACACTAATGAATTGGAAAAGGCATGTCAGACAGAGTCAAGAATGGTTCCAGGGGCTTTGGCCTGGACAAATAGAAGGGTGAAATTATATACTGATATACAGGGTAAAATATGGGTGAATTATATGAGAGAAAAAAAAACAGGAATTCAATTTTAGATGTTTTGGAAAAGTTGTTTGCAACCCCCCCCCCAAGTCTTATGTAGCTAGAGAGAGAACTTTTGGGGGGTCTGATCCCTGAGACACTCTTATGTTAAATAACTAGGAAGCTAAGAAGTCAAGCAAAGGAATTTATGTGTAATGGGGTATGATATATAATCCAGGATATTTCCCGGAATTCATGTTAATAATGTATCCAGTATTGCCCAAAGGCTAATCTCGCCCTATTTACAGGAATCTTAGACTTTGAAATATATTCCAATCTTTTCTATTAGCTGAAACATAGCAAATCTCTCCCCACCCACTAAAGCTATAAACCTAATTCTCCTGCAGCTAACGTTAGAATTTTAAAGAAGTCTTCCTTCTCTCAACTTCCATTCACACCTCAGTCCTCTCCAAACTGGTATCAGCTGTTAGTACTTTGAAGAATTCTCTCACCAAGGTCACCAGCAAAACAAAGGCCTTTAAATATAAAGTTTAGATTTTCCCAAAATCTGATCTGATCTTACTTGATGTCTCAGGAATATTTGATATCCTCTATTTCACACGACACTTTAATTTTCATGAATCACACACCTTCCTGTATTTCTCCCTACGATTCTGTCTTCTGATAATTTATTTTTGTGACTCATCTTACCTCTAAATGCTGGAATTCCTTAAAAGCTAGTTAAAAGCTAGTCATGGACTTTTTAACCAATTTACTTTTTAACCAACATTAAGCAATCTCATTCATGACAGGTGGAAAATTATGATAAAAATATAATGTATTTTCCATCTTGTCTGGGTTCAAGTCTTAGCTCTGACACCAGCTTTGCAATCATGACAAGAATTTAAGCTCTTTTTGTCTTAGTTTTCCCATCATTTTAAAATTGAAATTATAAGGACACTTATTTCCCTGGCTAGTGACAATTATTATGTTTAAGGCATTAATATACTGAATATAGCTTTAATTACCACATGTAAGCAAATGATCACATTTGGACTTCAATCATCTGGACTGTCTCTCACAAGAAACCTACACAAACAAAATTTTATTTATTTATTTTTAATTTTAACTGATATTTCTCAAAGATATCTCAAACACAACGTGTCTAAAACAGAAGTAATGACTGCTTCCCATAAGTCTTGTATTCTTACAGGTTTCCATATCATAGAAAATGGCCTTATGGTTCTGAAAACTAGGGGATCTCCTTGACACTGTCTTGACACCACAACATATAGCCAACCCATTCATATATGTATTTATTTTACTTAATAAGTTCCTTGCATCTGTCCCTTTTTTTCCAGGAAAGAAGTTCATTTTAATAGAAAGAAGTCCACTAATGAAAGAAGTTCACTTCTTTAATGGAAAGAAGTCCACTAGTCCATTTTAATCTATCTTTATTTCTACTCTCCTCTACTATAATAACTTCCTAAGTGTATAAAGCTGCATCTGTTCTTTCTCTTATTCTCCACTCTGCATCTGAACAATCCTTTGATGAAGCATAAAATGTTTCATTGGTTTATTATGACTTTGGAAAAGCCTAAATTCCTAGCATGGTTTACAAATCCCTCCAGGTTGATTTTTTTTTCATAATATTTCTTAAAATCCCTTCATCCTTTCTGTTTTTGTTCTTTCCTTGCTTCCAATAACTGCTTTCAAAACACTTACATATCCCGCACAAAGCATTTGTAGATGCTCTTTCCTCCTACCCTCCACTTACTTATTTTTTGCTCTACATTCAGTGTCTAGCTCAATAATAATTTTCTTAGTGAAGCCTTTCCTGGTCTCTACCTGTGACAAAAAAATGCAAATTTATGCACAGTTGTCAATCTACACTTCTCCTTATTCCACATATAATTGTGATAATTTTACATTTTTACATAACAATTTGGTTAATGAAAACTCCATGAGGGTAGAAACAGGGTCTGCATTAACTTATCACTGTAAGGCTCAGCATGATTGTTAACAGTTGGAAAATTGTCAATACATTTTTGTTGAATATACAATGGCTAGCAATGCTTACTTGTTTGTTGATTTTTTTTAGATTTATTTATTTATGCATACAAGAACTGGGGTACAGACCAGAGGTGCGGAGGGGGTGAGAGTGGGGAACAGAGTAGGCAGATTGACTGATATTCCCTGCTGAGGGGAGCAGCAGGCATGAAAAAAGAGGTCTACTGCACCATGTGGGTTGCCTCTTTGGCCTGGGATTGACCTTGTGCTTCAGTGGCTGGTGATAGCTTGAAAGTGCTGTCTTTAACCCCTGCACCACCAGGGAGGCCAAGCAATGCTTACTTGTATGAGAAACAATCAAATGATTTCCAGAGAGCTTTAACAGAAAATAAAATAAAACACTAATATATGGGTGTACTCATTAGCTAGAAAGCATTACTAAAGAACAATCATCTCAGATAAGATTGCCAAGGAACTATCAGCCTTTCCAGAAAACCAGTATCATTCCAGATACTTTCTTGGGAAAGTCAAAGAAGTAGAACTGTAATATGTTTGGTGATCTTTAGATGATTATGATGTCTGCAATCTTTTCTTTATAAGTATCACAAGATCAATTAATTTCACTAATGGGAGTTAGGTGGAGAACTATAGTCTAAAAGACTATGCAGGCATATTGGAGCCAATTGAAACACAAGATAGAATGGGCCCATTCATTAGGATGTTTCACTCCAGTAGACATTTTGGTCTGCAGACATCTGTAGGACATTCAGTATTTTCTCTATGCACTCTCTGCATGTGAACAAGGGTTTCGTAATAAGCAGAAAGCAAGAGATAGTGCTTTTATCAGTCTCAGGGATGATAATGCCTCAGCTTGTAGCTGATTAGAAGGAGATGCCAAGTAAGGGAAAATGGGGTAAACTGACAGCATTCCATCTTTTACCTGAGATAGCCATTACACCTCTGACTTCATTATATAGTTCAAATTAATGTTCAAAGTGAACAAAGTAAAGAGTTCAAGACAGTCAAAATCACATAATCCTAAGACTTTTTCTTGGCCCATAAAGGTACCTTATTAAATGATAAGCGAATCTGAAATCTATAGCATTTGGCCGATTAAAGATTTTTTTTAAAAAAAAGAGATGTATTTTGTCTACTTTAAAAAACAGTATTGTTTAAATGAATAAGAAAAATGCTTAACTAACACAGATTAGTTTATCTAATGTTTTATTTTATTTTTTGAAGATTATTCACTTATTTATTTATTTATACAAGCATTGGGTACAGTCAGAAGCGAGGGAGGGTGAGAGAATTCACCAGAGCCAGAGCGGGGAACAGAACAGGCAGACTGACAAAATACACGGCTGAGGGGAGCAGTGGGCATGGCAGGAGAGGTCTGTGCACCATGTGGGACCCTCGCACGGCAGCCAGGGATCTAACCAGTGCTGCAGAGGCTGCGGGCAGCTTTGTATCTAACGTTTTAAAAACAAGACAAGCCTAAAATGAAGTGGCTTATTCTAAGCCCCACATCACCAAACTGAGACCCAATTTTATTACATTAAAGTTCTCTCAGAAATGGAATCTTTTTTTTTTTAAGATTTATTTATTTATACAAGAACTGGGGTACAGGCCAGGCCCGCGCGAGGGTAAGAGGATTCACCAGAACCGAGCAGGGAACAGAACAGGCAGACTGATGAAATACACTGCTGAGGGGAGCAGTGGGAGAGACAGAAGAGGTCTGCTTCGCCATGTGGGATTCTTGCTGGCAAGTCGGGATCGACCCACGCTTCAGAGGCTATGTACAGCTTCACAGTGCGGCGCTCAACCACCTGCACCACCAGGGAGGCCCAGAAATGGAATCTTAAAACAATCAACCAGGATTTGTCTGATCAGCACTATATAGGTAATGTGTCTGAGAGATGCCTGTCATCCCCTAAAGTAAAGGAAGCTTACAATACCAACCCAAACCACTCTTTTTGCCTGGTATAACTTCTGTTTCCTTCTTGATGTAAAAGTCTTTCATTTTATAGAGTTCCTCAAAACTTCATTCTATCTGCTAAATTAGGTGGTACCTGATTCAAATCATTTTTTGCCTAAATAAATTCTTGCAAATTTTAATATCTTTGGTTTGTATTTTAGTACTAATAAAAGTCATTTGTAGCAGAAAGGAGAGCCATGACATTTGCATTGCATGAGTTAGAGGGGAATGGTTTTAGAATTTTGACTATGGGGGATATGACAAAAACCTTTAAAATTGAAAGCAGAGTTACTTGATCACATGTTGATAATGATGGCAAAGAGATATAATAGTGAGTTTAAATCATCTTGTGTAGAAGACAAGTAAGGTATAATTGCATTGAATAAACAACTTGGCATATTTTAATAAGCATGGGTAATAAAGTGATTACCTTGGATCATCTTTTTCATACTAAGTTACCTCAAATAAACACTTCTACTCCTCTCATTTTCTTATTTGTATTTTGACTTGTGTGAGAAATCTTATTGTATCATTTTAGAACCATATGAAGTTACTGTGTTCTAGAAATAATCACTTTGGCACAATAGATTCTTATAATCTTTATTCTAAATAATTGCAATCCTCCTACATACCCCTGCTGTTTTGAAATTACAGTGTTGCCTCTGTTCAGTCTCTGTAATCTTAGTTTCAAGAAAAAAATATTTCTCCAAATCCTTGTTGGGTTCTGCAGAATTGTTATTTGAACAATCTGTGTCACATTGCCTCACAATTCAAAGGATCTACATGAATAGCTCTATTATTATGTCTTCATACTGACTTCCTGCTATAGATATTGGTATGTATTATTTCAGCCCATATTTATAACTCTAAGTGGGTAAAAGGCAGTTGTACATTCTACTTTTTGTGATCTTACACTGTATATTCCACTCATATGAGTGAATGCTCTATGACCATTCAGAATTCAAGAACAGACTTTGTCCTTAAGAACAGGATGAAACTGAAACACATCTCTTCAGAATCACTGACTGAGATTAATTTGACAAATATCCATTAGACCAGCCAACAGCTTGCTCAGTTACCACTATTTGCTTTAATTTATTTAGCAAAAGACCCTGATATATCAAGTTAAATGCCTTTATCATTCATCAGTTCACGGACTGCGACACTGGATGAAGTGTCCCAGTCTATAGCCAGATTATCAATCTGTGGAAGGTGAACATTTGGGTAACTCATTTAACTGAGCAAGGTCTAAAGCTTCTAATATTTTAAGTTATTGGAGGCCATGCTTGAGCTATAATCTTCTCATTGTCAAATATCACAAACTTATAAACAGATATTTGTTTCCATGAACTCAGTGAGTTCTAAATAAATGTATTTTCCTCAGCAGTTTATTCCTGATTAGGTATTTATTCAGGTGCTCTTCATTCAATTATTATATTGTATATGCTTTGGTTTGTGCACAGAAATTATATTGTTTTGACAGCTCTATTATTTTTACTGGTTGGCTTGTAGTGATTTATTTTACAGTACATGAAGAATTTACTTTTTTAATTGGCTCTGCCTTTCTTTATGAATTTGTTTATGAGGCACTATAGCCGTTCAACATTTTAATGTTTCAATGTTTTCCACCAATTTGATAATCTTGTAAACAGCAGTGTTTCTGAAGGACCTCTAAGCAGTTTTGAATACGGAATTGAAAAGGAAATGGTAGTAAAATTTATTTCATCTTTAATACTTTCCTAAAAATGCCATGGTGGTATCACCTTTGACAATTTATAAAGGATGCAATGCTATTTGGGCTCAAGATAAAACTAAATATTAACAAAAAAAAATCTGATCAGAATAAGACATTTTAAATCCCTTTACATTTCATTAGAATCTGACAAAGGAATTACTATTAAAGAAGCAGAATGAGTTTTCTGCTCTTATTATTGCCATAGGAAATGCCTTAGTGTATCAAAGACCAAAGTTCTGAACTCAATATTTACTTTTATCTCAGAGTGCTTAACTCAGGAAAGTGGAAATGAACTAGCTTTTGACCATTGAGACAAAAATTTTAAGTTAAATAGTTACATAGGTTAGGACGGTTTTTAATTCCATTAATTTTTATGAACATTAAAGCAGCACTTAATCCATTAAAACATATTTTTTGTAAGCAAATCTATTGTAAAAGGGATATCTGAAATGTATCACAATCATAAAATAGGTGATTCAAGTATTTATCGACTACCATTTTGTTTTACAATAGCTGAACATAATCCAAGCAGGTGCTCATTTACTCATTTATTCATTCAGCAAATACTTAACAAATACTTTTGAAGTGAAAAATACCGTGGTAGTTTTAAGAGATTCAAAGGTGAATCAAAAGCAATATTTGTTTTCATTGTGTCTATGTATACATTAATAATGCAAGATGATATAGAAAACCATAAATGTGTTACTTTATGGTGGTATGGACAAAGAACCTTGGAAGTCCATTGGAAAGAGACAGAACTTCTAGGAACCAGGTTTAGAGATATTACATGAGGAACGAAGGGAGGGTAATCCAAGGGAAAGAAACACCCTGGATATATCCTAACTGATCTTTAACCCAAAGTACTTATGGTCCTCAGGTAAATTTCTAACCATGTGACCAGAAAGTATCTGCAGGAGAAAATGTAGCAATGCAGGTGAAGTACAAAGGGACTCTCTTGCTACTTGTATCTAAGTATCACTTGCCTTAAGCCCCACTTTGAACCAATTAAATCAAATCCTGTGGGGAAGAGACCTTGCTTAGGCATCATTTTAAAACTCTCCTAAGTGATTTAAGTAATAGTACTGAGCAAGACAAACTGCATCCATTGTAGCACATAATGCCAATTGGCCATGAAATGAAATAACTGAAGACCCACACATACAAGGGTCCTTCCCCCAGGGAGTCTTCTTTGGCCGTTAATAGCCATTCTTGTCTTTGGAAATTTGTTCTTAAACCACCAGCTATACTCTTTTTTCTTTCCTCCACTGATATTATACTGTTAATCTAATTTATTTATTCTCTCATACTGAAAATTTTATCACCAAGATGATATCATCAATGACTCTGGAGTCATTAATTCAATAATTCTTCTAGTCTCTGGTGAAAATATTTTGGTCTTCTGTTTACTTAATCAGCTCCCACTGTAAAAATTATTTAACTTCATTTTCCCACAAAATTCAATAGCCCTACTATTTTTACCTACTTATCTCATTTCTATCCTTCCTTCTCTTCATGTCCAGTTAAGATAGCACAATAAATAATTATAACCACTACTTAACACACATCATCAGCTCCCCTCTACCCTCTTTCCTTCTTATTATAACAAATTAACCTTCAATTAACTAAAAAGAAAAAAAAAACTTCATTCTTTATGATTGTACTCCAAAAGATAAACATCACTGGAGAAGATCTATATAACCGGTGATATTAGTGACATAATTCATGATCTTTTGCTCATCTGGGCGTCAACATTTGCCTTTTCTATTGTTTTTAATACCACTTTTTATCTGTAATATGTTTCTCTCATTCTCTGTAACCAATATTCATGAAATCAACATGCTTCTTGAAGCTTAAACATTCCCACCTCCCGGTCCACTTCAACATATAACCTTGCCTCATATTTTGTAGGTAAGTTTTATATTGGTTTCTATCACCTCTCTTCTCATCATCAATGATCACCCACTCTGTACCAGATATTTTTATTAGCATGAATATAATGACTCCAATTCCATTCCATTTTATCTCTCTTTTCAAAGTTAAACTCTTCAATGTTCTATAATCCCTTTAGTCCCATTCTCTCTTGAACCCAATACATTCAAGTTTTCACCAGTTACCTACACTTTGTTAAATCCAAGGATCAGATATCAGTTAGCATCTTATTGCAACTATCAGCAACATTTCTCAATCTCTGTCTCTTCTCCTTCTTAAAACACTTTTCATTTGGCTTCAAGGGCACTACACTAAGTTGTTTTTTCCCCCTTTCCTGAAATCACTGCTTCCTCTCAGTCTTCTCTGTTTGTTGGTGCTCATGTCTGACCTCAAAAACATGAAGGGCCCTACATCCAATCTTCAAACTTCTTTCTATCTGCATTCACATTCTCAGTGATCTCACTCACTTCTTGCCTTTAATTGCCATTATATGCCACTTTAAAAAATGTCTATTTTTAGCCTAGAAATTGCCTCTAAACTCTAGACTAAATCTGGCCACTCCTTATCTTCACCTAAATAACTAACAAATATTTCATGCTAAATAAGTGAAGATACAACCCTCACATTCTTTCTCCTCTGTATTCACAAGTCTTCCATGTGAGTAATAAAATCTCCATCCTTTAGTTGTTAATTCAAAACATATCAGTCGCCCTTGATATATTTCTTCCTCAGAATCCACATTCACTTCTTAGGTGATCTTACAGGTTCGACACTCAAAACATATACAGAATCTCATTACATACATCTTAAAATATAGCCAAATCATATTTTCATTAAATTCACTACTACCATCCCTACATCAAACTTGCATTCCTTCATTTCTTTAATTCATTAGTATTTCTAGTCCCAAAACTTTTCTATAGTTTCTAGTAACTTTTTGATTTTTATCTTGACTACTTCAGTATATTTTCAATATGGAATCAAAAGGGCTTCTGTGTATTTCAATATTTTTGAAATGAAGTATGGTATGAGGTACACATTCAATAAAAATTATAGAAATACACAACAGAAGTCAGCAAACGAGATCCACCATATTATCTCCTTGTCATCAGATCTAAAAGATGATTTTCATGTGACCACCATTCTCTTTTAGCCCCTATTCTTCCCCTATTCATACCATCCTCCATCAGAAGACATGCTTCCAAACGCAGATTGGAATCGTCCCTGCTATCTTCCCAAGAATATCAATCAGTGACACCCATTTTATATCTGCCAAGACTCCTTAAAGATCCCAATATCTTCTACATTTTTTCCACATTTTAATAACATTTTCTTAACCTCACATCTTCTAAATACTGTCCTAGTTCTGAAAGCTTCTCACCACACAACTTCCCCCTCTCCCTAATACATCCCTTATATTCCTTTGCCCTTTCTCTCCTCCCCTCCTTTTTTGACCTCAGAAGCCCCATTTCAATTATTAGTTTCCACTAGTTTTTAAATGATTTTTCTTTGTCAAATCATCAGTTATGTAAATATCCGATAGCTGTCTTTATTATTCTGACTTGCTCTATGACACATAATTTCCTCCAACTTCTTCCATTTTGCTATAATGACAATATTTCCTCTTCCCTTATGATTAATATTCCATCATGTGGATATAACACATCTTCTCAATCCAATCCTCTATAATTGGGCATTTAGCTTGTTTCCATCTCCTGGCTATTGTAAATAACGCTACAATAAATGCTGTAGGCCATATGTGTGTTTGATCTGCATCTCTCATATTAAAAGCAATGATGAACATTTTTCCTTGTACCTATTGGTCTTCTGGATATCCTCTTTGGTGAACTGAACATACAACATTCTTGAAAATACTGATTATATGCTACTTTTCATTTCTCATTCTCACTCATATTTTAAGTATCTCCACTCTTAATTCTGCTCCTCTAAACTTTACTAGATCCTTTCATCTGACTACCAATCAAGCCCCAGTGGTTTTCACTGTTTTACAAAGGGAGACTATAGAATAAAGAGGTTATGTGATCTACTTTTCACAAACCTGGATCCAGGTGTTGTGAAACCCAGGCTTTGTACCTAGGAAATTTATTTACAGAGCGTGATTGAAAAGTACACTGTCCATGGGCCTTCTTTGTGGCACAAGGGGTTAAGACATAGCACTATGAAGCTATCTGCAGCCACTGCAGCAGGAATTTGATCCCCAGCCAGGGAGCTACCCACATGGTGCAGCAGACCTCTCCTGACTCACCTGCTGCTCCCCTCAGCAGTGTATTTCAGTCATTCTGCCATTCTGTCCCCCACTCTGTCTTTGGTGAATCCTCTCACCCCCCCACACACACCTCTGACCTGTACCCCAGTTCTTATATGCATAAATAAATAAATCTCAAAAAAAATATACTGTACAACTTCTTCTCTTATTGATACATTTAATTTCTGAAACATTTTCAGTATACTTTACTGTACTTATCATACTATTTGATCTGTAAATGTTGTAGTTCATTGAAAATCAGTCCTGGATTCTCTTCTTCTCATCATTTCTGTACATCTTACTAAGTGAGTTTACCTCTGATGACTTACAATACTGTCATTTTCCAACATTTCAATATAAATGTTTTGCCTAGTACTCTCTTCTAAACTAACATAACGGTTTTACCTCACTTTCTCATAGTTTCTTAAATGTTTTCAAAATTGAATTTATGATTCCTGTCCAATGTTCAAATTTATTTTACCCTTAATGTACTGATCTCAATTATTTGCACATCAATTTACAAAATTCTCCAACTAGAGAAGTAGTATTTCATTGTCTCCTTCATATTTCTAACTTAATCTGGTAATGAATCCTCATGATTCTAATAAAAAAAAAATTCCCTATTTCCATTGTCATTATTCTAATCATCATCTCATTTGAGCACAAATAAAATATCTCACTATTTTTCTTACTTTTACTGTTACTTGCTGCCAAGTCATTACTTACATAGAACACTCACCTGTTTAAAACTGATTGATAATTGGGCCTTCCCTGGTGACACAGCAGTTGAGCACTGGGCTAAGAGGCTGCCTGCAGTCTCTGCAGCACCAGTTCATTACCCAGATGCCAGAGTGGGTCCCACCAAAAACAATAAATAAATAAATAATTGATTGATAATTCTCTATTTTCCTGTATATAAGATGCTTAAAATTCTTTATATGGTGAAAAAGTCTTTTTGAAAGTGTCTTTTTGAAAAAAAAAAGACTTTTTGAAAAAGTCTTTATATGGTGAAAAAGTCTTTACATCTGATCCATGCTAACCTCTCGGAACACATCTAGCCCCATTCTCTTCACTATATTTATTCCTATTCTATTAACCCATATTTACTGAAGATGTTATTCCTTGTTTAACTACTGTGTGTTCACTGAAATGCATAGTAAATGTAGAATATGGAGTAGAGATAAATCCAATTTTAACTGATGATCAGCTGTGATTTCCAAAGTTATAAATGATATTATATGCATTAAATTTCTTAAACAATATTAATCACTCTATAAAAGCAAAAAGGGTACCTATTCACTATATAACTTCTTAATTTAATAAATGTGCACTTCAAAATGGGCACATAAGGGAAATATACACAGAAAATACTGTAGTTCAATGTTTCCTTTATGCTTCATTTAATTACATACATTTGTGGTACAATTGCATGAAGAATTTGTTCTGATTTTAAAAGGTTATTAATATTTTAGTATTGAGGGAGAAGAGTGAGAAAATGACATTTCATCTTTAATGTAGGAATATATTCCATTGAGAATAATAATTGTATTTTTAATAGAAGGTATATGTCTACTAGATGTGGAAAACAAGCACCAAAGTTATACAAATTACAACTTAATTTCAAGAAAACAAGAATTACTCATATTTTCAGAAGTCATCAGCAGATTTTTGTCATAGAAATTCCTGACATAGAAATTCCTCTCGTGCACTACAATATAAGCTGTGAAGAATAAACATACACTAAGAAAGAGTTTTATTCACACTATGACAGTCTAGATCAGGATTAATGATCTCACTTTAAAGGATAATTTCCAAAGATATTTTTATTAAAGCAAACATGATTTACTGGGAAAATGTTTTAATACTAGATTTTTAATAATAAAAATGCATCCTAAATAATAGAGCAAATATTATAAAGAAAATTCCCTGAGGTTCAGAAAGGAAACCAGTAGGTTTACAGAAGATGATAAATAAAAGCCACCAAAGTAGTAATGTTTCTTTGCTCTCCTTCACCCCATTTGGTATGCAGGATATAAAATTGAAAGATAGAAAAGCATAATTTTAAAGTGACAGGTTTTTCAGATATCCATGTGGGATTACTGAATTTAAAAGGTAAAGGCAAATCAAAACTTTAAAATAGGTTGACAAATAATCCAATAAGCCAAAATGATTTCTAACAATGAATTAAAGTTTACATAGGCTATTATCTATAAAACGAAAAAGAAAATCTTGCCAAAGGTATGTTTTAAAAATAAAAGTAGTACATGGGCCTCCCTGGTGGCACAGCGGTTGAGCGCTGGGTTGCGAAGCTGCCTGCAGCCTCTGCAGCGCCGGTTCAATCCCCGGCTGCTCCCTGGCCACCGGCGGAGGGTCCCACATGGCGCGCAGACCTCTCCTGCTGCCCCCTGCTCCCCTCAGCAGTGTACTTCGGTCCTTCTGCCAGCTCTGCTCCCCGCTCTGGCTCTGGTGAATTCTCTCACCCTCCTGCGCTTCTGACTGTACCCAGTGCTTTAATAAATAAATAAATAAATAAATAAATAAATAAATAAATAAACAAACAAAAAATAAATAAATAAATAAGTAAATCTTTAAAAAATAAATAAATAAAATAAAAGTAGTACAAAGAGAAAAAATCCTTAGACATTTTCTGATAGAAGTTTAAGAAGGGCTTAGCAAAATAATAAAATATAAAATAATATTCTAGTCCCTATCGTTATTAAAACAAATCTCTATTAAAAAATCAGTAATAATACTAATAATAAAAAGTCTAAACATGTTTATGTTTAAAAAAAAAAGAAAGTAAAGACAATTTAATTAAGAGGGACTTCCCTGGTGGTGCAGGGGCTAAAGACAGCAGCGCTATCAAGCTATCATCAGTCACTGCAGCAGGAATTAACTCCCTGGCTGGCCAGGGAGCAACCAACATAGTGCAGCAGCAGACCTCTCCAGCCTCACCCACTGCTCCCCTCAGCAGTGTATTTCAATAGATCTGCCTGTTCTGCTCCCCTCTCTTGCTGGTGTCTCCTCTCACCCCCCTGCACCTCTAGCTTACACCCCAGTTCTTGCATGCATAAATAAATCTTTAAAAAAAGAGAGAAAATTTCATTAAGATCAAGGTATTATTTTACATTTACTTCTAACAACAGATCCTATATTTAATAACCTGATCTCTCACTCATTCATTCAATATATGTTTATTGACCTCTATCTATTACCAAAATACGCTAGGCGATAAGGCTGCAAAGATAAAATACAAACTCCATACTACAGGGATTCAGATTATAAAGGCTCAAGTAAATAAATGGATCCTGAGCTGGAACAAAAAGAAATGTTTAAAATATTGCAATAGTTATTTGCAGGATTAAAACTATTCCAGAGTTATCTGAGAAAAAGTTTGATGTTTTCTAAATGGAGAACACCTCTTGATTCCAAGAAAATGGATAGATATCAAAGCTATGAAAACCGCTTAATTATCAATGATTTTCCTACAGAATTCAAAAGAGACTGAGAAGAAAATTCAAAAGAGCGTTATCATTTCTATGGAACAAGTTACTAAGTAATTAAAATAGTAAACCTATATTATCTCATAATTTGAAGGGCCAGAAATTCCCTAAACTTCTTTCTTCTTTATAGATTTGACTCAAAATTTAGAATATCATTATCAAATCAGGTTCAGAAGTGGATGACTATCTTTAGATAAAATCCTTTAATTATAACTTTTTATATTTTCTCTCAATTTTTCCAATACAAAAAAAAAAAAAAAAGCTAGCTGATTCCAAGTACTCAGCTTATAATAGTGGGGTAGAAATAAGTAGATAAGAATATTTATTAATTGAGAGTCACAAAATAATCACTGGTCCTTACTAAATCTTAATTCCAGCCAGGCAAATGCTGGAAATTAACTGATTAGATCTTAAGACAAAGAGATATTCTCTATTGGCTTTTAGCTTCTGTTTCTTGCTTTTACCCTCTGAGTAAATTTTCCATTTTTGGGAAAGGTAGCACAAATACACAAATGGGTAATTTTCTCAGTCTGCTTCATACCAATAGAATTTTGAGGCCTCTGCCTCTTTCCATTTTGCTGTTTCTGCCCCATTCAACTCAAGCTAATAGTATTTATTCCAATATAATTTTCTCTTTTTTTTTAAGATTTATTTATTTATTCATACAAGAGCTCGGGTACAGGCCACAGGTGTGGGGAGTGAGAGGATTCACCAGAGACAGAGTGGGGAGCAGAACAGGCAGACTGACTGAAATACACTGCTGAGGGGAGCAGCAGGCAAGTCAGGAGAGATCTGCTGCACCATGTGGGTAGCTCCCTGGCCGGGGATCCAACCCGTGTTGCAGTGGCTGTGGATAGCGTCATAGGTTTCATCTTAACCTTGTGCCAGCAGAGAGGCCAATATAATGTTCTGAAAATGTTTATGAACTTCCTATTAATATCACCAACATTCACCCTCATTAAATGAAAGTCACACCCACAAATCTTTCCATGATAAACATTTTGCCTTTTTGAGGCTATATTGTTTACATCAGAAATTCTGTAAGTCGGAAAATCTGGCTTCATCTGGAAGATTTTCTGGAAGTGCCCTGGCTTTGAACTTTGCTCAGAAATCACTTATTTTTTTAAAGATTTATTTTATTTACACATACAAGAGCTAGGGTATAGGCCAGAGGTGTGGGGTGTGAGGTAAGAGCATTCACCAGAGACAGAGTATGGAACAGAACAGGCAGATCTACTGAAATACACTGCTGAGGGGAGCAGTGGGTGAGGCAGGAGAAGTCTGCTGTGCCACGTGGGTCAGCTCCCTGGCAGGGTATGGAACTCCTGCTTCAGTGGCTGCTGATAATTTCATAGTGCTGAGACTTAACCCCTTGTGCCACCAGAGAAGCCCAAATCACTTTTTAATTTTAGCATTTTTTGCATCTAGAAATTCTGAGAAATTTCAAATATCCATAAAGTCCTATATTTTAAACTGTTTTCCCCTCAATTTCTCTCTCTCCTCTCACATTTCACTGCAAACAGCAAGAATAAATCATACTTCCCTCTAGCCCTCTAGCACCTGGCTTATAAATACCCTTAATTATATCAACACATTCACTGGTTACTTCCCATATTACTGTAGACAACAGTGATGCTAAGCTTTCTGCACTAGATAACAAGTATCCTTCTTCCACCAATTCTTAAAAACATGTTATTTTTGAACTCTTACCAGCAGTATCCTCAGAGTCCATATTTCCACAATCTGCTCAGTACAATTGAGACTTTGTCTAACATCCTCATCAAGTTCCTTACTGATTTCACTCCCTGCTTAGATCCAAAGCTATGCCTATATTCTTTTGTATTTGTTAAGGTAGCTTCTTACTTTCAGATGCAATAATATACATCATTCATCCATTCTTATAAGAACACCAAAATAATGTCTTAAGGCAAAAAACTTTTTTTTTTTTAATTCAGTTTCCATGGGTTAGTAATCTGGGCATGAGGAAATCTTTCATCAAATTAAAAGAGTGTCTCACAAAACTATGAAAGGGTATTAGACGTAGTAATAGTCCTCTCAAATCACTTATGGAGGAGGCTTTACTTCCAGAAATCCTGAGGTAGATATGGAAGGTTTCAGCTATTTGTGGTGTTTAGCCAGAAGCTATAATTCCTTATCACGTTTCCCCCCAATAGGGTAATTGACAGCATGACAGTTGGTTGACAAGTGAGGAAGAAAGCAAAACATGATGATGGAAATCACAGTCTCTATAACACACTTTCAAAGTGGCCTCCCACCATACCTGCCATACTCTATTCATTAAAAGCAATTCAAGACCTGGCCCCCCTGGTGGTACAGGCGGTTGAGTGCCACACTGTGAAGCTGTCCGCAGCCTCCGCAGTGCAGGTTCGATCCCGGCCGGTCAGCGAGAATCCCACATGGAGCGGCAGAGCTCTCCTGTCATGCCCGCTGCTCCCCTCAGCAGTGTATTTCATCAGTCTGCCTGTTCTGTTCCCCGCTCTGTCTCAGGTGAATCTTCTCACCCTCCCGCACATCTGGCCTGTACCCTGTTTCTTGTATAAAAATAAATAAATCTTAAAAAAAAAAAAGCAATTCAGGGCCTCCCTACTGGCACAAGGGGTTAAGGCGCAACCTATGAAGTTATCAGCAGCCTCTGCAGCACGAGTTCGATCCACCAGCCAGCCAGGGAGCAACCCACATTGAGCAGCAGACCTCTCCTATCTCGCCTGCTGCTCCTCTCAGCAGTGTACTTTGGTCAATCTGCCTGTTCTGTTCCCCACTCTGTCTCTGGTGAATCCTTAGGCCTGTACCCCAGCTCTTGTATGCATAAATAAACAAATCTTTTCAAAAAAAGCAATTCAGTAAATTCAGTTCACACTCAAATTTGGGAGAGTCTACAGGGGCATGGGAAACTGAATGTGGAAATCTTTGGCAACCATTTTAGAGGCAACTGACTAGACATGTAAATAGTAAGTTGGTTTAACTTTATTTGCTAGAAAATAAAAGAATCCATACAAACTAGGTCTGCATGCTAAGAATAATAATGAGTTTTCAAAGATTTCTAGGTCTTAGTCTATAGAACTTGTGAATGTTACTTTAAATGGTAAAGTGGATAAAGATTAGAGATGAATAATGTTTGCAAATCAACTAATCTTAAAACAGGAAGACAACCCTTGATTACCTGGGCAGGCCTACTGTACACAAAAAGTTACTATGATTCCATTGGTCTGTGTGTCTGTTCTTGTTCCAATACCATGCAGTTTGATGATTATGGCGTTGTAGTATAGTTTGAAGTCTGGGAGTGTGATGCCTCCATTCCCTTCTTTTTTTTTTTTTTCAGGAGAGCTTTGGCTATTTGGGGGTATTGGTGATTCCATATGAATTTCATCAATAATTGTTCTATTTCTTTGCAGAATGACATTGAAATTTTTATTGGAATAGCATTGAATCTGTATATTGCTTTTGGTAGGATGGCCATTTTAATAAAGCTTATTCTTCCAATCCATGAGCAGGGGATGTCTTTCCATTTCTTTGTGTCTTTTTCTATTTCTTTTAACAGTGTTTTATAGTTTTCTTTGTATAGGTCCTGTACCTCTTTTGTTAGATTTATTCCCAAGTATTTGATTTTTTTTTGTTTCGATAATAAAAGGGATTTTTTTTTTTTTGATTTCTTCTTCTTCAGATTTATTGTTTGTGTATAGGAAGTCTACTGACCTTTGCATGTTGATTTTGTATCCTGCCACTTTACTGAACTGATGAGTTGAATTAGTTTTTCTGTGGAGTTTTGGGGTTCTCTATGTATATTATCATATCATCTGCAAATAGTGATAGTTTGACTTCTTCTTTTCCTATTTGGATTCCTTGGATGTCTTTCTCTTGTCTTATTGCTCTGGCTAGGACATCCAGTATTATATTGAAAATCAGTGGTGAAAGTGGACATCCTTGTCTTGTTCCAGATCTTAATGGAAATGCTTTCAGCTTTTCACCATTGAGAATGGTACTGACTGTTGGCTTGTCATATATGGCCTTCATGATGTTGAGGTATGTTCCTTGTATCCCAAGAATTTCAAGGGCTTCTATCATGAATGGGTGTCGCACTTTGTCGGAAGCTTTCTCGGCATCTATTGATAGTATCATACAGTTTTTATATTTCTTTTTGTTTATGTGTTGGATAAAGTTAATTGATTTTCAGATGTTGAACCATCTTTGTGTCCCTGGCATGAATCCTACTTGGTCATGGTGAATTATCTTATGGATACATAGTTGGATTCTGATAGCTAAAATTTTATTGAGGATTTTTGCATCAGTGTTCATTAGTGAGATGGGCCTATAGGTTTTTTTTTTTTTTTTTTTTTTTTTCGTGTGTGTTGTTCTTGTTCGGTTTGGTATTAGTGTAATGTTGGCTTCATAGAACATGTTTGGTATTATCCCTTCCTTCTCAATTTTTTGGAAGAGTTTGTGAAGGACAGGCACTAATTCCTTTCTGAATGTTTGGTAGAATTCATTTGTAAATCCATCAGGTCCTGGGCTTTTGTTTTGGGGAAGGTTTTTGATTACCATTTCAATTTTGCTGCTTGTAATTGGTCTGTTTAGGAGTTCCATTTCTTCTTTATCTAGCTTTGGGTGATTGTAGAGTTGTAGGAATTTGTCCATCTCCTCTAGATTGTTGAACTTGTTTCCATATAACTGTTCATAGTAGTTTCTGATTATCTTTTGATTTCTGCTGTGTCCATTGTGATTTCTCCTCTGTCATTTGTGATCCTGTTTATTTGTGCTTCCTCCCTTTTTTTCTTTGTGAGCCTGGCTAGGGGTTTGTTTATTTTATTTATTTTTTCGAAGAACCAGCTCTTCGTTTCATTGATCTTTTGGATTGTTATCATAGTTTCAATTTCATTTATTTCTGCTTTGTTTTTTATTATTTCTTCTCTTCTACTGGTTTTTTTTTGGGGGGGGTTGTTGTTCTTTTTTTAGTTCTTTGAGCTTCGAGATTAGGTTGTTTCCTTGAGTTCTTTCTTGGTTCTTGTTGTGAGCCTCTATTGCTATATATTTTCCTCTTATTACTGCTTTTGCTGCATCCCAAACATTTAGGAAACTGGTATCCTCCTTGTCATTCAATTCAAAGAATTTTTTAATTTCTTTTTTGATCTCCTCATCAGTCCAGTGGTCTTCCAGTAGTGTGGGTTTCAATCTCCATGAGGTAGGAGAGTTCCTTGCCTTCTTTTTATGGTTTCTTTCTAGTTTGATGCCTTCATGGTCAGAAAAGATGCTTGGTATGATTTCAGTCTTGGTGTATCTATTGACGTTTGTCTTGTGTCCCAGTATGTGATCGATCCTGGAGAACGATCCGTGTGCGCTTGAGAAAAATGTGTACTCAGATTTTTTGGGGGGTTAGTGTTCTATAGATGTCTGTTAAGCCCAAGCACTCTAGATCCTTATTTAGAGCTTTAGTTTCTTTACTTATTTTTTGTCTCATTGATCTATCCATTGTTGATAGTGGTGTGTTGAAGTCTCCTACTATGAATTTGTTTTCTCTGATGTATGTTTTCAAAGATGACAACAGTTGTCTGATATATTTTGGTGCTCCCTCGTATGGTGAATATATGTTAATGAGTGTTATTTCTTCTTGAAGTATTATCCCCTTGATCATAATGTAGTGACCGATGGGGTCTCTTTTTACCTTTTTGAGTTTGAAATCTGTTTTATCTGATATAAGTATAGCTGTTCCTGCTTTCTTTTTTGGTCCATTTGCTTGTAGGATTGTTTTCCATCCTTTAACTTTGAGTCTATTTTTATCTTTTGTAGCTAAATGAGTTTCCTGGAGACAGCAAAAGGTTGGGTTTTGTTTCTTAATCCAGCCTGAGACTCATGTGTCTTTTTATTGAAGAGTTCAGTCCTTTTACATTTAGAGTTAATATTGATATGTTAGCATCTTTATTTCCCATTGTGTTTGTGTTTCTTTCATTGTATTTATTTATTCTTTTAATAACTTTTTTTTGGCCTTCTTTTGTTGTTATTCATCCCTCTGAGGTTCTGGCTTTAGTACTCCTTATAGTATTTTTTGGAGTGGGGGTTTAGTCGTAATGAAATTCCAGAGTTTCTGTTTGTCTGGGAAGGTCCTTTTTCTTTCTTTATAGAGGAAGGAAAGCTTTGCAGGATAGAGTATTCTTGGTTGGCATCTGTTGTCTTGAAGTCTGTTGACTATGTCCCTCCACTCTCTCCTTGTCCGTAGTGCTTCTTCAGAGAATTCTGATGTCAGTCTGATTGGTTTTCCTTTGTATGTTATCTGTTTCTTCTCTCTTGTCAGCTTCATTATTTTTTCCTTGTCTTGCTGTATTTTTCCTTTCATCATGGAAGTTTGGTGTTCTTCTTGCTTCTTGTGTATCAATTTTCAGCTCCTTCTTCATGTTTGGGAAGTTCTCTTCAATTATTTCCTTGAATATTATCTCTGTTCCTAGGTCTCTCTACCCTTCTTCTAGGATTCCTATAACTCTTATATTTCCTTTCCTCATGGAGTCATATAGTTCCCAAAGTCTTTCTTCAGTGTTTTTCATGCGTACTTCTCTTTCCTTTTCTGTTTTTTTTTAAAGATTTATTTATTTATTTATACAAACACTTGGATACAGTCAGAAGCACGGGAGGGTGAGAGAATTCACCAGAGCCAGAGCAGAGAGCAGAGCAGGCAGAAGGACAAAAGTACACTGTTGAGGAGAGCAGCAGGTGGCAGGAGAGGTCTGCGTGCCATGTGGGACCCTCATCCAGTGGCCAGGGAGCAGCCGGGGATCAAACCAGCACTGCAGAGGCTGCGGGCAGCTTCGCAACCCAGTGCTCAACCTCTGTGCCAAAGGGGAGGCCCTCCTTTTCTGTTTTGGTTCTTTTTATTTCTGTGTCTTTGAGAGTACTTATTCCTTCTCTCATTTCCTCTATTCTGTTATCACTGCTTTTCCCAGCATTCTTTAGCTCTTCTGTTAATCCTTTGATCTCCTGCATTTCTTTCATTTCCCTCTTTAGGGACTCAATTTCATTCTTCTGAATGTTGTTTTCCTTAATGACTTCCATCAGTTTTTTCATCATGGCAATTTTAAATTATTTTTCTGGAAGGCTCAGAAGTTCTTCCAACTCACCATAGTTGCAAGCTGGTGGGGTTTTTTTTGTGTGTGTTGTTTTTTTTTTTGTGTGTGTGTGTGTGTGTGTGGTTTTTTTTTTTTTTTTTGTGGTGTGTCTTTTTTCTGAGGCATTGCTACTTTGCTTGTAGTTTTTCTTTTCCCTGCTGCCTGTCGTCTAATTTGCCTTATGAGTTGGGACACTGTGCCGCTGGTACTGCCGGCATCTTTTTGGTTTGTTCTTTTGGGAGTTTCAGAAACTGGCAATCCAAAGGAGTCAAAAACTGTTGTGCCAGAAATCTAGTGAGGCAGTGGTACTTTGAGTATGTTAATGGTCACTGTCACAGAGTATCTCCTCCTTCTGCGTTTAGTTACAAAAGTGCGTCTTGAATTCCCACAGACTTCCCTGGAGGTGGGGCAGCTGGAATGCACTCTGGGTTCGAAATCTCTGGCTCCTCCTCTGGGCTCCGACTTCCTGCCAGGTGGGACCAGGCTTGTGGGGGCCTTTAGCTCACCTCTGACTGCACAGGGAACCTTCTCCCTCTGGCTCCACGGAGAGCCTTCTGCTAGATTATAGCAGTCTTTATTGAAGAAAGGTCCCTGTTCTAAAATGGAGCTTTTTAGACAGGCACCCTCTCCCGCACAGTGGATCTGCCCTGGCCGTGGGTGCCCAGACCCCTTCTGGGCTCAGACTGCTGGCCAGAAAGGGCCAGGTTTGGGCAAACTTCCCAGCTCACCTCTGACTCCTCTGGGAGCCTTCTGCCAGTTTCAAGCAGGCTTTACTGAAGAAAGGTCCCTGTTCTAAAATGGCGATATGGAGACAGGCACACTATCCTGTGTGCTGGATCTGCCCCGGCTGTAGGTGCTCCTCCCGCTCTGGGCTTAGACTGCTGGCCAGAAGGGGCCTGGCGTGGGTGAACTTGCAGCTCACCACTGGCTCCTCAGGGAGACTTCTGCAGGTTTCAAGCAGTCTTTACTAAAGAAAGGTCCCTGTTCTACGGAGTGTTGGTGAATTTTTTTCTGGTCGCTAGGTGGTGCCAGAGATCTCTCCTAGTGTCCTCGGGGAGCTGTTTTTTTTTTTTTCTTTTTTACCCCGTGGGTCGGGGGAACAGAGTGGGAGTGGTGGGGAGAACCTCAACGGCTTTGGGGTTCTGTGTCTGCCTTGTGCCCCACGTCGTGGGGATCCCATGCCCGGAATTTCATGCCCCGGGTCTCAGTTCCAAAGCCCTTAGGTCCAGGACACGGGCTGTAGCCCAGTTCAGTGTCCGCAGAAATGGCGCCTTTTGCACCCCGCTCCCGTGTCCCGGCGCCTGGTTTCTGATTACTCAGTGAGGGACATTGACCTCAGTGAGGGCCCCGTGCATCTCCCCGCAAGCCTAGGTCACTGGCATGGGGACCTGGGCAGCCACGCTCCGCGTGTCCTTTTCCAGTGCACCGCTTCTCCACGCAAGCTTCACGACCGGCCCGGGGCTGTGTGCAGGTCTCCGGGAGTCTCTGTTTTTCTCTAATGGCGCCCGGAGCCTTTTGCTCACCTCCCGGCGAATCCTGCAGGGTTCTCCACAGTTCCAGTTCTCAGGGTGCAGTGGCTGAAATAGTTCCTTTCCACTCATTGTCCCGCTTGATGCGGAGTTTGTTCTTGTTGGTGGTTTTAGTTGTTTTGTTTTTTCCTCCTTCCTTTTGGTGTTTGAGTACCGACTTTGTGGGTGGGGGAGGGTAGCAGTGTTCTGAGCTTTCCTCCCTCTGGTCCTCTTTTATGGCCACTTTCTTCTTCGGGTGGTTTGCTGGAGTCGCCCGTGTATCTTCTGTGTCCCAGTTCTCACCGGGACCTGCCGCTTTTCCTCCCTATTTACTTTTTTTGGATGGGAGATCTTACTCGCAGCGTTTCCTCACCACCATGTTGATCCGCTTGAATCTGGATATCCCAACTTAGCATTTTAAATACTCATAGAAAACCTGGGCATTCTATGTGAACATCATCAGAAAATTGGCAGCAATAACATGCCATGAGCTGCATGTGCATAGAGCAATGCAAACAGCAAAAAAGCAGAACATTGTACTAGACAGGATATTGATCAAAGTTAAAACTTACACGTATGCCCTCATATACATCTATAAACACACAAATACACATGTAAAGTAGCTATTTATGCCATTGTTTAACTGAGTTCAAATGATAGGATTCTGGACCAGATACATACGTTTAACTGTAAATATCAGTAAATAGCTATAGGAGATTTAACTGTGTGTGTGTGTATACATATGTATGTATTTGTATGTGTGTGAAATATATGATCAAAAGTCATATAGTAGGTTACCATCTGTTTTAGTGAGTTCAGGCTGCTGTAACAAAGTACTATAGGATGAATGGTTCACAAACAACAGAAATTTATTTCTCACAGTTCTGGAGGCTATAAGTCTGATAACTGGGTACTGGAATTCAAGCTATCAGCTTCTCTTCATATTTTCCTATGATAGAAAGTGAGAGATTCTCCAGGGTCCTTTATATAAGGCCACTAATCTCATTCATGAAGTCTTCACCCTTGTAACCCCATTTTCTCCCTAAATATTCACCTACTAATACTAACACATTGACGGGATTTCAACATATGAATTTTTTTTGGGGGGTGACAGGTGGCACACAAGATTCATTCTATTGGATCATCACAATATATAAGGATTTAAACATCATTTTCTCTCCCCCTGATTCAACTATAGAATGGTGGAAAATAAATTTTCCAAATTTCAAAGTATTCAGAAATAAAGTTTGGAATATTTCCTCAATTATAACAATAGTACTTCTATAGTTCTGCAATTTATTTTGCTATGGATATTGAATAAGTGCAGGAAACACTTCATAGCTAAGTGGTGACAGTGTCAATTATCCTTCACATGAGTTAAATTCTTTTCTGTGCCTACTGCGAATTTGCACATTAAAGCTGGAGTCAGAAGAGTGGTATGAGAACACGTAAGGGACAGTAAAATGAATTTTGCCCTTAAAATTTTTGATGGAAAAGAAAGGGAAATTTAATCAGCCACTTTACATTTACATTATTGATTACCAGCAGGATTTTGACTGTCATGGGTAAATGTCAGGAACACTAATTAGATTATTGCACAATTTGTGTGGAAATTAACAGCAGACATCATTGCATATAAAATGCAAACTCAGAAGAAAGGACTTTTATTCTCTTAAGTCTTTTCTTTACTCATAAGGCTGCTTTCTTTCTCTATATCTTTTATATCTGTAGGATGATTGGATCAAACTGTGCATTGTTCAGAATACAGATTGGTGCTGGGATGTTCTGCAAATTTAAGTATGCAGACAGTGTGACTTGGATTCCTGATATACCAAAGGTCTGCATAGCCACGTGGAAAGATTAATTACAGCTCACATCAATTTTGGCCTCTAGATGTCATGTAAAGAACATAACATCAGAGAGGAAGCTGCAGAATTTTTATCATGACCATCTGAAAAACAGCATGAGTGGGAGGGAAAAAAAAAGGATTCCCGTATTCTTTTATAGGGTGTACAATATTTTACTAGCAGGCAAAGGCAAATAGGCTGAACATTATATCTTAGAAGTACTGTTATGAAATGCTCACTCACTTCAATTAGTCAAATCTTAGGATTACAAGAAGAGAAATGTATTCCATATGACCAGGCTCTAAGAATGAAATTGAAATTGATACTGTGGATATGATTCAGAGCATTCAATGCACTGTAGCAATTAATATTCTCTTGCATACTATGAGGAAAAAAAAAAACAGGGAAAAATAGGAACTGAGATTTCTAGGCATTTCTATGATCCTTTTTTGAAAGTAAAATAAATAATAAATAGAAAAGGAGCAGATTTGAATGAATCACAATTAAATTGTTCTATTTGTCTAATTACAGTCTTTTAGCGTGAGACCAGACAAACGGTATGGACTTCAATTTTTGTGCAAGCTGCTTCATGGCAGGAAAATAAAATATGTTTCAACCTGGTTATTAAAACTGAGCAAAAAAGGGAACTAGACAAATCATAAAAAAAAAAAAATCCATGGCTAAAATTGTACAATATGTATTAGAAAAAGAGGCCTTATCTATTTGTCCCTATGTTTCTTACAATCTTCAGTTAATTCATCACAGTGTAGCTTCCTAGATATTTAAGGACAATGGGAAATGTCCACATGCCCTCCTCTTGTTTCCATTTGCTGCCTTAGAGTGCAGTGGACTGCAAACAACAAGCCATTTAAATGCCTCCCGAGGAGAATAGATATGCCGGCAGTAGGCAAGCTTGCTGTAAGATGAGTAAGGAAATACAAAGCAGACAGACAGTGAGGATAGGGAAATCATGCAGAAGAACCAAAGGGAAGGAAGAGGAGCAGAATATAAGAAAATGAGAGTCTGCTTAAACCCATGTATGGTAATAAGCTCAGACACTGGAAAAACTTCACAGTAGAAACTGAAACAGTACATCTGATTTCAGAAGCAGAACAGTGGAATAATGAATAGTGTCAAACCTTTTGGTCCTTAAAACTAGGTTTAGATTCATCCTCAGGAAAACTCTGGTGATTGAAAAAAAGTACTGGATTCCCCTTGAGTAGCTAAAGTTGAATTTTGGTTTGTTTGTTTTTTTGTTCCCTGAAGCTGCCAAAATAGAGGAATAAGTTCAGAGTAATTGCTGAACTGGATCTCATAATCCTAGTCTTATTTGTGCATCTAAATCAAGCAGCTTTTTAACCAAAGATTATATTGTTATCATTTATAAAATTAAATTATTCTTTTACTCTAAATAAAAAAAACATATTTTTCCAAATCATCATATTAACTTCAAGCACTGCTTAAGCCATAGGCAAAACATTATTGATTATCTCTTCCAATGCTGAGTATTTTGAAGATTTCCAATAGTGGAAAGAATCTTAAAGGGGATTACCAGGTTGAAATTGCTAGTGTAAAGGACCTACGGGTGTTTTGATGGTGGGTAAGGTGTAGTACCATGCATCTGAGGAAATGTGAAATGCATTGGAGAGAGAGAGAGATGGGGGAGGGGGAGGGGGGAGAGAGAGTGAGAGAGATTACTACCAAGTTGAAATCAAAGAGTTATTGCTTACCAAACCCTGGGTACCTGCAGTTTAAAGGTAAATGTGGGAAAGATTCTTCTTGAAAATGGCATCTGTCACTCAATTTATGACCAAAATTTGCCCCAACATATCACTAAACATGCATGAGAACATGCAACACAAAAGATAAAACTTCTAATAGCATAGACCAGAATTCTTGGTCAATCTCTTTAAAATCCACAGGAATTTCCATAAACAAAGATTTGTAGGAACTGGTATAGTGTATACATTTAGAATGCACATCTATCCATTAAGTGTCCAAGGGAAGCCAACTAGAATGTTGCCTAATTAGAAGCAGAGGAAAGACTTTTTGTCTACCTTCTTCACCCACTGGATCAGCAACTCCAGTCCTATAAAGACTCTAGGTTAGCCAGGTAATTAGCCACATGACCTACATCTCCATAAAAAATGTCTGTGTCCTTCTAGAAAGCCACTTTCTTTGTATGCCTCTGTGTCCCAATCAATATTTGCATTGGAGGGGGCATCAGTGGTAGCATAGGGGTGAAGTCTCAGGGCTATCACCACTGCATCCTGAGTTCAATCCCCAGCCAGGGAGCAACTCACATGGTACAGCCAATCTCTCCTGCCTCTCCCACTGCTCCCCTAAGCAGTGTATTTCAATCAATCCACCTATTCTGCTCCCTACTCTGTCTCTGGTGAATCCTCTGACCTCGCCCCCCAACACCTCTGACCTACACCCCAGCTCTTATATGCATAAATAAAAAATAAGTCTTAAAAAATTATTTGTATTAGACTATTGAGTCCACTCTACTATTTATTTTGTTTTTGTTTGTCATTCATGACAAGAAACAATTCCCATGTCAAAGCTCATCCCAATTGTCTATTCTTTTGCAAGCACTGAGAACCACTGAGAAAGAGGAATGCTAAAGAGAAGGGGGTGAGAGGGGAAGGGGGCAGGGAAGGATGAAGAGAGTGGGCGAGAGTGAGGAAGAGAAAGCACTTCTTTAAAATAAACACTCAGAGGGCCTCCCTGGTGGCGCAGCGGTTGAGCGCTGGGTTGCGAAGCTGCCCGCGGCCTCTTGCAGCGCGCCGGTTCGATCCCGGCTGCTACCCGGCCACCAGAGGAGGGTCCCACATGGCGCACAGACCTCTCCTGCCGCCGGCTGGCTCTGGCTCTGGTGAATTCTCTCACCCTCCCGCGCTTCTCACTGTACCCAGTGATTGTATAAATAAATAAATAAATAAATCTTTAAAAAATAAATAAATAAAATAAATAAAATAAAAATAAAAACATTATAAAATAAACACTCAGAAAGTTACTAGATACATGCGAAGTCCTTGGTGCTCAGAGGACAGAGGGACAGAGGAAACGTTCGAGGAAAAGAATAAAAGAAAGACCTAGGATCAATAAAACAAAATAGACTCTCTTTTCCCATCTTCATGTTCTATTTCAATCTTACTTGCTTGGGGATAAAAAAGTCATTTTCTGTTCTCTGTAGTTTATTTTGTGTTCAGTGAAGTATGTAAGTATGCTTCTTAACTCTTATAAATAATAGTGCATGTACCGAATGCAGGGAGAACAGTGACTTGGAGGAAAGTAAGACTATACCCTTTATCAATAATTTCATTTTCCAAGTTTTTTTTAATCATAAATGAAGTACTAGAGAGAAATGTGACATCTAAAGGTAACAATAGATATTCTTAAATCAGTGCAATGCTAGACACTTTGTAAGGTGATATAGACAACAGATCTAACATATAAAAACATGTTTAACTTCATGTATAAAAGATATAAGCATTATGTTCTGATTATCATAAAAATCCCAAAGTCAGTTTTGATCCTATTTGAAAGGTATGGTAGTAAATATAAAGGAATTGAGTAACACGTAGAAGCCCATAGAACTTGAAAATGACTGATTTAATCTCATTGCCTGCAAATTCACATGATCTTCCCAAGTCTCTCATGTTTCAAATTGTATTAGTCAGTTTCCATCCTCAGTGAACAAATACACTGATATTGGCAGAATCCCTTCGAAATATTCCTCTGTAATCAAATACCCTGATCTCTTAATTGACCTATGGAACTAGTAAACTAGATAAAATCACAAAATATTCCTTGCTTTTAATTTTAAGCTACTGTCCTTTTAACTGTAAATCTTAGGTTTTGGTTCACTCCAACAAAGCAAAATTAATAGAATACATGAAACGAATGAGTGTTGAGATAGAATATGTTCTGGGGACATAGGATGAAGATGTGGGTACAAAGTCCCTGACCTTCACGCTAGCATTTTGTTACTCAAAATGTTTTCTACTAAGTTGTACTGTAGGTGCTCAAATCAACCCTGACAACATCTTCATCTCTGACTTTCAGTCTCCAAAACTGTGAGAAATTAAATTTCTGTGGTTACGTTAATATTAATTGGGTAATATTATGATACCCCTAGCAGGTTGCCAATATTTTTTTAAAGAAGGAAAAAAAAGGAGAGAAGTGAATATAATATACTCATATCTTAATTTTTATTTCTAAAAATGACTGGTTTACTATGAAACTATAGAGTAACTGCTTTATAGAGTAACTGCTTTAGGAATTTAAGATAATTAAATGTATGCTTGCAGAAAACACACTATATTGATATTAAAACTTAAAATATTTTGACTATATTCCAACAAATAATCTAAGTCACTTCCTGTTTTGTTCTGTTCATTTACACCCAGCACATGATAGCATCACACATTACCCTATATTTGTCACTGCATTTTGTCCTGGAAATGAGAAATGGTAATTTATGTTTCACATGTGATTCTGATAACAGGTCCTACAGATGGACTTATACTTGTTTCTTTACTTGCCTGACGTGATATCAGGTGTTCTTAGGAACATCAGGTCACTTTACTGATGCCTGAATTATGACTTATAATAAATTCACTTTAGAAATATGGGGAAGAAATACTCATTCTCAAACAAGAAACATTAGTTTTCAAAATAAAAACATATATATATATATATATATATATATATATATTGCAGACATAGAAATCATATTTGACTTGTTAGTGGGCAAACTGAGCGGCACCCCGGAGCCCCCAAAGTTGCACACACTAAAGGGATTCTGGGCCTTCCTGTTGGCACAAGCAGTTAAACACAGCATTGTGAGATGATCTGCAGCATCTGTAGCATGAGTTCTATCCCTGGCCAGCCAGGGAGCTGCCCACATGGCACAACAGACCTCTCCTGTCCCGCCCATTGCTTCCTTCAGCAGTGTAT
The DNA here is from genome assembly GCF_014898055.3 of Talpa occidentalis. NCBI lineage: Eukaryota > Metazoa > Chordata > Mammalia > Eulipotyphla > Talpidae > Talpa > Talpa occidentalis. Next base: position 72,085,322 of record NW_023604295.1, on the reverse strand, counting down.
TTCAGTCAGTCTGCCTGCTGTTTCCTACTCTGTTTCTGGTGGGTCCTCTCACCCCTCAAACCTCTGGCCTGTACCCCAGCTCTCAAAAAAAAATTAAAAAATGAAGGAATTTTGCCATTTGCCACATAAAGACAAAGCATAGACAGAGTATAAAATATTTAGTGGAATGATTGTGCATAGAAAGGGGAGAAGAGAAAGGATGCAGATTCCCAATGAAATGTCCAAAGTTACCCAGTCCCTTGTGAATAACTGCCCAGGTGAACAGGTTTGGCATGAAGTGGGACCACTGAGATAAAAAAGTTTGCCAAAAATAAGGCACCTTCTAGTGGGGAACTGTAAAAAAGGGGTAAAAGGAGCCAGGTGAGTCTAGGAAGAAAGAGCATAATCAAATTACTAATCAAGACAAAGGTTGCCATTGTCAACATCCATAGGGGTTGACCCATGAGTCTCTTTCAAGTGTCTTAACATGTCTCCAACTCCAAATATCTCCTCCAACTCCCCCAACGTTACAGTGTAAGTTCAAAACTGAGAAGCGAGGGAGTCCTTCTTTTCCTCATGTCTCTCTCCAAGTATCTCCCATTTCTGAGCCTCTTCTGTGTCTCAAGTTTCCCCTCACCACTCAGTTAGGTGGGGCAGGGTACATGGAAACTTCTTTTTTTATGGAGATTCTTCTGTTAAAACTTAATTATCAGAGCAGTCACTCTTCTATTGCAAAGTACTGCTAATGCCTGACTACATAACAGCTACAAAATACATTTATCAGTTTTTTTTTTTTTCTTATCATAACATTTTCTTTCCTGCAGTAGAGTTTAGGGCACCCTCAACTTATTCTATGCTCACTGCTTATGGACATTAACTGTCAGCAAAATGGCTTTAGAAAGACTATATTACATAGATTCCTCCCTTGTGAATATTATGCTCACCTACCCACATCACCCAGATGCCCACATTTCTGATCAAATGGGTATATGTCAAGAAAAAACTACCCAGAACATGAAAAATGTCATGTACGTATAAAGTTGGGCCTTCACACTTTTGTCTACATCAGAATCACTAGAAAGTCTGGTTATATCACAGATGGGTCTTTGTGATTCAGTATATCTGGGTTTGGGTTCAAGAATGTACATTTCTAGCAAAGTTCCCACATAATGCTGATACTGTTGCTCTAGGACCTACACTCTGAGAACCATATAGGGAATTAATCTTGTTGGTCATGATAGAAGCATGCTACACAATATTTCAAGAGGTCCATCAGTAATTCTTTCCAGCTCACATACTGAATAACTGGAAAAAGTAAATATCGTTCTTAAAATTGGGAAATATTAAATTCAAACTTCTATTTCTGAATTTCTTAAAGATGAGAATTTTAGTCTCTAAGGATATATTTTTCTTTTACTATGGCTCAATTATATGTTGTTCAAATGTAATTACTAATTTTTTTCTTAACTAAGGAATGACAGGGAAATAAGACCTCAATAGTATTTTTTTAAGATTAGCTATTGTAAACAGACCATGTGTTTTGTTTTGTTTTTCCTCAACAACAGATGCTGGTCAGGCTTACCCAATACTTTACAGGCATTCATCCAATTCTTAAGCAAAATGAGTGCAAGAAATTATCGCGATAGGTCTAGAATGTATGTCGAATGACAAGTTCTCTCCTTCACAACTGATAAATTCCAAAGATAAATACATTAGATCTCCACTCAGCCCCTCTCTGGACAGGATCATAATAGTAATTCCCATCTCATAGTATTTTTACTGGGGATTTATCATCATTACATGTGATTATATGCATACATACTCAATGTTCTTTCTGTAAGCATTAATCAGTCTCAAGAAGACTTCTTTATAACACAGTTTTACTCCTCTTTCTGAAGAATAATTTTTCCAGAGTTCTGAATAGCTCAATTCTTATCTCAAAACAATAATGGTCATGCCATCATTACTACTACTTAATGCAAATCGAAAGTGCTGCAATTTAAACCTCTTCTCTGTCATTTTACTATCACTACATACACATACATACACATACAGCATTATTAGCTACCATCTATATAAGCTTTCATAAACTTAGTAAGCGATTTTAAACATCCATGAACATATAATTTTCCAAATAGATTCAATGATTTTAGTTTTCTTTTTAAAATCCTTTCCAACTAAACAAATCCCATTATTTCTTGCCCACCCCCACCCCTGTGGATGTTATACGTCAATTTTCATTTTCTATGTCTTGCTGGAAATGTTTGTTAGTAATAAAAAGACTACTAAAGAAGCATCATTAAAATGTAAAAAAGTAAAATTTCCTATAACAATTAATATTGTTGTGCATAGAGTATTTCTAACTTTTTAATATGTAAACTCCCAAATCTTAGTGGCTTAACATAATGGTGTATATTCCTCTCATATAATAGTACAATACTGGTGTTCTTTGCAGAATATGGATTTCCATAGAGTAATTTAAGGATCCCAACTGCTTCTACTTAGTAACTCTATCGTTCCACAGAGCAGCAATAATTCAGGACATCTTAAAATTCCCAAATGCGCCTCCCTGGTGGCACAGCGGTTGAGCGCTGGGTTGCGAAGCTGCCCGCAGCCTCTGCTGTTGGATCCCGGCCATCAGGTGAGGGTCCCACATGGCCCACAGACCTCTCCTGCCACCTGCTGCTCCCCTCAGCAGTGTACTTTGTCAGTCTGCCTGCTCTGCTCTCCGCTCTGACTCTGGTGAATTCTCTCACCCTCCCAGGCTTCTGACTGTACCCAGTGCTTGTATAAAAAAAATAAATCTTAAAAAATTAATAATAAAATAAAATTCCCAAATCCTTTCAGTGGGTCCATGAGGTAAAATAAATTTTGCAATAATATTAAATTAGTATTATTTTAATACCAATTAAATTAATAACTTTTATTCTCAACAAAGCAAATGAACAATTATATTTTCCACAGAGGCAAAAGACAAAGGCTCTAGGAAATTTATCCCTTTCTTGTCATTTGCCCCAAAGCTACAATTCTATGGCTCAGAAAGAGGAGCACAAATCTTCAGTGGATAGATAACTGTCTCTTCCACAATTTCTAATAGCAACAGTCATTAGTCTCTTTAAAAGGTATTTAAATTATGTGAAAGAATGTGCTTTGGTGACATTCACCATCCCTTGTTCCTATAATTTTTATAAATTAGATTAGCTATTCTTTATTCAGGTACATAAGCCTCTTTCAAGGGCAACATAAGCAGGGATCTCCCTAGTGATACAAGAGGCTAAGCACAGCACTGTGAAGCTATCCCCAGCCTCTGCAGCACAAGTTCAATTCACTGCCAGGCCAGAGAGCTACCCACATGGCACAGCAGACCTCTCCTGACTCATCCACTGCTCCCCTCAGGAGTGTATTTCAGTCACTCTGCCCTGTTCTGCTCCCCATTCTGTCTCTGGTGAATCCTCTCACTCCCCACACCTCTGGCCTGTACCCCAGTTCTTGTATGCATAAATAAATAAATATTTAAAAAAAGAGCAACATATGCAAGTCCAACAAATACAACTACTAGAAGACTGGAATTTGTAAAAATTAATACAGGCATGAAGTAGTTGAATATATCAGATTATGTAGGGGTCACTGTGAAAAGTTGCACAGGGTATACATTAAATAACTGACATCTGAAGATCTCCTGGGATTTGAAGTCCGGCTAGCTCCTTTTAACAAATCATTCATCCTGGCTCTGACTGTTTCCCTCCCCAAAAAATAATAGGTACTTTTTTTCGTTTCCTGGTTCTATCTGATGCTGTACTTTTTGAATAATTTGCACAAAGGTGCCACTTAGACCAATATCAATCCTACGAACTCTGTGAAGACAGTCATTTAATGTTTTCATTGTCACATACCCAGGTCTTAAGTAGGCCCTGATGTACAATAAAAACTCAATATGTATTTGTTGAATAATACAAAAGCATTGAAGCATGGATCAGTATATAACGAGAAAGATGTTGATAATAGCATTATTTAGTAATCTGTACTTGACACTAAACCAGTCAATTATCAATGCCTTAGATATAGAAAGTATGCTGATTAAATTTTCAGGTGACCCAAATATGAAAGGATTTGCTTAATGCAATTGATGACATTATCAAGATTCAAAAATAAAAATGGCAGGATAAATGATGGGCTCAAACTAACACAAATCAATTTAACCTAAATAAGTATCTTACGAGTAGGCACAAAGAATCAATTTTTTAATTATATGCTAGAAAAGTTTGACAAAAGTAGCTTATATGAAAAATGCCTCAAGGTTTTTTGTCCTTTAAAATTTTGAACCAAATTAATTATATGACTCAGGGCTAAAAGAGTAAATGATTAATGAAAATAAGGTGTCCAAACTTAAAAATACAGTAGATTAACAAACATTGGATTTGTCAGTCAGCTTTTAAGTATTGTGTCAGTTATGGATGCCATATTAGCTTGCATTTATAGATATATGGTTTGTCCTGATGAAATTTTGACCTACAGGGAGAATGAAAGGGAAAAAAAAAAACCAAGTAATACTTCCTTCATACTTATCTTCAAATATTTGAAGGACATTACTGTCTTCCAAAAGGTGTCTAGCCTTAATTTGAATTTCTTTAAATAGCAGCCTAGAATTTGTATTGGGAATGTATAGTGATGTATCCCACATCTCAATATAGGGAAAAAATCCAATAATTACAAGAGTGAGAATTGTTACCTTTATCAGGGAATTTTGAAGACCACTTTCTTAGACAAGATTCATCCTACATGGTGAATTTAGTATAAAGTAGTGGCAATAATAAGTAGAAAATCAGATGAAATTCATCACTTTAATCATTTATTGCTCAAGAAAAATGTTTTTGGATTAGTCATACAAACCATTGAACTCCCATCTCACCTAATGTCAGGAGTTACAAATACAAACACAGTTGCATTTACTGATTTTTCTCCTAGGATATTAAAATTCTTATATTAACTGTTGAAGTGTGCTCTTGGGCCACCCATCTGCTACTTCTTTCTCCTACTTGCCCATCAATTCTTACCATTAAATTCTATAAATTAATATCTTAATGATGTTATTTCATTTACAGAAAAGGTATTTCATCAAGAATTACATCAAGGTCCTCCCCATTGGCACAGTGGTTGAGCGCTGGGCTGCAAAGCTGCCTGCAGCCTCTGCAGCACTGGTTCAATCCCCAGCCACCAGTGAGGGTCCCACATGACACGCAGACCTCTCCTGCCTCCCGCTGCTCCCCTCAGCAGTGTACTTCCTCACTCTGCCTGTTCTGCTCCCCGCTCTGGCTCTGGTGAATTCCCTCACCCTCCCGCACTTCTGACTGTACCCAGTGCTTGTATAAATAAATAAATAAATAAATAAATAAATAAATCTTTAAAAAAAAAAGAATTACATCAAAAAGACACATTCATTAAAGAATCTTTATCAATAGCAATATCGAAGTTAACTTGTTCAGAGAACTCCACAAAATTGAGATGATTCCCCTTTCTTTACTTATAATAATTATCCCATGCCAAAACAATTTCTAAAATTAATAATAGTATTACTGAATTTGTTTCCTATACTGGAAGGTATTTTCTTTCTGCTTTTGCTTTTTTTTTTTTTTAAGATTTATTTATTTATTTATACAAGCACTGGATACAGTAAGAAGCGCAGGAGGGTGAGAAAATTCACCGGAGCCAGAGCGGAGAGCAGAACAGGCAGAATGATGAAATACACTGCTGAGGGGAGCAGCGGGCATGGCAGGAGAGGTCTGCACGCCACGTGGGACCCTCACTGGTGGCTGGGGATCGAACCGGGGCTGCAGAGGCTGCGGGCAGCTTCACAGCCCAGCGCTCAACCGCTGCACCACCAGGGGAGGCGCTGCTTTATTATTTTTACTCAAAGTCCACATATTAGGTTTCACAAAAGGTCAGAGAGCACAATGAAATGATGGGGAGAAAAGTGGATTGTAATTATCCAGTTCATGTAAGCTATATATCTACATCTACATACAATTATCAAATTTATTGAAAATACTAGAAACGGCACATAGACTATTTTTCACGTCAAACTTTAGTGAATACAGTGAAAATTAAACTGTTTTAAAAAACTAGTTTCAAAGAAACTTTCAAATGGCAAAAGTAGAACTACAGAACAGAACTAATCTCATGCTCCAAATACCAAGTCAAGGTAAGAATCCCTAACAAATATTTCATTCAGCAATGGGTAAGTCATAGTTATCAGGCAGTAACGTGTCTGATGAAAAAGGATAATCTGAGTCTAGAGATTCATTCAATATGGATTTTTTTGGACTGAAATATGAATCATTAAATCAGCCTCCCACTGAAATTCAACAACCAAGTGAAAATACCCATTTCTCTCTTGACATTGCTATATATGGAATTTGAAACAGAAAGCATGAAGAACAGGTGGAAAGAGTTCTAAATTATAGTAGGTTAAGTTAGGAGCAATTTACAAATTTCTTTTGTCAATAATGAATCACTCTTTTTCTCTTTTATGCAGTGTAGCAGCAAGTAGTTTTATACTCAGTCTGACACTGCAAAATTATTATGACTTTCAGGTCCAGGCGTTTTAGTCTACAGAATGTTTGGTTAAACTCCCTTGCTTTTCCAACAATACCTTTCATAAAGTATACACTCAAAACATAATTATAACTGACAAAATATTTGTGGGAACTTTTTATTATGTCCTAAAGGCACTGAATATTCTATTTAATTCTTTGGTCAGAAACCAATAAAGCTTATTCACATAACATAATGAGACATGGATAAGGATAAATAAATTGATCTTACCAATACATATAAATAGTTCTAACTCATTAATTTATATAAAAAAAAAGTAAAATACAGCATCTTGTTTCACCTAAATTAAAGGCATTCGGAAAGAGTTTTAATAGTTATGAAGAAAAACATAATAACCTTCACTGAAATTAAAGATACATTAGACCTTTGACTCAACAATATCATCTCTATAAAAGGATCTCAAAGAAACAATAACAAAAAGATATGAAAAAGAATATATTCAAGGTTATTTGTTGAAAGACTGTTTCATATTAGAAAAAAAGTAGAACTAATCTAAATATCCAATAATATTGTATTGTTTAATAAATTATGGTATGCTCCACAAAGTGGAATATCTGATATTATGAAAATAAATAAGGATATTTTTATATATTACCACAGAGTATTCTCAGATTTATCATTTCATTGAAACAAAAAGCAATGTAGAACAGAAGTGAGTATATTAGATTATATTTTATCTAAGGAAAAAAATGTGACTATATATGCCTACATGTTTATATTTGACAAACAAACATTAGAATGAAAAGCCAAGACATTATTTTAAAATGCCCATAGATAGAGCTAGAGTATAAACATGAAGGGCAAATGAATAGGAGCTATCATATTAAATACACATGTTTAAAAAGAAATCTTGGAAAATAAAATATATATATATGAAATAAAATTGTGTAAATTGTTGGTGGCATAACTATCCTAAGAGTAGACATTTCAAGAATTTTTAATATAGTAATTTAATGATACCATACATGATAAGAAGCATACCAAAAGGAAAGAGATAAAGAAAAATCTTATACTTATATCCATAGTCATATTGTTGGGAATATTATCATGGCAAACATTTTTTTTCCCACAGGTCCACTACCTATTTCCTGCAACTTACAACCACTGATTTATTCTCTATGAGTTCATTTTTGACTCAGTAGTATTTCATTGTATATGGATGGATAGACAAAGAGAGGTAGACAGATCAGAGATATGTGCTTCTTTATCCATTTGTCCATTAATGTACACTTAGATTGTTTCCATATCTTGTTTATTGTAAAAAAATGTTGAAGTGAGCATGGGGTCACATAAATATTTATGTGCTACAGCTAATTTGAAAAGTCCAATTAGTGTTTTCATTTTCTTTGGATGAATACCTAGAAGTGAAATTTCTGTAGCATATGGTAGTTTTACTTTCAATTTGTTTTAATTAAGGTAACATTGGTTTACAACACTGTATATCATTCAGAAGTAAAGGATCACACCTTTTCATATGTATGTCATCACATCACGCCCACCACCAAGGCCCTGATAGTCTACCTCCATAGTCCATTGGGCCCCCTCCCAACTTTGCTTTCTATACTCCTCCTCCGCTACTGTTAGCCTTAGTTTTACATTCAGATTTACAGAATTTGTTTTGATTTGATTTTATCTTACCCTTTGCTTTGTTTCTCTATATTAAATATATGGGTGAAACCATCTGCTATTTGTATTTCTCTTTCTAATTTTGCATAGCACAATCCCTTCTAGGTCATCCACATTGTTGCAAATGTCCAGAGTTCTATACTTTCATATATCTAATTAGTATTTCATTGTATGTATGTATGTATGTTTGTATGTATCATCTATATATATCCACCTATCTACCTATCTATCCCACATACCTTCATACCACATCTTCCTAGCACATTCATCAGTCCTTGGGTACCTAGGTTGCTTCCATAACTGGGCTATTTTAAGTACTGTTGTGATTTGATCCATTCAAATTAATATTTTTTGCATTCTTTAGGTAGATATGTAGTAGTGGAAAATATAGGCAAAACAATTCATTGGTGTTGACTATAGAGCTGTATTTGGGCACTCAACTCCAATGGCAAGAGAAACAAAATACAAAATAAACAAATGGGACTACATTAAGCTAAAAAGCTACTGCACAATGAAAGAAACTAATATTAAAATGAAAAGACACCTGACTGGGAGAAAATATTTGCACATCCTGCATCTGAAAAGAGGCTAATACCAAGGTCTACAAAGAACACATAACTCAATAAATAGAAAACAAAAAATAAATTAAAAAAGGGCAAAAGCACTAACTAGACACTTCCCCAAAGAAATCTTACAGATGACCAATAGGCATATGAAAAAATGTTCATCACTTACCATAAGGGAACTGTAAATCAAATCAACCATGAGATGCAATCAAGCACCTGTTAGAATGTCCTGTATGCTATTTTCAGATTCTTTAGGAAGGTACCTACTGTTTCCATAGCAGATACACATATTTACTTTCACACCAATAGAGCATTGGATTCCCCTACTTTCACATCCTCACCAACATTTTTATTCCTTGTCTTCTTGATGATAAGCATTCTAACAGGTATGAGGTGATTTCTCATTGTGGTTGTTATTTGTATTTTCCTGATGATTAGTGATGATGAGCAGCATTTTACATATCTGCTGGGCATCTGTATGTATTGGAGACTTTTGTATATTTGTGGTATAAAGCAGATGAGCAATTATGTGATATCCTCATTCTATCATTTCCAGCATTATTAAGAATTTAGTATTCTCAGTTTGGCAGGAAGGAGATTTAAATTAAAGTCAGAATTAAATAAAAATTCAGCAGTTTTGAATTGTAACTGAATCAATTGAATTCATTATATATTTCAATTTTTAAAATTGTAATCCTATTTGCACTCGGTAATAAAGCCTAAAACTAATGCCCACAGCTACATATGAGGGTCCCTTTAAAAAATATGTTCCAGTTATGAAACTGGATATGTATGAAGTTAAGCCTAGAGTTCCTCACTCTTGGCAAAGAGGACATCAAAGACTAATCTAGTCATACCAAAATGAGTTTTAAGTCAATTTGAGAATGATAAAAAAAGGAAAATCACTGTAATGGAAGAAACACATCGGGCCTCCCCGGTGGCGCAGCGGTTGAGCGCTGGGTTGCGAAGCTGCCCGCAGCCTCTGCGACGCCGGTTCGATCCCCGGCTGCTCCCCGGCCACCAGAGGAGGGTCCCACATGGCGCGCAGACCTGTCCTGCCGCCCGCTGCTCCCCTCAGCAGTGTACTTCGGTCCTTCTGCCTGCTCTGCTCCCCGCTCTGGCTCTGGTGAATTCTCTCACCCTCCCGCGCTTCTGACTGTACCCAGTGCATGTATAAACAAAAAACAAACAAATAAATAAAACATGCCCCTATTAAAAAAAAATAAATAAAAAAAAAAAGAAACACATCAAGTTTATTTAAACTAATGAATTCATATTTACATGCACCCACCCACACACACACACACACACACCCCTATTTGGTGTCCATTAAAGCCTTTCAATTATCTCCCTATTTTAAAAACTGGTAAAAAGGGACAAAATATTTATCTTGCCTATTCTACATAAATATATCAAATAGTAACCAAATGCTATATGATGAGTATTTGTATTTATGGAAGCAATCCAATTAACAAATGAAAAGGGAATTAAAAGAGTCTCCATTTTGTAGCCCTTGAAATATGAATAAATGATGATATTAGTTATATATGGCCACTAAATAAGTGACAAAACCTTGTGTTTTGTAATAAAAGACATATCACAACTAATTAAGACAATTTAACAAAAATATCACAACTGAATTCAAACAAACTTTCAAATTCAACTGTGAATTAACACAGAAAACAGGGGATAGAAGATATTGTAAGTTAAAATATACAATGGAGATTCAATCCACTACAGCTAGACTTGGCAAATACTAAAGAAAAAAAAAAGACTATGTTTTAACACACAAACATCTAAGAAAAAAATAGATGGGGAGAAAACCTCTATAATAAGAGAGATTAACAAGACATTTTGTATCAAATGTATTATTTAGATATTTAGTAAATCAGACTTATAAGAGATAGATATACTGAAATACCTATTAAATGCTATACATGTGTATATATCATTCTAACCAGGACGATCTTAGCGTGAGATTAGGTCAGGCACACAAGAAGCAGAATTAGAGACAAGGAGTCATGGGTCCATTTTGTTATGTTAGTACATCCACTGCCACCCACGGAGAGCAGATCGAAAGTGGGGAGTGCAGATGAGATTTCATGCAAAGTCCCAAATAAGCTAGCTTTAACATAATCCTGCAATAGAAGTCAGGAACATAACTTAAGTCTTTCAGATTTCCAGAACCCAAATATAGAAGTTGTTCTTCCATTCTTCACATATATCTGTTGAAAGTCACCCAAGCCTTAATAAGTTCCCAAGAAGACTATTATCTCAGAGATGAAAGCTGGGAGGAAAAAGTACACAAATAGGGAACTGAGCAACTACTTTATATGTTACAAGGACTACATGTGAATCAGTATCAGTTAACAGTTGATAGTTTTGAGCCCATGTTATCATTGGTAGAAACATGCATTTTCATTTTATCGTTCTATGTATTTTAGAAATGTTTAAATCCCTCCCCAAAGATTGAAAAAAATGAAATTCATTCAACAACCAAAGAAACTAATTTCAAGGTATTTACCTGATGTTCCTTGGTTTATGTCTTTTTCTTCACCAGTTCACCTTCCCTTTGTCTCCATGTCTGTGTATCACAAGTGCCTTCTCCTCTCTCTTAACAACAGACATTGAATTGAGGCATATGCTATATCACGATGATATTTCATTTTAAGATCTTTAAGTAAATTACATTTGCAAAGATTCTATTTCCTAATAAGACCACATTCACAGATATGGGGGATTTAATTCACTGTTAAATCCACTACAGGATGTGTAAAGGAAAGGGAATGATTTAAATGAACTTGTCATAAAAAAGGAGGAGCAGAATCTTCAAGGATTACCATCTCACTTCACTAGGTTTTTGGACACCGTCCTTTGGCTATCTAGTGGCTACTAACCCTTCATCATCTCCTGTACAGTCTGTTTACTTAGACCTGCCAAGTTTATTTTGTGGAAGCTGACTCATAGTCTAGAATAAGACAGCCTGTAAATCACCTCCTCCTGGAAGCCAGAAAGGCAGCACAGGACAGAGGCTGCACATTTATTTAATGCAGCATCCCCTATTTGATCATAAGACCAAGGGGAGAAAACAGGGCTTCTACCAAACTCATTAACTCTTTCTGTTCTTTCTCTTCTTCCCACTGGTGATGGGGTATGAAAATTGCCAGCATATTATTTATTTCTCCTGTATCCCATACTTTACAGAAATGAAAATCATAGGCACAAAAAAGTATATTTTTTAAGGTGCTCTGAGCTCAGTGAGGCTAACCTTTTATATATTCAAAAAGTCAATAAGGAAATTAAAAAAAAATCCCTCCCCCAGCTAATTTGCCTGGTTTAAAAGCCTAATATATAGTGCTGGCATATTCTTTCGGGGAATGTAAAAAAATAAATAAATAAATATTTTCTGGGTATCTCTCTTGGTTTATTTCTGTAATAAATAGCATTACTCATAACTGTAGCATTACTCATAACTTTCATTCACTACTACCCTAATCCTGTCTAGCCCACCAAAGATATGGATACTGAGACTCATATGCTAACAATCTTGTATTCAATATTTTCCGCTATCAACTTAAAAATAAGAGACATGAGAGAAGCAACCAGAAGATGATGAATACTAAGAAAAACAAACACAGAAATGAAAATAAAGTAGAACATTTGTGAGGCCAGGAAATTCCAAGTTCCTGGCAATGTCTCCTCCTAGCCATCTTGCCTACGTCCTCTCCTTTCTTCTTCTTCCTCCTATCTGGAGTGCTGCTTCCAGCATGTTTTCTTTCATCCCTGCTCCCGCAGGCCAAGGCCCTTCTGTAAGACCTTCCCCATGCAAAATCTGACCAGCCTTCCTGCGACACAGTTTTCCAGCTACTCAGAACTAATGCTGACATCTCTTGTCTGGGGCCTGTTCTTTCCCCCACTACATGCTCAGCAAGCACCTAATTTTCTTTATCTGCACTTTAATAACTGTATCTCAAAACTCTACTGTGACTTCAACTTAAAGGACCATTGGTTGTGGGACTCTGCAAGTATGAATTTGGAAAAAGCTGATTGTCACACACAGAAGAGTCCCTTACATGCCTTTCCCCAACAAAAGCAAAAAAGTTTGACTTGTGTAGGTGGAATGGCACGGGGGTGGGTGGGAAGCTATTGTTTAATTCCGTGTACATGCCTGAACAACTTTCTCGCACATGTTCAGCTTTAATCAGAAGATTTCTGCACAGCCTCAGAACCTAACCTTGGCCTCTAGCAAGCAGTGCTCACTGTGCCTTATCCTGTAAAATCAGTGAACGCTCGGGTGCACATATGCACAGTAGCTGACTTTACAAAATGGGTAGAAATGGCTCTCCAGGGCCAAAGCTTGCCCTTTGTTTAAGACTGGATTAGATCCATGCTACAGTTGATTTTTTTTTCTTTAAAATTACAAATGTGTAATATTAGTTCCATTGTCTATAATACATCAACTAGATTTTTTTAAATTTAATGGTAGAAGACGCTTAGTGGTACAGGAAAGCATTCATAACCTTTCACGAATTCTCCCTAGTTAGTCTGTACATAAATTTTATATGATGTTATAAGAAAACCTCCACTCATTGGACCTCCCTGGTAGCACAAGGGTTAAAATCTCAGTGCTATCAAGCTATTGCCAGCCCTTGGCATGAGTTTCATCCCTGGACAAGGAGCTAACCCACCTGGCACAGAAGACCTCTCCTGTCTTGCCTGCTATTACCCTCAGTAGTATAAATCAGGATATCCACCTGTTCTGCTCCCCACTCTGTCTCTGGTGAATCCTCTCACCTACCCATCCCTCCCCAACACCTCTGGCTGATACCCCAGTTCTTGTATGCATAAATAAATATAAATATTAAAAATATGTTAAAAAAAAAAAGAAAACCTTCACTCATCTTCCAAAAAGGACTTGAGAGAGTTTAGACTGAAAACATAAGATAACAGAAAGGAGAAGAACCCAGTCAATACTGCAAGTAGAGGTTTTTGTTTTTGCTTTTGTTTTTGTTTTTTTTTTTTTTTCTGGGCTAACTTATGTGACCCAGTTGTCAAAGGTAAGTAAATAAACTTTCTTCAGGTTAGTGTGGACATGATCATTCTCTTTAGTTGAATTCATAATCTTAGTTATCTTAGTTTCCCTTCCCACCCCCAACTCCAAGTTTGTTATTTATTTCTCTCTTGGGAAGTTATAACTTCTGCTGAGGCTGGTTACTTCAACAGTCTATCCTGAGTTTAATTTTAATCACATGGCCTTTTCAGCTCTGAATACGCAACACAATTCTGATTTAAATCTTTTTTAAATATCCCTTTACTGCTATTCAAATTTAATTATTGTAAGAACAGTACCGCTATATTAAAATATAATCACCTTACTCCTTTTGGCTTCATGACAATGTTCATAAAGTGCTTAATATTCATGTAACATGCTACCTCACCCTGTAATATCACTATATTTATGGAAAGAAATTGTAATCCTCTTTACTGGCTCAGGTTAATTCCAATAAAATATTAAATCCATTTTCTAATCTAAATGAGTTCATTAGGAGAGGCATGGTACTGAGAATACCAAACTCTCTACAGAGTTCAGCTTCATTACATTTCCGCTCTGTGCGTTTCCAGAGCTGTTGTACTACATTTATGAGGATTTATCTGTACTGTTCCAAAAACATTCATCCTAATTCTACTCCTTCTGTGCATGCTAATCATGAATATGTTAAGTGGAAATACTAAGCTTGTAGCCAATCTCATCCCCAGATGGGTTCAAGTTATGATTACAGAAGCAAATTTGCCATAAGCACTCTTAGAACACTGCCAGTAAGGAGGAAATGAAGGTTTGGAGCTATGTAAAAAAAAAAAAAAAAAAAAAAAAGAGACAGTTGGAATGTTATAGAAATAGGGAAAAGAGGGTATTTCTAGATCACTCTGTCTAAGAAAGAGCTTCAAGAATATCTAAATAGATGTGTCCAAAAAATTTAAATAAATACAGGGATTAAATCATTAGTTTTAACTGTTTGGAGTCTTCAAAAGTCCATAATACAAAGTTGAACTCCACATTATTCAGCTCATTACATCTAGCAAAGCTTTACTCCATTAAGTTCTCCATTTGAAAGAAATAATGGACCTTTTAGGACAGGAAGATGGGACCAATCTGGGATGTTCAGGTAGTGAATAATTATACAATCCCCAACTGTTTGCCCATGGAGTGCTTTGTCCTGTTTTTCACAGATACCTAGCGGTTTCTTCTTTTTTTCCCCCTTGGAGGTGAAAGACAAAAGTAATAGGAAATTCCATTTACATATCACGTAGAATAAACTTATTAAGTATCTTTCAGTCATCTCCCATGTATTAGTATTTGCATTGACCTCTTTGTAAAACCATTTTAATCTTCATTTGACATACTTAGTAAAACAAAAGATTTCTCAAATAGACATGTGGAGAATATTCACTTATTTTTAGTAAAAGATAAGATGAAGACAAGTAAGAAGCAAGTTATTTCTGAGTGCTATTTATTAAAGCTAGATATGAGTCCTGGTTAGTCCATACAATGTCTGCAATAAATTCTCAAGTTAATATGAAATCCAACAGCCACTGGTTGTCACTGTTGCACCACAAAACAGCAATGCAGGTAATAGTCTTTCAGAAGACTGTCTTTAAAGAGCAAAGTTTGCAATGAGGTATTTGACTATTTGGCTTATCCCTTTAGCAGAGCACAGAAACCCATACCAAGGTCCCAGGAGTTTTAGACTAGTATTAGGCCTTTTGATATGAGAGTGACAAAAAAAAAAAAAAATCTATATGAATTGCACAGAGATGTGAAATAAAGATATCACACATTTAAACAAATAACTTTTGTATTTAGGCATATGCATATGTATCTGTTAATTAGAACATACATTCTTTCTGATGTTTAAACAAAATTATGTTAATGCCCAGTGTGTATAATTGATGACTGCAAGGCTTAGATGCATTATTCAAATGAAATGCTTTCTAATGATTGAGCTTATAACATTTTTAACCAGAAATGAGTAGACAGCCTTGACATAATCTTCCCTCTTCCCAAATCTGATTAAAACTGGCAAGACAAGTAATCAATGGGATCCTGAATATAAAATCCCAAAATATTCTGCTGTGTTTGAAATTAATTAAGTACTGTGATGTAGGAACTTCAAATCAATAAACATCAATGATGGTAGTGTTAAAGGTGGGAAGAGTTGGCAGGAAATCGGCCTGGCATTCGTAGTTGTAAGATGATTATCTACTCAATGAAATTAAAGGTTAAAATTAGACCAACTGTATGTTCTTTGGGATAATGCAGAGGCAGGTCTTGAAAGTCAAAAACAATGTTTGTGTTCCTGAATACAATATTTCAAATTGGAAAATTACACTTTTTTAAGAAGTGCAATGATAGTACATCAACTTCAATTTTAGTAAAAATAAGATAATTTATCTAAATTATGTTAGCAATCAGTAAAAAACTAGGCACTGATATTTTTCTTTTTTTTTTTTTAAGATTATTTATTTATACAAGAACTGGGTACAGTCAGAAGCGTGGGAGGGTGAGAGAATTCACAAGCACCAGAGCAGGGAACAGAACAGGCAGATGGACTGAAATACATTGCTGAGGGGAGCAGCGGGCAGCAGGAGAGGTCTGCGCGCCATGTGGGACCCTCGCCGTTGGCGGGGGATAGAACCAGCACTGCAGAGGCTGCGGGCAGCTTCGCAACCCAGCGCTCAATCACTGTGCCACCAGGGGAGGCCCAGGCATTGATATCTTTCAATGAACATAGCAAGAGTTGGGAGAGGAAGGCACAGCAATTAGTATTACTGGTGTTTTTACGTATTTAAACTTGCATATTTGAACTTAGGGATCTGCGTTCATATAATTTTACAAGATAAAAAATATTATTTTTTTTAGGTTTTGCTTGCTTTCTTTATCTTCCTTCCTGTCTTCCTTTTTTCCTCTATCTCCTCTTTCCTTCATTTCTCCCTTTCTTCCTTCCACTTAATCCCAGTCATACCTTAAAATTCAGAAGTACTAAGGCAAACTAATAATTAGGAAGGAGTTAATTAATGCTACTTGTATCATTAATGATGGATATAAATAGTTGTTTGTCATATTTAATACTTTCTTTAATTTAAAAATATAATTAAAGTTATGAAGAGGACTCATCAATCCTCTCCTGTGTGGAACTACATTTTCATTAAGAAGTAAGCATTTAAGTACATTGATTTTTATCTTAATAAAGCAAATGAGAATAGTCGTCTTCTCTTAGAAGAGGCAATCACACCGGCAGGAACAATTTCACAAAGAAACTGTTTATGTCTGAAAAAAATAAACTGTGCAAAGGAAGTCTATCAAAAGTGGTTTCTATTCATATAAAGTTACCGTGGTTTGTTCGTTAAACCAAATGTCTTTAGAGTGGGAAGAAGAGTGAACAAGTAATTAGTAGAGGTGTTTGTGGAAAATGATCGTTCCTGACTTTTATACTCAACCCATGCAATCAGAATCTCTTTGCTGTCTTTAAATACAATTTTTCAGCAAACTTCCCATATCATTAGGAACATTAAACTTTGAGACTCACTCTTTTTTTGTCTCATTAAGGAACAGAAGAAATATTATAAACTTTATAATTACACCCTTTTCATGATAAATAAAACCAAATAACAAAAATTAAATAATTTAGATGAACAATTCTATATAGAGGGTAGCATCATTTTTATTCCCTAATATAATAATTATGTGTTTGTAATGGGATACTTGATAAATATATAGGATATAAACAGAAATTCAAGAAGGTAATCTTGTGAAAATATACATTGGAAGGGGTTCCTTTAAAGACACACTGGGTGGCAAGAACAAAGTCTCATTTCTCTGTCATGTGACACCTCATGCATCATTGTCCTGCTTAGTTATTTCTTAGTGAATATCCTTTGGTAGTTAGTAAATTACTCCAGGGCATTTTCTTTGTGCTTAAATTGTGTGTATCTCCAAAATACTCAGCTCGATTTATGTAACAAGTACAGAATAACTATTTGGTAAATGAAGCATCTATGTAATTAATTAAGCATATACTATATACACTTCCCTGAGACCATAGAGATATATTTTTTTAAACTTTCAGAGTGAAGCACATTTTTTTGTAAATTAAATAACTTTCAATTTACTGTCTAAGCTAATATTATTTAATATCTAAGCTCTAGAGCCACACACCCTCTGTTTTCTCTAAAAAAGGAGAAATGAATGTAGAAATAGCTTAAACCAAAAGAGTAGAAAATAAAAGATTATGAAGGAGGGAACTATGAAACCGTAGTGCATACATCATCAACCTGGCACTTAAGATTGTGACATTTCATTTATCCTTCTTCCTTCTGTTACAGAGCAACCACTATATGAAAAGGGTTGCATGACTTTGGGTCCTCACCCTCATGCTTGAAAGGGACTTATTAATGCTAAACTGCAGGCACATACAAAAGGTTGATAAAAAGATTTTTTTACAAGAGAAGAGAAAATGAAGAAATGAATAACTCAGGGAGAAAAAGAGGGAAATAAATTTGTGAATGTGTCCTACCAGTTCTGCTGACCAGGAATCCCAATGACCTGCTGAGAGCTGGTTAAAAGCTAAGCACTGTGAGGCCAAGAGAGCAACCCCCAACCCACATGGCTGGTTATATACCCAAACAAACAAACAAACAAAACATGGCTGCTTAACTCTACCCTCGGTTTCTCACAACCCTTCCTTTCACCAAAGGATTTATAGTTCCCAGTGTCTTGATGGTTCCAATCTGGAGAGGGGGCAGATTCCACAAAGCCTGTTTGGAGTTTGCTCAGAACATCCTTTCCCCTTATCACTTTTAGAACCAGAACCCACCTCCAGGTCTGAGTGGAACACACAGACCTCCTGACTAGAGACTGCAATTCCAAAATCACCTTGTTGCTAGATGGAGTCAATGGCCGAGCTCTCCAGTAGACTATGAAACAAACATTTCTTCCATAAAAGGAAATGCCTTTCCTGTTAATTTCATATTCCTTTTTTCAGGAGGTTAAATTACTAGTATGGTGGTGATTCATCCTCAATCTAAAATGACTACAGCACCCTAATGAAGGCAAAATAATGAAATAAAAGGAACTTTTGTTTCTACTGTAGACAGGAGAGAAGGTAAATGTTATAGCTTTTCTGAGATGCTATACTGTTAGCCCCATGTCTTAACTATAACTAACTAATTCAGCTATGCAGAAAATAGTTTGAGATCAAGCTTAATTCATAAATATACAGTTTTCTTCATCAATATTGGAGTGATCTTAGCACTGACCAGCAGAAATTAGAGAAAATTTAATTGTTGCAGTAATATAACTCCAGAGTAAGAAAGCAAAGGAAGAAGTGAAAATTTGGAAGAGAATGAATATGAACACTGCTATTATTGATGAAGAGCATCTGGCATTTAGAAGTATGCTTTAGTCTTGAGACACAATAAATCTTTAATTTTCTGAAATGAAATAAAATTAGTCCTCATTATATCTAGGAATAAACATCATATCCAAAAAGTACTTAGATGTAAGAAATGCAAATTATTTAAGTAATTGCTTAACAAAATACAGAACAAGGATGAACAAAATTAAAAGTAAAAAGTCCCAGGTTAAAGTAATTGAAATCATATTTGTTCCCATTTTAGCTCATTTAAACATGTTCTAAGAGAAACATTTTAATTCTTGAAGAACAGATTCACAATTATTTCTGATATGTAAAATAGCTATTTTTTAAACTTAGATTTTAAAATCATGTAACAGTATATTTTTTCATTAACATGTCCAAGTTAAATGGTTCTTGGGTCTCTGATCTGTGTGTGCTAATTCCCCCTTCCTGTAAACTAAAATAATCACAATTTTAAATTATGAAACAACCCGTCATCCTTAACATTTGTGAAATCTGGAATGTTGAAACATCAATCTATAGGATAAGCAAAATAGTTAAATATGCAGAAGGGAGTTTTGTAAAGAAGACAGAGATTGCTAAATTCAAATGGTTCAATAGGTTGCATTCACGCTCATGATCTTTATGGATGGCCGGTATTCACCCACTTCCCTTACCCAAGGCTGTACCCAAGGCTCAGCCCAGTTATTCCCTGATCTGCCTCTGGTGGTTGCCAGTCACTCAGGTATGTCAGGATTCTCCTGCAGACTTTGTAAAACTCCGCTTCTGAACTCAGTTGTTTTCCTCGGGGAAGCTAGTAGAGTTTATATGTCATATTACACCAACACCTTCACTCTGACCATGCTCTTTGTCTCTTTTCTCCTAGTAAAAATGCCGAAGTCTTATGTCCCCCAAAACTGTCTCCACACAGTAAAAATGCCTGGGTTGTATGTCCCAAGACACTATCTCTCTGCAGTAAAAATGCCAAAGTTACTTTTTAAGAAATTGTCTCTAGCTTTTAAAATGATCTTTAGCCAAATAAATCTACTATTATCTAAAGGGAAAAGTGCAGGCTTGGCCCTGCTCTCTTCATCTCTTAAGTATCAATAATATGCATATTATTGTAAGTAGACTTTCAAGGACAGTACCTGATTAGAAAATGCAAACATTAATGTTGAGGTTTTGAGACAGTATAATAAGGGGAAAATACTCAGTAGGCAATTCTTTGAAAATTCACTGATGTATGTCATTTGTTTTCTCTAATGAACATACTTTATTTTACTGAATCGTGGCATTATTTTTATTTAACAATTAGTACATGTTTTAAAATTGACTTTTAAAAATCCAGGCCAAGGGCCTCCCGTGGTGGCACAGCGGTTGAGCGCTGGGTTGAGAAGCTGCCCACAGCCTCTGCAGCACCGGTTCAATCCCCGGCTGCTCCCTGGCCACCGGAGGAGGGTCCCACATGGCGCGCAGACCTCTCCTGCTGCCAGCTGCTCCCCTCAGCAGTGTACTTCGATCCTTCTGCCTGCTCTGCTCCCTGCTCTGGCTCTGGTGAATTCTCTCACCCTCCCACGCTTCTGACTGTACCCAGTGCTTGTATAAATAAATAAATAAATCTTAAATATATATATATCCAGGCCAAAATTATACAATTTTTACTAGTTCAATTAATCAAATGTGCCTTACACATTCTGTCAGCATTATATCTAATCTGTCCATGATTACAATGATTCGTAATTTGTACCATTCTATTTTCCATTCAAGTTTCATGTATGCGCAGCATTGAGTGCTAATGAGCATGTGGACTTGTCTTCCTCAGGCTGCTATAGAAAAAAGAAAAAAAAAAAAACAACAAGAGTCATCGCTCTTATCTCAACACTGCCAAATAGACAGACATGAAATATCTAAGATTTTCATCCTTCTTGGAAATGGTTTTCAGCTTAAAGGCATTTGACCTGGAGTGAGGTTATATTTCAGTCAGCCTACTGAATGGTATCTAGAGAGGCCCGTCAGCAGAAGCTTAGCAGAAAAATGTGAGTGAAAGTTCAAGTGCCTGGTAGCTGAGAAAGCTGGAGGAGGACAAATCAGCTTGAATATCAAAGCTAAATTCCATCAAAATGGCAAAAGCCATTTCCTAAACAAGGCATCCCAAGAAGACATTACTCAAAGATGTTCAAATAATGGTTGACCTATTTGACTAAAGATTATCTTAAAGAGCTTTGCAAAAAGGGAAAAAAAAAAAAGTTTTGAAACCGTTCCTGGAGAAACAGGACTCAGACATTATTGTTAGGTGTAAAGGTATAAGATGCATGGCCAGAAGGTGTTGGTATAATGTGACATATCACCTCTCCCAATGTCCCTGATGAAAATAATTTAGTTCAGAAGCCAAGTGTTTGATAAAGATTACAGCACAACACTGACATATCTGAGCAAAAAGTGTAAGGAATTTTATTCCAGGATGTACTTCCAGGAAGTTAATGAATAGGAATCAATTTTAAATTGATAGTAGAACTGATTGTTTCAAACTGAGTATTTTAAAGATGGTATTTGCTAATACCTGTAGAAGTGATTGGGGAGAATAAATTTAATACTCATAGATTGGCACCAGGTTAATCAAGACAGGTGTTAGTGCCTGAGCCACCATTTTCTATTCAGAGATGATGGTCCCAAAACTATCAATGCCTGATGCTATAAAACTTTTTTCCTGAAATTGAGCAACCTGATCTGTGATGGCTGCACATAAGCATTGTCTGCTGGGCCACTTGACAGCAATTTTCAGTCTATTTCTGTAAATTGAGCTTCACATTGCCCTTTGAATGTTTCCCCCTCAGATTACAGAGGCTCCAATGCTGTTCAGTATACAGGACTCACTAGCCTTTAGCTGCCTTCCAACAGAATCAGGTGCAGATAAATTGAGCAGTACACCTCATTTTTATTAGCTGGGTATAACATTGCCAGCAGAACAGGTGGGAGTGCTTTTCAAGTTGAGTGGAAGATGGAGGAAAATAGTAAAAAGGGGAGTCAGCTAACTGATTCAAGATTTAGAATAGTCAGAGACTCAAACTGTCCCACTTTCTGAGCCAGAGTTTCTTTCATGATTCTATGAGATTTTTGTAGGAGTTTCTGTAGGAATAAGTACTGAGTGCTCTTATCCTTTTGCAAGTTTGTGCTTAAACTGACTGAACAGTAGCAACCATGTATGACTGCTTTCCTAAGAATGTGTGAGGAGGTGACATGCACCAGGAAATTCTATTATACTTGGGTGACACACTTGTAGCCAAATCCCAGTGTCCATATGTTAAATTTGAAAGCATAGCCCCATATATCCCTTCTTTGACAAATATGATTAGAAAGAGACCACACCTTTTCTCTCATTGTGATTCCACATGCATGAGATCACTCATTACTTACTATGGACAACAATTACATCAGAGGGTTATATGACCATTGGTAGGAGCAAATCTCTATCTCTAAGTGCAGAGCAAGACATACTTATATAGGGAATGTCAGCATTTGTTTTTCCTTCAGACACATTCACCTGATAAACTTGGGGTAGATCCCAAGAAACATTATGGAGAGAGCGCCTAATTTCTCAATAAAAAATCAGAAGGTTTGGAAACAGCATTTCCATTTTGTTGATAACTTCCTTTCTCTCCTTCCCCTCTGAGAGTTTTCCTTTTTATCTTATGCATGAAAAAGGAGTTTGTTTACAGCAACAGGTAACTATAATCCTAATTCAATTCATAAATACTACCAAGGAAGTGAATTCATAAATTGAACATCCATTTATTATAAAAATATTGATAACTTGGGAAGGCAACACTATGAGTCTGCTAATACTCACCTACTTTCAGTGACCAATAAGCAGAAAGGAAACTAACAGCTCTATGGTATACCATCAGTCCTCAAGTAGGCATGATTAGATTTATACTGTTTAAACAGGTCAAAACCCTCCCTTTCCTTGGATCATATTTCATTTCACCCAGATTTGCCTTCTGTGCCTCCCTCAAAAATCTCTAGATCCTACTTTCTACAGGAAGTCTTGAGCACTGTCCAGCTCCATGCTCATACTTGGCTTACACATCATCTACAGGGAGAGGCTTGGTTCTACTGTTGCTATATCACAGTCCTTACTTGATGATAATACTAAAATCAATTATTTTTCTTCTAAATATACATAAAACATAGCATATTGGTGTGACAAAAACTCTGGACCTTTTCTGTTTTATTTGAGACACTAGTTGATAAAAAGTTGGTTTATCTTTTATCACTACTCTCATTTTTAGTTCTATTTTATTTTTTCCCAAAGCCTGTTTTCTTCCAGTCATTAATGCTATTTATTTTAAAGTAATATATGTGCTTGGTTGCATTAATAGTAGCCACTTTTGGTTTTATTATTCAACATTTTTACTTCTCTAAATTCTTAAATACTAAACTTGAGTATTCCCTTTGCTATCTACAACTCTGTGAACCCAAATGTATCATTTAGTGCTATTCTACAGGTGAATATAAAAAATGCTTCTAAAAATTTCTGTTTGAAGAGTTTAAGGATATGGCTGTTAAAATTTGATAAAATTTCAATCCAATAATATGGATTGAAATAATTCAATGATTCAGCAGTCATAAATTCCATGTATCTGCTTCTAAAGAGAGCAATTAGCTGCTTTTCAATAATTAACATCTCCCAAATCCATCTATTTCAGATTGCCTTATGCACTATCTAAATATTTTGAGCCTAGAGTGGATGCCAGCCATAGGAATTTTCAGTGGTGCATATTTTGAAGAGTAAAGGACTCTTACAAATATTCTTAAGATTTATACATCTTTTTACTAACGTTATAGCAATAGTTGAGTCAATGGCTACTCTACTGAGATATGACCTCATTCTATGAAGTGGAAGAAAAGACTCTGTCAATGAGGATATTAGAACATCCACGCTGTGTCATTTGTGTCTGGCATTGTATAAACCTTAACCTATGATTTCTATGTCACACATCAACTGTGACTTGAAGAGTACAAAAATAACACAAGAGTCATTTCATTTGATTTCCATCTCTGCCTCCTACCATGATTTTCCTACTTACATGAAATAAATAAGCTACCACTTATAAAGTGCAAATTATGGGTTTGACAAATGCTGTGTCTTACAATGGTTTAAATTTATTTAATTTTCAGAAATGCATTAAAGAGTGTCACTATTATTATTCTGATGCTATATTGGAAAACTGAGTATTAATTGAGAAACTTAAGTTATACAAGTAGTATGTGGAGTTATGTCTGAGTACAGAGGAAATCATCTGGGTCTTCAGAGGTTAGAGAAACAAATAAACAAGCATCAGCCAAATTGAAAAGATGAAACATACAAAAAGAAGTTTAATGATGACATGAATACACCTGTACACATCCTGAATACATCCTGTGTAGATGCAGCAAAACTGAATGATCTGGCCAAATGGTTTCAGATGCTATCTTAAATAATTTAACTAAAACATAGGAAGTGGGGGAGAATGTAAGGGAAAGCTTAGTTAGGGAATTTGCCAAGAAAGGCACATTAGACAAAGATTTAAGAAGTTCTGCCATCTCCATGGAAAAGAGATAAGGACATCTGGTGTTCACAATACAGTGAGGGAGATGAATTTACAGAGACAACTTTCCACACTAACGTGTTTTTTCAAAAGCAATCTCCACCTACCATTCAAAATCCCTCCCATGAAATCAACTATTTGTAAAACACATATTTTGGAATGGAAGTTTTGCATTCCCTTACTGAGATATAAAGCTAAGTATGATGAAGTATCATATAAACTTAGAAGGAATTATTGTTTTTTCCTGAATGTCCCCCACAAATGCTCCAAATTTCTTATCATTTAAACCATTGGATCTTCACTAGTTAATGTGTGTTGTAGTCCAATATGTCGATTTCTCCTCTTCCACTTCTGGGACCTCTTACATGCATCTCTCTACACACACTTGCAGTGTTTTCACATTAGTTTCTTTTAAACCCACTGCAAATAAGGTTCTTCTTACATTATCATCATTTTATAATAACAACAGCAGCTTTTAATCTGAGTCCTTATTTAGATACAGTCATAATTTAGTTTATTCCTCTTCCCTGGCTCTCTTTTAATGGTTTTGCTGGCAGACCAAATTTCTTGCATTTGAAAAGCATAGGAAAGCATAAAGAAAACAAAAATTTTATTGTTCTCACTTTACCTTCACCTGTCAATGCATTTCTTTGGTACAAAGGAAGAACAAAATTTTAATTATATATCTAAAAATTAAAAAAAAAATCCTAGCCCCTTTATTTTTTTTCATATAGGTACAATCAACTTTTCTGGTTTCCTAACAAATATTTAATCACAGTGCTATTTTGTTGTGTATAGGAAATTAATTGTCCATAGCTTTCTCTTGTGTCTTTCCCTTTTATGCTAGCCTATATTTGAAGCTTCATTTTCATGTGGCAAATTCTACAGTGCAATAACTGCAAAAGTGAAGGTGTTCTCTAAATATTTACTGAATAAAAAATTAATTAAATACTCTCTTAATTATAAGTATGTGTATACCACAAAATATTTTACAGCAAAATAAAATAAATGAAAACAAAATGTATCTTAATAATAACTTTTAAGAGTAAAACAAATAGCCTATATCCAAAATGTATCCTTTCTCAAAATTTGAATCCTTCTTTGTATATTACAAATAATCAAGTCTAATTAGATAATCTTTAAATCACTACCATTGTCAAAATTTAATTTCTTATATACTGATTAGGAAAAATTACTAAAGTGTTCCAAAGCTGCACCTCTATTAGGGGTAAAAATTCAAGCTGCAGAAAAATATTTATAAATAAACAGTAAATGCAACCTTGAGTTGATTCTTAACTGCCAGTTTTAAATCAGAATGAATCAAGTGTTAACTTTGGAGAAAATTCTTTTATATCACAGCATCCCCAAAAGCAGGGACAGAAGCTCAATAAATACTTGTTGAATTGACTTTCAGCACTTTGAGAAAAGTAACTGTTTTGGGAATTGATGTTACCCATCTCCCTCAATTTTTCATAGTCTTTCCCATAAGAGAAAGACAGAGTCAGAGAGAGATTGAGAAGACAGAATTTTGCTTTTATTATTTGCTTTACAATTTTCAATGTCCTCCTAATAGTTAATACTTTACAAATGACTTAGATTGCATTTTTAATTTTATTGGATTTAATAACAGAAAAATACTAAAGGGAAAGAAATTAAATATATCAGAAAATGAAAGTTCATAATTACTTGGAAGGATAGAAAAACTGAAATGAAATGCAAGCTTTCTTCTGCAGTTTAATATATGTCTAAACACAGACACACACAAACACACACACACACACACACCTGTAATTTATATGCTGCCACAAAACAAAAGTGGAAAACTTTAGAGATTTTCAACCAGTTGAATTTGTAGAAATGATTATCTTTGGTTTTTTAAAGTACTAGGTGTGTTAAAAAATTAAAAAAACTGTCTAGGAAATATTTCACCTTAAGATTCTAAACTATTTGAATATGCGTCTTTTTAAAAATATTTATTTATTTATGCATACAAGAGCTGGGGTTCAGGCCAGAGGTGCGGTGGGGTTGAGAGAATTCACCAGAGACAGAGAGAACAGAACAGCAGACTGACTGAAATGCACTGCTAAGGGGAGCAAGGGGTGAGACAGGAGAGGTCTACTGTGCAATGTGAGTAGCTCCTGGCCCTGGGATCGAACTCATGCTGCAGTTGCTGCCTATAGCTTCATAGTGCTGTGCTTAACCACTTGCGCCACTAGGGAGGCCCTTGAACATGCTTTTTTTTTCTAATACAACACACATAAAATTGTCTGCCCTTACTGAAAGTATCAGAACTGACTTTTAGAAATATATCAAAAGCTATTTATTCATTATCACAATGAAAATCATATTTGTGTTCTCATAAACTCATTACATTAATTTAAAAATAATTATAAAATATTGGGAGATGGGGAACAGTAAATGTTATATTTTTCATGTATCACATGATACTGAGATTGATAATTTTCATTTTAGTACTTAAAGTCAGATCCCATAGATTATTTTTCAGTTTTTTTTTTTTATTAAAGCAAAGACATGATCATCTCAAAGATGTATAAAACTCATTCCACCAAGGCCAATATTTACTGCTAAAGGTTTTTTTTTTGTTTGTTTGTTTGTTTGTTTGTTTTGTAAGTCTGATTAGTCATCTTGAAATTAGTATGGCTTTCCTAAATCCTCAAATTTATCCTGATTTTTCTTCTAATCAGTGCTCTTTTAAAGAAAATGGACTGTAATTCCTCAGTAAGCAAACTTATTATATATCACTAGTTTCTGTAGGACCAAATTGACTCTTGAGGAACATTAGCGAGTAAACTGGAAGTAGCGAGGATTAGATAGGTGAGGATTAGATAGGTGAGGAAATTACTCATTGGCAACCATGGATATGTGAAATATGACTTCTTTTAAATCCTTTCTTCTTCAAAAACAAGGTATAACTAGTGACATAATTTTCATCAGAATAAAAAGATTAAGAAATTAAATGGAAATTTAAAAGAAATCATATATCTTACATGTTAAAAAAACTACAGACACCTATAGACTGGAGAAGTATTATGAGTTGAGTTTTGGGAATTTTTACTGTAGCTAAAAAAATTAAATGTGATAATTTTCCTGATTATCTATCTAAATAGGAGTTTGTTCCTAAAAGCATTTTTCCAACATATTTCAATCATAGCAAAAGTCTAGCTGTCTATTCACCTACTACTCAGAAATCTAGGAAAATAATTGAATACTTTCCAGTTTAACTCCTCACCAAAATCTGAAATATCTATGGGATCTAAATAAACATGTTTTTTTAGCCCTATAGTTTAATAAGGAAAACTACAATTCAAATATGCAGTGTGATGATTTTTCTTTAATGAGAAATGAATTGTGGTTTTTTTTTTTATTTGTTTCTTTACCCCATTGCTTCCCTTTCCACAGCTGCAGGAGTTTATGGGGTCTTTTCAGCTTATTATAAGTAATTATTAGTAAACCAGGGACTATGACATACATAGTACCCAACATCAACCACAATGAGGGAAATAAAATCTTCCTTGGCTATAGTCTGTGACAGTAAATTGTTATGGTTGCACCAATGTAAAGGACTCATTTGACATGCACAATTTGTTTTCAATCAGCCAGAGAGATGTCAAAGTTCATAATCATGAGTCAACCTGTCATCTACAAGAACAAAACGCGCCTATCTATATGGACTCAGAATGCAAGCAAATGTTATTTTAATTTGGATATGGTCATTTGATATTTATCAAGTCTGCACTTATGCAGAATGTTCGCATGATCTCTGCCCCATATGAGATAAGTGTTTCTTCATAATTTTGATATGTAAATATCAAAATTCATAAATTTCAAAATCACATATTAGGTGATGCATAACTCAGACCATCACAGCAGGCCTTACTTTTTACCAAGGAAATGATAATTTTTTAAAAGCTCTATAGTATTTATAATAGGGACGTAACTGGAGAAATAACTGAAAGAAATTCTGTCAGATGTGTAGCTGAAAAGACAGGAAGAAATCCAAGCCCTACTAGGCTGATCAGGAAATTGTACTTAAAAATTAGACCTATAAAGAGCTGAAAGACTGCAAGTTTGGGGTATGATTGATAATTGAGGAAGTAGGTGGTCAAAATAAAGCTTAGAAAAATAGGTATAGCAAAATGGTGGTTATGCTTATCTTTCCCACAAAGTGAAAGAAAGCACCAGGCTAGAGATAAGTGATATTTAGATAATTTAAAAGGTATTCTCTATTATAATCATGGTTGTTTCACTTTATCCTATC
Organism: Talpa occidentalis; assembly: GCF_014898055.3. Classification (NCBI taxonomy): domain Eukaryota; kingdom Metazoa; phylum Chordata; class Mammalia; order Eulipotyphla; family Talpidae; genus Talpa; species Talpa occidentalis. The sequence continues at coordinate 72,056,260 of NW_023604295.1, read as the reverse complement.
TGGATGAAAAATTCCTTCTCATACCACCATTTCAATCATATCGATGATTTATCCATTTATCGTTTCCAAAGCACTATAATATGGAGAAGGGTATCCACAAGAGTAGTAGGGGTAAATATTCTTGAAATTAGAAAGAGTCTCACAGATTTATGTGGGCAAATTTGATTCATGTGTCGGACCTTTGCATATTGTTATACCATGAGTCAGTTCCTGGTAACTTTTAAATAAATTTAGATGACTTAATAGTTGGTTGTTATAGAAACTCTAAATTAGGGAAGAGACCTGAAGAAAATTTCTTCTTGAAGTATAGCCTTTAATGCAGGACATGTTTGCGATGACAAATGGCCTCCCTAGATGATGTTGGCAGAAATTCCTCACCCACCACAATACCCTTGGGGGCACGAGCCATGTCTTATTAAAATTGAAGGTGCTGGCACTCAAGTGCCATTCACATCATAGGTACAAAGTACAATTATGTGACATTATTGGATGCATATCTCTATGTTGTTTCTCTCTGTGACATATATATTCATTGTGTCATTTGTTTCTCAAATCTTTTTAACCAAAAATTGATTAATTTAGGGACCTCCCTGGTGGCACAAGGGGTTAAAGTACAGCATTATGAAGCTATCTGCAGTCTCTGAAGCATGGGTTCAAACCCAGGCCGGCCAGGAAATTACCCAAATGGGTAGCAGACCTTTCCTGCCATGCCTGCTGCTCCCCTCAGCAATGTACTTCGGTCCTTCTGCCTGTTCTGTTCCCCACTTTGTCTCTGGTGAATCCTCTCACACCCCCGCACCTCTGACCTATACCCTAGTTCTTACATGTATAAATAAATTAACCTTTAAAAAAATGATTAATTTGGGCCTCCCAGGTGGTGCAGCAGTTGAGCGCTGTGCTGCGAAGCTGCCCGCAGCCTCTGCAGCGCCGGTTCAATCCCCCGCCACCGGCGAGGGTCCCACATGGTGCGCAGACCTCTCCTGCCGCCCGCTGCTCCCCTCAGCAGTGTACTTCGGTCCTTCTGCCTGCTCTGCTCCCAGCTCTGGCTCTGGTGAATTCTCTCACCCTCCCGCGCTTCTGACTGTACCCAGTGCATGTATAAACAAAACAAACAAACAAACAAATAAATAAATAAAACATGAAAAAAATAAAAAAATGATTAATTTAATAGATAATACCTATAATATGCTGGGCATTATATTAGATGGCTAACATGAATGAACCAATCAAAGATTCTTATCCCTGTGGAATTTATTCAATCTCTAGCATGTAAATAAAATAAAAGGACTCACTCTTTTATTGTCTTCCTTAGTTTCTCATTTCTCTGAATCTTGTCCTCTCTGCAAGCTATACCCATTTCTTTTCTGGTATGTGATTAACTTGAAATATTTCATGTTCATTTAGCTTATGTGTGTGTGTGTTACTTCACATTCTCAGTTGATTGTAACAATACTTAGTGGATATATTTGAATGTAAATTGTTTTGAACTAAGCAAAATTCTGGGTGTTCTTAAAATACACATTCTGTATGGATGCAATATCTACTCATGATTTTGCTTAGATTTTCTCCCACCAAAAAAGACTTTTACATGGAGAATAATGTGCAGAAGTTTGATTTGTGGAATTTTTTCAGCAATAATACCTATAAGAAAGTGAGGGGAATAGAGTTGGACAGTGACAGAATTGAATTTTCTCTGCAATTGCCACAAAAAACTCAATCTTGACAAGCTCTGGAACTGAGATGGCCTTTGGAGTGGTCCCTAATCGAAGCAAGGAGCTGGGGTTTGAAATTCACATTTAATGATCATTGACTGTGCATAGCTGAGGGACTCACTGACCCATCCATTGCTACACCCACTGGCACTGAGAAATGTGTGTCGTGGACCTGAAAAAAGAGCATCTGAGCACCATAGCATCCCCTGCAGTCCACTCCTAGTGCTGATCAGATCCCTTTGCTTTATTTTATTGTTTTTGGAATTTCACAATATCTGGAAACATTTCCTCTAAGATGGAAGACAGTATCTTTTCCTGTGAAATTTATAAAGGAAAGTTAAGTGGGAAAACCACAGTCCCATAGCTATCACAATTCTCAGGGTGTAGCTGATATTTACAAACTCCTTTTTTATCTATTCAAGATCTGGCTTATTATTTGCTAGCATGTCTTACATGCTAGATGACTTATATGAGGGTATCCTAGATCCGCATCCCTGGGGTCTCTAGTCACCATGCTGTTCTCTGGGTACACTTTTCCTTCACTGTCAAAATTGGGTATACAGTATCACGTGACACCAAGTGGATCCCCTGAGAATCATGTATATTCTCTCATTAAGTAACAGCTTTTGAGTTCAGAGTCAACTATACCTGAAGCATGATGATTTGTTTCTTTTTCAATTGATCTCTTGCTACAGAGGTCTGAAAAAAAAAAAAACAATAGCAGATGTGGTTTAAGCTGAAATTAGACTCCCATTGCATCTTCTTGCATAAGCATTCCGCTTCTGAATCAAGATCTGTGATATCAAAGAACTTAGCATTGCAGAGATGGAAATTCTCCAAAGGCGTGAATGGAAGTCATGGTATATGGGACTATTATTACTTCCATCCCATGGTTTCTGGACTCAACATTCGATGTTATGAGGACACAGGTCTTATATACTCTGTCCTAAAATCCAGTGCCGCATCCTCACCAGATATCATCTCCAATTTGACACCTCAAGTCTGCTTATCATAGTTATATCTTACCAGCAGATTCTGGGTAGTGCAGTATAAAATAGGACCAGTAGATGTCACTTCTTAACTGTGATGCAGGACATTTAATCTTTGCTGATATTATATGGAATTTATGGCCAATTATTAAAAATCTTTGTAAGGCTATAAACAGAGAGATTGCCCCAGTTTGGGGAATGACTAGTTACATAATTTGCTGAGACCCTGAAAAATGAAAATGTGGTGTTCTTTGTTAAAAATTTGCTAAAAATTCCAAGGTGGCAAAAGAATAACATTAAACCAAGGGTGAGGCCCTTCTGAGCTTGAGCCCTATATAACTACACATGTTTCGTGCCCATGAAATAATTCACAGACTTAAGTAGAAATCACTTCATAATGAAGTATGTGTGGATTCTACACAAAACAAATCACTGTCATTTCCTGGAAGAAAGAGATTAAATGTAATTAATTTATTACCTATTTGGTTGGTGTCAGGAGCTGGTCTCCTCTGTTAGAAGACTGTACATTAGTGGTGCCAGATGAGCCTTGAAGTATGGAGCTCATGGTTTGGCCCCATGGACACTTTGCACACCCATCATCAAGTCTAATCTACTCTTACCCATGGTGCCAAAATTGAGTGGCTGATGTCAGAGACTACAGGACATCGACTGGTTATTTTTGTCTAATTAGTTAATTCATGCCTTTTTTATATTTGAAAAGTCTTTGGGTTATTTTTGTCTAATTAGTTAATTCATGCCTTTTTTATATTTGAAAAGTCTTTGGTGAGAGTTAACATATCAAAGACTCCCACATGCCCATCTATAAGTCTCTTCCTCTGCTCTTGATGTTCCTCACCATTTTTCTTCCTTGAACAACAGGTCATGTTATTCACGATGGCTCCTGATTTAGTAGATATTTTATCACAAACAACTTATTTTTTCACTCAGTGTGTTATCATGTGCACTGCAGGAATCTCTGCTCATTGAGCTAATCTGTCATCATAGTCAACCTTTAAGGCCATCTCTGATGTGAACTCTAGTGCAAAAGCAGACCATTTATAGTTTACAAGTACATCCTGAGCTGATCCATCAAAGAACAAGTCAGCCTTTCTCCTCTACCATCAAAAGGGATCCCCCATATTTTTGTAGGTATAAGCAAAGATGGAGCTAATGTGTGGCAGTGATATATATATTTGGGTTTGGACCATCAGCTTGCCAATGACCTCTGGCCCTGCTTATGCCAGATTCTATAAATACTGCTTCTTTCTCATAAGGAATTGCGAGGCCACTCACCCTTATGACTTGTTTAATATTAGAGAACATAGTGTGTAATGAACATTTTTATTTACATGATCACTAAATGTTCCATGATTAGGTGTTTAGTCTTTGCCAAGGTCAAGTAGTATGCAGAAGCTATTTTTCAAGGGATGTAAAATCCTTTGCTGTATATTATACATTACAAGGTCTTGCTTCAGAAATCTATAGATCTAGGGTTGTTACTCTTCTATTGAGGCTTATTGTAAACTGTACACAGCAATATATAAATACATAACACTACAGAGGCTTCTGTGGTATATGACCCAAGCATATGTGCTATTTGTAACCCAACCCAGACCTGCAGCACAGCTCTTTTCTTGAACGCTCTCAAATCTGGCATCTTCCCATATTACTCAGTATATGAATTAGGGCTAAATGTCTATAGAATTTGTTGTTCCCAAATCCAAAGACATGAAATCCCAAATTCAACACTAAAAGGTGTTTGCCTCCTACTTAGTGATGAGTAGTGTAAGGGACAATAATCATTTTCTAGTATGTCACAGAGCACTAATTTGAGGGGTGCCTGTATCTTTGTAGATTTTATGTTGTATATTATGGCATCTATATGCCTTTAAATGCCTTTGATATATTTCTAAATTCCTGCTCATTGGTCTAATTATAACATAATCTGTAGAATGGAACAATGCAATATTCTTTTTTTTTAAGATTTATTTATTTATACAAGCACTGGGGTAGAGTCAGAGGCACAGGAGGGTGCGAGAATCCACCAGAGACAGAGCAGGGAGCAGAACAGGCAGAAGGACTGAAATACAACTGCCGAGGGTAGCAGCGGGCAGGACAGGAGAGGTCTGCCGCACCATGTGGGAATTGAAACCCCTGGGCGGGAATTGAACCAGTGCCGTTGAGGCTGCAGGCAGCTTCACAGCACTGCGCTCAACTTGCTGCTGTACCGGGGAGGCCCAACAATGCAATATTCTGAAGATGTTCAAAGTACACTATGGCAGAATGAGGGAGAGGACACATAAAATTGAGGTAAAACTGCAGATGCAAACTCTCATCTGATACATGTGAATGTAAACCATTCGTCCTTATTTATGAGGATAAAAATAATTAATTTATTGACTCATTGGCCATATAGTGAGTTCTTCAGTCCATATGAATCTTCTCTATCAAGATAACACATGTAGTATAACAGCTGTAGTAGAGACAATTTTGCTTGAGTTTTCAATAGTTCACTGTAATCCTTCAGTATCTGTTTTCTGGTAGTGGTCGGATATGTAAATTAAATAGAGAACAGGATGTGAATTGCTATATTTTCATTGTTTAGTTCTTTAAATATACCACTAATATATCAATCCCTAAGTTATTTTATGGGGATTCAGTAAGAAAGATTTCCAATTGGTTCTCCTTACTGTGTCAGCTCTTATACTATAGACAAAGAAAATGGTGTCAGAATTTTACCAGCCACTAAATATATCTATTCCAATTATATACTTTAGGTTGAAAAAAGGACTTCTGGAGAGGTCTATGAGTCCATGTGTCAGAACTCCATTAATTACCTGACTCTGTTGGGTCCTCCTGAAGGGAAATTATAACAGAGCCCATGAATGAGAAAAAAGAGCAAGTGTAATGGTAAAATGAGTTTCCATGAAAATATGCCTATGAGGTAATTAATATTCATTAAAACAGTAACATTGACCCAGTAAGATTTTATTCTCAATGTGGGATATCATATCGATGTTTGATGCTACCAATAAACTAAGCTTTTATAAAACAAAAAAGGAAAAAGAAATTTGAAAATCAGAAACTTTTACTTATGAATTATTTCCTAATTCTATAATTGAAGCCTTAAGAGACAATTTAGGAAGATTTACTCATATAAAAACACAAGTTTAAATATCATTTTGTACTCAGTAGATATTCATATCACTTGAGGAATGACAAAGCTAAGAATCAGGAAACCTCTGTAGAGATAGCCTTAGAATGGAAAAGACTTAGAGATCAAGCATTAAAAAGTATATAGCATTTAACTCATAGGCCCATATTGATTCCTGTTTCATGGCTACCTGTTATTTTATATTATTATGAATCACACCCTTATAGTGGCCATCACACCCTCATCCAATTACCCTTTATTGTTTTTTTTTTTCAGAACATATACCAGAATTTGAACTTACATATTTCATTCTTTATTAATCCATCATGTGCATTATCTACTGGTACATATTTCTATTTCCAGTGCCCCAAGCACTGCCTAGCACTTGATAGACCTTCTATAAATAAAGACAGGTCAAATAAATACATGCATAAGTCAGGATCTACAAGCAAAATGATAAAAAAAAAAAACACAGTCCTGGCTTTTGTGGAATAATCTTTCAGTGTGGAAGATGATGATGATGTCACCACACAATGTAACAGTATTAGGCAAATGCAGTATGACTGAAGCAAGTACAGGGAGTTCCAGTACCCTAAGGCTGAAAATGTAGGTTTTCAGAAAGGATCATCATGACTATTAAGATCTGAAAGATAAATATAAATAGAAGTTAAAGAGGGTATGTATAGGGTGTGTCTCAGTCTTGATGTAGGAAAAAGCATTATGGGTGATATAAAAGCCTGGAGTTAGAGTTGGATAAACAACATTTGGTTTGGTCCCTTGTTTATTTATATTTTTAGTATTTTGTTGGTCTCATATTCCAATGCTGCAGACACTAGAAAGCCATAGACACTGAAAATAATAAACATGATTTATATCTGGTATCAAGCATTAACAACAGATACTTTTGTATTTACAAAAGCTAAAGACATAATCCTCATGAACAATTTTGACTCTATAACGTAGTATATTATCATTTTGCTCTACCTTCATCTACTGTTTTATAATGATAAATAGATTGTCATCCTAATTCATCAAAGCAACATTTCCTAAAACCACATGAAGACTAATAAAATGATAATGTGTGTCTATTACATGCCACCTTGAGGGAAAAATCCATATGTAGTAATTTTGTGTTATAAAGACATTTCATATTACAAAGTGGCAAAGTTGAAAGTTAAAACCTATACCAGTTCATAGGCAGTTTGAGTTATTTTCATGATATAGTTGCATTTCTATGATGTATTAGATTTAGAGCAACTTAGAGATAATTTTATGTATTTACTACTCTTCGAACACAAAAATATAGCATGCTATTTTACACATATAAATGAATATCTAGTATTTTTCTCAGGGAATAATCATGTACATATACTTATATATTTGTCATATTAATATAACATCAATATATATGTGCCTAATTAATATTAATATATAGTAATTCTGCAAAATTTCAAGTTTTGCTAGATACATCTCTCTGCTCATGTGAATGTTAAGAGAATGAAAAAAAATCACACTTTGGTTGTAATATCTTGTCAGTATTCTGAAGTTATTGTTTTTACATATTGAATATGAGAACCATTGTCCACACAGAAAAACTCTTAGTTCTATTATTATTTAGGCTGTGTCTTAGCAACTTTACAGCAAAATATTAAAGTTACAAAATATAGAAAGAGTATAATGTCCTTTAAATGTTCTTTTATGCTGGTGTTTGGATCCTAAAAGCAAGGCAAAGAATGCTGCAACAGTGGTGATATGAACAGCATTGAACAATGTTGTTTTATATGCAATGATGATGCATAACAGAAGAAGCCAAAATGAGTCAGACGACAGTATATCAAGTCCATTTTCCTCGTTTTGATTCACAGGTTTTTTGCTAAAAATCACAAGCCAGTCTTAGTGGCAAGCTTCAGAAAACTTGCACAGCTCTGATAAGAAAGGACATCGCTCATAAATATTCATTAAAAATTACCTTTTCTGGATCATGAATTTTTCAAGCAGACACTGATTTGACCTCTACAAGGAACAAAATCCAGCCTATAGTGGAGTGCCTCCTATTTCTGACAAAAAAAAGGTGAAAAATTGGTTTTCCCAGCTAAGCAGCTACTTTGTACACTGTGTGAGGTCTGAGGTCAGTTACCTCTGAGCTCCACACACTTGAGCATTAATATTCATTCGAATTACAATCTTTAAATTCTAAAGTCCTGTTCATACTTCTCTGAAAACTGATTGTAAGGCAGGCCAGGGTTTGCATTTTAACTAATTTTTAAAGTAACTTCATCTAACTTCTCCATTGCGAAGAAATGTATGAATTTCGTAATTTTCTTTAGAAAAAGAGCCACATCTGCCTGTTTTGAATTTATATGCCCCCTCACTAAGGATAAAAGCCACATTTTTTCCTGGTAATTATCTGCAGAGTGGGTGAATGGGAAGAACATCTACATTATGTCTATCAGAGAGCTATTGTTGGTATTTCATTTTCATATAGCTCCTCAAAGTTCATACATACAAAAGGAGCTTTGCATTATTTGAGGGTGTGTTTTTGTTTCCATTGTTATTCCTACAATATCTCAGTAGGGTAGTCAGCACTACCACCTGCATTGTTTAAATAGAGTAACTGATAAGTGGAATGTGAATTTTGATAGCTAATAGTGTACAAACTTAGCTTCTAAATCAGAATATTTTCCCAGAACCTTACCCCAGGTTCTTATTTTTGTTTTAATTCCTGGAATATGGCATTTAAGGTACAACATCATATTTCATGTAACTTCCAAGAGGAACAAAAAAGTGGCCAAAATAACACCTTAATCAATGTCATTTAAGCTACAGAGATTTTTTTTTTCCTTCTGAAGATAAACAGAAGTTTCTTTATTATAGTTAGAATCTTGTCCCAGCTCCTTCTGTTTCTATACTTGTGGCCTTGGACATATTTTAACCTTTCACTGTCTTTCCTGACTTGGAAAATTTGAAGGTGGAAGTGCTAAGTTTGAAGGATTTGCAAAGTACCTAAAGTAAAGCCTGACACTCAAAATAGTCACTTCTTTATTTTATAATTAACTTGATTTGAGTGCTATGTAACTTAGCACAATGACAGGTAGTAGAACTTTTAAGTGGTTGTAACCTCCAAAGAAATGAAAGTAAAACTAGAAATTTTGACTCTATCACCCCCTTCCTCAGCAAAAGAAAAAGTAAGTACAATAAAAATATCTTCAAGGGAACTCCAGAAAAGAATAGGTGATATTGCCAAAAATGTGGTTGGGTTAATGTCACTGCTTCTTCTAGTTTCTTGTCTTTTTATTTCATAATCCAATCCTTATTTCCTGCTTGGGTAGGAGTTTGTCTGATCAGCAAAAGACAATTCTTTGAGGGTGGAACTTGCATATTATTTCAAGGGTCTTGGTAGTTTACTAACTCGGGTACTGATCATGTTGACTCTTCTCTCCCTTCATCTTACATATAGATGCTCCTAGCACAAGGGCCTTCATCCTATCCTCCTTATATATTACAGTTCATTGCTCCAACTCCACATCTCTCTTGTCAAAATGTGGAATGGGAAACAGAAAATATGCAAGTGAGGTCAATTACCAGTCTGGAGTTTTTCAAGTCCTCCTTCCACTATCATTGCAAGGATGTCTATATACTAGGGCTGCCAGATTTTGTAAAGAGAAATAGACAATACCCAATTACATTTTTATTTCTGATAAAAAATGAACTATTATTTAGCATACCTATATCACATGTGATATCTGTGATATATTTAGAATTGAAGTTATTTGTTCTTCAGCTGGAATTCAAATTTGATTGGGTGCCCTGTATTTTATCTGATAACACTCTTATGTTGCCCAGTCATTCAAAGAATCTTTTGCACAAAGAAAATAATTGCTTTTAACCTTTGTCCACTGCCCCTCCTCATTCATGCAGAATGGCAGGAGTCCTTAATGTAGTTTGTACTTCCTTTCTTTACTTTTAAATTAAGCCAACAATGTAAATCACCAGATTTTATTTCACTGTGGAATCATGTGGTACTGGAGTTGCTAAACTCTATTATTCACCATAGCAGAATCCCTTAATGGTCAAAGATACACTTAAAGACTTATTATATTGTCATACTGAGACCCTTATACCTTCCTTCAACAAATACATATGATCTTATTTTCTTCTAGTATTTGTAGACATCGCTATAATGTTGTTTTTATTGTGGCTGCTACTGTTACTTACTGCTGAGCACCAAAAGAAGAAAGGTTGAGGCTGGTGGGAGCCATGTTGTATGAGATGAATATGATGTTATTCTTGGGCTAGTAATGGTCATCATAAATGATTTTTATGTATTTTTTATAATCAATTTAATCCATTGCCAGAAATATTTTATTTCTTTCATATTCTTGGGAAAAGATGTTATAGAAAGAAGGAAGAAAGGAAGGGAGGAAGGAAGGAGAGGAGGGAAGATGGGGTGAGAGAGGGAGGAAGGAAAGTGCTTTCAGAACTCTAGTGCTCAAACCATATGACCCGGCAATTCCACTCCTAGGGATCTACCCAAAGGACACAAAAACATTGATTCAAAAGAGCACCTGTACCCCTATGTTTATTGCAGCACTATTTACAATTGGCAAAACCTGGAAACAACCCAAAGGCCCAAAAATAGATGACTAGATCAAGAAGATGTGGTATATATACACAATGGAATATTATTCAGCAATCAAAAAAGATAAACTCATGCCATTCACAGCAATGTGGATGGAGCTAGAAAGAATTATGCTCAGTGAAATAAGCCAGAAGGAAAAGGAAAAATATCAGATGGTTTCACTTATAGGAGGAATATAGAGAAACCAAATAAGACATCAGTGTAAAAAAATAATAACAGTACGAAACACAACAAAGCAAAAACAGATAATTATAAATCAGGGACATACTGCAGAGGAGGAGGCAGGAAAGGGATCGGAGGGAGGGAGGAAGCAAGGCGCACAGGGGACTGACGCGGTGGTGCACCGGTGCATTGGGAAGGCAACTTTATGGGGATTACACCAGAGAGGGTGGGGTGGAAGCAAATATTGTTTAAAAATAAACAATGGTGTAAAAATAAACAAAAAATAACTCTAGTGCTCAGAGTTATCACTGTTTTCTAAGTTGGATGCATTAAAGATCATAATTATGTACTGATAATATGTTAACTCATGTATAAGTAACTTGAAATAAAAAAAAATCAACTATACAATAAGGGTTTAGTGAATATTAGCATATTGTATCTTAAATATTGGAGGACAAAGATATAGTGCACAAAATTTGTAAAAGTAGATTTTATAGGGCCTCCCCGGTGGTGCAGCGGTTGAGCGCTGGGTTGTGAAGATGCCCGCAGCCTCTGCAGCACCTGTTTGACCCCCGGCCGTGGGGTGAGGGTCCCACATGGCACGCAGACCTCTGCTGCCGCCCGCTGCTCCCCTCAGCAGTGTACTTCGGTCCTTCTGCATTCTCTCCTCCCTGCTCTGGCTCTGGTGAATTCTCTCACCCTCCCGTGCTTCCGACTGTACCCAGTGCTTGTATAAATAAATACAAATAAATCTTAAAAAAAAAAGTAGATTTTATAGTAGGGCAGTCTTAAAAATCACTTGCGAGCCTCCCTGGTGGTGGAAGGGGTTAAGACACAATCTACGAGGCTATCCACAGCCACTGCAGCATGAGTTCCATCCCCCACCAGGGAGCTACCCACATGGCTCAATAGACCTCTCCTGCCTTGCCTGCTACTCCCCTCAGAAGTGTATTTCAGCCATTCCTCCTTTCTGTTCCCCACTCTGTCTCACCCCCACACTTCTGGCCTGTACCCCAGTTCTTATATGCATAAATAAATAAATCTTTAAAAAATAAAAATCACTTGTGCTTCCAGTACAAATGACTTTTTTGAGTAAAGAAACATGTTTGTTATTTAAGAACTAGTTAAACTCTTTCTCAATCAGGCACATAGAAGAGACCATGAGAATCCAAACTTATATTCATTTTTGTAACATGACAGCTCATGTGAAAAAATGATTGGCCCTGCTATGCAATGAGCTCCCAGCACAGGGGTATTTGGCTACATCACTCTGTAAGCAGAATAATAGCTACATTTTCTGAAATGCTAGAAGTCTTTTTTTCTTAGTATTTAAAGCAATATTTTACCATGTTAAACTTCTATTAACTTTTTGTTTTTACATGACACTTAAATTAGCTTGTGACAGATGCAACTCTATATACACAGAATAGTGTATCAAGCTGATGTATTTGGTGTGAGAGGTGCAATCAGAAGAAGAGACTTTTATTATGCTTCACATTTGATTGTTTATGCACGACAGTACATTTAAGCTGAGCTTCAGCAAGTCACTTGCCAGAGATTCACATCCCAGCAAATAGCACATTCTCTTTACAAAATAAAGAATGTACAGGCACCCACACCAGCTTACAAGTTATTCTTTCTGAACAGCAGAATTGCTTTTTGGCCATTTCAGAAAGAACTCTGAAAGTGCCCAACACAGCAAGAGAGAACACAGGAAGCAAAGAGAGCTTAATATTCCAGCCCAACTCACTGGAAACAACCGTGGGCAAAAAAAAAAAAAAAAAAAAAAAAAAAAAAAAAACTAAAATGACAGAGCAGTATTCTGTAGAGCAACATGATTTGTCTGCTTTAAATGGAGAATAATGGTTTTAAGTTTAGAGCAGAACTAAAGGGCTCCATTACTATTCATGGATTCTGAACTGTTCTTTGGAAACTCCTTTAGCATGAAATGTTCATCAAAATCAGTGCAGGAAACTATAGTTTCCTGTATGAATAAAGGGCTTCTCCAGTTTAGATCACTGGGGAAAAAATGTCACCAATTTGCACAAATCTATTTCGGGCAGCAGGACTAAACATTTTAAAATAATAACTTTTGGATTGATGTTGAGGTTGGGAAACATATACAAAAGGACAGTGCATATTCTTCCCTATACTTTTAAAACTACCACTAATAAGACAGTGTACTAACACTTACAGAGAAGACTTTACCAAGAATCACCATCATATCTTTTTTTTTCTAATCTTCAAAAACTGTAGGGCCTCCCTGGTGGCACAGGTGGTTGATTACAGCCCTTTGAAGCTGTTGCAGACTTGGCAGTGCTGGTTTGATCCCCGCTGGCCATGGAGCAACCCACATGGCGCAGCAGACCTCTCCTGTTTCGCCTGCTGCTCCCCTCAGCAGTGTATTTCAGTCAGTCTACCTGTTTAGTTCCCCACTCTGTCTCTGGTGAATCCTCTCACCCTCCCACACATCTGGCTTGTGCCTTGGTTCTTGTACAAATAAATAAATAAATAAATAAACCTTTAAAAAAAGTGTACCCACAGTTATTTAAAACATGGTGACATACCTTTTACTAAATCTAAGAATCCTTGCCATTGAAATTGAGCTTGCACCTCTGAGGACAACAGCATAATGATAAATTGATGTATGTTTACTTCCTTAACTATGATTATATCTAAAAATAAGTATCAGCTGAGTGGTTTTCACATTATAGAACTATAGGACTATAAAGGCAATATTCAGTTGTGGAGTAATTAAAAACTTTTGTAATCAGAGCAGTATGATTTTTGTTTGTTACCCTTGTTCTAAATATTCCCTCTATTCTTATCAAGGTTTTCTAAAATGATACAAATGCAATGACCTACGTTCCCTATCATATGTTTAGAACAAAAAATGCCTATTAAAGTGTGAAATATATGAATTTTGATTAGGTTTTCCCCACATACTTTCTCGTGAGTATGGTATAAGCTCGGAAACATTGGTAATAAACTAAGGTAAAAATGCATCATTTATGTACTGACTTGTGTAGGAAAACATTTGCTTTTATATTGACATTGGCAAAATTTCATGTGGACTATTACAGATTATAATTGCATTTCATTTGCCATATTAAAAATGTCAAATTCCAAAACCGAGTAAAACACTATCTGCCTTTTTTTTTTATTATGCAGGAAAATGGTAGAGTCCTGAAGGCAATTTGAAAGCCTTAGTTAACCAGCTCCTTCTGTTTGCATATTCAATCCCTCAATGTAACATATGCATAATTTTATCATCATTGTGTGCCATCTGGAGTATACTGATTGAACTGCAGTTTCAAAATGAGGGTTAAGAGATAATTTGGTTGCATACATTTAGAACAGAAATGTCTCTCATGGAGCAGAACAGAGTTATTTAAAAACAGAACTATGACTAAAAGATGAAAATATATTCCATAAAGTCAAGAAAACCAAGGAAGACAATTACATCCTCATGCTTTTACACTTGAAATCTTTTTAAAAATTTAATAACATGGTATGCTAAAGGAATTGTGGTTAAAAAAATTATACCTGCCTTTTAGAAACAATTATAATTTGTCAAGTTACTTTACCCATTTTCTTCAATTTATCTGAGAAAATTTAACAGATGATCAACAAACAATGCCAGCTAAAACACTGGTGCACAACCAATTTATTTTAAACTATAATATCACTTAATGTTTGGTTAGGTCGAAAACTAGCAGGAGTTCATCAAATCTGAGCATCCTAGCTGAGAGTAATTGCTCTGGAAGCACACAAGAACCATATTGAAAAATGACAATAATTCTTATCCAGAATTTTTATTTGCAGTTACCACAGTGTGATGTCAAGTGAAATACTTCATAAAACCAGTTTGGGAGTTGAATTACCTCTTATACTTTTATAAGAAAAATAACTTATACCTCTCTCTTCTGAAACATTTTCACATTTTCTCTTTTTCATTTTCTTCCAGTTTTTAAATTTGCTTTCTAATTGTTTTTCACATTTCCTAATTCACTGAATAGCTGAGTCACTTTATTGAGAAGGACATACTAAATTACATTCTCAAAAGTATAGCCATCAAGATGGAAATTACATATACATGACTTGCTAAATAATTAATAACTTTCAAAAGGTTTTAGTTTACTAGTTTTCTTATATAATGCAGGCTATACTTACCGGTGGAAGATTTTTTTTAAATTACCTTTTACAAAATATGGAATCAATAAAATTACATAAGAACTGTACTACTAAGTGACCACCTCCGCAAGCACTGATTTCCTGCTCAAATGAAGGATAGCATTTGAGCTTTCTCTCTCAGAACTGGAAGCTTCTCTCTCTCATCATTTTACCCTATGCACAGTTTTCTGGCATATTCTAACACTGTTATGATTCATTTGCTCACCTCATACAACATATATGGGAGCATGAGATTAAATACTTTGAACTATAAGGTAAAGAAAAGTGTAGGACTACCACCATGGCAGTCCTAGCCACAAAGTAAGACAGTGCACGACTGAATTTCCCCTTCATCCGGGAGAGCAGAGAGGAACAAGCATCTTATCTATTACAATCCCATCACAGAACATGACATTCTAATTCAGTCAGTGGGGACTCACAATAAACTCGAAATCACATTGAGTGCCTCCCTGGTATGACAATTGATTACATCTCTTAACCTTTCTGCATCTGTGGTACCATCTGGAGCATTTAGTGCTTACATTTTTGTACACAAAGAACAGGTAACAGCCTATAGACCCAAATACAGACTGAATCCTTCTACAGTAAGGCTGTAACAACAATAAAAAAAAAAAAAAAAAAAACAATTGCCCAAGTCACCATGATTTCACAAAGTATAATCCTAAAAACAACAACAACAACAAACTGAGCATAAGCCCAATAACTAAAATTTAATAAAATAACTAAAGCTATCTACTCAGCCTTGGGAAGTTTGTCCAGACATTAAAAAAAAAAAAAGAAAGGAAATAAGACTTACAAGGAACTACTACATGCCAGAGGCTTTATATATATGATGTTTCATCAAAGTCTAAATAATGGGTACTAATGTCACATATTAGTAAAAAGCTAAGACTCTGAAACGTTAAGGTCACCAAGGCTACACAAAAATTTAATTTTGTAACTAGGTTTCAAGCCCAGTTTTACTCTCAAAGCTATTGTTCTTCATACTACATAATGAAATGTAATCCAGATTAATATATGTTAATCCTCCAGTGCATGATAGGATATTTAGCAACATTCCTGCCCTTTACTCACTGCCTGGTGAGAACACCCCCCTCCCAGTGAATAATGCATCTCTAAATGCTGTCAAATGTCTCCTGAGGGCAAATTCCCTTTTCACCATCATATTGAGAACCACTGGTTTAGAATAAGGTGGATGGGCAAGTTTTTGTAAAACTTAGTGTGATTTTAAATCATTGGGAAACTGCCCCAATATTTTTCTGCTGCAATAAGTTCTGTAACTTGGAAAAAGGAGTCTTTTTTAACAAATGATATTGGGAAAATTGGACAATCATATGAAAAAGATGAAGACAGACCACAGCCTCATGCCATATACAAAAGTTAATTCAAAATGGATTAAAGGGGCCTCCCCAGTGGCACAGCGGTTGAGTGCTAGGTTGAGTGCTGGGTTGAGAAGCTGCCCGAAGCCTCTGCAGCACAGGTTCGATCCCCAGCTGCTCCGGGGCCACCAGAGGAGGGTCCCACATGGCGCGCAGACCCCTCCTGCCGCCCGCTGCTCCCCTCAGCAGTGTACTTCAGTCCTTCTGCCTGCTCCGCTATGGTTCTGGTGAATTCTCTCACCCTCCTGCGCTTCTGACTGTACCCAGTGCTTGTATAAACAAATAAATAAATAAATAAAAATCTAAAAAAAAAAAAATGGATTAAAGTTTAGGAATTTAGATTCAGAAGACGGTGGATCGACTTGCCAGAGAGGAAACGCTGCGAGTAAGATCTCCCATTCAAAAAAAGTTAATAGGGAGGGAAAGTGGCAGGTCCCGAGAGAACTGGGACACAGAAGATACACGGGTAACTCCGGCAAACTACCCGAAGAAGAAAGTGGCCATAAAAGAGGACCAGAGGGAGGAAAGCTCAGAACCCTGCTACCCTCCCCCACCCACAGAGTGGGCACTCTCCAACCAACAGAAAGGAGAAAAAAACAAAACAACTAAAACCACCAACAAGAACAAACTCCGAATCAAGCGGGACGGTGAGTGGAAAGGAACTATTTCGGCCACCACACCCCGTGAACAGGAGCTGTGGAGAACCCTGCAGGATTCGCCGCGGAGGTGAGCGAACGGCTCTGGGCACCATTAGAGAAAAACAGAGACTCCTGTAGACCCACACAAAGCCCAGGGCCAGCCAGGAAGCTTGCGTGGAGAAGCGGTGCACTGGAAAAGGACACGCGGAGCGTGGCTGCCTAGGTCCCCACGCCTCCGGCCTAGGCTTGCGGGGAGATGTGCGGGGGCCCACTGAGGTGAATGTCCTATTAGGGGGAAAGGATGTCCAAAAAGTGAAAGGGGGGAATTGTTAGGGGGAAATGATGCCCTGAGCTAATCCCATACAGGCTTTGTGGACACCACCCCCACTCCAGATTAAAGCCATCAGGACATTGGGAAAGACAAATCCCGTCACCACCAAAGGGAGGGTGGCTGGGACCTGAGGGTAGAGTTGGGCAGCCAGGTTGTATATAAAAACCAAACATGTGGGCTTTGGGTTGGCTCGGTATCCCTCGCCTCCTGGCTTCACGACTCCTGTCTTGCAGCCAGCTCTCAGAGTGCCATTTGGGATTCCAGATCGGCAGATCCGGTAGGACTCATTTAAAACTTTGTCTCCCACTTTTCTCCCTGAGCTGTACATTTCCTCATTTCCCCTTCCCTTGTAAATAAACCTTTTATTAACCCTTCGTGTGTGCCTGCAGTAGAGTATTGATAAGTCCTTTTAAGCATGTGGGTGAGGACCCACGGTCAGGCACCCCGTTTTGTATCGGGGCTGCCCTATAACAGTTCCTCCCTGAGTAATCAAAAACCAGGCACCCAGACATCGGAGCGGGGTGCAAAAGGCGCCATTTCTGCAGACACTGAACTTGGCTATAGACCCCCGCATCCTGGACCTGAGGGCTTTGGAACTGAGACCCAAGGCACGAAATTCAGGGCATGGGATCCCCACGACAGTGGGGTACAAGGCAGACAGAGCACCCCAAAGCCGTTGAGGCTCTCCCCACCACTCCCACTCTGTTCCCCCAACCCACGGGGTAAAAAAGAAAAAAAGCCAGCTCCCCAACGACACTAGGAGAGATCTCTGGCGCACCCGAGCCAACAGAAAAAATTCACCAACACCCCGTAGAATAGGGACCTTTCTTCAGTAAAGACTGCTTAAAACCCACAGAAGGCTCCCTGAGGAGTCAGAGGTGAGCTGGAAGTTCGCCCACGCCAGGACCCTTCTGGCCAGCAGCCTAGAGGGGAGCAGGCACCCACAGCTGGGGCAGATCCGGCATGCGGGAGAGTGTGCCTGTCTCCAAATTACCATTTTAGAACAGGGATCTTTCTTCAGTAAAGCCTGCTTGAAACTGGCAGAAGCCTCCCTGAGGAGCCAGAGATGAGCTGGGAAGTTTGCCCAAGCTGTGCCCCTTCTGGCAGGCAATCCAAACACAGAGGGAGAGCGGGCACCCACAGCCCTGGGAGAGCGGGTGCGCGGGAGAGTGCATCAGTCTCCAAAGTGCCATTTTAGAACAGGGAACTTTCTTCAATAAAGACTGCTTGAATCTGACAGAAGACCCCCTGAGCCAGAGGGAGAAGGTTCCCTGCACAGTCAGAGGTGAGCTGAAGGCCCCCACAAGCCTGGACCCACCTGGCAGGAAGTCGGAGCCCAGAAAAGGATCCAGAGATTTGGAACCCTGAGTGCAATCCAGCTGCCCCACCTCCAGGGAAGTCTGTGGGACTTCAAGACGCACCTTTGTAACTAAACATAGAAGGAGGAGAGATTCTGTGACAGTGACCATTAAGATGCTCAAAGTACCACTTTCTCACTAGATTTCTGGCATAACAGTTTTTGACTCCTTTGGATTGCCAGTTTCTGAAACTCCCAAAAGAACAAACCAAAAAGATGCCGGCCAGTACCAGCGGCACAGTGTCCCAATGCATAAGGCAAATTAGAAGACAGACAGCAGGGAAAAGAAAAACTACAAGCAAAGTAGCAACTCCTCAGAAAAAAGACACACCACAAAAAAAAATAAACAAAAAAAAAACAAAAAACACCCACAAGCTTGCAACTACGGTGAGTTGGAAGAACTTCTGAACCTTCCAGAAATAGAATTTAAAATTGCCACGATGAAAAAACTGATGGAAGTCATTAAGGAAAACAACGCTCAAAAGAATGAAATTGAGTCCCTAAAGAGAGAAATGAACGAAATGCAGGAGACCAAAGGATTAACAGAAAAGCTAAAGAATGCTGGGAAAAGCAGTGACAACAGAATAGAGGAAATGGAAGAACGAATAACCACTCTTGAAGACACAGAAATCAAAAGAACCAAAACAGAAAAGGAAAGAGAAATACAAATGAAAAAGACTGAAGAAAGACTTCGGGAACAATCTGACTACATGAGGAAAGGAAATATAATAGTTATAGGAATCCCAGAAGGAGGGGAGAGAGACCTAGGAACAGAGAAAATATTCAAGGAAATAACTGAAGAGAACTTCCAAAACGTGAAGAAGGAGCTGAAAATTGATATACAAGAAGCAAGAAGAACACCAAACTTCCATGATGAAAGGAAAAATACAGCAGGACACATAATAATAAAGCTCCCAAGAATCCAAGACAAGGAAAAAATAATGAAGCTGACAAGAGAGAAGAAACAGATAACATACAAAGGAAAACCAATCAGACTGACATCAGACTTCTCTGAAGAAACACTACAGACAAGGAGAGAGTGGAGGGACCTAGTCAACAGACTTCAAGACAACAGATGCCAACAAAGAATACTCTATTCTGGGGCCTCCCCTGGTGGTGCAGCAGTTGAGCACTGGGCTGCAAAGCTGCCCGCAGCCTCTGCAGCACTGATTTGATCCCCCACCTCATTAACATATACTCACCAAATGAAGGAGCACCAAAATATATCAGACAACTATTGTCATCTTTGAAAACAGACATCAGAGAAAACACATTCGTAGTAGGAGACTTCAACACACCACTATCAACAATGGATAGATCAACAAGACAAAAAATAAGTAAAGACACTAAAGCTCTAAATAAGGATCTAGAGTGCTTGGGCTTAACAGACATCTATAGAACACTAAACCCAAAAAAATCTGAGTACACATTTTTTTCAAGCGCACATGGATCATTCTCCAGGATCGATCACATACTGGGACACAAGACAAACATCAACAGATACAACAAGATTGAAATCATACCAAGCATCTTTTCTGACCATGAAGGCATCAAACTAGAAGAAACCATAAAAAGAAGGCAAGGAACTCTCCTGCCTCAGGGAGACTGAAACCCACACTACTGGAAGACCACTGGACTAATGAGGAGATCAAAGAAGAAATTAAAAAAATTCTTTGAATTGAATGACAAGGAAGACACCAGTTTCCTAAATGTATGTGATGCAGCAAAAGTAGTAATAAGAGGAAAATATATAGCAATAGAGGCTCACATCAAGAAACAAGAAAGAACTCAAAGAAAGAACCTAATCTCAAATCTCAAAGAGCTAGAAAAAGAACAAGAAAAAAACCCCAAAACCAGTAGAAGAAAATAAATAATAAAAACCAAAGCAGAAATAAATGAAATTGAAACTATAAAAACAATACAAAAGATCAATGAAGCCAAGAACTGGTTCTTCAAAAAAATAAATAAAATAGACAAACCCTTAGCTAGGCTCACAAAGAAAAAAAGGGAGAAAGCACAAATAAACAGGATCACAAATGAAAGAGGAGAAATCACAACGGACACTGCAGATATCAAAAGAATAATCAGAAACTACTATGAACAGTTATATGGAAACAAGTTCAACAATCTAGAGGAGATGGACAAATTCCTACAACTACAATCACCCAAAGCTAGATAAAGAAGAAATGGAACTCCTAAGCAGAACAATTACAAGCAGCAAAATTGAAATGGTAATCAAAAAACTTCCCAAAAACAAAAGCCCAGGACCTGATGGATTTACAAATGAATTCAACCAAAGGAATTAGTGCCTGTCCTTCACAAACTCTTCCAAAAAATTGAGAAGGAAGGGATAATACCGAACACGTACTATGAAGCCAACATTACACTAATACCAAACCAAACAAGGACAACACACACGGAAAAATAAACAAACAAAAAAAAACTATAGGCCCATCTCACTAATGAACACTGATGCAAAAATCCTCAATAAAATTTTAGCTATCAGAATCCAACTATGTATCCATAAGATAATTCACCATGACCAAGTAGGTTCATTCCAGGGACACAAGGATGGTTCAACATCCGAAAATCAATCAACGTTATTCAACACATCAACAAAAAGAAATATAAAAACCATTTGAAAATATCAATAGATGCCAAGAAAGCTTTTGACAAAGTGCAACACTCATTCATGATAAAAGCCCTTGAAATTCTTGGGATACAAGGAACATACCTTAACATCATAAAGACCACATATGACAAGCCAACAGCCAGTATCATTCTCAATGGTGAAAAACTGAAAGCATTTCCATTAAGATCTGGAACAAGACAAGGAATTCCTCTCTCACCACTGCTTTTCAATATAATACTGGAAGTCCTAGCCAGAGCAATAAGACAAGAGAAAGACACACAAGGAATCCAAATAGGAAAAGAAGTCGTCAAACTATCACTATTTGCAGATGATATAATAATATACATATTTAATATACAAAAACTCCACAGAAAAACTAATTCAACTAATCAGTTCAATAAAGTGGCAGGATACAAAATCAACACGGAAAAATCAGTAGCCTTCCTAACACAATAAATCTGAAGAAGAAGAAATAAAAAAAATCCCTTTTATTATCAAAACAAAAAAAAAAACAAATACTTGGGAATAAATCTAACAAAAGAGGTAAAGGACCTATACAAAGAATACTATAAAACACTGTTAAAAGAAATAGAGGAAGACACAAAGAAATGGAAAGACATCCCCTGCTCATGGATTGGAAGAATAAACATTATTAAAATGGCCATCCTACCAAAAGCAATATACAGATTCAATGCTATTCCAATAAAAATTTCAATGTCATTCTTCAAAGAAATAGAACAATTATTGGTGAATTCATATGGAATCACCAAAAACCCCAAATAGCCAAAGCTATCCTGGAAAAAAAAAAAAGGGAATGGAGGCATCACACGCCCAGACTTCAAACTATACTACAAAGCCATAATCATCAAAACTGCATGGTATTGGAAAAAGAACAGACACACGGACCAATGGAATTGAATAGAAAATCCAGAAATAAATCCACAGATTTATGGTCAACTAATCTTTGACAAAGGAGCAAAGAACATGCATTGGAGCAAAGAAAGTTTTTTCAATAATGGTGCTGGGAGAACTGGGTCACTACATGTAAAAGAATGAAGCTTGACTACTACCTCACAGCATGCACAAAAACCAGCTCAAAATGGATTAAAGAACTAGACATAAGACATGAAACCGTAAAATACATAGAAGGAAATATAGGCGAAATACTACATGGGTATGCACATCATGATGCTATGCACATCAAAGACAGCTTTACAGACACATCACCCAAAGCAGTGATAGTGAAGGCAAAGATCAACAGCTGGGACTACATCAAATTAAAGAGCTTCTGCACTGCAAAAGAGACAATAACAAAAACAAAGAGAAACCCCACCAACTGGGAGAACATTTTTGCACACAACACTAATGATAAAGGACTGATCACAAAAATCTACAAAGAGCTAATGAGACTCAACAAAAACAAAGAAAACAATCCAGTCAAAAAATGGGCAGAAGAGCTAAAAAGAAACTTCTCTGAAGAGGAAATGCAAATGGCCAATAGGTATATGAAAAAATGTTCAACATCACTTGTAATCAGGGAAATGCAAATCAAAACTACCATGAGATACCATCTCACACCAGTGAGAATGGCACATATTAAAAAAAAAAACTAGCAACAAAAAATGTTGGCGAGGTTGTGGAGAAAAAGGAACTCTCCTGCACTGCTGGTGGGAGTGCAAACTGGTCCAACCACTATGGAGAGCTGTGTGGAGATTTCTGGACCTACTAAACATAGAGCTTCCATAGGATCCAGCAATTCCACGCCTAGGTATTTACCCAAAGGACACAGAAACATCAATTCCAAAGAGTACCTGCACCCCTAGTTTATAGCAGCACTATTTACAATAGCTAAGCTTTGGAAGCAACCCAAATGCCCAAAAATAGATGACTGGATCAAGAAGATGTGGTACATATACACCATGGAATATTACTCAGCATTCAAAAAAGATAAACACATGCAATTTGCAGCAACATGGATGGCGCTGGAAGGGATCATGCTCAGCGAAATAAGTCAGAAAGAAAAAGAAAAATACCGGATGTTCTCACTCATAGCAGAAATCTAGAAAACTTAAATAAGAGATCAGGAAAAAGAATAACTGTAAGAAAAAAAAATCAAAATCAACAAACTACTATGAACCAGAGACACTCTATGGAGAGTGGGGGGTGGGGAGTGGAGGGATTGGGGTCAAAATAAGGGGGTTGTAATTGTATGGGGAATATAAAAATAAAATGGATTAAAGTGTGAGATGTAAAAACCGAAGCCACAAAATATATAGAAGAAACCACTGGCAAAACATTTTATGACATTGGAAACAAAAGCAAAATTAAAAAATGGGAGTATATCAAGTTAAAATTTCTACACAATGTAATAAACTATCATTAAAAACAAAAACATATCCCAATGAATGGGAGAAAACATTTGTTATATATGTGTATTTTTCACAATATATATATATAGCAAGGGGGAAATGCAAGATCTACAAAGTACTTGCAACTCAACAACAAACCAATAGAAAAGAAAAATGGACCGAAGACCATAATAGGCACGTCTCCAAATATGACATAAGATGGCCAATGGGCACATGAAAAAAATGCTCATTGTCACCTATCATAAGGGAAGTACAAATCAAAACCAAAATGAGATACCATTTCATATGTTGAGTGTGGCCCTTATCAAAAAGACTAGAAACGAGTGTTGGTGAGGATGGGGAGAAGAAAGAAACCTCTTACACCGTTGGTGGAAATGTAGACTGGTCCAGCCCCTCTGCAAAACAGTATGTATGTTTCTAAAAATATTAAAAATAGATCTATCAAATGATGCAGCAATTCCTCTCTTAGGTATCTACTTGAAGAATGCAAGAAACACTAATTAAAAGGGTATATGCACTCCTTTGTCCATTGCAGCACTATTTTAAAACACCAAGTTATGGAAACAACCTGAGTACTCAAGGGCAGATGAACTCATGGATTAAGAAAATATAAAATAGGGGCCTCCCTGGTGGCGCAAGGGATTAAGAGCCAGCCTATGAAGCTATCCACAGCCACTGCAGTACGAGTTGCATCCCCAGCTGGCCAGGGAGCTACCCTCATGGCGCAGCAGACCTCTCCTGTCTCACCTGCTGATCCCCTCAGCAGTGTATTTCAGTCCATCTGCCTGTTCTGTTCCCCACTCTGTCTCTGGTGAATCCTCCACCCCCCACACCTCTGGTCTCTACCCCAGTTCTTGTATGCATAAATAAATCAATCTTTAAAAAAAAGAAAATATAAGATAGATACACACACACACACACAAATACAATGGACAAATGCTGGATGGTTTCACTCATATGTAGAATATAGAGAAACAAAACTAAGAATCAGACACAAGCCAACCAGAAACAACCCTAGAAATATGAATGTAAAACTGAAGCTACCACTGGGGCAGGGGTAGAGAATAAAGTTGGTAGGAGGCACCAAGGACTCTGGTGGAGGAGGATGGGGGCCTCGGTGGTGGGTGTGGTTTGGTGACATACATCTGAAGTGTGTGGCCTTCTATGTCTGAATCATATATAATGTTGTGAATCACGTAATCTCAATAAAAATATTACAAGATGAAAGAATTTAAAAAGAAAGGTAACACTGGTAAAAGCCCCAGTAAACAAAAAAATAAGCAGGAAAAAAATCAGAGTTTATTTTCCTCTACTTAAATTTCCTGCACTAGATGCCAGAAAAAGGAAAATCAGAATATATATGAGCAAAAGTTTTACCCAATTGGTACACACTTCTGCCACTGCAACACTCTTATTTTTTATTTTTGCATTTATTTATTTATATATATTTTATATCATTGTTCATTTTAAGACAATGTTTGCTTCCCCCTCCCCTCAGGTGTAGTCCCCATAGAGTTTCCTTCACCAATGCACCTGTGCACCATCACCTCAGTCCCCTGTGCTCCTCCCTCCTCCCTCTGATCCCTCTCCCTCCTCCTCCCCTACAGGATGTCCCTGGTTTATAATTGTCTGGTTTGGTTTGGTTTTGTTGCACCACAACACTCTTGAGAGATGCCTCTTTCTCCCTTGTTTTATCGAGGTTCCCAGGATTTCCACATCCAGAACCATGCCCTCATGTGTTGGAATTTCTATATAATGTGGTAGAAATTCACAAGCAATTGTGTTTTCCCTAAAATAGAGGAGTTAAAATTCTAGCTTTCTATGCTTATATTCTTGCATTTCTAAGCACCTTCCTAAGTGAAAGGAAAATAATTATAGCATGGTAATTTTTATTTTTCTTTTTTTTTTAATATTTATAGTAGCACAGGGGAAATCTCAGCACCCACAATCTCTGGTTTCTGTGTTAAATCCCTCAATGAGTGGCGGTTGGCGCTTAACTGGCATGACAATCACAAATTATGCCTATGACTGAGCATGTGACTTTACAGTGACCTCCATTTCCTCTCAACATTTACTCAGAGAGAGTTTTTAACAACAAAAAAGAGAGGCAAGGATAAATGGGGAAAATGAATACTGCATTGCACGTGAATGAGAATGAAGCAAGTAACCATTTTCTGAGTAGTGATCATTATAATGAAGCAGGTAATGAAATCAAAAGACAAATCATGTTTAGGGTACATTCATATCCACATTAACAATGTAAAAAATAGGTACTTTCTATGGGTTATAAACATTAGCAATCTGTTTTGGAATAATAATAGGCACTGTTGAGTTTTTACACTGTCTGGGACTCGATACTTAATTATTTAATTCATGAAGCAACTTTTAAATGTATGAAAATTAAGAATTAGGACGTCTATCAACAAGGCCCTCTGAAAGGACATGAGTACTTCTGAGCACTGGGAAACCCTGAGGTTCTCTTCCATTTCCCAGGCTGCAGAATCAGCTGTCAGGATCCAGTGAGTGTCTCTGGAATAGACTATCAGTGAGACCCACACAGAACTAGTAACTCCTGTACCAAGATGACACTGCTCAAGAGTGGACTTCAACTATCTCATAAGCTGGTGATGGTAGAGAGCCACTGAGGTTTGGCTGACTTGAAGTAAATTCAAATAATGCCCATCTTAGCAGAGAACTGAATCATAATCTCATAAACAAGAGACCCTGAAAAGGTTCTGCTTGCAATTTGGAAAGCAAAAGAACACCCTGGGGACTACCCTCCATACCACTGTTGGTTACCCATTGCAACCTAACTTATTCAGGCTACAAAATCAATGGTAGAAAAGTATATAAACTCTATATTCTAACCATTTCCCACTTGTCAAGCATATTTCTGAGTCACTTAGTCATTTGTCATCTTTATTCATAGCAAGATGTCCATTTGTAACAATTCATTGCTTTTCAGCATGAAAAGAGAACACCACTGCTTAAATACGGGGAAAGTTCCGTTTTCAACAGTTGAAGCAAACGACAGCATTTTTAAAGTCATCAGTAAAGAAAAGGAGGTTTGCAAATCCCCACTTTCCTGCTGTTTCTACAAAATGCATTACCTAAAGATTTTGAATTTTAAAGATTACGGAAACCATGAGACTTTATCAGGGGACACAAAGAAAAAACTGACCATCCTTTTCAAAATTATGTTTAGAAGCCTCAACTAATCATCAAGGAATTGCAGTCATTTATGAAATCCCATTTTGCAGTCTCTGGTTAACAGGCCGAGTACAATCAACTATTTCAAGGACACAGCACCTGTGTGCAAGGGTGAGTGACTGCTCTGTCTTGCCTTAGCTCCCATTCGTGTAATTGTATTGCTGGCTAGCATAGAAAGCATCAGGCTCATTTGGGTCCTGTCTCTTCTAGTCAAATAGAAGACTCTCTTGCAAATAAGTGACAAGTTTGGTGGGACTCCAGTGTGGGCAGCAGTTGTATTACTGTTGCAAGCATGCAGCTCCCAGCAAAGATAGTATTTTCTAAGCAAACGCTGTGCTCTTCATTTTCATTCTGGAGGAAAAAAAAAAAAAAAACATATGAACTAAACAAAAGTAAAACAGTGGAGAAGAAGAAGAAAAAATGGAAGCAAAACAGATTGTGTGATTGATGGGTATGTGCAAAATATGTACTTTCTTCCTACTTTTTCTGAGAGAATTAGAATTTTTCCAGAATGATCTTTGTTTTGCCCTCCAGTAAGTACCTTTTTTTTTTTCTTGAAAGCATGTTGTAGAAAAGACCAAAGAAGAAAGAATGGGAATGAGAATTCTGCCTATTTTTCTCTTCCTCTTCTGTTTATCTGATAATGAAAGAAAGTAAAGATGGGCTAATACAAAGGTATAGAAAGTAAAACTCTCATATTTTTTCATTTTACCTGCTCTTTGGTTTTTAGTGTACTTCCTTTATTTCTTCCCAGACTTTATTTTTTTTATTTAAATAATTTATTTTATATAATTCTTACATATTTTTTCATCTTTGCACAATGTATGCATTTTCATTTTGGTTATATTCCCCATACAATTGCACCCCCCCCTTATTTTGACTCTAGTCTTTCCTTTCCCCACCCCTCCCTCCCCCCTCTCCCCCCGTAGTGTGTCTCGGGTTTATAAGTTGCTTGTTGACTTTGATTTTTACTTTGTATTGATAAGTCTTTTTTCTGGTCTCTTATTTAGTTCTTCTAAATTCCTGCTATGAGTGAGACTCCTGACTTTATTTTTTAAAAGATTTATTTATTTATTCATAAAAGAACTGGGGTACAGGTCATAGGTGTGAGGGGTGAGAGAATTCACCAGGAACAGAGCAGGAAATAGAACAGGCAGATCAACTAAAATACACTGCTGAGGGGAGCAGTGGGCAATGCAGGATAGGTCTGCTGCACCATGTGGGTAGCTCCCTGGCCAGGATCAAACTCATGCTGCAGTGGGTGCGGTTAGCTTCATAGGTTGTGTCTTAACCCCTTGCGCCACCAGGGAAGCCCTCTTCCCTGACTTTAAAACAGGTTTATGATCACTCATTTCTATTTTCACCATACGCATTCCCTGAGCAATTTAGCCACATCCCAAAACTTCAACCAATGTATATAGAGTGAAGCTGCCACAAATGATATGGGAAAAAATGAATGTGGCTGTATCCAAATAACATTGTATTTACAAAAACACATGGAAGAATTGATTTAGTCTTCAGGTCATAGTTTGTCAATACCTGTTCTGTGAGCAATAATTCAAAGACCTCTATCTTAACTCCAGAACCTTCTATTGAGACACTTTCTTTCTAATTGATTATTATGGTGTGAATGTTTGTGTCATCCCAAAAAATGTTCTGTTGAAACTTTCATGATCAACGTGATGATATTAGAGGTGGGAACTTTGGAAGATGATTCAGTCACAGGAGCAGAGCCCTTAAATAAGATTAATTCCCTTACCAAGGAGAACATATAGAGTCTCCTTGCCCTTTTATCTTGTGAAAATGAGAAGTCTGTGGTTAAGAAGAAGACACTCACCTGGTTCATGCTGAGACCCTGACCTCAGATTCCCAGGCTAATATCCCACTGATCTCAAAAAGTGTCTTTCATTACTCTCATAACCAAATCTTTCTTCTATGTTCTAAATATCAGGGCCTGACATCACTATTGATGGGAATCTAGGGGAGAAAGCCCTGCCTGGTATAGGAATCTACACATGTACACAGATCATAATAGGCTGCAAGTGCACACTATTTGACGACTGATCTGTTGTCTTTAAACTTAAGTGCTTACTTTGAACTGATATTCTACTCTGACAATGCCCAAAGGAGTGCCAGGCATTGACACCATCAGATATACCAGGGTCAAGATAACCAGGACGCTGTTTAAAGTTGAACTGACAAATACCAGAAACATCAAATATGATGAGCTGTTCTGATGGACTGTTTGCTTATGACCTTATGACCGCTTATGAGATTAACATTTAAATCAGTAAATCAGTAGATTTTAAAAAAACAGATTACCCCCCATAATGTTGTTGGGTCACATCTTATGAGTGGAAGGCATTAAGAGAAAATACATTGAGGTCTCTTATGGAAAAAAGAATTCGACCTCTAGACTGTTTCAGACTCCAGCTACACTATCAACTCTTTTCTGGGTCTTTAGTCTATTAACCTAGCATGCAGAGTTTGCACTTTGCAGCCTCCTCTTTTATTAATCTCTCAATCTCTCTCTCTCTCTCTCTCTCTCTCTCTCTCTCTCTCTCTCTCTCTCTCTCTCTCTCTCTCTCTCCCTCCCCCCCTCCATCTCTCTCTCTCTCTCTCCTGCCCCGACTCTGCCCCCATATCGTCTCTATCTCTGTCTCTGCTTTACTTCATATGTTTCATATGTACTATTTCCCTATTAACATAAGATAACCTGTTTCCTTTGTAGTTAGACACAGCAGTAACTATCTGAATCGTTAACAGTTAATTGTTACAATGTAGGCTGAAAATCCTTCTCCAGTGAGAAGATAAAATATTTGAACAAGGCTAGAGAGTGCTTCAGTAGGTTTTAAATTTTTTCCATTCCAAATCTTATATTTGGGACATTAATCTTGGTTCAAGGTGATTATGAAAGTAAATTGCTATTGCAACATGTAAAAATATAAAGTAGGGGAGGGTGCAATATTTTAACATTACAAATAAATCAACAAAAGTACTTGGAGAAATTTTTTACCTTGGGTTTAAAATGGTTGCAATTTCACGCTGCTATTTTAATAGTTTATAAGGGAAAAGTACGTAGTTTGTCTCTGTAGTTAAATGAAAAACATCTTCATAAAGTTCTTATTAACCTGTTGATGTTTATGGAGTTGAAATATTTTCTCATTGGCAAAATACATCAAGGAAATTTTATACAACTAGATATTATAGAATTCTGATGATTCTGTAGAAAATGGAGCACCATCAAATGAAAATCACTACATGGTATGCAAGTTTTATAAATAATTTGTATGATACCATTAAGATAATATTTGCATGCAATCCTATTGTACTATTTGCATGGCTTAAATCAATTTTATAATGAAAAACATTATGAATAACCAATAAGAAATATATTACTAATTATACTAATGCAAAATAGAAAACATATCACTATTCTTAATGTTTTTAGTTATAATAAAATTTTTAAAAATTGGGCGCGCAGACCTCTCCTGCCGCCCGCTGCTCCCCTCAGCAGTGTACTTCGGTCCTTCTGCCTGCTCTGCTCCCTGCTCTGGCTCTGGTGAATTCTCTCACCCTCCCGCGCTTCTGACTGTACCCAGCACTTGTATAAATAAATAAATAAATCTTTAAAAAAAAAAAAAAAAAATTTTTAAAAATTGTATCTTAAAATATATATAATTCATAACAAGAACTGTTTTTTCTAATTTCCAACATTTTGAAAGGAAAAAATGCTATAGTAAATACTTTTACTTATTTATTTATTTTAAAGATTTATTTATTTAGTTATTTATACAAGCACTGGGTGTAGTCAGAAGTGCGGGAGGGTGAGAGAATTCACCAGAGCCAGAGAGGGAACAGAACAGGCAGACTGACGAAGTACACTGCTGAGGGGAGCAGAGGATGTGGCAGGAGAGGTCTGTGCACCATGTGGGACCCTCGCCAGGTGGCTGGTGATCAAATCCATGCTGCAGAGGTTGCGGGCAACCCAGCGCTCAACCGCTGAGCCACTGGGGAGGCCCGTAAAGTTAATACTTTTATAGCACAAGAATCTGTCTTAATCACACTTTCCAGTCAAAAGCATACCCTTTTTTTTTTTGGTGGGGGGGGCACTAAAAAAATCCTTAGTTGCCAGGAAGTCATGACTCTTATAAAAAATAATGACATTGGGCCTCCCCTGGTGGCACTGGAGGTTGAGCGCAGTGCTGTGAAGCTGTCCACAGTCTCTGCAGTGCCGGTTCGATTCTGGCCAGCCACGGAGGGTCCCACCTGGTGTGGCAGACTTCTGTCGTGCCAGGTGCTCCCCTCAGCAGTGTGTTTTATCAGTCTGCCTGTTCCCTGCTTTGTCTCTGGTGAATCCTCTCACCCTCCCACACATCTGGCCTTATCCCGGTTCTTGTATAAATAAACAAATAAGTCTTTAAAAAAAAATGACATTGGCTTATTTAAAGACATCTTCATGTCAAGTGTTAACAATACTCGAGCCTCCCAGGTGGTGTAGTGGGGTGAGCGCAGCACTGTTGAGCTGTCCACAACCTCTGCAGCATGGGTTCTATTCCTGGCTGGCCAAGGAGATACCCACATGGCATGGCAGACCTCTCCTGTCTTGCCCACTGCTCTCCTCAGCAGTGCTTTCGGTTTGTCTGCCTGTTCTGCTCCCCCCTCTTTCTCTGGTGAGTCTTCTCACCCTCCTGCGCCTCTGACCTGTAGCCCAGCTCTTGTATAAATAAATCTTTAAAAAAAGAATACTCATCTTCAAACAATGATTCTTTAAAAATGAAAGTAAAGTAAGAGTATGCCAATGATACTGACTCAGCACATTCAAAGAAGTATAGGGACTTTCAGTCAACAGGAGAATTCAGATCATATAGAGGAAACTCACTTATTTTGCTCAGTGTAAGAATTTAATGTGAGGACAGAGGTTAAGCTGAAGCAAGAAGGAAAGGGAATTAATATTTATGAAGAATTCATGATGTTATGCCTCCTTTACTAGATAATTGACAAGATCATATTGTGTCAACAAAACAACACTGGGAAGAAAGTATAATCCCTATTTTACATATGAGAAATCTGTAGTACAAATAAATATCCTCAATCACACAGTAAGTAGGATAATGATCAGCAGTCAAGGTGATATTTGTTCCATACCAGAGCCCTTACTTGCTATGACCATTCATTCTATCTCTTGTATCTCTCACAAGTTCAGGAGAGCAGATTCAGGACTTGTCTGAGTAGTCTCCATGTGCACAGCCAAGACCATGAGCAGTTTTCCTTGTACAAATAAAGTTTTCCATCAGTGATTTTGGATTCAATTGCAAAAAAAATTTCTATTTATGCTATTGTGGGCTATAATCTTTAAATGACAAGCTTCTTATCTATAGACGGAAAATAAGCTATAAGAGAAGGTGAAGTTTCAAAATGAATAGAAGCTTTGAACATTAAAGTTTTATGTTTAAATAAATTAAAAAAAAACAGTGAATAAAAGCTACTTCCACAGGTATGAGGTGATACATCATTGTGGATTTGGTTCTCTATCAAAATCCTAATCTCATCGTTCTAATATTAAGTGATGTACACCTTTTCATGTACATATTAACCATTTTTATATCTTTGAAGAAGTGTCTATTCAGATCCTCTCCCTATTTATTAATGGGATTGTTTTTGTTTCATTTTAGTGTTGGTGAGTTGTATGAGTTATTTTTATTTAATGTATTTACCCTTCAGTGGATATATCCTTTGCAAATACCTTCTCCTATTTGTAGAACAAGTTTGGTGTGGATGCAGAGAAAAGAGAACACTTGTATATTTTTCATGGAAATGTAAATTGATTCACCCACTATGCAAAATGTTATGGTAATTCCTAAAAAAAAAAAAAAATACTAAGAATAGAAATGCCATTAAGATCCAGTTATTCTGCTTCTGAGTACTTATCTGAAGAAAGTACTTCTGAGTACACACTATTTCAAAACAATATATGCACAAATACGTTCATTACAGCATTTCTTTCAAGAGCAAAGATTTCAAAATAACCTAAATGCCCTTGATAAAGGAAAGGACAAAGGAACTGCAATGCATACGCACAATGGAATACTACTCCATAATAATAAAGACATGAAATCATGCCATTTGCAATAACATGGATGAACCTTGAGGATATTACGCTAAGTGAAATATGACAGATGGAAAAAAAATGCTGTAAGAGTTCATAAGTATGTGGAGATAAATAAACAAGCTAGCAAACAAAGCAAAAATATCTCTTAGTCTATAAGAATAAAATGGTTGTTACCAGAAGGGAAGGAAGTGTGGGGGCAGGTATCAGGCAATGAAACCAACCATATAGTAGAGAATGAAAAGTAGTTTTGGTGGCAATCATATCATGGAATACATAGATGTCAAATTATGATTCCATACACCTGAAATCTATGTAATGTTATAAACCAATGTTATTTTGATTTAAAAAAAAATAGATGGTAAGTCTAAAGTTCTTCACATAAAATGTATAATGGGATTTTCATGAAATCTGTTCAGAGGGCATAAAGGTGGCAATTATAACAAACCAAACATGAATAAGTGGATTTACAAGTCCAAAACCCTATGTTAGTGTATCAAAATTTCAATAAGAAAAAACTGAATAGACTTAATGAAGACTTAAAGAAGTTTTTCCCAATATGGATTTTCAAATTATCTCTGAAATGCAATGTTTAAGTTTGGTAATTTCTTTCTGCTTACTTGTTATTATTTCTCTTTCTGTTTTCTCTTATGCATGCCACTGAAATTTTCTATTATACTATATGTTATGATATGTTAACCTAACCTCTCCTTTGCTGGTTCCACCAAAAAAGTTAATGTTTTAGATTATGGAAGCATTTTTATCCATTCAGATTATTTTAAATTCTACAAAGTAAATGATTAAAAGTATAGACTAAATGACTCTATATTTTTAAAAATAAAATGTAAAGCCTTTACAGCATCATTATCATCACTTCATCATCATTTTTTAAAGATTTATTTATTTATGCATATAAGAACTGGGGTACAGGCCAGAGGTGTGGGGGCTGAGAGGATTCACCAGAGACAAAGTGGGGACCAGAACAGGCAGGCTGACTGAAATACACTGCTGAGGGGAGCAGCGGGCAAGACAGGAGAGGTCTGTTGCACCATGTGGGTAACTCCCAGGCCAGGGATCAAACTCGTGCTGCAGAAGCTGTGGATACCTTCACAGTGCTGTACTTAACCACTTGTGCCCCCAGTGAGGCCCACATCATAATCATTTTTAACAAGCAAGATGCTCTTTCATTCAGGATAGTCTTTCAGAAATACAAGATTAGAGCTGTTATTCTGAACAAGATCACCTACAACTGATTTGGTAATCCTTCCACTGTCTTTCACCTTTCCTTGTAGCTCTCACTTTGTGATTTCCTTTTTGGCAATCATAACATAGTCATATTTTTTGGGCAGAAGAGCTAAAAAGAAACTTCTCTGAAGAAGAAATGCAAATGGCCAACAGGCATATGAAAAAATGTTCAACATCACTGGTAATCAGGGAAATGCATATCAAAACTACAATGAGATACCATCTCACACCAGTGAGAATGGCACATATTAAAAAAACTAGCAACAACAAATGTTGGCGAGGTTGTGGAGAAAAAAGGAACTCTCCTGCACTGCTGGTGGGAGTGCAAACTGGTCCAGCCACTATGGAGAGCTGCATGGAGATTTCTTGACCTACTAAATGTAGAGCTTCCATATGATCCAACAATTCTACTCCTAGGTATTTACCCAAAGGACACAGAAAGAGTAACGCCAAAGGGCACTTGCATCCCTATGGTTATAGCAGCACTATTTACAATAGATAAGCTATGGAAGCAACCCAAATGCCCAAAAATAGATGACTGGATCAAGAAGATGTGGTACATATACACAATGGAATATTACTCAGCAATCAAAAAAAGATAAATGCATGCAGTTTGCAGCAATAGGGATGGAGCTAGAAGGGATCATGCTCAGCAAAATAAGTCAGAAATAAAAAGAAAAATACCGGATGGTCTCACTCATAGCAGGAATTTAGAAAACCTAAATAAGAGACCAGGAAAAAGACTAATCAATACAAAGAAAAATCAAAATCAACAAGCAACTATAAAACAGAGACACACTACGGGGTCGGGGGGGGGGGAGGTGTGGGAAAAAGAAGGACTAGAGTCAAAATAAGGGGGTTTCAATTGTATGGGGGAATATAACCAAAACAAAAATGCATACACTGTGCAAAGATGAAAAAAGATGTAAGAATTATGTAAAATGAAATATTTAAATAAAAAACATAGTCATATTTTTAGTCCTTTATCCACTGGAGACCTAACTTATGAATACAAATTACTAAATAGAAAAGTAATTGCATGAATAGATTCAATACTATCCTCAGGCCTCAATGTGACTCCATAAATATTTTTACCTGTTTGCTTGTTTACAGTTGAAACTGTTTTATTTAATACTGATTTTTCTAGGAAGTTCAATTTTTTTCTTTACTTCTATCAGATAAAGATATGAGTGACTGACTTTTCTGTTCAAACACAGATTAGATGAGATAATACACCTTAGGTGACGTCTTAGGGAGACAATTTACAATAATAAAATACATATCTCCTTGTGATAAACAAAAGATCTTTCTTATATGTGAAACCACCCAGGTTAGATTTAATCACTGCACATATGTCCACATGCTTTTACATAATTTTTTACACATATAAAAATGGAATATCTGATGCATTTTTTTGATCTGTCTTTCAGGTTTTAGTCAAAGTTTTTAAAAATCATGTAGCATAATATTCTCATTTTCATTCATTAATTTACTTCATATTAAATTTGAATAGAATATGTTTAGCAATACCATATTAACCAGCCAAAATAAGTTATTGAATCAAAATATATAAATCATATATATATGTATATATTTTTACATTTTACATGTATTTATGTTTATTTATGAATATATGTATATATTCCCATACAAGACATATATAAATGTTGTTAGCAGATTTTTTTTTTTGGTAATAGCCATGATTAGAAAAGAGCCCAAATATCCATCATGATGTGCATGAGTAAATGAAAAGTGGTAAATCCAAGCACTGAAATCAAATCAACACAAAAAATAAATGAACTAACATTAACCCTACACAAGATTGAGCTTTTATTCTGAATAAGACTACCTACAACTGATTTGGTAATCCTTCCACTGTCTTTCACTTTTCCCTGTAATGCTCACTTTGTGATTTCCTTTTTGGCAATTTTTTTTTTCTTTTTTGGCAAATCTCAAAATACTTATGCTGAATTAAAAAAAGACAAGAACCAAGACCAAGGCATTGTCACACTGGAAGGTCAGAAAATGAGAAAGAAAATGGAAAGCTGGTGGTTTGCAAATTAAAATGAATATCAAGTAAGTGAGTTTCCAAGAGAAGAAAAGCACTTCAAGGAAAACCAAACTGCTAGCTTCAAAAAACTGAGGGTACTGAGAAATAGCACTGGATTAAATAAATTGGAGGGTCATTGGTTACTTTAACATAATTATTTGTGTATTGAGGTAACTGCATTAATTGAACTTAAGAAAGATGAGAAAATTGGAGATGAAGAGGGGAAGAAAGGAATGAAGCAAATTAGAGAGAAAAAAAACAAATGAACAATATTCAACACAAGTGACCCAAATACCTATTTATCTTTGGAGATCTTTGAGATCAAGTTAGAAGAAACCTTATGAAAGAAGTTTTTCATGAATAAATCTACTGTATCTCAAAAAGTTCTTTTAAGGGCAAATGCAGGTGACCAGGAGACAAGCTTTGAAAAAAAAGTTAGAAATCACCAAAGCTATTTAAAACTAGTCATCAAGAAAGGAAGAAGCAACCATCTCTTTTCCTGCAATAAAATTTATATTAAAGATATATGGAATCTGGTTGGGTAGTACAAGCATACACAGAAACAGTCTGTGAAAAAATAGAAGGCAACATGACAGATGAAAATTTCATTAATAATAAAAAATATATAAGTAATTTTAATTTGTAATAATCAAAGTGGCAAAGATTAAATAGACAATACTTAATAATGCATTGATAATAGTTGGTTCATGAATACTACCAGAACTATGACCTGCTTACAAGATTATAAATATTATTTTGGACTGAGTAAAATCTACTTCTTAAAAAGAAGCCATATAGAAAAGGATCAGAAATTAATTAACAGATCTCTATTTAAAATTATTTCTTGTACAGTACACTATGAAAAAAAAATGGAGATAATGTGAAAGAAGAATCAACTGAAGTTCTAGTTTTGGTACAGATAATTAAAAGATTTCAAGAATGTTTTACTTTTATGGGGAAATTCTCACAATGTACTCAGTAAAACATGTGGCTTATTAAAAATATAATTTAGTAATCTTCTCTTATAGCTTTGTCCCAAATGAAGAAAAATATATATTTTTTAAACCATTTAGGAAAAAGTAAGGTGCTTTGTTTATGGATAAACAAATACGTACTGCAAAGTTATTAAGTTACATTTCACATACTAGTTTTTCACTTCAGATTTTCAAATTACATTTTCAAACTATACTGAAAATAAAAAAAAATTATTGAACTTATTGGAGATGCATTTTTAAAGAATGTGAAGAAATTAGTTACAACATATTTACAAGTTTAAAGTTTCTGAAATTAAATCTTCCTTGGAGTTTTCTGAACTAAATTTAATTCCCCTAACTTTGGTAAGTATAAAAGGGCTTCAAAATATTTCAAGAGAGACTAAGATGAAAATTATTAGAACTTAATTGTTTTTTAATTAAGGCTAAAACGGCAAGAGTTTTTTATTAATACCTTCATCAAGGTATTACATTACTAAAAAATTCAAGCAAAACTTGCTCAACAACACATTTTTAAAATAAATTGTTTCAGCCCTAAAATAATTATTTAAAAAATAGTTTAATCACTTAATAAAAATTACAGATGTTACATTTGATTTTAGCATAACAGAGTCTGTGTGTTTATGCCACAATGAACTCTCTTCTCTCCATTGCATAAAGAATACCATTTCACATTGATTGAAACTGGACAGGGATCATTATAGTTCACATTTCAGTAACATGAGTTGAAAATCTAATTGGCATTTTGCTAGATTGTATCAATACAGTGCTCTACTGTAAATGGCAACTTCATAAACTGTCTCCTACAGTGATCATTTAAATTGAAATATTTCAGAGATCATGTTTTTCACCCAGCACAGCTTCTTCTGTTTATCCAAATTCATTGTTCATTGCCATAGTTAAAACTCGTTAGAAAATCATGTTTTGATTAGGCTTCAGACAATAGTAGATTTAATGGGAAAGGAAACTATTTAATTTTATTTCAAAGAAATTGCCTGTCAAAATGAAAATATCCAGGGAAGAAATAGCAAGAATAAAAATGACAAATTCAATAATTTCACTCCAAAAATTAAGAATCTGTTGGAGCAAAGAAATTAAAATTAAAATCCCCCTTTGTCAAATGCCCATATGTACTGATTAAAGTGAGAGGGGCAGGAGCTATTTAGAATTCACTTGTATACAACAAAGGATATAGGGAAGCTTTTATGATCTTTTCTAAGGTGATAAATAATACAAATTAGGACTAGATACTGCTTTAATTATAAAATAATTGTACTAGGTGCTAATGCTTTAATGATATGTCTTTTCTCTGTGTAGCAGAAATAAAATAAAAGCAATTACATATTTTGTTGTTCTTACAAAGTGACAGGACATGAAGCTTTGTTCTTTGATCATTTTTTGTACTAGTTTGGCTAAAACTTGCACTGGGTTTTGATACTTTATATAAAGGTAAAATGATGAAATTTTCTTTGTTAATAAATAGAGAAAAAGGAGCTTCTTCCCCAGGCCCCTTCCCTAAAGGCATTTTCTTGAAAATACATCAGGCCAGATGAGAAGCCAATCCTTTTTATTTTACGATTTAAAGTCTTGAACTTTCTGATCTTTTGAACTGTGAATACATACCTAGCAAAGGTAATTTACAGATTTCTCACTACATGAACAGAAAACTATCACAAAGTATATCCATTTGCCTTTCATGGAAGTGAGATATTTTGCTTGTTTTCTTTTTTACCATATAAATTGTCATGTAAGGGGCCTCCCTGGTGGCGCAGCAATTGAGCGCTGGGTTGCAAAGCTGCCCACAGCCTCTGTAGTGCCTGTTCAATCCCCAGCCACCGGGGGAGGGTCCCACATGGT
Source organism: Talpa occidentalis (assembly GCF_014898055.3). Classification (NCBI taxonomy): domain Eukaryota; kingdom Metazoa; phylum Chordata; class Mammalia; order Eulipotyphla; family Talpidae; genus Talpa; species Talpa occidentalis. The sequence goes on along the minus strand of NW_023604295.1, from coordinate 72,017,241 downwards.
GCGCAGACCTCTCCTGCCGCCCACTGCTCCCCTCAGCAGTATACTTCGTCCTTCTGCCTGTTCTGCTCCCCACTCTGGCTCTGGTGAATTCTCTCACCCTCCTGTGCTTCTGACTGTACCCAGTGCTTGTATAAATAAATAAATAAATCTTTAAAAAAGAAATTGTCATGTAAGTCCATCAAACTTTATAGTCTCTTGAAAAATAATTGCATACATCTGATTAGACTGCTCAAAAATAATTTTCTCTCACACACTGGTATGCAGAAGTTTAGTTAGCAGGGTTATTTACTCAAAAACTCATTGCAGGTTTGTTGTTTTTTATTTTGCATTTCTACTTAAATATAATAGCATGTCCACTAGAAAACACTGTTAAAATGTCTTTCACAGGAAAAAAAAAAAAAAATTGCCAGACCTCCCTGATGGCGCAAGGGGTTAACACACAACCTATGAAGCTATCCTCATCCTCTGCTGCACGAGTTTGATCCCTGACCTTGGAGGTGACCCACATGGCAGCAGCAGACCTCTCCTGACTCACCCACTGTTCCCCTCAGCAGTGTATTTCAGTCAATCTGCCTGTTCTGTTCCCCACTCTGTCTCTGGTGAATCCTCTCACCCCCTACACACCTCTGGCCTGTACCCCATTCTTGTATGCATAAATAAATAAATATTTTTAAATTGAGTATTAGTAGGAATTCCTTGAGTATTAGTAGGAATTTATAGCATTTTTATTACTTAACTAACACAAGAGATTAAAGAAATAAGCAGTAACAAAATGTAGGCATGCAAGATTTATAGTATATGGCTAATAATCAATATTAGTTCTACTGACCGTATAGTTTCTCCTAGAATTTTAATGATTTCTGAGAGAGATTATAAAGTGAAAACAGACATAAGTGGAACCATTTTAAAATAAGGCCAGAATGGTCATTTGTACTGGATCAGAAGATGTTTTATTGATTCAAAACTGCAGTTGTGTCACAAATCATTGTTTGATGTCCCAAAAGGTAAATGGGCATCCTAATCACAGAGACTAATGATTATAGACTTTTGCCAGAGGACAGAATCAGTAACCAATTATGTGTAGCCAAGAATAATTTAAGCCTGTTAACATTAACATTTTTTAACCACTTATCTAATCACATAATTTTATTATCATAAAAAACACCAATTTCTCAGGGGATATTTTAGTTTTATACTTGAAATTGTATACCCAATTACAATTCTTTAATCCCAAATAAATACTTGATTTACCTCTTATTTTGGCTTTTTATTTATAGGCTAGAAATATCAACCACATAATTTGATTACTAGTTTTTTTCAATAAGTCAATATAGATGCATTATAGATGATTGCCAGATAGACAGATAGATGACAATAATCTACTTCAATGAACAATTATCCATTGTTTAGAACACATTCTTATGGATTGCTGATTCTGAATGTAAGGTAGTTCTGTGCCTTTCATTGCCTTTTAGCTATTTTAAAACTCCATACATTGTAAATAACTGAAAGCAATGAAAAACAATTCTTGCCTACCGACAAGGCAAATAAATTCTGTTAGGCAAAAGTTCAATTGATTTCCCTCCTTCACAGAGAAAAAGCCAGTTTTGTGTCATTTGCTCATTCATTTTCAATATTCCTGATTTATAAATGCGTCCGTTCTTTGAATTTTCCTTGAATCAATTTTAATATCTGCTTGACTAACATCATTAATCATAAGCCAAACCAAAATTTTACCATATATTCATTTTACATTTGTGTAAGAGTAATTGTGCCATTTAAAAATAAATATAGTTAGGTAGAAAGATAGGTAGGTGCGTGAGTGGGTGCATGTGTGGATGGGTGGATGTATGGACAGATGGATGGATGGATGGGCAGAAAGACATATTTGGATGGTTACCATAAAAACTCCTTGCTAAGCTTCTGGAAAATTAATATCTGTAATGACTAATTTTTTTTTTAATCTTAAATTTTATTTTCATATTCCCCCATACAATTGCAAACGCCCCATTCTGACCCCAATCCTTCCCCTCCCGCCCCCCACCCCCCCAAAAAGGGTCTCTGGTTCATAGTTTTTTGTTGATTTTGATTTTCACTTTCTTATATTCATTTTCCTGGTCCCTTATTTAAGTTTTCTAGATTCCTGCTATGAGTGAGACCATCCGGTATTTTTCTTTTTCTTTTTGGCTTATTTCTCTGAGCATGATCCCTTCCAGCGCCATCCATGTTGCTGCAAATTGCATGTGTTTATCTTTTTTGAATGCTGAGTAATATTCCATGGTATATATGTACCACATCTGTGAGAATGGCACATATTAAAAAAACTAGCAACAACAAATGTTGGCGAGGGTGTGGAGAAAAAGGAACTCTTCTGCACTGTTGGTGGGAGTGCAAACTGGTCCAACCACTATGGAGAGCTGTGTGGAGATTTCTGGACCTACTAAACATAGAGCTTCCATATGATCCAGCAATTCCACTCCTAGGTATTTACCCAAAGGACACAGAAACATCAATTCCAAAGAGCACCTGCACCCCTATGTTTATAGCAGCACTGTTTACAATAGCTAAGCTTTGGAAACAACCCAAATGCCCAAAAGTAGATGACTGGATGTAATGACTAATTTTTTAAAGGGGATTTAATTCTTATTGTCTATTTTCATTTTTATTTTTCTTTCATTATGTTCTTTTGAATACAAGAATAAACTCATATTTTGGTACTAAACATAAATAAATTGACAGAAAAAGAGAGGAGAAAGAAAACATATCATAAAATGGTACATTATCACATCTCCTTAACTCTTACTTATTTCTGTAACCCTGCTTTCATCATTCTCTATGACATTCTTCTATGGCAATATTGCCAAAATTCTTGAATTAAAGTTATGGAAAGAAAGAAAAACATCAATTAATGTTGGCTTACTCTTGTAACAGATTTTTTATGCTTTGCTTTATTTCAAAAATTAATTTAGCATATTTGAAATTATTTTAAATGGCAAATTTTAGACAAGATAAATTAAAATGGAGTTACTTTTGGAGAAATCTCTTGATTTTTTTATGCCTTTTTAAATACTTGCCATCAATCAAGATGACCATTAGGAAAAATAATCCATTTTAATCTATGTAAATGGCCTCCCCTTCCATTCCTACAGCAATCTAGGTCTATTTACATAAACTAATACATGAACTGTGTAAACTCTGTGTAGAACAAAACAGAGTAGTTTTGTTCTTACTGAATCATTATGTGTGTTTGTGCAGGTGTGTGCATGTGTATCAACAAAAATAACTTGTTCAATAAAGTCTATAACTTTATCCTTAATAAATCAATTCTGAAAAAAATTCTGGTATCTATTAATAAGAACACAAGTAAAGAATCTGCGAGATATTCATACAAATAAACTGATATATGCAACAACATGGGCAAAATGTCCAAGAAGAATATATTGAGTGAAAGGAACCTTGCACAATGGTGTGTAGGTCATTTATAGGATGTAATTTATATGTATTTCTAGAATAGTGACAACTACTCTGTGGTGCAAATTATATTGGGGAGATTGACCTGGATGAGCACAGAAGATCTTTCTGAAATGACTGAAATTTCTAAATCTGTATGAAGGTTTTACATTTTTTTAAATATTTGTTGAATAGCACACTTGAGATTTTTTCATTTATAAAATATAAATTATACCTATAAAAATAAGTATAATCAAATATTGAACTCTAATTATTTAAGGATGTGTGTGCTCAGTGAGGTACATTGATATCTGAAAATTAGTTTGAAAGTATTTAAAAAAGATGGGTTTACTGTTAAACAGAAGTATACTTGGACTGATATATATATATATATACATCCAACAAATGTAGCAAAACACATATTATAGAATTTAAGTAATGTTATTTGGGTGTTTGTTATAATTTCAATATTTTTATATATTTTAATTTTTTCATAATAAAAGTGAATATAAAGATTCCTAAAATATCAGTAGGCATATAATCACATGGAATTATCACCATATTGATATCTGTTGAGTGAGTAATCACTGACAAGATTTCAATACAAAGCAAATCATGCTTTGTGGCAATTTGTCCCCCAATCTCCTTTATTCTTCATTCTTTACATTTGGCTCATTTCCCAACATCCCATATAGCCAAGTATAGCAACTTTATTACATTTGGACTAATGAAATGAGTAGAAGCCAAAATACCACTTTGAGCTTATAACATCATGCATACATTTTGCTAACTTTCTTTTATTTTAACATCTCAGTGACCCAATTTCAACCATGCAGACCCAGACAGTAACCTAAAGAACAAGTTTGCAACCTGCAATCATTTCTTGTAGCCCAATGAAGCATTGCCTGTTTTGTAAATGGTCTGTGGGAATGTAGCCACATGCCCTCCCTTATGTACTATCTGCAGGTGCTTTCACACTACAAAAGCAGAGTTGAAGATTTGGCATGGACATGGTATGACCATCAAGCCTAAAATATTTCTATGATATCTTAAACAAACAAACAAAAAAAAATGTTGAGCCCTACTGTAGAGCATGAAGATGACTGAATCCAGCATCCCTAAGTGAGCTCTAGCAAAAGAATTGTGACACCAGAAAATTGGCCATACCCTTTTGAAAGAGAAATAAACCTTTACCTTCTTACTTGCTGAATTTTTATTTGCATATTTGTTCTTTCATCATTGCTCTTTTCTGCTGTTGCTGCTGTTATTTTTGGTTCCTTTTTAAATAAAATTAACCATTATTTTAACACACACTAGAAATGGTTTTACATATTGTTTCAGTGTCATCAATCTTGCTTTCAGTACATGAACTAATTTCAAAATTTTCTTACTAAAAAGTAAACTACTTGCTCCTAGAAAGCAGCATTTTTTTTCTTTGTATCTGGCATTTTGAAACTGAAGAAAAATGGCTTTGATTATCCAGATTATTGTTTCACTCCTTTAGTGCAGTTCATTGACTTTTGACATTTCAAAGATATAACTTTGGATCTTCTCACAACCCAAAAAAGATATTTTCCCCCATTCGACTTTCAAAATAATTTTCATCAGTGACAACAAATTTCAATGTTTATCTGTTCTAGGGGGCAAAGTCTCTGATGAGCTGTCTCAGCATGTTTTAAGAAAGAACATCGCAATAGTTCTACCCAGAGAATAGCTGCTGCTTGGGTTCTAAAGATTGTTTTAGCAGAATCAACATAGAATTATTAGAGAAAAGATGTCCTACTACAGAAAAAAGCACTAGACTTGGATCTGAATATCTGGGAAATCCAGGTGCAGCTCATATGGCAGTGGAATTCCTCACTTAACTTCCCTCTGGGTTTCAATCTTTGAAATACACAAGAATGTGTCAAATTACTAGACTAAAGCCCAGAGAAAATTTTAGTGAGTAAAGGCTAATGGATAAAGACCACCTATAATCATTGTATATCATACTTTCTTTCTCTGTATGTGTGTGTGTGTGCATATATATATTTCTTATAATAAAACTTATCCAACAAGTTGATTTTGAAGCATAAGAACTGTTTGTTCTGTACTTTCCATGTTTTACTACTCCTCATAGTATCTTTTCCTTCCTATTTACAGCAATCAGTAGTGTGTTGAATATTAGACTTCAGTAAATATTTATTTCAACTTTGTAACCTAAACTTTATTACCAATATACCAGTAAGAGTCACTTTTAAAAATAAAGTTAGAGCATGTCATTCCTATACTTAAAATCCCCTATTGATGCCCCATTTCACTCACAATAAAAGCCTATGTGTTTTCTATCACTGTAATGTGGTCTACCAGACCACAGAAAATCTATACCTATGGTACTACTCTCTCCCTCATTCATCCCTTCTTGATGTGATCCCAGAAATCCTCATGAATAGCCCCTTTGCTTACTTCAAAATTTAATTTAGGGCCTCCCTGGTGGAGCAGCGGTTGAGCGCTGGGTTGCGAAGCTGCCCACAGCCTCTGCGGCCTGGTTTGATCCCCGGCTGCTCACCCGCCACTGGAGGAGGGTCCCACATGGCGCGCAGACCTCTCCTGCCGCCCGCTGCTCCCCTCAGCAGTGTACTTCGGTCCTTCTGCCTGCTCTGCTCCCCTCTGGCTCTGGTGAATTCTCTCACCCTCCCGCGATTCTGACTGTACCCAGTGCTTGTATAAATAAATAAAAATAAATCTTTAAAAAAAATTTAATTTAATATTCACCCTGTCCCTAACAAGTGTAACTTACTTTACACTTCCCACATACCCCTGCTACATTCCCAGTCCTCCTCATCTCTTTACCATGTCTAGATCTTTCCTCCATGACACTCATTACCTTATAATGTGTTACATAGGATCCTTTTTGTGGTTTTTATCATCTCTTACCTCCAACTAGAATGTAAATTATACAAAGGCAAGGAATTTTGTCAGTTTAGTTCAATTATATATCTCAAGCATTTAAAAGAGTGTCTGGGGTCTCCCCGGTGGCGCAGCGGTTGAGTGCTGGGCTGCGAAGCTGCCCGCAGCCTCTGCAGCGCTGCTTCAATCCCCGGCCACTGGTGAGAGTCCCACATGCACGCAGACCTCTCCTGCCGCCTGCTGCTCCCCTCAGCAGTGTATTTCCTCAGTCTGCCTGCTCTGTTCCCTGCTCTGGCTCTGGTGAATTCTCACTCTCCTGCGCTTCTGACTGTACCCAGTGCTTGTATAAATAAATAAATACATCTAAAAATAAATAAATAAATAGAAGAGTGTCTGGCACAAAACAGATTGTCAATAATAGCTCATGAATACATTGAAAGAGTAAAACAAATTATTTAATAATTGGAACTTTTATCTTATTTTCTCTTTTACTATACCCAAAATATATTCTTCAACTATGTCCATTTATTATAACCATAAATGATCATGGAAAAGTGTTCATAGGATGTTTATAAACATTTATGTCTCCTGAAAAGTTATATATTGAAATCCTAGCTCCAAAGTGATGGAATTTGTAAGTAATAGGTAGGGCCTTTCGGGCCTCCCCCGGTGGCGCAGAGGTTGAGCGCTGGGCTGCAATGCTGCCCACAGCCTCTGCAGCACCGGTTCCATCCCCAGCTGCCAGCGAGGGTCCCACATGGCGTGCAGACCTTTCTTGCCGCACCTACTGCTCCCCTCAGCAGTGTATTTCATTGGTCGGCCTGTTCTGTTGCCCGCTCTGGCTCTGGTGAATTCTCTCACCCTTCCGTGCTTCTGACTGTACCCAGTGCTTGTATAAAAAAAACAAATAAATCTTAAAAAAAAAATAAGTAGTGCCTTTCAGAAATGATTAGGCCACGAAGGTGGAACCCTAATGAATGGTATTATTTAGGGACCTCAGGTTCTCCTCCTTTCCACCATGTGAGGACACAGAGAGTTGACAGTTCTATATAAATCAGAAAATAAGTCTGTGTTAGACGCCAGATCCGCCCACATCTTGATTTTGGGCTTCCCAATACTGCCCCCCACTCTGCCCCTCTGGCCTATACTCCAACTCCTCCATGAATGCACAAATCAATCTTTAAAAAAATATTACAAAGAAGGTAAATTTTTGTAATACATCTTTAGACAATGTCCTTAGACACTGAGCACAACAAAAAAATGGCATGTTTCTGTTCTCACAGATACCTAAACTTTCTATTAAAATAGATACATCTACAAACATTACTGAAGAAGAAAGAACAAGTAAAAGCAAGGAACAGTTCGAATGTGATTCTACCAAGCCTTTGGAGACGGAGTGGGAATGCCATTGCTGTGAATGGGCCTCTTTTAAAGTCCACAGGCAGTCAATGAGTTAGTCCCAAGAAAGAACAGGGTCAGCAAAACACATTATATGCAAGGAGAATGAGTAATCCCTAACTTCCCAGTGCAATGCTACACAATTTTCTATTTGTAAGAATAGCCCTTGCTTAGCACTGAGAACATCCTTTTATTATAAAAAATAATTTTTCTCAAATAGCATCGACCGTTTATGCTATACATTCCCCTTTCTTTTCCTCTATAACCAGTTAATGTGCGTCTCTAGTTATTTGCTGCTTTTGCCGTTTTCACTTTAAATGGCACTTATAAAGGTATTGCGATTGCTTTATAAAATTTTTATTTCCACATTACTCTTTGTTTTCCCAAATCATTTACAGTTAACTATCTAAAAGCTTTTATCAAAGGAAAGCTCCATCATTGAGCTATTCCAAGGATTTAAGGCAGTTAATCCACTATTAATTTTTAAAGTACTTGCATTGCTTTTACCATTATAATGTATAATGTTGTGACTTCTAGATTATGTTAATAGGGAATCTCTCCCAAGTCTCACACTCACCAAGCACACCATTGTTCAACCTGCCTCAATCCATGCATTTACTCTTGGCGATAAATTCAATCACATTACTTCAGTTATGGCAGATTTACACTCACTTGCTATCAGTCAGTACATTGACTTTAAAATTTGGTTCAGAGTTTTTCATTACCTCTATGGAACTTCCCTTTCACTCCTATCAGAACTGGCCTCCATTTATACGTGCCCTCAGTCCTTACTTTCTAATAATAAATCTCAAATTCATCAACCCCCTTGTCAGGCCTCTCATCCATGGGCAACAGAGCATTCACCTGTTATGCCCCCGAGCTGTGGAATTCCCTGAACTGAATACTCCTTTCTAAATCCCTTGAGCTTTATAAATCCCTTTTTGAGTCTCACTTATTAAAATTTGCTTTTAATATTTGATCTGCCACTGACACACGCTATAGGCTTGGCTGTTATAAAAAGAATATATAAGAAGAAGCAAAGTATTTTTATTTTCCTTACCATTTGTGTAGGGGACCAATAGTTGGCATTTTACATTTTCATTATTCATTCCTTTCTTAATTACTAGCACAACAATCACCCAGTAAGATTTGGTCACTAACCAGGGTTTAGAGTTAAAGATTTCATGGGTTATAGGATTATAAATAAATTAGTCAGAATATCATTAATTACTTTGTACCCTAGAGATTGGTATAGAATTTTTTCAGAAGACAATATGGAGGTAGGAAATAAACAGCTCATTCCTTATAAGCACCTTCCTCCATCATCTGCCCAACATAGCAGCTTTCACTTCTACCTTTATTTCAATTAGAATATGCTGATTTAACTCAATTTATTTAACAGCAGAAAACAGAAAAACATATTTAGTCACACTAAAGGACATACAATTTTTGTACTTTTTTATGAAATAAATGATATCAGATCCTCTGTCATAGACAAACCAGTTTCAAATTACTCTGTTCTCAGGATCTGCCAATCTTAAAAAATGGTGGTTTATTTTTGCATTCTCCTTGACACATAGCCCAGACCCATGCACACCATAGGTGTTTCCAAAATGTTTGTAGAACATTGAATTTAATTGCTTTTATCTTAGCTCTTTAATTGTTATCTCCAGCCTCCTTTGAAAAGGATCTGACTTTCTGTTTCCCGGCACATTAGAGTACACAGTTTTTCTGTCACCTTGTCTTTCTTCTCCAGCTGTTGATCAGTCTATTGATTAGGATCCAGAAGGCTAGCTAACAGTCAGGAAAGGGCATTATGTTCTGGGACAATTTCCCTGTAAGTGTTTAATGTGCTTTAAACCTCTCATTCAATTAGATAGCACAAGCTATTATACACAAGTGTCCCACCACAGAAAATTACAAGCTCATATCTGAGAGATACAGAGAAAGGAAGGCAGAGAGTAAGTTAATAAGACATCGTCTGTATGTTTGGTAAATCCTGTGGAGTTTAGGGCTCAAGGTTAATATCAGAGTGCCAGGCTATGGAATTTAAACAGCAGGTAGATTTCAATAGCACAGACTATGAGAGAGAACACAGGATAGCTTGATATATTATTCTGTTATTTGATATGGCTACTGTGCAAAATTCATCATTTCCTCTGAAACATTTTGAAGATGATTTAGGCCATTGAAAATAATGGCAAAGTTAAACTTTTTTTAAGGTTAAGGTAACATTACTAAAGTAGGTGACCCGATTGGATAACACTAACTGGCAGAGTTTTCAGAAATCGGATGTATTTACAGATAGAAAGGGAAAAAAGTACTCATTTTTTCTTTGTGAGAAGGAAGATAAAACTATCCCATAAGGCATAGAAATGAACATATGAAAATAATATATATATTTTTTTATTATAGGAAGTCACTGGATTTTACATAAGGATAAAAGTTTCAGTGCTGTGCAAGCTATTGAGTACCCATCTGATGTGAAGGCACATGGCTGATGAAACAGAATTAGAGTTTGTTTTAGCCCAGACTCATCCCCTCTGCCCCATGCCTTTGTGCAGTGCACAAATATGACTCTGTACCTGATGATATGAAAATGCTTACAATGAACATGGGCACACAATAGCCTAAAAAAATTCAGTTTCATCATCTATTCAGGACAACTTTGAAGTGTATAACTATAATACAACCTTCCAATTGCATAACAATGGCAAATATCTAAATCAAAACCAATAAATTCTTTTTAAAGATTTATTTATTTATGCATACAAGAGCTGGGATACAGGCCAGAGATGCGGGGGGTGAGAGGACTCACCAGAAACAGAGTGGGGAACAGAACAGGCAGACTGACTGAAATACACTGCTGAGGGGAGCAGCAGGCATGTCAGGAGAGGTCTGCTGCACCATGTGGGTTTCTCCCTGGCCAGCAGGGAATCAAATTCCTCCTGCAGAGGCTGTGGATTGCTTCATAGTGCAGTGCTTAACCCCTTGCTCCACCAGGGAGGCCCAAAACTAATAAATTCTAATGTCATTTTATACCTTTGCCTGATCTGAAATAATTTTACAACTAGCCTTTACATTTTTCCCCATTTACAAAAAAAAACTCAAATGAGACATCAAGTATTTTGCCTGATATCACAGTTAATAATCAATCAGGTTAAGAATCCAGACCAGATAATTATAGAAAGCTTAACCATGATATGAGCTACCTACCTAAGTCATATTATAGTTTTTGCATTTTTCCTTAAATAATGATACTTTATCTATAAAATTTGGAATCAACAAATCTAAAGAAGGAAATTAAAACCATCCATAATCATTTTACAAAGAAAAACTGTTAAAAATATTTTGGAGGACATATTTTCAGCCTTTTTTTTTTTAATTTAGGATAATTTATATGCTATTTGTAACTAATTTTTTTTTTCAGCCAACACATTTTCCACTTAAATAACACTTCCAAAACATAGTTCCTAACATGTATACATGTGCCTTCTATGTGTTACAAGCTACCGATATATCTTATATTTTTAATATTTTGTTTCTTTGCTATCATTAAAACACTTCTATAAATATCTTTATCATTAAATTTTTAGAATTATACTTACCTTGCTAACATTTTGAATAGTTTTTACAATTTATTAAATTGTCCTCTACAAAATTTTAACTAATTTACATTTACTAGCAATTTGTAACAATACCCAGTTATTCCCACATTAACCAAGAGTACTATTTTAAAACAATAAAAATTCTACCAAATTGATAAGACACAGTGACATCACAATATTAAAAGTTGATTTTTGATTATTGATTTAGAACATATCTCATGTTTATTCTTCTGCATATTATATCAAAAATTTACCCATCGTTAATGCATTTTTTCATTTTCATTGACTTATGATATCTCCTCATAGTCAAGAATATGATTACTTCTCCATTTTTCTCCTACTTTCCTCATTTCAGCATTTTCACTTACTTTTCTTTGGGATAATCTATTTGTAAATTTTTATATTTTATGATTAAATATCTCAATCTCCGTTTTTATGATTTATAGTGGGTTTTGCTTCTCATGTGTGGAAAGCATTGCTACAATAAAACATTAGGTTGATGTTCATCACTTTTAAGGTTTTAGTTTTACTTTTATACTTAAAATATCAATCCATGTAAAGTTATTTTGCATAAGGTGACCATGATATATAATTTTCACTAAGTATGAATCACTTGACCCAACATTGTTCATTGAATGATTGGCGATAGGACTCTCCCAGTTATAGTTCTATAATTGTCTGATTATGATTTTTTCTGGGCTTTCCCTTTGGTCAGTTACATGGGTAATGTTACTGACTACTAAAAAACTCTACCTCATATCAATTCTCTTAAAAAAACAAAGTTAACTAGTTTTTATTTTTCTTTTGTTGATGTGTTGAACTACTGGGGGGAAAAAAAGCTATCTGGTTACCTGTCTTCCTATTTCAAATGAATTCAAAAATAGAAATTCTTACTGAAAAATTTTTGAAGGCTAAGATATGTCAGTAAGAAAATTACTGATCCCCAAATTATAGAATCCGAAAGGTGACATTCATTTTGAGATTGTTTAAGTGTTTAATTAAAAAGAAATCAAGACAGATGGTAGCCAGACCTGTTATTTAGATGATGACATTGCAAGTACTTTTAAAATAATGTATAACCACATAATATAAAAAAATTGTCCTAGTGAAATGATGTTGAATACCTTGTGAAGGGATATATGACATGCATAAGATATTCTACTAAAGTCACTACCACTTTCAAACACTTCTAATAGCAGATTATTGACAGCATTGAATAAAAGAAATTAGATGAATTGAAACACGTTGTAAAAGTCAGTAACTATGGACCTCGATATTTAGAGCCTTTTCTAAACATGTAAGATTTTAATTGAAATCAAGATACAGCATAAAGATTCACTTTGCATACCCCTTCTAATGTACCAGTGATTGCTTTTTTTAATATAAAATTTTCAAAACAGAGCAGCTATTCAAGTAATTAACACGACCAGCATCCAAGCCATTCCTTGAGAGATTCATTTTACGTACTACAGAATAAACACACACTTTGGATTACCCAGAAAAATGTGGCTTCATTGTAAATGGCAATTTTTCATTAGAAATTGATGTATTTCCCTTATTTTCCATTTCAGTGTTAGAGAAGGTATTAGAAAGTTTTACCATGGTTAGACAGCAGGCTGTCAGCATTGTTCCAAGAAAAAGACAAGCAAAAGGAATGCTCATCTTTCAAGGGTACTCCTATTTTGCAGTCACTTGAGAAATATAACACCAACCGCCCCTGAAGTTTTTCCCACCTGCTAAGGTTGTGAGACAGACAGATTGGTCAGCCAACTTAGATTTCACAGGACAAGTCTGGAGTAAATAAGCCATTTTACTTAGTTTTGAAAAAAAAAAATCTATTGGAAGTGACAGAGTGGTTGATGAATAGAGATTATTTTGAAGTGTGCTGCAGAAATTGGCCTTGGAACAGGACTTTTTTTAAAGGACATTCTTTGGTTTTGTTGTTATAATGGAGAAAATGGTGCTATTTTCATCCATATCCACTTGAATCTTTTCCTCTATTATGGAGTCAAATTTTTCCCAGTAAGGGAATCACCCACATAATTCACAGGAAGGAAAGAAAAGTTATAAGGTTCCCAGGAAAAAAAAAATTACATTATTCCCACTTTTCATGAAAAAATAATTTATTCTTGAATTTCTGATATAGGAAGTGGTCATTCACAAATGTGGCAAGTTTATGTCTACAAGAGCTGACTGAACTCTGAGTTTTCTATTTGAAAGAGATTTTTATTTCACTGATCACACCTAGGAAAACAGTATCAATTCTCCTGGATTCACAATCCTGATCAACTTATTTCCCTTTATTTTAACGATGTCCTAATAATCAAACTAATGATTTAAAATTTTATGCAGGGCCTCCCCGGTGGCGCAGCATTTGAACGTGGGCCTGCGGAGCTGCCCGCAGCCTCTGCAGCTCAGGTTCGATCCCTGGCCACCGGCAAGGCTCCCACATGGTGTGCAGACCTCTCCTGCAGTGCCCGCTGCTCCCCTCAGCAGTGTACTTCGTCAGTGTGCCTGTTCCGTTCCCCACTTTGGCTCTGGTGAATTCTCTCACCCTCCCACACTTCTGATTGTACCCAGTGCTTGTATAAATAAATAAATCTTTAAAAAAATAAAATTTTATGCAGTGCAACTATTATGCCAAGCAGCATTCTAAGAACTGTGTGCACATCCATATATTTAATTCCCCTAAAAGCTTACAAGACAAGTATACTATCATTTTTCCCATTTTATATTATACACACACACACATTGTATATTATACACACACAAATATATATGCTAATGTAGAGTAAGATGAGTTGTCATCCAGGAAAGGGAAATGACTATAAATGGACACAAGCTTTCTTCTTAGGTGACAGAACTATTGTAAAATTAGATTGTAGTGATGCCTGTACAATGGTGTATATGCTAAATTGTATTGAATTCTACACAAAACCAGCATATTTATGCTATTTAAGTTATAGTTCCCTAATGTTTTTCTAAAAAAAAATTAATAATGTGCTTTTTATACTCCAACCACTCTACAAGAGATGGTAGCACAGAAGGTCTTTCTTAACCATGATGGTGATATTCTTGAAATATAACAGATGAAATCAAAGTGGAACAATTTTAAACCTAAGTAAGGTGAGTTAACAAGGAAGAAATTATTAACTGTGATCTATGTATCCCCTTTTTACTATTTTACATTCTAAATTAATAACGAATTGGAAAATTGGTTAAAAAGAAAGTGTGGTGCCTGTGCATGAAAAAGAACGTCAGTGTTATTTTCCATAGCCTGTTTCAAGATGTAGGAATAGGTACTTGACAATTATTAAGTGTTTGCCACTCCTAATTTCCTAGAAACATCTTCCCATTCTCTTCATAAAGCTTCCAAATGTGTTTTGTGCTGCTGTACATAATATGCAAATCAAAAGTTATCTTTTACTGTGTGTGGTCATTCTTCTAAATATTCCAGATAAAATGACCAGAAATTTAAGAACAGCAATAGTTGAGCAAAACTACCACAATATTTGAAAGGGTAGACACATCGCCTATAAAATGATTAGAATGGCCATGCATCAATCTCTTCTCAACAAGTTCTTTTATGTGAGCCATCATAGCACTGAAAGTTTCCTATTTAGCATTTTTGCCAAACACAGACTCTCATTCTCAGACATGTGAGGCATCCTGCTTTTTTTTTTTCTTATTTTTCCCAGATGTGCATTGTCCTGTTTCCTTGATTTACTGTACTGAATTATTACTCCTTTCATCAACAGTAACTTACCTTTTAGAGAACTTAAGTCTCCTAGTTATTTCTGATAGGAAGACTTCTATTTAATCTCTGTCTACTTCATCATCTTTTACTAAAGAGACAAAAATCCAAGGAAATATATCTCTTCTCAAAATTTAATATTATGCATTTCAATACATTTTATCAACTCCAGTTTCCCATCGGCATGTCCCTTGATAATCCCTTTACCCTCAATTAGCTTCAAGCTTAAGGTATCTAGTAGGTTAGGAAATTATCTTATTTTGTTATTGTTTTACCAGGGTTTTCATTAACTGCTTCAACAAATAATTCTAAGATTAAAAATCTTTCACGCTTACCTTATGATTAAATTTGTCCTTTTTCTATGATTCCCAGAGTAACTTGAGGAATTTTAAAAATATTGAAAGTTTGGAGATAAGGAATACATCAGATATATTATACACATCACTAGTATTTACGTAGAAGAAGCAAGAAATGAGAACGTCCTACAGGAGTAAATGTAACTAAATAGAGCTGAGGAGCAAATGTCTAGTAACTGCTTCTTGTTTCTTCTATTAACACATTTTGACATCTTAGAAAAATTACTTATCCTTGTTGTGTTCTAGTTTTCTCATCAATAAAATAGACCTAAAGGTTACACCTATATGATATTTGTAAACATTAAATGGCTAAATATATCTATAGCATTCAAAATACTGCCTGATAATAATCGTTAGCTGTTATTATCTTGTAGGTCATTGATTCTCAATCCAGGAAGGGAGTCATATGTCCGAATCATTTGGAAAGTTTTGCACACATTCCACTTCCCGTTTCCCACTCCTAAGCCTGTACAGTATGATGGGGAATCTCAGATTTTTTAGCAGGGAAGTAACCTGATATTTGCCTTTTACAAAATCTCTCCAGGGTCACTAAAGAGTGAGAAAAGAAATAAATCAGAAAGTCTATTGCAGACTTCAGATGATGCTCTGAAAGAAAATATAACCATGGGAATGGAAGAAGACACATTGTATATAAAATATATTTGTCAACGTAAAAAAAGAGTGAATTTAGTCACCTGGCATGTGTAGTATGTTACCCATATTTCTGCCTTAGGAATCCGAATGATGGAGCTACCATAGTCCAGCAGAGAATCAAAGATGGGGCATGATAAACAGCACCTGTTTTTCTCATAATTAGTAAACATGTTCTCAGAAATACAATTATTAAGTGTAGCTACAAAGCAGATCCATGAAGAGGAAATATTGTTTCCATATACCAGTTGATCCTCTTCTCCAAGATTGGAGGGATCATCCCTATGTCTCTCATTAATATCAAAACCCTCATAATTCTAGCAATAGACTCCTAAGGATGCTTACATGTGTGTTATAGTCACTCAGCTACTGAATGATGGCTCTGAGTTAATATTTGTAGCTGCCATTTAAAACTGAAGTTTAAGAGACAGCACACGATGGAGGATGACATGGAAATGTGTACTCAGTCTGCATGTCCAAACCCACTTTGTCCATGACAGCAGGCTTTGATGGAGAAGTTATCTTGCACAAACCTACTGATCTGTTCTCTCCCAGAAACAGTCTCTATGGAATGAGAGAGGAATGACAAATAAGTGCAACAAGGATGTGGGAGAAATAGGTCATTCTAGTCCTTGAGTTGGGGAAGTCAAGAAATAATGCATTTTCACAGTCACGTGTCATCTTATAATACACAAGTTCAATTCATACAGTAAAGTAGCAAGATTCAAAATTCCAAGTAAGTGCAGGGGCAGTGGTGCCTAGAAATTGTACATGATTCCTGGAGAAAATTGATATAATGTGGCACATTGATGGAAAAGCCAACAAGGTTTTTATTTTAATGATAGAACTGAATTCTGAAATTAAGCACAGCAGGTAGGAAATAGATCTAGCACAGATGTCAAAAGCTATCATTGGCTTTTGTGATAAAAACACTCTTTTTCCCGTAAACCCCGACCAATGGTCTAAGTAGGTCATTGATGTTGAACTAGAAAAAAAATAAACATCACTAATGCATGGGTCTTTCTGAGGAAATTTTGACATAAATTACTGATATTCAAAGATTCTTTTATTTTGGCAAATCTTTCATCGTCAAATAGCAATAACAAAGTTACCATATTTTCTTACAACCACATTTTATTACACTCAGGCAATATAAAATAAATAGCTGATGTAAGTGTTGCTTAAACAAACAAACAAACAAAAAAACCCACTAAAGAACACCAGAATTCTAGGCAATGTCTGACATCAGGCAAAACTCAGACGCCCAAGAGTATAGCTTTGCCTTGGTACTAATTCCTATTCATTACACAATTTGAACAACAGTTTTTCTGATATGTTGTTTCTCCAGAAATGGCATTTTCACTTCCATTTTCCAGCTTTCTACACAAGAAGTATTAGAGCAATTTTATAAATGATTTTAACTGGTTTCTTATAGAATTCTTTGTCTTATTCACTACAACCTCACATTGAAGAGGTTTTCTATTCTGTCATTTATAGAAAATTTTTCTGTTGTTTATTGTTATTTTAAAAGAAGGAACCAGCATAGTTGAATTTCTTTTAATCAAAATGAAATTCAGTTACAGATAACCCATTCATTAGTTCCCTTTTTAATGAACATAATTGAATTTGATGACTAGTGAAAGCATTTACCTAAGTGGCATGATTCTAGCAAATCCTTTAGCCCCAAATCTTCCAATTCAAAATAGATGCTGTGTGCATTAAGTCAATTTAGAAGTTTCCTCTTAAATGCAATCTGTTAAATATAAATAACCCTTGGAAATGCAGTATTTCAAGGTAGTTATTTTTCATATTTTCCTATAAATCACTGAAATTACTCCTTGGAATAACCTTTATATAGAAATTCAGAATGTAAATAAGATGGAGTAAATGAGATTAGCCTACTGTCCATAATTTTTTTTTCCCTTGTGTGTCAGCCCAAACCCATATGGCCCCTGTAGCACTTCCATGACATATCAATGCTTCCTGGGCATAAATTTAAAAACTATTAAGTCAGAGAAATAGATAAGATCACACTTTGAAGTTGGTTTCTGTTATATAAATTTTGAATCTCAAAAGAGCTAACATTCAGGGAAACAGAAAGGTTTTCCCTTATATTCAAGCCAAGTGCATAACTACAATGAATTTATTGAGGGGAATCCACATTATGACAATATAAGCATACAAATTAATTGACAAAAAAGGGGGATGTTCTGAACCCCTTGGCAGACTCAGGAAACTGGCAAAGTAGATTAGGGTGGGGCCTGGTCTAGAGCATTCCTAGCAGCCATTCATCTGCAGGTGGGGTGGGGGCACCTGCATTTCTTAGAGCAAGAGTCCCTTGAAGCTCTCATCAAACCCTGGAGAAGGCTTTGGGACCACAAGCATGAAGTCCAGAGGCACCTTAATTGTCTTAAATTCAGTACCTGTACTTATATACTTTCTAGAGGCATATTATCAGAACTACCTCTTTCTTATTTTTAATTTAGTCAGGATCTCCCCTAGGTCTTTATCTGTCCTTACTTTTTTGCATATGTTTACCAGTGTCTTTATAACCAAGTGTTTGCTTTTTAATCGATAACTAAGTCACTCTACCTCAGTGGTACTACCGGTCCATCAGTCAAGAGTATTCTGATATCAATACATACAAAAATGCCTTCATGTAATTACATATGCAAGTAATTCCATATCTGTGACTCAGTAAAAATTTAAGAGAGTTGCTTTCATGTTCCACATGTTATACTAACTAATGGGTAGGCAATGATAAAAGACCACAATTTTAAATTCTGAGGAGTTGAGAGTTTCTGGTATAGTTTCTAGTAAAATAAGAATGCCAGCATTTAGAAATGAGTATGAAGGTTTCCACATCCATCAATCAAGACAGACTTATGGGGATTATATATATACCCTACTATGAAAAACAAAACAAAAATATGAACAAAACATAAAAAAAAAAAATGTAGTTTTCAATACTTTGAATTGTAGGTAATGAAGGAGTGATCCATGATATACATTAAATCAATGAGGTGAAACTCATAATTGCTTCAGTTTACTGTCTGGACAGAATTTCCTGGGGCTGGGCCTCCCTGGTAGTGCAAGGGGTTGAGCACAGCACTGTGAAGCTGTCCTCAGCCTCTACAGCGCTAGTTCAATCCCTGGCCAGCCAGGGAGCTACCCCCATGGTGCAGGAGACCTCTCCTGTCTCACTCGCTGCTCCCCTCAGCAGTGTATTTCAGTAGACCTGCCTGTTCTTGTCCCTACTCTGTCTCTGGTGAATCCTCTCACCCCCCACACCTCTGGCCTGTACCCCAGTTCTTGAATGCATAGATAAATAAATCTTTAAAAAAAAAAAAAGGAATTACCTGGGGCTATGGGGCAGGGAGAGAGAAAACCCCAGAAGAGCCTTGAGGGTGAGAGAGGATGAGCACCATGAATTGAGGACTAAGGGGAAAATCAGTTAGCTAGAATTTGCAGGGCAGAGTGCCAAGGAGAAGCAGCTGTAAATAAAAGAGTTCCAGAGATCTGCAGGAAGTTATCTTCCATTTGTCAAATGAGTATTGAAATGAGAAGAAATTACCAGAGGTCAAAACGGAACTGCCAGGAAGGACTAGAAGTGGCAATACCTCAAGCAATGCCCAGAAGGGTCCCTGTTCTCACTAAATACAGTAAAATATCCCGTAACTCAGAAGGCATCAGGTTAAGACCTCAGAACTGTATCTTCTTCTTCTTTTGTCGCAGTTGTGGGAAAAATTAATCAGACCAATGCTACTCTGGTTCCAACTAATGCAGATTAACAACAAGAACTTAAAAGATCAAGCTATTTCACTAGTAAACTAAATACATGTAGCAACAAAACTCAAAAATATTTTTCAGTGGATAGCTGTATTTTAAAAGAACTTTGAAAGACAGCTATATATGAATCACATATTTAAATGTAAACCTACAATTATAAAACTAGGGGACATGTTAGAAGAAAAATTTTGTGTTGCTCATGTCGGCAAAGATTTTTTTAAGCTAACACTAAAATCACTATCCATTAAAAATAATTAATTGGACTCTGACCAATTAACAACCTCTACTCTTCAAAGGATATTGTTGAGCAGAGCGGCTAAAATGCCAGTTGCAGAATGGGAGAAAATATTTGCAAATCATATATCTGAGAAAGGACATGTATCCAGAACATAGTAAGGATTGTCAAAAATCAACAATATGAAAACGAGCAAACCAAAACAAAAGTGTGCCACAAAAAAAAAAAAAAAGTTTTAATAAGGCTTCCCTGGTGGCGGAAGGGTTTAAGTCTCAGCACTATGAAGCTATCCACATCCACTGCTTCAATCCCTGGCCAGGGAGCTGACCCACACAGCACAGCAGACCTCTCCTGTCTCACCCACTGCTCACCTCAGCAGTGTATTTCAGTCAATCCACCTGTTCTGTTCCCCACTCTGTCTCTGGTGAATCCTCTCACCCCACACCTCTGGCCTATACCCCAGCACTTCTGGGCATAAATAAATAAATCTTTAAAAAATGTTTTAATAAACATCTCATCAAAGAAGATGTAAAAGTAATGAATTAGCAGAATTAAAAACTTTTCTACATGTTTAGTTATTGAAAATTAGAATTCAATGAGATAATTTTACACATTTATCCAAATATTTAAAATTTAAAAGATTCAGAATTGATAAAGTATAGAACATCTGAAAATCTCAAACTGCAATGGTGGGAATGAAAAATGATAAAATCACTTCAAAAAACAGTCTATTAACTTAGTTATAGTAAGTTACATATTACCTTGTTAATCAGTCATTCAAATCTTAGGTACTCACCCCCAAAAAATATATTTGGCATAAAGTCTCCATTATGTAAGATTAGTAAGTCTCAGGTTCTTCTATACAACCTCAACTCTATACTTAATATGATATTGCCCACTTAAAAATGGGTTATGAACTCTCCATTTTTAAGTGGGCAATATCATGTGTAGATATCACATTAAGTTAGCCACAATAAAATATTTAAGTTCCTATGTGAATGTTAGCTGTTTTATTTTTAATAACCAATACTTACAAACAACCACTAGGTGAATGGCTAAACGAATTACAATATTTCATCCAATAGAATATTATTTTGAAATATGAAGAAATAACTATTGACATACATCACAATATTGACAAATCTCAAAATAATTACACCAAGTGAGAGAAGTCAGAAAAAGAAATACATGCACCATCATCTATTGTGATGAAATTCTATAAAATGAAAACTAAAGTCACAGGAAGCAGATCTGTGATTGTACAGGTGGAGAGAAAGGCGCAGGTTGGAAGGGTTATCAGGGGCAGGGTAAACTTTGGAGATAATGGCTTTGCTTACTATTTTGATTGAAATGGTGGTTTCATGGATATATACTACGTAAACATTTATCAAATGATACTTTTCAAAGATCTGCATTTTACTATATGTCTATTGGACCTCAATAAAGCTGTTAAAAACAAATTCTAAATGTATCACAAATCTGAATACTAAATATACAAGTAAAGAAGAAAATTTGAAGCATACAACAATGAAATGAAGAATGATGGATTACAGAGGTAAGTTTAGACTATGATGTGACTACATAAAGGTGACATGCACCCATTCTGTGGGGTCATAGATACCTATTTTAACCAGGCCAGGTATGAGCACTCCAGGCTGAGAAAGCAATATGTGCTCATATAGTAAAGGTTCCAATTGAATTCATACAGCAAAGCTAGCCAAAATATGACAAAGAAACGTCAGTGATCAAAAACTTAAGTATTATCCTGCTCATCATGTTTCCCTGACACCGTGAACCCCCATTTCTGGGACACATAGTTGCCAATGAGGCAAAAATATAATCTCAGATGATTTGATAAAACACAACTAAGTTCAATAGAAAAGAGCAGATGTGCATGGGGTGTTCACACACAAATTCTATTGGCAAAAACTATTTCACCCCACTATCACCTTTGCTTTTGCGATATTTTTATACCAGACCTCTTTTGAAGATGGAAAAAGGAGGGGGGGTGGGGTAGAAAATATGAACCCAGGTTTAGCTTTCTGTTGGAGGATAATAGGGTGCTGGGATACCAGAAAGTAACTCCTGAGATTTGGTGACCAAAAGAAATTCAGCACAGGAGGCTTTTGTTTGATGTTTGTAAATCTTTTGTGGATAGACAAAGTAGCAAATAATACAGTAAGCAAAGCATATTGTCTAGGTTGCCAAACCTTTTTTTTTTTTTTTAATTTTTCTAATATACTGTGAAAAAGAGAACAGGATCAAAATGGAGATGTTTGAGCTAAACCTAACCAAGACTTAATAGCTAACTCAACCAATATTTCAATTCCCCGATGCTGTCAACCCCTCTAGGATTGTAGTCAGTGTGGAATTTTCTGGTCCATTGTCCAAAGGAAGATGAGATAATCTGCCACAAGACATTTTTCCATTTCCCACTTGTAGATTACCTAAATCTGAAATAATTTCCTCTTCTCTTATTTTGCCCTCTCTGCCTAGAAAAATCTTCCATTTTGTAAAGTTTTCTGAATTTCTCTTCTACTCTCTAGAAAGGATGCTACTCAATTTTTGCATCATTTGATTAGTCAATTCACCTATAAAATTAACACAGCTGAATTTTTGTTATTTAGCATATTTTTATCTATAGTTATATCCATAATGAACTTATTTCTGCAAACCTATAAGTTAAAAAATTACTACACTCTCAAATATCCATTTACATTTTTGTAAATTACATAAATGCAATATTGTCAGAATGTTATTTTACTATAACACAAATATAGAGATGTCTGTGAACAATGATGGCATATACATAAATATGCATGTAGTGTATATATATAGACACAGACACACACACACACACTCTCTCTCTCTCTCTCAATTATTTAAAAAAAAAAGTTCTAATCTTTTTTTTTTTTTCTAGGGCAAATACCCTATGGTAAATATGCTCACTTTGGACAACTTTGCTCCAGATTAGCTTTTGTCAAAATGAGGAAACTTGAGTAAGTTAGAAACAACAAAAGTGCTTATTTTTAAATACTGACAGAGGCTGTACCCCCAGATTTCAGAATGAATGCTTTGCTCTACCTCTAAAACAGAAACCATTTCCAATTAATATAATTTTAATTGATTAATTAATTAATAGACTAATGAGGAAAATTCTTTATTCAAGATTCTAAGTCAGCTTGAACTCTGTTTCCAGCTATGGCAACAACAAAATAGTCCTCTCTGGCAACATACTTCAGGTGAGAAGATATTTTCCAGAGAAAATTAATTGACTCCCCAAAATGTCAAATTTGGATTATTATGAGATGAGTAGAAGCAGGTGGATTTTATCAAATGTGAAGCCCATGTAAAATACATGATGGCAGTTACCAAAGTCATAATGAGTTTCACTGTTACTGCCCACAAATCCTTGTACATATGCAAACACCCATTGCTAACTCTTTAGAAGAGCAAATATTTGTGAAGCGAGGCTTATGCAAACTAGAAACTAATTACCAATGTTTGTTTCCAGCTAATTTTTGGAAATTAAAATTCTAGCTCAGCCAAGAGAGTGTCTTTTAAAATAAGCTGGATTATCAATATTTATAAGTGATTAATCATTAGAAATGATATTATATACTTAAACTGTAGCCCATCCAACTTTTCTTTGATTACATAAAATGGATTTTCTTCATAAACCATTCTAGAAAAATATAGTCACACATGCTCTTAACTATAAAAATACACCTAACTATAATAAATCAACATTTATTTTCTTTGCACATGCCGATATCATAAAATATGGGTTTTCCTAGTTAGCCTATATCACCATGACATTTCCATCAATTATAACCATATAATTACCACATAGTAACACTAGTATAATGTATAATTACTAAATTTCTGTTTTCAATACATGTGCTTGGTAGTATGGTTAAAATAAATTCTGTGGCAATATAGTTGGAGATAATTCCTTATTTTCTGGTGAAAAAGAGTGTAGAGAAGAAAAGGTAAATGGAAAGAGAGAAATGTAGAAGACACTAAACATATAATTAGCTCTTCATTTAATTTATTAAGTACTGGCTTGCATGCAAAAAGAATTTATTGATTGCCATGTTTGTGTCTAGGTGCTGTTAAAGTCGTTCACATTTTCTAATTTTATCTTCAAAATGATACATGGTGGAAAAGAACAGATGGTGAGGTAGGGGGAGTGGGTGTCTGAAGCTTATCCAAGTTCACAAAGATGCTCTTCATGCCAGTGTTCAGAATTTTCCATCTTTTCATTGCAGAACCAGTGATTTCCCCCTCTCTTGTTTTTACCCCCATCAAGAGAGCTGAACCTTAGGCTGTAAGTCATTTCTTTATTTGCTTTTCATCCTACTGATGTCCATTTTAACCCTAAAATTCCATCTGGCTTAAAAGAAATTAGTAGAAATTGTTGGGTATTCTAAGGATATGTAAGAATGCTATATGCAAAAATATGAAATCTGTAGAATGTTTTTCAGCCTCCAGGAAAAACCAGACTGCATTCTGCTGTAAAGTTTGTTCAACATTAAAAAGCAGAAGCTTTTTAAAAGTTTAATGCAGACCACGGTAGAAAAGATGCCCATTGCCAAGTCCTTCACAGCTCACCATAAATGTGAACAGCAAAGTGCTATCCATTTTAAAATCAATCAAGGTGATGCAACGCTTAAAATGCAATTGATTTTGGCTAATTTGCAAGTAGAAAGGTTTAGAACTTGAATAATTTTTTTTCCCACTTTAGCTGGTTGAACAGCCTAGTCAATGACTTGCCTAATTATTAGTCTTGTTTATTTATTTATTTACTTTCGATAATTCCCAAGTGAGACAACTTTTGATTTATTTTCAACTGCCCTTGGGTAGATGAAAGAGACCAAACCAAAATTAAAAAAAAAAAAAAAAAAAGCCTCTAGTCAGGTGAACAAGATAAAGAAAAACCTCAAATGCAAGAACTTACAATTTTCAAACTGTGCGTTTGGAATTTTAAAAAAGGGAAAACAATTAAGAGACTCCATTTCACTCTCCTATTAGCTGAAAAACAATGAAAAGAAATCGGAAGAAAATCACTGCAAATTCCATTAGGGACAGATTAGAATGATGTTAAATTACTCTTTCTGTCTGCCTTTTCTGCTCAGGCAGCCTAAAGAGTTTACCACGTTTTGGAGCAGAAATCAGCATGTCAGCTTGGTGTCCTTTTAAATAGTATTCATAACATTTGAAAAGCTTTAATAAACATTGTATTTGAAAGACATCCTAAGGAGACTGCATCTCCCAAGCATTTTGGCCCCCTTTCATACATTTCTCAAAAATGACTCCTGCAAGAGGGGAGGCAGACACATTCTACAACCTGACAAAAATAATCAACCAAGATAAGTACCCACATGCACCCACCCAAACGCATTGCATCCTGCATATGCATAGTGGTGCGGGATTGTATATTGAAGAGAAGTACACAAAGATACAAGCACTGTGATAAACTTAAACAAGGGGAGATTTGAATATCTGTATCACTTGGGAAAATGAGAATTCAGCTAAAACTTTTTCAGCAGAATGAGTGGCTCAAAATATCTACTGTTTTCAGAAATGCCTAATTAATGGGGTATCTTTTTCCACAACTTATGTATTGTGCAAAGTAATTGCCCTACTTTCCTTTGACAAAATTATTGGTTTATCTGAATACAGTTAATGTAAAATCTGCTTGTGGAAGGAGAGTTTGCACCTTTTCAATTTAATGAGGTTTTACTGAATATTCACACAATTATTAAAATATTTTTGTAAAATTACACTTAGTGCTATTATAGCTAAAATTCTAGCAGCATTTAAATGCTTTTCTTATAGAAATTTTAGAACCTGGTGAATTATTCACAATTTCCGTGCTGAAAGACAGTCTGTCAAACTGAAATAGCAACACAATGCAAGCCATTTTGTGACTCAGTTCTTGATTGCAGACAGCTGAGATTCAATAGCTGAAGGGGGAATTAAGGACACCATCCAGACTCTGTAATAATCTCTCTGCTTCTTCCCCCCACTCCCCTTGAATGCTGTATCAGTGTGTCTGCCTATTTCTTGTGTCTATAATTAAACAAGACAGCAGCACTGATACACATCTTTATGATAAAAAATTCACCCATTCACTGAAAGACTAATGAGTCAAACTAAGTGTTATCTGGTTTGGAAACTTTGCTTATTATAATTCCTGGGACCCTGGTTCTGACATTTACAAATGACCCACTAAAGCTACTGCAGCTGATCATGATAACCTCAAAGTTATCTTGGTGACATGGAAAACCCTCAGCATAAGAAGAGATGCAGAGAATATCAGAACCAATGGAAATTTATTCAGAGGCTGGACTTCTCTGAGATTTACATCACTTAAAATACACAAACACACAAACACCCACACATTCGTATATATATATACACACACACACACACACACACACAAATCTTTGAGATGACTCAAGTAATTGTGCCCTAATATAGATGGTCTATTTCTGTGACACTAGCTTATGTTTTCTGAAAGCTAAATAGCAGACTAAAAGACATGATCTGCCACAGAGCTGAATTCAAAGCAGACAAAGGAGTTAGAAGATTGTCTTCAGTCTTAAAATAATTCAACTTTTACCCAAATACACACAAGCATAAAAAGGCCCACATACCTACCAACACATAATGTCACACTAGAAATCCTCCAGTTTTATTCATAGCAATCATCCTCACATCCTTATTCATACACAATCAGTTTTCACTCCAATCAACACTGCCCAGCATTGATTTATGACTTTTAACTCAGGGCACTAATGCTAGTTTTTGATTAGGGTCTTTTAGCCATTCAGCCAAGAATCGCTTTCCAGGGTCCATCAAGCTTTCAAAGCCTTGGACAACCTTCTGTTCAGAGGATCCTAACCCCATTCCAACACCCTGATTCTGGGAGGGAAAACAGATACGTTATTTCACATTATTTTCAAGTTTAACCACAAAGAAAAATTCTGAAGCTTCAATGAAAATCCTCCTATTTCTTCTTGTAATGTGTCTTTTCCTCCATAAAGCAAATCCTTGTTCAACTCATTAACCATTTCCACCCTCACAGGATAAATTCGTATAGTACTTTAATTATTGTGCTGCCGTATCATGCTGAGTTTAAGGACGAATATTCCCAAATATGGAGTTTGAAAACAGGCAGGGCAAAGTTCCTGGATAGTCTTTCCAGCCTCTGTAAGTAGTAGAAACTTAATCTTATTGGCAATAAGAAACCATGAGGGGTTGTAAGGATGGTATTGTCTAAATCAGAGTTTTGTTTCAAAAAAATTACTGTGGCTTTACAATAGGAAAATCACAGATACAAAATAATATAGTATGTGAGCCATAAAACTATTGCATAAATTAAAAAAGACAATAGCCTTATAAAAGGCCACAGAAATGGAATAGAAAAGTGGTTTTTAGTGTAGAATCAATAGACCTTGGCAATTAATTGATAATCCTTAGGGGTTGTGTATTAAGGGTAACAGTGAAATCATCAAGTGCCTTTAGTTATTTGTTTTTACTTGGGTGGGGGGAGGAGTGAGAAATGAAGCAACTTAATGAAATGGAGATTAATAGAAAAAAGAATAAACCATGAAAGGAAAATATTTCAAGGTATAAAAATGCCCTACAATAAATTCTTAGGGAATTTGGCTTGCAAGTATATATGTGGGTATCACCAGGATATGATGGTATTTAAATCTTGAGAATATATATATTTGCCTAAAGAGAGTTTGTGGAATGAAAAAAAAATACCCTACAGTGAGATTCCAGTATTAAGATGTAACTCTAGAGAACAGGTGGCAAGGCTGGTAGAGAGAGGAAATGCCAGAAGAGCATCCCAAGGTGAATGCTAAGTTACTGTGTTTCGAAAGAAAAAGTGGCCACTATGGTTAAGAAAGTTACAAATTTTCAGTATCCATTATGTGAGGTTTAATTGTCTATATAGTGCACTGATGATTTTAATGAGGTCAGTTTCAGTAGAAACCACAAAGTACTAGCTAAGGATTGAACAGGAAGTCAAAATATACAACAAGGAGAGATAGTGAGACATAGTTTGACAGGAAAAGAAGAAAAATTCAATGGTTGGGATAGGAGACAGCATGGAATACAGGGACGGTTTTACATGTGCCTCTGCTTGCCTTTCTTCCTCATGACTGTTCTTCTTGGAGGAGCAATTTTAAATAAACAGGACTCTGCTTCTCTCCTGAGTTGCTTTAGTTCTAATTGTGACCTCAGATATCAACAGCCTTTATATAACCATTTTCTCTGCTCCACTGTTACTTATATTTGTTCCAAGTCTGCTCCCCCCATGTCTACCTCATAGCTGGCCTCTTATCCTTTCCATGTTGCCACTATGATACCTGCGAAAGTTCTTGATATGTTTTGATGTCTTTTCTGTCTTCTCTACAGCTGTCACCACTACAAAGAAAAATCCTTTTGTGGTTGCCCCAAAGGAAGATAGACTCTGTGTTTGTTATAGACTTCACTATTTTAAAATTTGAAACATTTTATTAGTGTTACCAAGTGTTGAATTTAAAATCACAAGTGTGCATTAAACATTTGCCTGAATTCCAGCATATTAATTCAGCCTCTCAACATTCTTCTATTTTAGTGTGATCTCTGTTGCACTGTGGAGAAACTTACCTCAGCAAACCTGCCCTAACTTAGAGGAACCATCTGTGCCATCCTTATCACTTGGTCCCTAAATCCTCTTAAGCCTTCCTCTCATATGAATGGGTTTGGGGGTACCTAGAATGTCCTAGGGAGGCATGGAATTAAATATTATTACTCCCTGTTAACACCAGCACATTTATGCTCTTTCAGATGAAAGATATATTGATGATATTCTCCCCCAGGTTTAACTGCCCCCTAAAATGAACCTTGAAAGCTGCTTTAAAGAAAGCCAAGAGTAAACATCACTTGAAAAAGAGCAGCAGAAAATGTGCACTGTATTTCTAATCATAGCAAAAAATAATCATCAAAGGGAAGCCAGTCAAGGTTAAAAGCAGCACTGAAAAGTGATTCATTTGGTAAACAAGAGTAGGTGTAATTATCACAAAAGCAAACTTTGCTAAGGGGATAACTGTCAGAGCTCTTGCAGTAAAAGGTCTCTTTACCATTTTAATCCGACAGGCTGAGAGTTCCCGAGTGAAAACAATCCTCAATAAAATCACAAATGTAACTATAGTATTCTTTTATACTTTCATTTCAGCCATGGCTACCAAAACAAGCTTATATTTACAATTCCAACAAGACTGGTAGATTGGCTGATAATATGGATTATGCCAAAAAAAATGTTCAGTGTTGTATTTTCATGTATTGGACAATAGTCTCTATCAGTGGCAACACTTTCAAATGTTTTATTTGCTTATGAGAAGCAGTCAGACCTCACCTCTGAAAGAAACCAATGTCAAATTTCAGTTTGGGAAGCAATTATATGCATTCAGAAACTATTACAATAAGAATAAACTGGGCTTCCCCGGTGGCGCAGCAGTTGAGCACTGGGCTGAAAAGCTGCCCACAGCCTCTGCAGCACCGGTTCGATCCCTGGCCTCCAGCGAGGGTCCCACATGGCGCAACAGACCTCTCCTGCTGCCCCGCTGCTCCTCTCAGCAGTGTATTTCCTTGGTCTGCCAGTTCTGTTCCCCGCTCTGACTCTGGTGAATTCTCTCAACCCCCCCCCCCCCTGCGCTTCTGACTGTATCCAGTGCTTGTATAAATAAATAAATAAAGCTTAAAAAAAAAAAAAAAAGAATATACTCTCAGGAGTACCCAGATGAATGTGGCTTTATTTTGAAATAGATACTTTAAAAGTATTTGTCTATTATACTGAACAAACCTCATGAATGCTCAAACAACCCCCTCATTTATTTTTTTGAATAAATTTATTATTTTTATTGGGGTAACTTTGGTTTGCAACACTGTATGTGATTCAGGGGACAAGGATCAAGCACAGAGATATATATCACCACACCATGCCTGCCACCAAAGCACCCATATTCCTTTACCCTACACCATTGGGCTGTCCCCCACTTTGTTCCCATTCTCCTACACTATCTTCTTCTAGAGCATCAATTCTGTAGTCCTATTTCTAGCATTTGTTTTGGTTTAGTTTTTTCAGTTTCTTTGTGTTGTTCCTCTATATTCCACATATATATGAAACTATCCAGTGTTTGGCTTTCTTCTTCTGATTTGTTTAGCACATCCCCCTTCAGTTCTATCCATCTTGTCAGAAAAGACAAGAATTCATTCTTTTTGGGACCTCCCCGGTGGCACAGCGGGTTGAGCACAGTGCTGTGACACTGTCCACAGTCTCAGCATCATGGGTTTGATTCCCAGGTGGCCAGGGAAGATACCCACATGGCACAGCAGACCTCTCCTGTCTCACCTGCTGCTCCCCTCAGCAGTGTATTTCAGTCTGTCTGCCTGTTCTGCTCCCCGCTCCGTTTCTGGTAAATCCTCTCACCCTTCTGTGCCTCTGGCCTGTACCCCAGCTTTTGTATAATTTTTTTTAAAAGAATCCATCCTTTTTAACAGTTGAATAGCATTCCATTGTGTTTATGTAGCCTATCTTCTTAATATGATCCTCTGCCCTTGGGCACTCAGGTTGTTTCTTTAGCATGGCTATTTCAAATAATGTTGAACCCAGGAGTGTATATAGCCCTTCAAATTAATATTTTTGAATTCTGTCTGCTTATTTTCAAAAGAAGTAGTTGAATTCAGAAAAATGGGAAGTAACTTGTTTCTGGTCACATAAAATAGTAAAACTAGACCCAAATCCTGGTCATTTGACACTAAGTCCACTGTCTTTTATCTTTAATAGTAATTCTAGGAGTTCTTGTAATTCTCTCTATTAGTACTTTCTGTGATGGCAGTAATAGTGTATCTTTGCAATTTGCGATATTATATTCACAGCCCATGTATGAATAGTGAGCATATGAAATGTGGTTGGTGTCACTAAATTTAAAACTGAATCATTCATATTATTCAATCTTCATTAATTAATTTAAATATAAGTAGGCATTATGACTAACAGCTACCATAACAGACAGAGCAAAAGAGTACGTGGTAGATATCCAAGGTACATTCTCTTCACAGCTCCCAGTTAAATTGACGGGGTGTAAGGAGGATATGAGATTTGATGGTTGCTCTTTGAAATAAGTGCAAATACCTGTGTTTCCTTTTCTTCCCCACAAATTCCAACACCTGGTATTATAAAGACTAGGTGCAAAACAAATCTGTCGATATTTTAAATATTTATTCACTTTGACAAATACTTGGGATATAAAAGTACAACTTAGATATCTGTTGACAAAAACTGCCCAACTTACACCTTCTTGCAGGGAGAGAAACATACTCCTTCTTTAAAGTTGATCAAATCTTCTATGATGGGGGCTTTACACACCACTTGTCTAATCTGAGACCCACTTGCACATAATACAAATGTTAATGGTGTTAGCCCTGAGAGTAGAACAGCATCATGCAATCACCATGAAACAATTAACCATCTCCACTGTCCATGTCATATAAAGCACATCTTCTTCTTTTTTTTTTTCTTTTTACTTTCTTTTTTTCATGTATATAAACTTTATTATTTTTCTTTTTTTGTTAAACAATATTTGCTTCCCCCCACCCCCTCAGATTGAGTCCCCATAGAATTTCCTTGCCCAAGAATTATGCTCAGTGAAATAAGCCAGAAAGAAAAAGAAAAATATCGGATGGTTTTTTCACTTATAACAGGAATATAGGGGAACCAAATAAGACATCAGTGTAAAAAAAAAACAATAATAACAGTATAAAACACAACAAAGCAGAAACAGACAATTATAAATCAGAGACATGCTGCAGGGGAGGAGGAGGGAGAGGGATCAGAGGGAGGCAGGAGCACAGGGGACTGACGTGATGGTGCATGGACACCTTCTTTAAAACAAGCCACCATCCCTGCCAAGAAAAGAAACCTAGTTAGGCCAACTGACTTTTGGAAATGGAAAAAATAATTGAATATACCCTTGATTTCTATTTTTCAGATGGCCATTTAAATGGGAAATATTAGCTTCCCTTGATTAACAACAGGAAGTAAATTGGTAGGAATGTTAGAAACAGAGTGTTACCAGGAGGTGACCTTCAATTATCACTTCCTTTTATTGTAGACACTTTTATTTGTTTCCAAACCTGTGTGTAGTTCTCCCCTTTAGGCCCTTGAAGCACAAAAATAATTAGCTGTTACCATAATATAATATTCTTCTCCAGTTTTTTTATGTATTTAGTCATTTGTTTTGTCTCTGAAAAAGAGTCATTGATATCACAGGTTATCAAGTAAGTATCCTTTTCTCAGGGCATATCTTTCCTAGCTTCCCTTTTTAAAAATAAATAAAAACATTCTTACATATTTAAGGAAATGGATGACTTAGAACAACTACCATCATTCAAAAACTCTTGTTGAATATATCACAAGGGAGCTACTTTACAGATCCTGCAATGCATGTCAAAATTCCATTGACATCTTAAGGGGCCAAAAGGTCTTACGACAGGGCCTCAGAATTGTTTCATCTCCTTAAGCTGTCCTCTTTGAAGCAAATGTTTTTGATGCTCCGCATTTATATCTATTGCTCCCAGTCCCTAAAGATCATAATTTCTTCAAACTGAAGAATCAATGATATTACTTAGGTGGTTTATTTAAAGACAATTTTTTTGTTTCTACATAATCTTAGTGCTGTATAGGGATTATTCTTTTAAGACAAGTGATTATTTTACTATATAAGTTTTCACCAACTGTATTCCAAATTAATGGAAAGTGGTTTATCACTAACTGAAATTTGTCCTTAACAACTGAACTTTATGCCATCCATTATCAATAATGGATTTTGAGTAACTTTGTTGTTACAAAGGAAATATACCTTATCTACCAGGGGTAAGAGATTGTCTGATCATTATAAATATTTAGAATAGACATAATTCAAGGCTTCTGAGAAATGATTCAATCTATATGTTATGAATGGAAAAATATAGGTATGTAAATATTGTCTTCTGTGTTTATAGGTTACACTGTTGCTGATTGAAACAAGGAGTTTCACAATGATGTATGTGGAGGGGATCTTAAATCACTGGCAATTACTGAGATTTTTTAGAGTCTGTAGTCAGCAGCACCATAATTTTCACTTAATAGGCTTAAGAATTGACCTGTCATCCATCTTTCAGACTTAAACTGAATGATATAAGCTCAAGATAGCATCCTTTAGATCTCAGGTATATACATATATATATATATATATATATATATATATATATATATATCTCTCTCTCTCTCTCTCTCTCTCTCTCTCACACACACACACACATGCACACATACTCACTAAGATTTGGGGGATTCTAAGCTTATGCTTGGCACAGTTTCTATAAAAGGCTAACCCTACTGAGCTTACCAAATCCCCAAGGCCCAATTATATTTCTTTGCTTCAGCATTACTTTTCAGATGTTTTTTCTAGTGCTGGGGAACACAGATAACATTGGGGTCACCAATGAGGGAATTCTTAAAAAAACAGTCATT
The DNA here is from genome assembly GCF_014898055.3 of Talpa occidentalis. Classification (NCBI taxonomy): domain Eukaryota; kingdom Metazoa; phylum Chordata; class Mammalia; order Eulipotyphla; family Talpidae; genus Talpa; species Talpa occidentalis. The sequence continues at coordinate 71,983,538 of NW_023604295.1, read as the reverse complement.
AAATAATAAATTAATTGTAATTTATTAGTGATCATAATCATTGTTTGCTGAAGAGGTTAGTATTATCCACTAAATCTTATAATCTCAGAACTGAAAGTTCCTCAGATGTAAATAGTCTAAACCATTTACTGCAATTTAATCTTCCTTCCATATGGAAGTTCTTCAACTATTTTAAGACAGCTATCAGAGCTGCCCCTAGAGTTTTCTCTCCTCCAAGTTAAATATCCTTAGTTTCTTTGTACTGTACTTAATATATGGCTCCTCTGCTCCTCTCACCCCAACCTCTATCCAATCTCAGTCAAATTTCAAAGCTAATAGAGCCTTCAAAGGCATTAACTTTTTAAAAAGGCAGGCACATCACACTTGATTCATATTGAGCTTACAATCAAATTGAAAATCCTGAGTCTTTTTGCATATGCTTCAGCTAGAGTTTCTCCATCTTATTATATTCAGTTAGACTTTTTGGCCTAAGAGCAAATTCACACTTATCTTTGTGAAATGCAGATGATTTTCTTTTTAATTCAATGTTATCTTCATGTATCTTTGAGTAAATAATTTAGAAGAGTATTTAATATGTATGTATCAAAGCAATAAAAACAAGTAAAGATGAAATTATGGTCAAATTGGGGAAAAAAAGACAAATACTTTTACTTACTCTTTGTTTTTCTGCAGGTCAATAGAGATGTATGTATCAAAATAAGTATAATTATGTAGTCACAAGCTCTACTATGTAAAAATATATTCTAGCTAAAGTTTCCACTGACTGTAAAAAATGAAAGATTTTATTTAAAAAAATACAAATTCTAAGCAAAGATAGTTTTATTTTTAGAAAAACATAAAACTTTTTCAAAATATATTAGGTAAAAAGAACCCAAAAATTTTTAATGGCATTTACAGTTATATCAGATAAATTGTTTTGAAACATGATTTTCTGTTAGGAATAACTGATAATCTCCACTGTAATTGTTCCAAAATTATTTTTCACAAGTTATCAAATAATTTAATATGTTTTAGGAATATATATGAATATATTTGTATATATGTGTGTGTTTGTGTGTGTATATATATACAGTGCCCATTATATATGCATAATGATTATGTATTTAAAGTCACTACTATATTAAAATAATCTATATCTTAAGAAATCTAAGCATATAAAACATTTTACCAAATTAATATTATGGAAAGTATATAGCTACTTTAGTGCATATTTTTAATAAAAAGAGCAATTGCCCAAATGAAAAATAAAGCATTAATATAATGTTTATGATTGAATTCATATGATGAATATATCAAAATTGGAAAAGTTTGAATATAATTTTACAAAATACTATTTACCTATCAATATCTAAGGCTATTTATTAAGCTTGAAATTCAAAGTCAATTCATTTCTTGAGTGCATGTTTCACTTTATTTTTTTCTTTGTTATTCCAAGCTTCAATCATCTTTGGTTGATTTATTTATCCACTAACCCAAAACCGGACTAGATGCAGATATGTCACTAAAATTTCAGTGGATAAGTGTCTTTAAATCTCTTAAGGAAATGTGATCCAGGAGGAATAGATTCAAATTTTGCAAATTAACATGTTTTGGAGAGTGGATGGTGTTTTGTTAAACAGCAACACTTCCTTTGAAAAGCCAATGATAGCTGTTCTTCCTTTTCATTTCAAATCTACTCTATTCAAGTTTATATAATTTATGCAATACCATTTCAATATACAGCTGCCTTCTAGTTCTATATATTTAAGCAATATAAGAAAATTTTCAGCAGCATTTTCACTTTTAGAAGTGCTACATTGCACATAAAGGCCTGATTTTTTCAAAATATCATAAATCACTAAACAGTCCTCCTATTTGGGTTGCATGAGGAAGCAAGTAATATTCTGAATGCATAAACTATTTTCAGATATAACCCTTTGTAATGCTTACATTTGAAAAACAGTAGGCTTGTGCAAAACAGCTCCTAACCGTTTTAAGTGGTGTCAAAAAGCATTTTACATGAACTAGCAGTTCACTTGAAAGTTAAAAAAAAAAAAAAACATGGTTAGCAAATCATGTAGTTTGGCTTACCTACATAGATAGTAGAGAAAAGGTGATCAGATGAAATCACACAGGTAAAGTACAGAACTTATCTCTTTTCTGTTTTGGGGTGATAACTAGCTTCTGCTACATTACTAGCAAATTTCATAAAATAAAAACAATGTATTCCAAACTCTTTACTATCCACAGGTTCATAATAATTGTTGTAAATATTAACCCTAGATTTGCCAGAACAATCTTTAATATTTCTGACAATCTTTAATCAATAATTTGTAATGTATGTACATGGACTAAACTTGATTTTTTTCAGTCAAGTTTAATTGGAAATTTCTCATAGTTCAGAAGGTAGAATTTTTAGGAATGGATGCTAGCAGGTTCTGGTGAAAGTTTTCTTCAAGACTGAATATAGCCAACTTCTTGTATCATCACATGGTGAAAAGCAATTTTGCTGGGGTCTCCCTTATAAAAAGTATTAATCCTATCCATGAGGGCTTCACCCTCAAGAGCTAATTACCTCACAAAGCCTCTACCTCCTACAATCCTCACAGTAGGGATTAAAAATTTAACACATGAATTTTGGAGAGACACAAACATTCAGTCCATAATAATATCTAAGCCTGAAGGGCAATGTTATGTAAAGTACAAACAGAATTTTAACTAGAAACTTTACAGCAATTCCATTCAAGTAGAATTTTCCAGAATTAGTGTAGTCTCTAAATGTACACACCATATTACATTGAATCAGTTAATCAGTTAACCCTCTTAAAAGCCTAAACTATACAGTTTCTTTGCAGACACAGATACCTGTACTTTAGCAACTACCACCCAATGATAAAATACCACATATGTAGTTCTTATTATCAAAATGTATAATTCTCATCATTTGATTCTCTGGAACAAAATAAGCCTATCTGTAGATTAACTAATTCAATTAAAGTATTATCAGTTCATAATGAGGAGATCAAAGAAGAAATTAAAAAATACTTTGAGTTGAATGACTGGGATTAACTAATTCAATTAAAATATTATCTGTTCATAATGAGGAGATCAAAGAAGAAATTAAAAAATACTTTGAGTTGAATGACTGGGAGGACACCAATTTCCTAAATGTATGGGATGCAGCAAAAGCAGTAATAAGAGGAAAATCTATAGCAATAGAGGCTCACATCAAGAAACAAGAAAGAACTCAAAGAAACAACCTATTCTCAAAGCTCAAAGAACTAGAAAAAGAACAACAACAACAACAAAACCAAAACAGTAGAAGAAAAGAAATAATAAAAATCAAAGCAGAAATAAATGAAATTGAAACTAAAAAAAAAAAAAATCCAAAAGATTAATGAAACCAAAAGCTGGTTCTTCAAAAAATAAATAAAATAGATAACCCCCTAGCCAGGCTCACAAAGGAAAAACAGGAGAAAGCACAAATAAATAGGATCACAAATGACAGAGGAGAAATCACAACAGAAAAGGCAGAAACCAAAAGAATAATCAGAAACTACTATGAACAGTTATATGCAAACAAGTTCAACAATCTAGAAGAGATGGACAAATTCCTACAACTCTACAATCACCCAATGCTAGATAAAGAAGAAATAGAACACCTAAACAGACCAATTACAAGCAGCAAAATTGAAATGGTAATGAAAAGCCGCCCAAAAAAAAAAGCCCAGGACCTGATGGATTTATAAACGAATTCTACCAAACATTCAGAAAGGAATTAGTGCCTATTCTTCACAAACTCTTTCAAAAAATTGAGAAGGAAAGGATTATACCAAACATGTTCTATGAACCAAATATTACACTAATACCAAAACCAAACAAGGGCAACACACAAAAAAAGAAAACTACAGGCCAATCTCTCTAATGAACATGGATGCAAAAATCCCCAATAAAATTTTAGCTATCAGAATCCAACAATGTATCCATAAGATAATTCACCATGACCAAGTATGATTTATTCCAGGGACACAAGGATGATTCAGCATCTGAAAATCAATCAATGTTATCCAACACATCAACAAAAAGAAATATAAAAACCAAATGAGAATATCAATAGATGCTGAGAAAGCTTTCGACAAAGTGCAACACACATTTATGATAAAGGCCCTTGAAATTCTCGGGATAAAAGGAACATACCTCGACATCAAAAAGGCCATATATGACAAGCCCATAGCCAGTATCATTCTCAATGGCGAAAAGCTGAAAGCATTTCCATTAAGATCTGAAACAAGACAAGGATGTCTATTCTCACCAGTGCTTTTCAATATAATACTGGAAGTCCTAGCCAGAGCAATAAGACAAGAGGAAAACATACAAGGAATTCAAATAGGGAAGGAAGAAATTAAACTATCACTATTTGCAGATGATACGATAATATACATAAAGAACCCCAAAAACTCCACAGAAAAACTAATTCAACTAATCAATCAGTTCAGTAAAGTGGCAGGATACAAAATCAATGCTCAAAAAAAACTAGCCTTCGGGCCTCCCCGGTGGCGCAGAGGTTGAGCGCTGGGTTGCGAAGCTGCCCGCAGCCTCTGCAGCGCCGGTTCGATCCCCGGCTGCTCCCCGGCCACTGGGTGAGGGTCCCACATGGCGCGCAGACCTCTCCTGCCGCCCGCTGCTCCCCTCAGCAGTGTACTTCGGTCCTTCTGCCTGCTCTGTTCCCCGCTCTGGCTCTGGTGAATTCTCTCACCCTCCTGCGCTTCTGACTGTACCCAGTGCTTGTATAAATAAATAAAAATAAATCTTTTAAAAAAAAAAAACTAGCCTTCCTATACACAAACAATAAATCTGAAGAAGAAATAAAAAAATCCCTTTTATTATTGAAACAAAAAAATCAAATACTTGGGAATAAGCCTAATAAAAGAGGTAAAGGACCTATACAAAGAAAACTATAAAACACTGTTAAAAGAAATAGAAGAAGACACAAAGAAATAGAAAGACATCCGCTGCTCATGGATTGGAAGAATTAACTTTATCAAAATGGCCATCCTACCAAAAGCAATTTACAGATTCAATGCTATTCCAATAAAAATTTCATTGTCATTCTTCAAAGAAATAGAACAATTATTGATGAAATTCATATGGAATCACCAAAACCCCCAAACAGTCAAAGCTCTCTTGAAAAAAAAAAGAAGGTATATGGAGGCATCACACTACCAGACTTCAAACTATACTACAAAGCCATAATCATCAAAACTGCATGGTATTGGAACAAGAACAGACACACAGACCAATGGAATTGAATGGAAAATCCAGAAATAAATGCACAGATTTATGGTCAACTAATCTTTGACAAAGGAACAAAGAATATGCACTGAAGCAAAGAAAGTTTGCTCAATAAATGGTGCTGGGAAAACTGGGGTGCTACATGCAAAAGAATGAAGCTTGACTACTACTTCATACCATGCACAAAAACCAACTAAAAATGGATTAAAGAACTACACATAAGACCTGAAAGCATAAAATATATAGAAAGAAATATAGGTGAAACACTACATGGCGTGAACCTCAAAGATATCTTTATAGACAAATCACCCAAAGCAGTGATAGTGAAGGCAAAGACAAACAGCTGGGACTACATCAAATTTAAGAGCTTCTGCACAGCAAAAGAGACAATAACCAAAACAAAGAGAAACTCCACTGACTGGGAGAAAAGTTTTGCATACAACACTAATGATAAAGGATTGATCACAAAAATCTACAAAGAGCTGATGAGACTCAACAGAAACAAAGAAAATAATCCAGTCAAAAAATGGGCAGAAGTTGGGCCTCCCCTGGTGGCTCAGCAGTTGAGTTCTGGCCTGAAAAGCTGCCCGCAGCCTCTGTAGTCCCTGTTTGATCCCCGGCCACAGGTGATGGTCCCACAAGGCGCTACAGACCTCACCTGCCATGCCTGCTGCTCCCCTCAGCAGTGTATTTCATCAGTCTGCCTGTTCTGTTTCCCGCTCTGGCTCTAGTAAATTCTCTCACCCTCCCGTGCTTCTGACTGTACCCAGTGCTTGTATAAATAAATAAATCTTTAAAAAAAAATGGGCAGAAGAGCTGAAAAGAAACTTCTCCAAAGAGGAAATACAAATGGCCAACAGGCACATGAAAAAATGTTCAACATCACTTGTAATCAGGGAAATGTAAATCAAAACTACCATGAGATACCATCTTACACCAGTGAGAATGGCACATATTAAAAAAAAAAAAAAAAAAACTAGCAACAACAAATGTTGGAGAGGATGTGGAGAAAAAGGACCTCTCCTGCACTGTTGGTGGGAGTGCAAACTGGTCCAACCACTATAGAAAGCTGTGTGGAGATTCCTCAACCTACTAAAGATAGAGCTTCCATATGATCCAGCAATTCCACTCATAGGTATTTACCCAAAGGAAACAGAAACACTAATTCCAAAGGGCAACTGCACCCCTATTTTTACAGCAGCACTATTTACAATAGCTAAGCTATGGAAACAACCCAAATGCCCAAAAATAGATGACTGGATCAAGAAGATGTGGTACATATACACAATGGATTATTACTCAGCAATCAAAAAAGATAAACACATGCAGTTTGCAGCAACATGGATGGAACTAGAAGGTATCATTCTCAGTGAAATAAGTCAGAAAGAAAAATACCGGATGGTCTCACTCATAGCAGGAATTTAGAAAACCTAAATAAGGGACCAGGAAAAAGACTAATTAACACAAAGTAAAAATCAAAATCAACAAGCAGCTATAAACCAGAGACACATTATGTGGTGGGGGGAGGGGCAAGGAGAGAAAGGATTAGGGTCAAAATAAGGGGGGGTGCAATTGTATGGGAAATATAACCAACATGAAAATGCATACATTGTGCAAAAATGAAAAATATATAAGACTTATATAAAAAATAAAAATAAAAAATATTATCAGTTCAGATTACAAAATAACATCATTCTATCTTCAAAAATAGGTATTCCTGTGTGCATAATTATAGCAGAGATTATTTTTGGTTCTTGGCACTTCTGATGATTTTATTTTCCGTATGTTTTATTTTCTGTATAGTCCCTGTAACACCTAGGCATTATAAAAAAAAAAAAAAAAAAAGAAATGAGCAAGTAAAAGTTATTACCCAACTCTGTAATATAGTGATCCTACAATGTATCAGCAATAAAGGCACTAAATCTAAATAACAAAGTTCCATCTCTCCCCTGCTTATATTCCCATAGTAGCTGATAATTTTTTGTGAAATGTTAAATTGCATCATAAAAGAAATTCCCTCCTACATGCTTATATGCATAGAAATGCAGAGAGGATAGAGAGTTCATGTGATGTGTTATGAAAAATAAAACAATTTCTGACTACAAAAGAATTGCCTGTCATGCAATACAGCACTCAGGTTGCACAGAAACAATAAAAATGTCTTTAAATAACTATCCAGGTAGCATCATTGATTCTTCAGGTCCTGAGGGACCAAGAGCAGTAGATTTAAGTATCAGTGTTCAAAGCTTCAAAAATATTAGCTTCAGAAGTGACAGCTTCTACAGATGAAACAATTCTGAGTCCCTGTCTGAAGACCCTTGGCCTCTTAGGAAGTCAGTGGATATTTGACATGCATGGCAGGGTTTTTTGTAAAGCGGTTCTCTCAAGTGTTGTATAAATGAACCTTTTGCTAGATTTCTCCTGAGAGGGTGTGGACTTGGCAGCTGGGATCCAAGATCAGAGTGCTGTATTAAAAAGATAGAGTATGAGAAAGAGTAAAACCAGGCCCTTCCAGCAGTGCACAGAGTTAGGACACAGAAACATTAGAGTCTCTGATAATTGCCAAGGGACAAGATACTGAGAGAGTGATCCCACAGACAGCACATCAAAAAGTCCTTTATTATTGCTTTAAAATTACGCAAACCTTAGACTTAGAAAATGTTTCTCATTTCAAAATGAACAATTTTCAGTCCAGAGTGGCTGGATATTTGTTATTGTACTCAGTTTTTTTAAGTCCTATTTTTTTTATTAGTGCCATTTGTTATTTGTGAAATAGGATTTCTTAGAGCATTATTTCCTTTTTATAAGTAGTATAGTGCAAACATAGAAGTAGTGCACTGCAGTGGTGTTAATGTTTCCAATATAGACGAAATAGCAAAAATGATTTCCTCAAGTTCTGATCTATCAATCTTAGATCAAGAACTGAGTACCCATTAGAACCAAAATGACATGGTGTGTACATTAAATGACATGGTACTAATGTCAAGAATAGATATGAGACATTGTTATGTACTATTTCTGTCTCTCCCAGATTCAGAGGTTGAAATCTTCATCACCAGTGTGTTAAGGTAAAAGTGGGACTTTGGGGATATAATGTCTGAGGGTGGAGCTTTCAAGAATGTGATCAGTGCCTTTATAATCAGAGGTGAGCGAGTTAGCTTGCTTTTTCCCTGTCATGTGAGGATGCAATGGGATGTCTGCAATCTAGAAGATGGCTCTCATCAGAACCGACCATGCGGGCAAGCTGACTTCGAATTCCAGGCTCTAGTAGTGTGAGAAATATTATTTTTTGTCTAAAAGTCACCCAGGCTATGATTATGGAACCCCAGACTGACTAAGATTCATACCTTATTTACATTTTCTGCTTAGAAAGTTACTAAGAACAAACTGGATGCCTCAACCATCTTTGACCCTCCCTAGTCTTCAATCCAGTATATAAGTTAGATATCCTTTCCACTCTATTTTCAAAATGCTGTTCAAATCCATCGTCTCTCTCTTCCAAAACTGAGTTAGGAACCTCAAAACAAAGTCATTAAATTTTATGAACTGCATTCAGTCTCTCTCATCTGTAATCCATCCTAAACAATTGTAACATATAATTGTCTTTCCAAAATATAAGCTGTTTTATCCCTTCATCTACAATTATTCCCCAGTGTTTATAGGGTGTAGTCTAAGTCATCAGTGAACAAGTTAATGTTACCTACCGCACTTGCCCATTACAACTACCTAAGTAGGGGTACACCGATCAAGGAGGCCAATAACTGAGCAAATAAAGATAAGGGACATAAAAAATGACATCAGAGAAGTGAAAAAGGTATTTTTGTATGATCACAAAAGCCTAGAAAGATATGTCTGATGAAGTGTAATAGGAAGTCACTGGACCCATTTAACAAGGAGTGACTTGGCCTGACAGGATGAAACAAGATCAGACTAGTAACCATGTAGCAAACAGAAAGGAAAGGGAGCTGAAGGACACAGTTGGAAAAGGTGAAAAAGAGAAAACAACTAGGAAATTATTGAAAATCTAGAATAGAAATGGTGGTGCATTGACCAGAGTGCTAGTAATAATGAGGTAATTGGAAACGATCTTATTTTGTACATATTTTTGAAGCAGATGTGCATGATTTGGAAATGGAACCAATGTGTTGTTTGAGAGAGAAGAAGAAGTAAATATAAATCTGAAGTTGTTTAGTTTGAAAAACTGGAAGTATTTGCCATTTACTGTTTAAAATAGAGGGCAGAAAATGAGGAGTGAGTTTGGGAGGAAGATCAGGTGTTGGACATGCTATATACCCGAGATACCTGTTAGAAGTTATGCCTGCTATATATTGAGTGGAAATATTGATAGGCTATTAAATTTATGCCATTAAATTTCAAAAAAGAGTTATAGCTAGAGATGTAAATATGAAACTGCATTTCATGAAATTGAAGGTATCAAGAAAAGAAAGAAGTTCAAAGAAAAGAAAGAAAAGAAGTTTATAGAGAAGAAGTTCAGTCTAAGGTCTTGGGTATGACAATGATGAAAGATCAGACTAAGAAAAGATGGGTAAAGGATATTAAGAAATAGCAGTGTAAAAAATAATAACAGTATAAAATACAACTAAGTGAAAATGGACAATTATAAATCAGAGACATCCTGCAGGGGAGGAGGAGGGAGAGGGATCAGAGGGAGAGAGGGAGGAGCACAGGGGACTGAGGTGATGGTGCACAGGTGCACTGGGGAAGGAAACTATGGCGACTACACATGAGGGGGTGGGGGAAGCAAATATTGCTGAAAAATGAACAATGATGTAAAAAATAAAAATAATAATAAAAAGTTAAAAAATAGAAATGCAAAAAAATAAATAGCAGGTATGAAGGTAGAAAGATGTTCTATAGGTGATTTGAGCAAAAGGAGTTGATAGACTGTATTTAAAGTATATGAAAAATGGAACAGCATTTAGAGATTAAAGTCAAAGACAATCCTGACACAGATGATTTTGATGAAGCGGTGGGGACAAGATACAGATTAGCATGGGTTCAAGGGAGAAAGGGAGGAGAAGATATATAGAAAAACCATATGGAAAGTCCATGGATGAATTTTGCTGTAAAGTGGAACAGAAAAATGGAGCAATAATGGAGGAAAATGTAGCATTAAGAGATATTTTTGAGATAATAAAAAATTACAGTATCCCAATATTAATTGGAAATTTCCAGTAAATAACAGGAAAATTATAGGAGGATTTCTGGAGATAGATAAGTGACAGGATATAAAATCTTGTGCTTAAATTGGAGAGGTAAACTTAAAAGCATAGACACTTCCTCTATTATAATAATAGGAAATTGTTCTGGAAAATAATATATTTTTATATAAAAGATTATATAAAAAGAATATCACAATAGAAAAATGTGTATGTGTGTATAAATGCTGATTCAATAGATGGGATGGTAAAGGTTTGTGACAAAACTCTTCTAGTTGCTTCTATTTCCCCAGTGAACTAGGAAACAAGATTATGAAGTAAAGATAGAGAGTTGATATTGAGGTTTAAAGATAAATTAAAGGGCATAAAATAGTCACATGCAAGAGTAAGTGATTGCTCAACAGTACAAATGACATACTACAGTTTCATGGTTCTGGATCAAAAATAAATGAGGTCATGCAGATGGTTCGGGTATCCATCAGATCTCTTTAGCTCCAAGGATGCAGGAATGGTGAATGCAGGTAATTATATATAATTAGTGCTGGATTTTGCCTGATGAGTAAGACAAGAAAGGGGCAAAGGGTAGAAAATGTATGCAAGGAAATGATTATGACAAGGGATAATGACATTTAAACTGGGTAAGGAAGGCTAAGGATGTGACGGGCTTAAAAAGAGTATGAACAAGTAATAAGATGAATGTATGGGCTAGAAAGATATTTGGAGTTAGGTGAGTTAGAGCTATCAAAACTAGATAAGAGGTAGTAGATTGTTTGAAAGTGAAATTATAGAGGGATTTGTAGTTTCATTATAAATTCTAGTATATTGATATGATAGATAATGAGTGCTAAAGGGAAAGTGGAGGGAAAAAATTGTTGGGAAAGAGGATGTCAGGGAAATGAGAAGCCACATTTACTGAAAGATTATCTTGTTGGGTATGAATATTCCAAGAATTTTATGATAGACTATAGGAAATAATGATAGTGTGCTAGGAATTAAAAAAAGAGAGAGAAGGTGTGCCTTTGGAATTAGAAATTGAGTCTGCAACAGAAAGAATTTAGTAGGTATTTAATGAAAGAAGACAAAATGCTGGGAATTTTGTGTAAGGAAGAATAAGAGAAAATGTTTCCATAGAAATATAATATGGATCATTTAAATTTCTCTTTTTAATTTTTTGAAGAATCGCCACACACTTTCCTTAATATACTTGCACCAATTTATATTTTCAGCAGCAGTGTACATGGTATTAACCACTCTAGGCATTTATCTGAAAAATACAGAAGCACCAATACAAAGAGATGTATGCACCCTTACATTTATTACAACATCATTTATAATAGTGAAGATCTGGACATAACAGAGGGACCACTGACAGGAATTGTATAATGAGAATGTCATGCACAAACATGTACACATATACATGTGCACATGAACAGAATGGAATACTATTTGGCTATAAAAAAGGTGAGATTCTGCATTTGCAACAACATGGATGAATCTAGCTGGCATTATACTTAGTGAAATAATTCAGACAGAGAAACAAACATGATTTCACTCATACGTGGTGTATGGAGAAATAAACCAAATAGATGAACTAAAGTAAAAATATTTGGGTTTTAAAAACAATTAATGGATACCAGCAAGGAAATGGGCAGAGAGGATGAGTAAGTAGAGTAAAAGCACTTAACTATGTAGTAAAGCATAAAATTGGACTTTTTTAGTGATAAATTTAATGTAGTATAAACACATGTTGATTTCTAATGATCCACTCCTTAAACTTACATAACACTCTAATGCAACATTGCATCAACAACAATTGTCTAGGGAAGGAAAGACTGACACTATGATTTGATTATTTATAATCCAAAGAGTTGGTTAAAATCAATTAATAACAATATTATTACTAGTTAATCACAAGTGTTTTCCTAATTAACCATGTGTACTGAATCTGAACTATTTCATTGTTAATTTGATTTGTTGCTAGAGCAACAACTTATGTGAGTCTATTAAACTGGAGTAATAAATATTCTTTCTTTTCTTCAAAAGATAGTAACAAATAGACTTGAAGAAAACTGGTCCTTTGACACCCTAGATTTTTTTGTTTGATTGTTTTCCTTCTGTGTTGAAATCAAATTAAATTCTATACATTCCCTCTGAAAAAAATTAAAATAAAAAGAAATATAATGTGGGGCATACAAAATTTAAAACTTTGCAGAGAAACAATAAAATTAAGTTTAATAATGTTATTTAAGCAGATGTACAATAGTGTCATTTCCACATCTAATCAATATGTAAACTTATTAATGAAATATTTTTTCTTGGTTTTGTACTCTCCATAAATCCAGAGTGTACTTTTCATGGACAGTCCATCTTTATTTAGACTAGACACATTTCAAGTACTTAAGAGGCCCATATGACCAGTGGCTATTGGGTTGTGGTAGTGAAGTCATTTTCCAGAGTCACCAATTCAAAGCATTTCTGCAGAGATCATGTACCGAGGGAGAAAAACATATTTTAGTAGGTCAAAGAGGTGAAGAAAACATCACAAAAAAATGGAGGAGAATATAGTGAATTTTGTAGATGTTTATCTGTGAGTGCCAAAGGATATAGTGGAGGATTTTCAAGCCTTAATGTAGGTGACAGACAAGTAAGAAAACAGGATAAGTAGAAGTAAGTGAGGGTGTTAAGTCTAAAGAGTACAGATAACCTAAAATCTTGCATTTGTGGTGGTTAATGATAGAAACAGTGAAGTGAAATTTTTTTCTGGTGGTTTTCATGCAGAGCATGTTGGTAAGACTGAGACTCTTGGGGGTACGGATAAGGGATGACAGGAGAGTGCTGCCAGTTAAATTCAGAATTTCAGCGTCCCTCTTGACCTGAGTGTCAATGTTGAGGAGGAAGCTATGATAAATATATATACTCATTCAGTCTTATCTGAAATTTCCAGCTAACTTCCAAAGTAGAAAACCTTCTGGGGTTCTCTTCTGATATCTTCTAAAAGTAATTGTTGGAGGACTTGATTTGGCATGTTTCAGGAGTCTCCTGAAGTTTCTCCAAAGAATACTATCTAACATAGGACTGTAGCATTGCTAGATTGTCATGCCCCCCAATTATTTGCTAGTACTATTTAGACAGTTATATTTTATTTCAGCCTCACCAGATTTCTGAAGAAAAACAATAAGTACTCCCCAGACAGAAGTTGTTGACTCCAAGAAGCTATGAATTACTATCACTGAATGAATATAATGCTAATGCAGATATCCTGGTTTCTGAAAGTTTGAGTTATACCATTCTGCTTTTACCAAAGATCTATATTAGTATCTGTCTCACTAACTGAAAGACATCTGAAGAAGATTTTCACTTTTATGACAATAGTCAAAAAGCAAAGCAAATGTTCAGCGTCTTTTTTTATGGCAGGCATTTCAGAGACAGCAAGCCCTGTGAGAAGTGAGGGGTGTCAGTGTCAAACTCCTTCCCGGAATTACTTCATGCAGGCTGTGTATTTATCATATCAGACCTGCTTTTACTACATGCTACTGCTATATATTTCATATATATTTTATATTTTATGATTGGGTAGGTTATTTTGGAAAATGCTCATTTTTTTTCTCATGTAAGTTAATGGCAATTGCTTCTTTGCTTTAAGCCTTTTTGAAAGACTTCAAAGGAACACTCTATTTTTAGGTGTATGGGAAGATTCCTATGCCTTTCCTTGGTATGAGTACATGAGTAGATTTGCATAGGCTAAACCCTGGGACTTCCAAGTATACAGTTCACCCAAAAATAAAGGCTAATTCTTTCAACAGCAAGCAGGTAAAAAGCCAGAATTCTGAGGGAAAAATAGGAGTCCAAAGAGTATTAGAAAAAATGGTTCTCAAAGTTATTGGAAAGTCTCCAAGAAACTGTTAGAGTCCTCACCTCATTTAGGTGATTTTGCTTCAACAGAGCAGTCACAGGACAAAGACCAGGAAATTCTAGGTGAACTTGCTGCAGTGGATTCTGCATTGTATAAATCTCCGTGTATGTGTACGGTGATGTCCAACATTTACTTACACTCTTATGGACTGAACAGTGACCTCCTGCCCCCAATTCATATGTCAAAACTCTAAACCCAATGCAACTGTATCTGGAGATATAACCTTTAAGGTAGTAATTAAGGTTAAATGCTCATAAGGCTGGGGCCCAATTCCAATGGATGGATGATGGATGTCCTTATAAGACTGAGAGTCATTAGAACTCTCTCTCCTTGAACAGGTAGGGAAGGGAAGGGAAGGGAAGGGAAGGAAGGGAAGGGAAGGGAAGGGAAGGGAAGGGAAGGGAAGGGAAGGGAAGGGAAGGGAAGGGAAGGGAAGGAAGGGAAGGGAAGGGAAGGGAAGGGAAGGGAAGGAAAGGAAAGGAAAGGAAAGGAAAGGAAAGGAAAGGAAAGGAAAGGAAAGGAAAGGAAAGGAAAGGAAAGGAAAGGAAGAGAAAAGGAAAAGAAAAGAAAAGAAAAGAAAAGAAAAGAAAAGAGAAAAGAAAAGAAAAGAAAAGAAAAGAAAAGAAAAGAAAAGAAAAGAAAAGAGAAAAGAAAAGAAAAGAAAGAAAAAAAGAAAGAAAGAAAAGTACCTGCAAGCCAGGAAAAGAGGTCTCACCAGAATTCACTCTGATAGCACCTTAATCTCAGACTTCCAACTTGAGAAATGTGAGAAAATAAATTTCTGCTTTTTAAGCCATACAGCCTGTGGTATTATTTATAGTAGTCACAGCAGACTAATATATACACTAAGGTGTTTTTTTAGTTTTTCTGTATCTGTTGGAATCTTGGGACAACCCCAAAAGTTGCTCTAATTTTTTTTAAAAATTGTCCATGAACATACTCACTTAAGTCCTGTATTAGTTAAAGCTTCTCAAATTACAAATCAAAGAATATTATTCAAAATTTAAGCTCAAGCTGGCAAGAAAGAAATTACCTGTCACATGAAACCTAGAGACAGAGAAATGGGTAAACATCAGGAACCGATTGAAAGCTTTCTAAATGTATTCATGCCTATTCTGTCTAGTTCAGGCTCACATTTCTCTTTCCTAAATCTTTTCTGGCCCATATGGTGAGTTTGGGTGTTGTGTCTGTGGTCTCATAGAATGTATCCAAGTAAAAGTATTTGGAGACAGTCAATCACTCACTCCCTCTCTCTCACAATTCTAAGTATTCAATAATAGAAGTCTCATTGGCTTTCCCTGGGCCATATTTGCCTCTGTCCTACCAACTATGCTTAGGGAAATGGGAAGTAGGATACAGACATTCAAAATAGTTGGGGTCCTGCCATGAGTGGATGGACAATATGAGGTATCCATCAAACCTCAGAATAAACCCAAGAAATTGTCATTATCCTCATCTTACATGTTAGGGAATGGAAATTGATTTATCAAAGACACAACTATTAAATGGATTCAAAACAACTGCCTCTTATGCACACTCTAAGTCTGTCAACTTCACCACCTGCCTAAATTGATATGTTGCCTGACCTTCAAATAATTTAAAGTGAACTAAAGAATTAGTCATCAAAATTCAAATATAGATGAAACTTATGATCATTTTAAAAAGATATATTTCATCCATGGGAATTACAGAGCTGATATTCTTTAAACAGAATCTAAATTGTGTGAAAAGGCAGATTTTTCCCTCAAGTTTATGTTAGGAATCATCACATTATGTGTGAGGATAGCTCATTTTTAAAATGCACCAATACTCTATCTTTGGGAAGGTGTGAAAATAAGTACATTTTAAGAAAAATATGAGTAATGAACAGATAGTTTTTCTTCTTCAGTCCTAGGACATACTAGCAAAGAAAAACAGTAGGGAGTCCCAATTTATTGTCTCCTTTCTATTTATTACTGAAGTCAGTGACAGTGCTTTCATTTAATTTATGTTCAGTTTTATGGGAAAAGGTTGTCATTAGTTACTGGGGACAAAAATAACAATAATAGTGGAAGTCACCTTGATAATTCCACTTAAACTCATTTACTTCCAAAATGACTGATTTTAGAACATTCCATGGGACAATTTCTCCAGCATCATGATATATTTCAATAGAAAAATTTTATAAGAATATTCCAATTAAAATACATGCAAACGTTCCTTTGGTTTTATTTTCTGAGATGTCAAATGAGCAATATCAGAACACTTACGATATGCTAGTAACACTACCCTAAGCATCTGTACAAATTTTATGTTCTCATAGATTTCTAAAGTATTTTTGCCTATAAATTCTATATCTTAAAATAGAGGAAGTTTTTAAGAAAACAAACTACCTCTCATAAGTCTAACCTACACAATACAAAAGTATGCATTAAACAACACTTTACATAGTATGAGTCAATGTTATACCCAATAAAAAATAAAAGGCTTATAGGTATAGCAGGTTCTCCCCCATTCTTATTCACTTCCCTTAAAAATCATGAGAAATTCATTCTCCATTCTGGAGGCAGCCCATATAGCCACCCATCCCAGGGTCTAGGGAAGCCAACCTTCCCCATGTTACCTCTTTTATCTTCTCTCCCTTCTCAAGCATTCTTCTATATTTGGTGTCTGATATTTAGGGCATTCTGTCATTTCAATCACCTGTTGACTTTGCTCATATGAATACAGTGGTAAGTGGAAACTAAGACAGGGACTATGGAGTAAGGACAGGAAGAGAGTTAAAGGTTTCAAACCTGCAGAGTATGTGGGTTCACAGTGAAAACCTACCAGTCATCAACACTGCTGTGACATTTCTCTGTTCTACTTAGTCTCTGATTTTATTATTCTCAAAACATTTCTCTTTCTCATGTATTAAATCAGGTTAAGGAGTTGCTAGCACTTCAAATGGTGAAATTCCTGCTCCCTAGGGTAAAAAAAAAGGGGTTTTTTTTTGGGGGGGGAGGGAGGAGAGAAATCCACACTTCTGATTCTCCTCACTCACTCTCCCACTGGTATTTTCTGTCTATGATTTATTTTCTCCCTCCTGGACGATTATAATCCAGCATAGTCAACTGACTATATATAGATACACACATACACACACGCACACACATGCATATCCCACCCAGTATTCAGACATCTGTGAATATTAACTTTGTACAGCTGAGAAAAATTATCTGCACAGTTTATGTTGTTTAATTAACTTCATGTTTCCAGGCACATTTGCATCCCTATATTGCAGTGGGAGAGTGGACCTATTTAAAAGTACAAAGTGGACTTTCCCAGGACTCAAAAAAGTTAGAACAAGAGGAAGTTGTGAAGTGCTCTGGCTCAGCCTTCTCATTTTATACAGAAGAAAGGAGGTTGTATGAGATGAACTGATTTGGCCTAGATCTCATAGCTCATTGGTGTTTGTTGATGAGCAGTGTGGGGAGGGAGAGAAGACTTAATTGCAAGCTCAAATTGAGTCATGGATGACATATTTACCTCAAAAACTGATTAAAAATATAGACTGCAAGAGTAAACAGGGCTCCTTTATCCTAAGTTAGGTAGATATATATGAAATCAGGAAGGATAGCAGCAGGGAGTGCTGGGGGGAGGTATTTGGGGGAAAATGGATTGGACAATATAGCTCAATATGTTACTTGAACAGAAAATCATTTGCAGCATCAAATCTGATTTCAGCTTTTGACAACCCAACCCCCCAATTCCTTTCTCAACTGGCAGGGAAATAGTTGGGTATAAAACTATTCCATCCTTCCAAGTCAAAATTGTCCAACTGAAGGCATCTCCCTGGCCATGGTGAAATTATTTAAAGTATTGAGTTGGCGGCATCCTCTGCTGGGGAGAGGATCTCTTGGAGTAAATAATGAGGGGTCAAGTAGTGTACAGGTATTAGTAATACTGTGGATATTAAGTTGGTTGGTATGGTCACTGATGTTTGATTTATTATTAGGCCCCATAATTTACATATGCATTGCAGCAGATATGTTTTGTGCTTATGTTACCAAAAAGTCAACTTGGGAAAAATATGATCCATGATTTTTATGCATTATGCACAGTGGGCTATTCAACTGTGAAGATCACAGATATAGTTTCAGACATGTGAGAACTCAGGGCATATGATCTAAAAACCATTCCTGGAATTTCTTTTTTTTTCCTTTGGGGATTAAAACTTAGTCAGTAAAATGATGCATAGAGAGGCCTTTACTTAAAAAAAAAAAAGAAAAGTGTTGTTGAACATCAAAATCATGAAGACAATGTAGAAACGACAATATAACCAAAGTCAGTCTAGAAAAAAGATAGTTTGGAAAGAACATGAAAATTCAGTAATTCTTAAGGTTGATAAATCAACTACTGGGCTATCTGAATGTTATTTTAAAAGCCATAAATATCCACTAGAAGAAACTATAATACATATAATATAAACCTAAAAAGGGGTTTGGAGCAGGTTGAGGAAGGTTGAAGTAGGATCGAATATGTCTCATCTTTTATAGTGTTTGTATATCTTTTAAGAATGTAAATAGGGGCCTCCCCTGGTGGCACAGTGGTTGAGCACTGGGCTGCGAAGCTGCCCGCAGCCTCTGCAGCACCGGTTCGATCCCTGGCTACCAGTCCCACATGTCATTCAGACCTCTCCTGCTGAGACTGCTGCTCCCCTCAGCAGTGTATTTTGTCGGTCTGCCTATTCTGCTCCCCGCTCTGGCTCTGGTGAATTCTCTTACCCTCCCGTGCTTCTGACTATACCAGTGCTTATGTAATTAAATAAATAAATTAATTAAAAAAAAAAGAACGTAACTAGAACATCCTCTAACATACATTTCTATGTGACAAAAGATTTTTTAAATATGTATGTATATACATACATATGTGAAGTTACATAATGAGAAAACTGTTAAAAATGAGATGCCTTTAGAAAAAAGAATTAGTAGAGAGTTAGAGAGTATGGAACCATTAATTTTATATGGTGCTCTTAAAATTTTTACCAAATACTGTGAATTATTTTGAATTAGAAATAATTGGTAAAATAAAACTTTGTAGTTGAGATACCACCACAATAAGTCTCCACAATTTGATATGATTCTCAAGTAATCCATATTCAATGTTTAACTTTATATACAGCAAAGTTAAAAGAGGGGAAAATACCCCAAGGTACTGTCCACTAAACCAAAGCCCAAATCATGTCCTGAGATTATAATCGTTCAACACAATGCGGTTATAACAGCTACAGAGGTCCATATACACATAAATTGTCAAGATACCTTGATCTAAGTCAAGCAAAGTGATTCTATGTGGGTGTTTGTGTGTTTTTATTTGTATGTATCTTTTGTTGTGAATCACCTTTAGATTATCTGGCTATGTAGATAACATTTTCCACAAACATGTTTTTTTTTCTGAATCTCTTCCATAATATTGGGTCCTAGAGCTATTTAGTACCATAATGCTCTAAGAGATATATTCCCTGTTTATCCATATTTATTATACTAAAGTATCATGTATCACTTTCAATAACATGGGCATTATTTTGTATCAATTGATGCTGTAGACTTCATTGGATACTCTGCCTGCTCTTTCTTCCCTCCCACTACCCCTCTTTCTATATATATGCACTTCTAGCTCCATAGGAGCACACAGAATGCCTCATTAGTTAATGATACTTTCACCTTTCCAAGAATTCTCTCTCATTCTTTAGAAAAGCCTTTACCAATATCTCTGTAAGGACTCACTTCTCAAAACTGGATTACAGCTCAGAATTCACCCACCATGAATCATCTGCTCTCATTTGTGACTTGAAGTCTAAACAAGTCACAGCTTCCTACAACACTTACCCAGGACCCCAGCCCTTTTTCTTCCCTAAATAGCTTGTACATACATGCCAGAGTTGGTGGTACAAGAGACTTGAAACTAAAACCCAAACAACATAGCTTTGGTACCTTTGTGTTGAACCAAGACTTGTAATAAACACTATAATTAGAGACTACAAGCGTTCCTTCCCAGTCAATCCTCCTAGTACCCAATACAATGCTGGAAGCACACTAATTAATGGTTGCTGCACTCCACACCTAAAAGCATCTTCCTTTCCATTTTTTTTCTTGTCTTATTAGACAATGTTAGAATTAACATTACCCCCACATCTCTGGCCTGTATTCCAGCTCTTATATGCATAAATAAATTTAAAAAGTTGAATAGGAAAAAAAAATGACTTCTTAAGAGTGTTGCATCTTTCCCAACCAAAGATGAGGTCCATCTAAGTGAAAAGCACAAGGTTAATGTCTCAAAAATACCCCCTCGAATACACATGCAAGTATATGAGAGGGTGTTATTTATACACCCCCACACACACACACACACACAACAGCAACAACAATCTAGCTTTGGTGAATAATACAAAAATCTCCTTGGAATAAAGAAAAGTGAATAGTCATTCCACTTGCTTTTTTAGATACAGAAATATGAATTTTTTCCCAGTTCTCTCTAAAAGATTCTAAGGACAGCAATCGTGTCCCTTTCTAGTGCCTGTGGTAGCATTGTAATTCTCTGGAAATACCTTGAAGCCTCAGACTCCCTTTAATCACATGGCTCTTGCCATTCCTGATATCTCTAATAAAAGGGAAATCCTAACAAGGATATTTTTGTGCTGATTTTCAAAGAAAGTAACTAAACTGTACTACATTTATAGGTCAAATTCTATTATGACAGAAATTATTTCAATAAAAATTTCCATGTAACAAAAATACCCAGCTTATTACCCTTTATTTCAGAATATATTTCATCAAAACTGTAGTATAAGGACCATAGTCAGACTCCTCTAAAGTTTAATCTAACAGGCCTGATTTACTATGAGTCTATAAATATTCTCACTCACATAAGCTATTCAGAAGCCAATTCTGTTTTCTGCATTGATGGCTACTCTATCAGGGATATATGACATCAAAATTATTATTCTCTTTGTGTAATATTCATTGTTTTTAATCAAGCCATTTCCCTTTCCAATCCAAAGATTGTTATTTGCTATGAGTCCTGTTAGTCATTAGTATAAATTAGGATGGGTCTACAATTTTAATGATCCATGCCTTATTAACCTCCTCCTTTTATCAAGCCCTGTGATTTAAGAGATATCAGTTCAGCCTACACAGCCTGCAAAATTAACATCAGTCACTGGAAATATTCATCAAAGAAAGCATTTTAACAACACAGGAAGAAATCCTGCACCATGTAAGGCCATTATCAATTCATAAACTTAAAACGTACAGAAAGATGAAAGAGTAGAGATCCATATGCAAATATGTGCATAGCTATCCAGCATCTAAGAACACGCTACTTCAGTCATGCTGGATTTAGTTACTCCAAACACTGAATTCCAAGCATGCAAAAGATCTAGTAATAGGTTTTAAATGAAGGTAGCATGGCATGGCCTAATGGACTAAGTTTTAGGACTTAATGGAATCAACAAATGGATTTTAAAACCTGGTCTGCTACTAAAAGGTTATATAAGCTTTAAGAGTCACTTAAATTTTTAGTAGTTTCAGGCTCATTACTTCTAGTCAGCAACATCTGAAAGATTGTAAGCCAACATCTGTCCTACTGTCAGTTAAAAATTTACTAAGAAATATTTCTGTCTCTATATGAGCCCATATATTTATATTTTCAAATGGATGAATTCTCTTTATTTATGGGCTTCATTTCAAAGAAAAAAAAAAAGGATTAAATGAGATTTTACTCTTTACTCCTATTACATTTCACACACATTTGTAAGTGTGTGGTTGTCACATAGATACAACAATCCTCTTTTACATATTGACAAATATTGAATCACTCCTATATAAGAAATGGTATTGATAGATGGTCAAAGATGGATGTGATCTGGCTCTACAAGAAAATTCTATTTGACCCATTCTACCAGTAACATTTCCTGGTGTACTAATGACTAGTATAAAGAGAACGTTATGAGTTGAACAAATTAGGCAAATTCTAATGATCATATGCCTGAGTAGTTACTTTTTAACCATATTTCATTCTTCACAATATCTGACTCTTGAATTTATGCTACATATGTCATTTGAACAGTTGGTCCTATCAATAGATCTCTAAGACCAAACTAACAAAAGATAGACATGTAGAAACAAAGTGTGAATATAGGCACAATGAACAGGACACCTCTTTCTCTGTTATTTTATAATTCTCCAAAACATTCATTCTCATATTGTGACTTCTCCCCCAAAGTATTACATCTCAATGGAATGTTTATGCACAAGCCAAACAACTGTTCTTCTATTCACCCCATCATAAGAAAGTGCCCAAACAGGTAATGAAACCTTTGTACTCCAGCTAAAATTATATTATAGGAAACCATATGGAATTCTGCTGGCTGGAGCAATGCCATATAATCTAAAAAATTTACCCCACTTAGGCAGCATTATCCTGGGGATTCATTCTTTAGCAATGTGCACACATTCTTATTCCATGTAAAGAAAGAAGATTTAAAGAAAGGGGAAGAAGAAGTAGTTAGCATGCACTGAATACTTATCTTCTAAAGGCAATAGGCAACATCTGTTAGTGAATACTTAAAGGAACTCTAACCATGGGGACTTTCAACTCCACTTCACTCATAAAGAATCTTATGCACTGAGAGTTTAATCAACTCCCAAAGATTATACTGGTATGAATTCACACCTAATATTTTTTTAATTTAAATATACCCATGTTGTATTAATCACATAAATAAAAACACCAGCATGACATCACTTATCCCTAATTTGCAGCCCCTAGCATACAAAAATAATGTTCATTTTAAACTCAAGTTTTGATTCATTTTCTATGTTCAGTAAAACTATTCTGAAGGAACAATTTCACTGTTCAAGATGTATTTTTAAAATTGGCTAAGATGAGGGTTGGGATATTATAATGAGTTCATTTGACCATATAATCTCTGTTAACTATTTAAACATGTTGCATTCAATTAGACAAAATCTTATCATTATTTGATTTGCAACAACATAGATTCACCCTTCAACACACAAAATGATGCCATAGGATTTGGCAGAATTATGTACAAATACCATAGCTTATCCTTTGAAATATCGAAACTGGTCACACAGCCTTTTAGAAGACCATAATAAAACCAAGGAGGAGGAAAAGGAAAAACAAAACTAGTGCTGTTCAGGGAGATGAAAAATACATATGCTGATAAAATTAGTCCTGGAACCCAGTACTAAGCTGATAAAATAACTTGTGTTCTAGAAACCATCTGAGAATGAATGGATGACATGGATAAGGACCAATGTAATCCCCAGGATAGAGGACAACAGCGCTAGTCCTCAGGGTTGTCATTCTTTCAATTTTGTTTGAGTAAATTGATCCATCTCAATCCATATCCTGAAAAATACTGGGCAACTTTCTTGCAGGCTAGCAGTGTTTGAAGGGAGCAAAGTGAGACCAGACTGGAAAGGTCTGCCAACTTCTAGATATGCAGAGTATCATCAACTTTAATCCAAACACCTGGAAATGGAACTTTAACTGAAATGTTGCACTGGTGACCATGAATCAGAACCAATATCTTTGGCAAACTGACAAGAATAAGCATTATGCTGAGTATCCCAGATGTGAAGAACCAAAGAGAGAACTCTTGCTTTGGTGAAAACTGACTAACAAAAGGCTGACTCATTTTTGTCTGGATCATAAGCAGAAAGCCCTCCAATCCTAAAACAGTTTTTGTTTAAATTTGAGAAAATTATTAAGCCTTCTAGGAAATGTATCAAGCCAGAAACAGCGCATGGAGTCAAGCCGCCAGGAAAAGTCCAACTTGAGGTTCATAATCACTTCAGAATCAAAGATGCTTTTTTGACAAACATAACTCAATAGATTGTCATGGGAAAGGACAAGCTGCCCATTGCAGACACTCTGCCAGGATAATTATGATAACACAAAAATATAAATTGGTCCCTCTTGCTAAGGATAATGTTTTCAGAAATAACAACGGGGCTAAAAAATACACTGGGCCAGAAACAGATCAAGTACTAGTCTTCATCTGCCACAAATCGACCTATTTCTTCAATTCTAAAGTGAACTATATTGATGATATTAAATAATTGTATTCGTGTAAGTTTTCCAGAAACACACACAAACATGTGTGCACACATCAGAACACACATATTGGATTTGTTGCCTTAAGGGACGTGAAAGGCCCATCACCCATACACTTTTTTATAGTTAGCCTCTAAAACCCCTCCACAGAGTTTCCAAAGTACCTATCAGTTCCCATAAGACAGTGGATTTTTAACTTTAGAAACCATTTTTTAATTTAACATTTTTACCTAAAATGTATTGTGTATGTGTATAATATACATACACACACACACACACACATCCAATAGTACTTTCTGGAAAAAATGGTAGGGAAGTCTTTGAACTTCTTAAGACAATTTCACATAAGTCTTAATTTCTATTAGAGACATCACAAAATTCCCTTATTTTTAAGACAAAAATGAGCAAATGTTCCTACCAATGGAGAAATTCCATCTGGACTTTTAGTTTTAACCAAATAATGTATGTGGTGAAATTGATGCAGGATTTGAGTTTTATGAATGGGGAAAAAATAAAAGAAACTAGTAAAATAGACTTAAAATGAAAATAATAAAATCACTTTTAGATACTAGCAAATTCTCTCTTTTAAGAGAAAGTAAGTCCGAAATAATTCTGTTTGGTTAAAGTCACTTCTACCTCCTAAGACAGTGAGTTTCTGGCCAGGTGAAAACCTTTCATCTGAACTTGGAGTTCTATATCTCACCTATGCAAGTACAAGGACTCATACGGTTAAGGTTAAAGGCTAAATAAGTAAAGAGAATATCAATAAGGTTCACCTTTCTTAAATAAATAAAGTCAAGAAATCTAGATACAGTCCTTTCAGAAAGGTAAAAAGAAAATTTCCTGTAGCATTACTAAGAACCTCAAAATGAATAACCACAAAAGACACCACCATTTATATATGCAAAACCAAAAATTATGAGGCTTTCTTGAAAGTGTGATGAGTCCCAATATGATATACAAAGTAACAGAATGGCAAACAAAGCAACAGGATAAACCTTAATCTGGTGAAAAAATGAAGTAATTGCATAGTGATGGGAGATTGATTAAATTAAAAAAGTTAGAGAAATATGCACATTTAGAATAATTTCATTAGCAAAAGATAACTAATTTCCAAAGAAACTCATCAGTTAGACTGTTGGTTCTGCCAGATTCTAGGAAATTTTGGATAGAGTAAATAATATGATAGCCTAAAAATTATTTGAGTTAACTTTCAACCTTGCCTAGGTGTTGAAGGCAAAAAAAAAAATTTTTAATTGAATGCCCAGAGGAAGTTAATTACTATTTTCGGCTTGTGAAAACCTGATTTAAAACAGGTACAGGGCCTCCCCGGTGGCGCAGCGGTTGAGCGCTAGGTTGCGAAGCTGCCCGCGGCCTCTGCGGCGCCGGTTCAATCCCCGGCTGCTCCCGGGCCACCGGAGGAGGGTCCCACATGGCGCGCAGACCTCTCCTGCCGCCCGCTGCTCCCCTCAGCAGTGTACTTCGGTCCTTCTGCCTGCTCTGCTCCCCGCTCTGACTCTGGTGAATTCTCTCACCCTCCCGCGCTTCTGACTGTACCCAGTGCATGTATAAACAAAAACAAACAAACAAACCAGCAAACAAATAAATAAAGCATGCCTCTATAAAAAAAAAAAAAAATAATAATAAAATAAAATAAAACAGGTACAATTCCCCACTCAAGGTATGTCTTGTAACTGCCAATGCATTCATCTATCCTTGTCATTTCTATTTTACATGTGGGAAAAATAGATACAAAAGTGTCAACTCGCTCATTTAATACAGCATAAGGTATATGTGATATCAAAAGAAAGGCAGCTCAAAAAAGGTAAAACATGAACTGAACATTAATACACATGGAGGAGGTGGACTCATCCAAGGGCAGAGGAGGCATTTTGGACAGATGGAGCTGCTTCTGGACTTTTGCAGAGGGAGAACGAGAATGAAACAGAAAGACAGAGACAAAATTATACATTTTAGAGATTGCAGTGCTGTTGGAGAAAAATATTAAGTCAGAGCAACAGAAAAGGTTCAGAATCAGACTGGTTCTGTATCAAGAAGTATTGATACTTTGAAGGCCATGCTTGGAAATGCATAGTTTCCCCTCAGACCACTAAGGAGACATTAAAGGATATTATTCAAGGACATTTGCATTCCCAAAATTTTCCAGTTAAACTGTTGACAATGCTTTGGAAGACAACAATTCTGAAATCAGGGAATTTTATTATCAAATTCTTTTCTGTGTTTTTTTTTTTTTCAGCTTCAATGTGATATAACTGACACATAATACTGCATAAATTTAAGGTACATGTGTGCTAATTTGACAGATTTACATATAATCTGACAGATTTACATATAATCTTGGATTATTACCAAAAAATAATTATAATTACTACCTCCACTTCCTCAAATACCATGCAAACATATCTTTGTATGTCTATGATGAGAGCATTTAATATTTACTCTCCTAGCAGCTATTAACACTGCAGTTTACAATACAGTAGTTAGCTACAGCCACCATGTTACACATTAGATCTCCAGGATTTATTAATCTTATACTTAGAAGTTTATACACAGTGACCACCACCTCCCCATCCTCCCAGCCCCTAACAACTTCCATTTGATTCTCTCTTTCTATAAGTTTGTCTCTTTTATATTCCACATATAAGCAAGGTGTCACCTAGTATTTATATTTCTCTGCTGACTTATATCATTTAGCATTATATCCTGATGGTCCATCCATGTTCTTGGCCAATTTTTCTTTAAATCAGTCAGTCGATCCTTTGGTTGATTCCTTGTTTGGGCTGCTGGAAATAATGCAGATGCATGGCTGGAGGGTCAGTTCCAAGGACACACACTGTAGCTGTGTTGAGCTGGGAGGATTCAGTTTAGCATCTTATTCTCATACATTTGGCCCACTCCCACTGTGTGGCTATTTCCAGTGACCCCTATTCCAAACCATCTCTGTACATCTGTTTTGTTGATCTCCAGGACAGGAAGTAAATCCTTTAGCATGACCCCAAAAGGCTGAAGAAGCTACTGGTTCACTCACTCTTCCTTTCCCAGTGAAAACCCTTTAGGCCAGGGTGCTCCCTGTTGGTGCTGATGGGTACCAATTTGCAGGTGGGAGGTGATATGAGCAAAATTAAACTGTTTTTTCTTCCTTTTTATTTGCAGGTTGTTCTCTCAGTTATTCTGAGGTTTCTTATTCTACTGTCTTGCTGAAGTTTCTGAAGTAAGCTTCTAAGCTATACCAGAGTTAATTTTGTTGAGGATGGTTATCTAATTTTTTTTTTATTTTATGCATACAAGAGCTGGGGCGAAGGCCAGAGATGCAGGGAGTAAGAGAATTCACCAGAGACTGTGTGGGGAGCAGAACAGGCAGCTCTACTAAATACACTGCTGAGGGGAGCAGTGGGAGAGACAGGAGAGGTCTGCTATGCCATGTGGGTTGCTCCCTGGCAGGGGATCGAACTTACGCTGCAGTGGTTGCCAATTGCTTCATAGTGCTGCATTTTAAGTACTTGTGCCACCAGGGAGGCTAGTTATCCAATTATTAATCTTTGTGGAGTCTATAGTATCTTATTCCTCCATTTTGGTGACATAAATGACATATAACATTACTCCATATACTAATTATTAATTCTCAGATGTTGAAATGTCCTTGTCTTTCAGGGATAAAGGTCACTGGATCATGGGATATTATGATTTTAATATGCTGTTGAATTCAATTTGCGCTCTTTTGTTAAGAATTTTTGCATCAATAGTCATCAGGAATTGGTCTACAGTTTTCTTATAGCTTCCTTATCTGGTGTCAGTTGCAGGGTACTGCTGGCCTCATAAAATGAGATGGGGAGTTTTTCCTTCTTTTCAATATTTTGGAAGAATTTGAGAAGGATTGGCATTATTTTTTCTTTAAATTTTTGTTGGAATTCACCCATAAAACCATCTGGTCTTGGCTTTACTAGCTGGAAGATTTGTGATTAGTGACCCATTTTCTTTGCTCTTATTGGTTGATTTAGATTTTCTATTTCTTTATAATTCAATCTTGGTAGGCTATATGTGTCTAGGCATGCATCCACTTCTAGTTTTTCCTATATTGTTCATCATAGTCTCTTAAGAGCCTTTTTATTTTAGTGGTATCAGTTGTAGTGTCTCCTATTACATTTCTGATTTTAATTGTTTGAGTCTTCTCTCTTTGCCTTAGTCTAAAATTTTATCAATTTTGTCTTTTAAAAATATAGTTCTTAATTCTGTTGAGCATCTCATCTTTCTTCTGCTCTGTATCTCATATATTTCTGCCCCGATCCTTGTGTTTCCTTTGGGCTTAGTTTATTCAGAGTATGGAGGTGGTTAGACATTGTTGTTTCCTCAGTGACCTCCAACTTAGGGATTTATTTTTTTAATATTTTATTTTATATAATTCTTACATCATTTTTCATCTTTGTACAATGTATGCATTTTCATTTTGGTTATATTCCCCATACAATTGCACCCCCCCCCTTATTTTGACTCTAGTTCTCATTCTCCCCGCCCCTCCATAATCCCCACCTCAGTAGTGTGTATCTGGTTTATAGTTGCTTGTTGATTTTGATTATTACTTTGCATTGATAAGTCTTTTTCCTGGTCTCTTATTTAGGTTTTCTAAATTCCTGCTATGAGCGAGACCATCCGGTATTTTTCTTTTTCTTTCTGACTTATTTCACTGAGCATGATCCCTTCTAGCTCCATCCATGTTGCTGCAAACTGCATGTGTTTATCTTTTGTGATTGCTGAGTAATATTCCATTGTGTATATGTACCACATCTTCTTGATCCAGTCATCTATTTTAAAAGCCTGATCAAGAGCGACTCTAAGTGCAGTCAGTGGTGGCTCTCCATTCTGCATGTTGAGAACTCCATTGTCTCCCATCACTGTCCAAATAGCAGAAACTTTACTCAGCTTACAGCCCTAATAGTCTCTTCCAGACTTCTTAGAATCTTAAAATATACATGACAGTTTGGAGTTCAATCAAAAATTGAAGGTATCCCTATGACAATTTCTGAAAGTGGTAAATTTCCCTAAAAATGATATGTGATTCAACAACTCAATCTGATTTGTGTTTTTCTCCATCTAGCAGGATAACTGACACCTCCTTGGCTCCACTTCTGGGACCAAGTTTGAAAAGTGCCCACTGGCAGAAAATAGAGAGAATCGAGTTTATTTTCTGTTTTCTTTCTCCTAAGGATGAGCGTACCAAGCAAAATTTTGTCTTTGTCTAAAGTTATTTTTTTTTTTCCAGTTGCATGGTTCTTTAATGCAGAGGGTAAACCTGTTAATGGGTCATTTTTTATAATTCCACATTATAAAATTTGTAACAGTTACTATTCAGTTGCCTTCCCCAAGTGTTCAGTAGGGATTCAGAAAACCAAGGGTACACAGATTTTAACATGCAGGAAAGCAATATAAAGGGTTTTAAGTATTATTTATTAGCATTTAAAAATCTGATGCTTGTTATTATTAAAATGTATACATTTATTTTACACTTTTGAAATGCTGTAAGATTGAAAGGTAAAGAATGAGGTATATTACAGGAACTTCTCAAAGTTACATATGGTCTATTTGTAAAGGACACGTCCACGCAAGCAATAGAAGGAAGTGATTAAAGAGAATAAGATATGAAGTAATGTGTGGTGGCTGATGAAGGAAGACATGAGATTAGGTTCCAAAATAGAATGTAATGTTTATATGTAATGGGATTATTTTTCCATCTTGTCTCATTGCTAGAATGTCCTCTTCAATCTAAGGATAGATTAACAGTCTGGATAAAACAGGCTATATTTAAGTCCTCCCTGTGTCACCCAGAGAGAAGAAAGCTGGAAAAAAATTACACAAGCATTTCTCAATGTCTGTTTCACAGAATGCATGATCTCTTCTTGGAAGTTTCTAGATATTCACTAAGTACTAAAGAATCTTGAAGACAATGAGAAATTCTATAATTTAAAAAAAGATCTGATTGACTTAATAGGGCATTTAAAAAAAAAGTATTTCACTACAGGAAAAAAATACCAAATAATATAAACACTATTTATATTGCTATGGGATTATTATGGCATTAATATAAGTAATTAATAAAATTAATGAGTAATTAATATAAGTAATGAGTCACATTATTTAGAAGAGGTTAAAGGGACTTTAGAAAGAAAAGTATGGATGGCATAATGCAGTTTTCCTGAGTCAAGCTGATCAGTAGAGCTACTAAAAGATGTGACATAAAATGGTCTTCAAGACTAGAAAAAAATGATAAAACCATTGAGCCTGTAATCACTCATTCCATGAAGAAACCTGAGAACTAAGTTTAGGTAGCTGGAAACAATGTTCATAGAGGAATTTAGAAGTGAGCAAATAACAGAGAAACTGAAGTCAGAACATATGTTATAGAGTTCAGGATACAAAGGTCAACAGACATATTGCAGTATTGGGGTGCAATGTAGCAGAGTACCTCTCACTGAGCAGTGTTACAGAAGGTGTGTTTGTACTAATGGAAAGTCATAAAAGGACAGAGAAAAGAATGTATGATAGAAGTTCAGTTAGGCTTTTTTATTAAGAAAAAAATGGAATAGAGATTTAAGGAAATATAGAAAGATTGTGATAGAATCCAACATCGTGCTCAAAAATAGGTTTTGCAGCACACATTTCAATCACCAGGCACATTTCTACAAGCAAAAGAGAATGTCCTGCCTGAGAAATACTGAAAGGTACATGAGAATGAAAACAGAAAAGATGTTCCCTCTTAGAACCTATAATTCAAAGGGTTTTATCTATTAACCATAAAATGGCTAGTGATTAAATAGGAGCCAAACTAGTATTGATTATAGGTGTAAATTGTTTAATTAACTCATAGAATGCTATCATTCAGTTATCATTTATTATTATCCTTTGACTAATAAGTAATCCTGATGCACAGCACATTGAGATTGATGACAAAATGAAAATCTTTGAATTTGTGTCAAGTCATAACATAATATTGCTCCCTGAACAAAAACTAATTTTGATTGTACATAACAAACGAGTTAACTAGTCTATATGTACTTACTAGATATTTATGTTTCACTCATCACCTCAAAACAAACAAGATGATAGCGTGTTGGAGATCCCTAGGGCATGAGGTGCTGAGACAAGGAGAATGTCAAGGTCGTGACTGGAAGACTTTTGTGTCTGTTATTTCTTTATTCCTCGGTTCTTTTGGATTCCTCTCTCAACCCTGTTTACCAGAGCAGGATTCCGGCAATCGTGACACATCTTCAATTAAGAATGATTTTAATGGTATATGCAAGGTGGTTTCCTTGTGCTGAGTTTTGGTGTTATAGCTGATATAAATTAATATTTATAACTGAAATACATAAACTACGAGTTTCATTTTTAATAAGCCTCATATCATAATTGTTATCATTACAATGCTCTAGAATAAGCCGGGCCAACATGACAGTTGTCTTTGCAAAGGAAAAACTAAACTTTCTAGGAAATGTATATTGATCTTTTGTTTCTCTTTGACATTTTTTCTGTTACACCTGTTATGAAATAGGAAAGGAAATGTTATGGTTGCATTTTTTTTAAAAATTTCAGTCTGGCTAAATGTATCTAAAATATTCATAAAATTAAGCTTTTTCAGTATGAAAAAATATGGTTTCCTAAATTGTTTATAAGAGTGACTATAAGCCGATGAAGATATTTTGAGCACAAGGTGCAGTGGAATTTTAAATAACTTCCTCTCACTCCTCATCAGTGTCTATATGATTTCTAATCATTCCTCTACACATCAGCTGTGATGAGAATGAATCCAGGTGTGATGAACATCATGTTCTTGTATTCTGAAGGACGTTTATTTTTATTTATGCCATTGTGTTTAGGTTTTTCAAGTTTTATTTAGAACAAAGCTTCTAAGTTAAATCTTTTGCTAGCTCCATTTCTGGAGTGGGGGGCAGAATTTTTTCCTATTACTGATAAAGGTTTCCAATTGCAAGAGGGCAAGCGAGGCCAGAGTAGTAATTATCAAATTGCCCTTAGTCTGCTGTAGAGTAAGAAAGTAATTTCTAAGTAGTGATTCCACCTGAAGTTCTAAAATGCTCCAAAAAAATTGCAGACTAGGAAATACATATTTCCCAATGTCAACTTATGTTAAAAGAAAAACTTTTAAAGCACAGATGTCTATCCATAGATAGAGTTGTTATGGCATGAGGAACTTTCCATAATTATAGGTAATCATGCAAACCCCCTTGGAACACAGATTTCATTTCATTTTTTGTTCCTGAGATTATAGAAACTTGGGAAAAGGGGTATTTTTTTTGCTTTTAAAGTTAACAACAGATCTTCTGAAAAATTTAACCTCACGTAATTTTTTTGTTAAGCATTTATTTGTCAGCTAAGCAAGTAATTTCCATTTATTTCCACAAGATAACAATTTTGAAGCTCAATTCATCTAATGTTTCATATTTGCTACTTTGCAAACAGGAAAAATAAACAAGAGCTAACTAAGAAACAAAACCTAATGTAAGAAGCCCACTTGATCACAACCAGGGAAATGGTTATATTTGGCTGCTACTTATTAAAGCTGAATATTTAAGTCTATTAAGATGCATTTCATTACCTCTACCAAATGCAAATAGGCCTTCAACCTTTTCAGAGCAGCAGGATTTATTGTACAGTTCAAAGAGTGATTGTATCTGCCTTCTGGGCTTGGTGTAGTCTAATTTCATAATATATACACAAACAGAATTTGTTCTCAGAGTAACATGCAACAATTTCAGAGCTGTAAGTCAGGTGCTTGATGAGCTCCTGAAAGTATTTGTTTAGTATTCTGAATAATACATATAATTTACAGTGTTATCCTGAGATAACGAGGAAATGTTATTGCAAATAACAGCTTACTTAGTAAATGCAGGTTCCAGTGGAGATACTAGTCAGTTATCACAAGACACCATACATTCATTTTAGGTAAGCCTGTATCTATAACTCATGTTCCAAGAATATTATGAATACTGTTGTGAATTGGCTAACATTCTGCTCAAATAAGATTTCCTAGAAGCAACAAAAATGCAAATGGATTAATGTAAATTAATTGCTTTGAAAATGCCTTATTGCATTGATAAAAATTACATTTTACTTGAAGCAAAGCCTGAGAAAAAAATACCTCTTAAAGGCTACCAGCAAGGTATAATTAAAATAATTATAATGAAAGACATTAAATATGTGTCCACTTTCATCAAAGGTTAAGCTATAAAAAAAAAATGTTACACAAATCAATATTGACTTGAATTTTTACAACTTTGTCTTACCAGACTTTATACTTTCCCACAGAGGAATACACCAAAATATCCTAGTATATTACATTTCAACAATTAGATTTTAAAATTAGGTACCTGGATTTTTGGTTCATTTATTATAGAAAAATACATTAATTTTCAAATCTGTATTGCTATTTTTCCTGCTCGGCCATATTTTTTAAGAAATTGTAAGATTTCAATGTATGTATAATTTCAATTACTTTTGTATTTGCTTCTGAGGCACCTATTACCAAGATGACCAAATATATCAACATATTATTTTACACATACATATACATATATATATATTATTTGTACATATGCATTCCTATATGAATCTATACTATATTGTATATAGTAGTAATAATAATCACAATAAATACAGATATTATCTACATACTTATCTTAGAGCAATGTTTTATAGCCTTATAGAAAGGAGAAATGAGACATAATTCCTTACATTATAGGCTTATATTTCATCATTGGTTTAGTAAACCTTTTCTTTTCTCATTAATCTTATATTAGAATGATAGAGAAGTCTGAATAGAATAAAATTCATCTATATAACCAAGGGGAAAGCAAAAGTTGAAAATATTCATGTTTTGTTATTTAAAGCATGATTCTAAATATTTTTAATTATAATTCATTGTTTATAGTATTAAGTATATGAGACGCATATGTTCACCTTAAACTCCCCCAAAGATTAAAGCTTTATTTCACCATTTTAAACTTGAGACCTATATTGATACTATTTGTTTTACAGGAAAATCATAATGTATTCTAATTTATTTAATCTACCATTTAGAAATGTGTCATCATTAAATAAATGCATCTCAAAAAAGCACAGGAAACAAATGAGGGAAATGAATTATAGTTATTGATAATAAGGGATATGAAAAACAGAAAGCATCAAGGAGAGACATTACCACAGTGTTTAGGATTTCTGAAAAGTATGAATACACACCACACAAAAACTCACTCACCACCAAATGACACACATCAAGAAAGTTAAGTTCATTAAATAGTGCTTTAGTAAGAACTGAAAAGTTAATTAAATAACCTACATCTGCCTCTCACTAGCAACTCTCATATGGCCCCTTTCTCTCCACTTGCAATATCATTGACCCCAATCAACTGAACTACTCCCACATCTGCACCACATGCTCACATCTCTCTTCATCACCCATGGTATGCTGTGTAAAGATTAAAAGGTATTTCCCATTAAAGAACAGTCCTTGGATATCAATATCTATCTGCACTATATATATGCATTTCTTCCTTATAGAATGACAGGCAGGCAAGCTTGAAGAAGGTTCAAGTCTCTTTAGTTCCCAATAAGTTATAGGCTAAAATGGCAAAATGCTTCTTCCAACATGCTCCAATCTCTGATAAGATCTCAGGCAAATAAATTGACATCAGTTATGAGGAAATTATTTCAAAGATTTGAAAATGGTTGTTGCAATCCTTGGGTCTTATCACTAAATAGTGAAATGTGTCATTCATTCATTCAGCTAGTACGTTCCAAGTGTTCTCTACATTCTGGGTATACAGCATAGAACACAGAAGAAGATTCTTGCAGTTACCCAACTTCCTTCTCATGGGAATAGGTGACCAATAATTTGTAATAAAACAATTAAATAAGGTAATTTGAGCCTCCCTACCTGCAGTTTACCAGTGTAACATTATTTATGCAGACACCCAGTTACTGAGTACTGAGAGTCTATAATGTCCTGTGCACTATTTCAGTAGTTGTGAAGAAGTAAAAATCTTAGTCCCCGTGCATCATATTCTAATGGTAGATAACATGCTGAAAAGCAGATAAAATATATAGTATGTAAGATGTTACTATGTACCATAGAGGGAAAGGCATTACTGGTATCTGACTTATTTCAAGGATAGTAAGAAAGCCAGCAACCAAGGTGAACCACAGTAAAAGAAATGGTGAAATAGATAAATGCAGGGCTTGAGGGGACTAAACTGATGGTTTGGAACCTAGTAACTCTTTCTAAAGATCTTGGCTTATAATCTGAATGAGGGAAGTCATCAGAGCATTCTGAGCAGGTAGATTTCACATGATCTGGTGGGTTTACAAGGAAGAGGCAAGATGACTAATGAGGAGGCTATTGAAAATTAACTGGATGAGAGGTGGCCATGAGACATTATTTTTTTATATTTTATATAATTCTTACATCATTTTTCATTTTTGTACAATGTATGCATTTTCATTTTGGTTATATTCCCCATACAATTGCATCCCCCCTTATTTTGACCCTAATCCTTCCCCTCCCAGCCACCCTCCCCCCGGTAGTGTGTCTCTGGTGTATAGTTGCTTGTTGATTTTGATTTTTACTTTGTATTAATTAGTCTTTTTCCTGGTCCCTTATTTAGGTTTTCTAAATTCTTGCTATGAGTGAGACCATCCGGGATGTGGTACATATACACCATGGAATATTACAGAGCAATCCAAAAAGATAAACATATGCAGTTTGCAGCAACATGGATGGAGCTAGAAGGGATCATGCTCAGCAAAATAAGTCAGAAAGAGACGTTACCTTTACTGCACCAAGGGTAAGAGTGGAGGCAGTAAAGAGTGGTTGGATTTTGAAGGGAGACTATAGGATTGATTGGTAACTGGTAGGAAGTGGTAATGAGGTGAGAAGAACTGGTTTGGGAAGAAAAGTAAGAGTTATTTTATGAATGTATAAGCTGTGAGATCCTTTCTAAGCATCTAAAAAATCTAAGTGTAGAGGTGAATATAAAAATCTGGAGGTCAGAGGAGACTTCCAGGTTAGAGGTACACATCTGGAAATTATGATATTTAAAGTCAAAAGAATGAATTAAAAAAAAAACTATTATAGCTGTATTTAACTATACCTCAGGGTATTCTTAAAAAGAGTATTTTCAGACATATACATTGAAACTAACACAAACTTAAGCCTTTAGTATTAAGTACTAGCCATTATTATTTAGGATTTAGGATTCTGTTTTATGTGTTACTTTTTATTCATAAGAATTATGCTAACAGAAACTATAGTGTTATTTCGGATTCAGGTGTGCTTATTACCCTTGTAATCTAGATGATCCATCACAGAATATAAAAGGTTTGGGCTATAGGGCCTCCCTGGTGGCTCAAGGGGTTAAGACACAACCTATGAAGATATCCGCAGCCACTGCAGCATGAGTTCGATCCCCAGCCGGGGAGCTACCCACATGGCACAGCAGACCTCTCCTGACTCGCCCACTGCTCCCCTCAGCAGTGTATTTCAGTCAATCTTCCCGTTCTGTTTCCCACTCTGTCTCTGGTGAATCCTCTCACACCCCACACCTCTGGCCTGTACCCTAGTTCCTGTATGAATAAATAAATCTTTAAAAAAAAAAAGTTTGGGCTATAGGTGGAAAAAAAACAAAATTCCTTAAAGATTACTATACCTAAGACAGAGCTTTATGGATATTAACCACAGAGTATCAACTTGTGTTAAGAAATAAGTAAATTTGCACGTCTGACTGACACTATATTGCTCTCTTACCTGGTAATTCAGATGTGAACTCAGAAGGAATTTGATTGGTAGGTGACAGTAATGAAAATTGAACTCCACCACATTCTAAAGGGGAACTGAATATAAAAGAATACAGAAAGTGTGGTGGAGGTATGCTCTGTTATCCTTTCTCTGTTTATGTTTCTCATTTGAAGAATTTTATTAAATTAGTGAGGGTAAAAATGCTTTTTCCAGTTATTTCAAAATATGACTTCCATTTGCATTGCTTTGATCATAAGCTTATTGCACAATAATTAAAAATTAGAGGGAATATTAAAGAGTAATAAGTCTTCTCACAGTCACATTTATCGGAAAGAATGGGCTTTATGGGCAGCTAAGAGATTGATTTAATTTGCATTTCCCAGGAAACACTGATAGAATCAGTGATAACATTTACTGGTCTTTTCGCATTTTTGTCTTTATGCTTCAATCAAATTTGGCAAAGAAGATTATTCACACTCAAAAACACATTATTAAATCAATATCGGTTGTGTTTTTCTTATTATTTTCTCATTTGAATTATTATTAGAGAGCAAAATAAAATTGATCAATCTTTATGTTTCCAAACAAGTTCCAAGATGCAAAAATACAAACACTGAAGTGAGCAGTTATGAACAAACCTTAATGGCCCATGGCTCTGTGGGCACATTTTCACTTAAAAGTCCATTAACAAACAGATGTAGGAGTGTTACCATTACAAAACATGTTACATAGGCACCTACATCTTAACAGATTTTGAAAAGCTGCATCTATTATGTCATCTAGTGGATAAAAACAAAATAGCAAGTCTACACCTTATGTATTGGGCCAGCAAAGTTCGATCTATCTTTTCCGAGTTGACAGTACCTGTCTATAAAGTTATAGAGGCAACTGGATGGTGGCTATAGTGGCTTCTGGTTCTCAGGAGAAAGAGGCCATTATTCAAACATTAAGTCATTGCCAGTATTGAGAGACAGAGGAAAAAATGAGAGTCAGGTGATTACTGAAGCAGGTTTTTTATGTGTTTATAAAAACCAGTCCAAGTTCTCTTCAAAGAGAGATGTGGTA
The DNA here is from genome assembly GCF_014898055.3 of Talpa occidentalis. Classification (NCBI taxonomy): domain Eukaryota; kingdom Metazoa; phylum Chordata; class Mammalia; order Eulipotyphla; family Talpidae; genus Talpa; species Talpa occidentalis. The sequence goes on along the minus strand of NW_023604295.1, from coordinate 71,945,188 downwards.
TAAATACTAGCAGTTATTTTCCAAGCGACATTTAATTTCATTTCTATATGAATCGATCCAATGAAAATAACATTTTTTACTTTCAATAAGTGAAGTTATTATTTCCTTAAGAAACAAGAAAGCAAGGACAGATACTAATATAGCAAAATCATGTACAGACATGTGTTTTAAGGGTTTTGAGAACCAGCTTGTAAGGCAGTTTGTAGATTATTCAAAAATCTAATTACTCCCAGGGAAAAAAAAATGTGATTGAAATCTTTACTATAGAGAAAAGTATGTACCTAATCAATGTAAAACATAAACGTAATTGATAGTCACAATTTTAAACTCCAAGGCCGAACTACTGGTTAAGGATTTATATTCAAATTGAGCACATTTTAATAGCTGTTGATTCTCTAAGTTTTGAAACTTATACTTTCCTAACAGAGTGTGTGACCCAGATACAGAGCTTACAACTTACATAGCACAATCCTCAGAACTGACAGTTACATCATGAACTTTTACTTTTCTTTTTAAATAAAAGAGATTAGCTGCTATAGAAGGGTTTTACTTACTGGAGGAACAACCAGAAGATTTCAGAAAGAAAAGAAAGCTCACACATTCTTAGAGTGCCAAAAGATGGAACATGCACATATTCTAATCAATTTGTATGAAATTTTCTCTTCACACCACTGATGAATAGTTATGCAGCTGAAAAGCAGACATGAAATCTGTCAACAATTTTAACATGATTAGTTAAGGAGAACTGCTGCTAGTTCCTCTTACACTGATCTGAAGCATTAATATAGTTAGCTTGGGCAAGCTTGTCAACCAGGTCATCTGCCTTAGGCATGAACCTGGCATACAGCATTTTTGATAATCCTTTACTCGATTCCAACTGTCAAGCAACTGTAATGCTATTTTCTAGGGTGTCAGGGTAATTGTCCCTGACTGAGAAGTGACTTAGATTCTTGGTGTTCCACATATCTGTAGCTTCTTGCCCAAGGGCCTTGTCCCAGACTTCGCTCATGTCATGTTCCATTAGCTATGGCTAACCAGGAGAAGACTTACATAGCCTGCCTTTTTTTTCTAAAAATGGAAAAGAGTAAAAGAATTGAATTTTCCATTAGTCACAATGGCTTTTAAATAGATGGGATATGTGCACACTTTAGTACATGTGGACACGAGCAGGCATATTTTTTTTTGTTTCTTCCTTCAATCTCTATTGATAAAAAATAAGTGTATGATAATGATAGGCACTGTAATATTTTCATGAGCCTTGGGTCCCCAGTCAGCCAGCAATAAGACATTCTGACTTTTCAATACAAATAAAATCTAATAGATACTGCTATGAACATGAATCAAAAATTAATATTAGAGCAACATTCTTCAAATCTTGCAATAGTACATTTACAAAAGTCTTAATCATGGCATTTCTATAATAGTGACAAGTGGAAAATAATTATAAAGGACTTTTAAATATTTAAAATATGAGAAAGGCCTAAATTTAAATAGAAAAATGTCCATGGCATTGTTAAATGAACAAGCAGATTACAAACACCACATTTTTTTTGGAAGGAAAGAGTAATATCCATAAGTGAGTAGGCAAACATTTAAAAAAAAAAAAAAGAAAAACTATCTCAAGGACATATTCTCAAATACTAGTGCCTGATATTCCCTGAGAAAAAGATTTCAGGTAATTTTTTCTTCATCACTTGCCATACTAACAAAATTGCTGTATTGCAACAGTGTAAACTAAAAAAAAAAAGACGTTCCATTTCCCCCACACCACCTAGTGAAGGGGGGTATCTAAGCAGGGAGGAGAAACTAGAGGACTTGGGAAAGAAGACACTAAAAGAGAAGACCCAGGAGGCATGTGTAGTAGACAGAGACGTGAGAAACAAACCATGCTTGCTTCTTGGCCTTGCATTTGCACAAGGAACTTCAAGAAAGGACACACCAGAAAGAGATGTGGGTGAGAGGTTTGTGGGGAGGCTGACAACTGCCAGGTTGCCCCCCCCCCAAAAAAAAAAAGAGAGAAGGGGCCAGGTAATTCTGGAAGAAAAGGAGCGAAATAAAAGTGCAGGTCAAGATAAAGGCTGCCATTTTCAGCCTCCCCACAGGTCTCACCCACTTCTTTTCAAATGTTTCCTTCCATGTCCCCCACATCCCTGGTACAGGTGCGAGGCCAAGAAGCAAGTACAGCATCTTCTTCACATGATCTCTCTTCTCCAAGTGCCTCCTCCAGGTCTTCTCTCCAAGTCTCCTTCCCAAGTTCTTTTTAACTTCCCCTCACAGCTCAGTTTCACCCTTCATTAGGTGGGGCAGGGAACATGGAACCTCCCCTTTTTTAGATTATGCTATCACATATCCAATAAAGATATGAAGAAAAGACATGTGTATGTACAGGGACTAAAATTCTGCCATCACAAAAATATGTCTTTCTTTTTTAAAGGTTTATTTATTTATACAAGAGCTGGGGTACAGGCCAGATGCACGGGAGCATGAGAGTATTCACCAGAGACAGAGCAGGGAGCAGAACAGGCAGAATGATGAAACACACTGCTGAGGGGAACAGTGGGTGAGACAGGAGAGGTCTGCCACTCCATGTGGGATTCTCGCCGGCCGGCTGGAATTGACCCTGCACTGCAGAGGCTGCGGACTACTTCACAGCGCTGCGCTCAAACACCTGCGCCACCAGGGAGGCCCCACAAATATATATCTTTATCAAAATATTTAATGGGAGGGGAAGCCCAGGTGGAGGTTGCCTTTTTAAAAGAGAGCCCTCTCTTATGGGTATACCCCTTATTGTAATGGGAGGACCTAACTCTTCTCAAGTAAAATTTAAATCTGTGTAATAGTCACACCTTTGTTTATTTTTCCCCTTGTAACCTCCCTAAACGAACTTCTTCTTCATCCCCCTCCCAACCTCTTTTCTTTTAGCTGAGCTATTTAAGATGGAGTCTGAGGACACGTAGGTCAGGTATTATATGTGTATTGTAGATATACATGGTATTAAACTTCTTTGGGCATTTTTTCTCTTATCAATCTGTCTGATGCTTATGTAACTTCTTGACAGCCCAGAAGAACCCACAACTACTGGGTGATTTATTTTGCAGTGATATAGGCAAATACATTCATACACCTATCCAAAGATGTTTGTGAAAGGAAATTCATTGTATAATTGGCCATAAGAGAGAAAGAAAAAGAAATAACTTGATGATATCAAAATATCCAAAAGAAAGAAGTTGAACGGCTCATTCAAACAATTAGCTATTGTACAGCTATCAAAGAGAGAAAAGTGATATAGGCTTATGTATTAAAACAAAACAGAAATTTATATGTATAGTAAGATACAGTTTTGAAAAGAAATTTTAAAATGTATGTTTTTTCATGAATATTGTAGGAAAGGAAAAACTTCCTTCTGCCCTTATTGGTTCAACAGCCAAAGCCTGAGAAACTGACATAAGAAAGATTAACAGTAGAAAAACAAGAACATTTTTTTTTTCGTTTTCTTATATTCTGAGAGAAAAGAGTATCATTAGTAAGTTAACATTTGTTTTTGTTTGTTTGTTTGTTTTTTAAATAATAAATTTTATTTTTATATTCCCCCATACAATTGCAAACCCCCCATTCTGACCCCAATCCCTCCCCTCCCGCCCCCCACCCCCCAAAAAGTGTCTCTGGTTCATAGTTTTTTGTTGATTTTGATTTTCACTTTCTTATAGTTATTCATTTTCCTGGTCCCTTATTGAAGTTTTCTAGATTCCTGCTATGAGTGAGAACATCTGGTATTTTTCTTTTTCTTTTTGTCTTATTTCGCTGAGCATGATCCCTTCCAGTGCCATCCATGTTGCTGCAAATTGCATGTGTTTATCTTTTTTGAATGCTGAGTAATATTCCATGGTATATATGTACCACATCTTCTTGATCCAGTCATTTATTTTTGGGCATTTGGGCTGTTTTCAAAGTTTAGCTATCGTAAATAGTGCTGCTATAAACATAGGGGTGCAGGTGTTCTTTGGAATTGATGTTTCTGTGTCCTTTGGGTAAATACGTAGGAGTGGAATTGCTGGATCATATGGAAGCTCTATGTTTAGTAGGCCCAGAAATCTCCACACAGCTCTCCATAGTGGTTGGACCAGTTTGCATTCCCACCAACAGTGTAGAAGAGTTCCTTTTTCTCCACAACCTCGCCAACATTTGTTGTTGCTAGTTTTTTTAATATGTGCCATTCTCACTGGTGTAAGATGGTATCTCATGGTAGTTTTGATTTGCATTTCCCTGATTACAAGTGATGTTGAACATTTTTTCATATGTCTGTTGGCCATTTGCATTTCCTCTTCAGAGAAGTTTCTTTTTAGCTCTTCTGCCCATTTTTTGACTGGATTATTTTCTTTGTTGTTGCTGAGTCTCATCAGCTCTTTGCAGATTTTTGTGATCAGTCCTTTATCATTAGTGTTGTGTGCAAAAATGTTCTCCCAGTTGGTGGGGTTTCTCTTTGTTTTTGTTATTGTCTCTTTTGCTGTGCAGAAGCTCTTTAATTTGATGTAGTCCCAGCTGTTTATCTTTGCCTTCACTATCACTGCTTTGGGTGATGTGTCTGTAAAGATGTCTTTGATATGCGAATCACGTAGTGTTTCACCTATATTTCCTTCTATGAATTTTATGGTTTCAGGTCTTACGTCTAGTTCTTTAATCCATTTTGAGTTGATTTTTGTGTATGGTGTGAGGTAGTGGTCAAGCTTCATTCTTTTGCATGTAGCAGCCCAGTTTTCCCAGCACCACTTATTGAACAAACTTTCTTTGCTCCATTGCATAGTCTTTGCGCCTTTGTCAAAGATTAGTTGGCCATTAATCTGTGGATTTATTTCTGGATTTTCTATTCGATTCCATTGGTCTGTATGTCTGTTCTTGTTCCAATACCATGCAGTTTTGATGATTATGGCTTTGTAGTATAGTTTGAAGTCTGGGAGTGTGATGCCTCCATTCCCTTCTTTTTTTTTCAGGAGAGCTTTGGCTATTCGGGGTTTTTTGTGATTCCATATGAATTTCATCAATAATTGTTCTGTTTCTTTGCAGAATGACATTGAAATTTTTATTGGAATAGCATTGAATCTGTATATTGCTTTTGGTAGGATGGCCATTTTAATAATGTTTATTCTTCCAATCCATGAGCAGGGGATGTCTTTCCATTTCTTTGTGTCTTCTTCTATTTCTTTTAACAGTGTTTTATAGTTTTCTTTGTCCTTTATAGTTTTCTTTGTCCTTTATAGTTTTCCCTGTCCTTTCTTTGTCCTAGGTCCTTTACCTCTTTTGTTAGATTTATTCCCAAATATTTGATTTTTTTTGTTTCGATAATAAAAGGGTGTTTTTTTTTTTATTTCTTCTTCTTCAGATTTATTGTTTGTGTATAGGAAGGCTACTGACTTTTGCGTGTTGATTTTGTATCCTGCCACTTTACTGAATTGATTGATGAGTTGAATTAGTTTTTCTGTGGAGTTTTTGGTGTTCTCTATGTATATTATCATATCATCTGCAAATAGTGATAGTTTGACTTCTTCTTTTCCTATTTGGATTCCTTGTATGTCTTTCTCTTGTCTTATTGCTCTGGCTAGGACTTCCTGTATTATATTGAAAAGCAGTGGTGAGAGTGGACATCCTTGTCCTGTTCTAGATCTTAATGGAATTGCTTTCAGCTTTTCACCATTGAGAATGATACTGGCTGAAAAACAAGAACATTTTAATATCTTTCTGTGTACACAGGAGTATTCAAATGGAAAATAAAGACCTAAAGAAACCAAAGGGCCAAAAACTTACCTGCCTTTTGAAACAAAGAATAATATTACAGAAAAATGGCTAGAAAATATATGAAAGAAAGTGGGAGATGTGGTTATTTTAGTATGTTTGTACAGATCTAATTCTGTGTCAACTCCCTATCTTTAGTGATAAGAATATTCTTTTTCTGGTACAGGGAAGCTATCTTACTCATGGAAAATTTTATAAACCGCTTTTAGGTAGAAAGGGGGTAGTCTGGGAACTCATCCAACATCTGCTGTTTCTCAAATGCCTTCAGCTTAAAATAATCAATATGTGAAGTGGAAAATCTTGGACTGGCATGTTCTGAATCCTTTCAGAATAAAACAATCTGAAAAGCACACAATAAATTAACAGTAGGACTGAAATTTTTTTTCTCATTTAAACTCTTAATTTTAATCACAAACATATGCAGCCAAAAGTAATCACAACTTCCCTGTACTTAACATTCCCCTTTATTCTGATTTTTTTTTAGTTCTAATAAAACTCATCAGAGGTCAGACTCTCTTAGAATAAAGAATGACCATGTGACTAAGTTCTTGCAATGAAAAGTGAGCAGAAATCAGGCAAACTATTGCCTGGCTATTTCCATATAAAATTGCTTGTTTTAAACTCCCTGATCCTTATCTATGCCAATAGACTATGAGATAGATTTTGCCAGCTTTGGCCATACAAAAGATGATGCCACCTAGGAAATCATGCATCACGAAATTGAATTGAACATTATGGAGCTGAGCTACAAGCTTTTTATCTTCTTCATCCCTTGAAACTGTTCCCTAGGAGAAATATAAGTACCTCTTTTGTGAGCTCTTGCATTTTGAAATCATCTTACAGCAGCTGAGTTTATCCCTTAACAAAGGTTACATATTTTGTTCTTAATAAAGATTTTTTAACATCAAAGAATCAAGTATATTTTAAATTAATATAAATCAAAGAGTCAGTCCCATTATTTATTTATCCAATTTGTATATTTCAATAGTTTCTGGGACATCCATTTTAGGATGCTCAAGTAATTTACCAGTTTATATTTCTAACTCATAAACTTCAAATACAAATTTGTTCCTAATAAAATTAGAAAAGAAATTGACCCACTGTTATGTCTAGAGAACTATGGCCCATAGTTCTCTTCATTTCAGCGTGTGTATGTGTGTATGTGTGTATGTATAATTTTATATATATATATATATATGTGTATATATACATATATATATATATATATGTACTTTTCTTCATTTTCCTAGATAACTCTCTCACAGGACTGTATTTCATTTTGACAGCTATGATATTGTCACTTGTTTACTTCTCATCAGATAATGGACTTTGGTATCTGATTAGCTTTACTCTCCTTGAAAGAAAAATGTTATCCTCAGGCTAACATATCTTACTGATAACTGTCAGTAAAATGACCTCTGGCACCTTCCCAATACTACTTTAACAACTTTCACAAAACATACAGCAAACAAGTCCAGCTGGGTTCAAAAGTGGTGTCTTAATTTGAAAAAAAGGATTCTCAATAACTATCATTTACAAATCTATACAATTTTTATTTTGTAGTAAACTCACCATGGTTTATTAATGAGGCATTACAGAAGTCCCCATATCTAGTGTCACTATCCAAATGATTACTATGATGTCATTTTATCTCCATGCAATTTTTAGAAAAGATGAAATTCTTATAAAAGTAAACACTCTCATAAACCACTTTTATCCTTATTTTACATCAATTTTATCATTGATAAACTTGATAAAATAAGATACATAATTTTGGATTTTCCAATTATTAAGAAAAAAATGAAACAAGAAGCCTCATATCAATGGTATAGGAAGCTGAGTACGCTTACATTTGAACTCCCCCACCTAGTCTGTGCCAATTCATTTTGACTTTATGACGTTCTTGGTGTTTATTTTGGAAATCTCACAAGTATTTTAAAGATTTTTTGGAAAAGTTTAGTATGTTCTAATAATAGAGAAAAATAGATGAAGGCTATTATAACTACTAAGGCTACTATAACTCTAAGATTAGATGATGCCCAGAACCAATATGTGGGCAATGGAGATTAAAGGGAAGGCACAGATATGAGAAAATCTGAGAAAGGAATTCATTATGATGGGTAACTTATTGAAAGTGGGTAATGAAAATAAGAAGAAGTCAAGTTAGCCTATGAGGACTGTTTAGTAAGATTAGGTGACAGGGGAAATGTGAACATTTGATAGTCAAAGTAAGAGTCATATCTACTTAAATTCACAGTAAAATGGGAAGGCACAACAGGAATATTGAAGAATTTGGTAAATTCAGGAACATTGTCAATCATAGAATATATTCAGACTTACATTTTATTTGCTTGCAGGCAGACCTTCTGGGAGATGGTATCTCACAGATCTTACTCTAAAGCATATGCAACCCTTTTCTATATTTTTGCTGAAAACTGGGGAAAAGAGAAACTGGGCATTCAAAATTAAATTTTAAAAATAAATTTTCAAATTAGAGGTTTAAGAAATGTTTAATAAAACTTATATTTACTTAACATTTAGAGGTGGAATTTTCTTCAAAAAGAATTCTAGTTATTTAGAAACTCCAATACAATAGAGACTATAAATTATTGTAAGAAAAGTAATGACATTGAACCATTACTTTCTAGCAAAAACTATATCACTTTTATTTAGTGATATACAGAAAAGCATTGAAACAGTTAAAATTTGTGAAGAAAATTATATTCTGCTGCTTATTCAACATAGTTGCACTGTCTTGAGTCATTGAAATACTTGTCACTGATCTGAAGAAGTATAAGTACAGAGAATCCAAGGGTTTAGAACTTTATAACCATTTGAAAATATGTTTTTTTTTTGGTTTTTTTTTTAAAGATTTATTTATTTATTTATTTATCCATTCATTTTTTATTTAATTATACAAGCACTGGGTACAGTCAGAAGCGTGGGAGGGTGAGAGAATTCACCAGAGCCAGAGCGGGGAGCAGAGCAGGCAGAAGGACTAAAGTACACTGCTGAGGGGAGCAGCGGGCGCAGCAGGAGAGGTCTGCGCGTCTTGTGGGACCCTCCTCCGGTGGCCGGGGAGCAGCCGGGGATCGAACCGGCGCTGCAGAGGCTGTGGGCAGCTTTGCAACCCAGCGCTCAACCGCTGCGCCACTGGGGAGGCCCTGAAAATATGTTTTTAATATACATCAGGATGATATAAGTTTATAATATTTATTTCATATTTCTAGCAATTCAGTTCATTGTATTGCATTGTAATTGCACTGAGACTGAATGGGAACAACAGCAAAAAGGCAGTCCTTCAATACAGAGAAGTTGAGATGTACTCATTAGAGAATGGATAGCAGTTTACATAAACATGGCAGGAACTTTCAAAATTTTGGCAAAGCAGAACAGTGCACATGTTCTAGCATCAGCAAGGAGTCTAGTTGTTGTACAGTATACTCAATGGTTTAAAAATAAAAAAAAAAAATTCTTGCAGATTTCACATTTGGTTTTAACTTAGGAAATTTTTTTTTTTTAAGATTTATTTTATTTTTACAAGAACTGGGGTACAGGCCAAATGCGCAGGAGGGTGAGAGGATTCACCAGAGACAGAGAGGGGAACAGAACAGGCAGACTGATGAAATACACTGCTGAGGGGAGCAGCAGGAGAGACAGGAGAGGTCTGCTTGCCATGTGAGTTGCTCCGAGGCCAGCGGGGATTGAACCTGCACTGCAGAGGCTGCAGACAGCTTCACAGCACTGCGCTCAACCGCCTGAGCCACCAGGGAGGCCCTTAACTTAGGAAATTTGAATGTTACAGTTTAATTACAGAGAACTTTCCTAATATTTAGGCAAGAAAAGTGTATCATTGAAAATGAGACCATCACATAAATAATCAGCTAGTTCTGGGTGTAAGTTTTTGTAGAAATCAACTCTAACTAGTAATCTTACTTTGTTCCCCTCACATTTTCATCACATATCAATATAAAACCAGAAAGAATAACCAATGCCAAACAGTATGTTATAGTATATTCTGGATTATTGCCTTTATGTAGTCAATGGTTTGAAAGAAAACGCATTATCTTTAAACCCCAGTTTCACCCAACACCTCAGAAAATGAGGTTTTGAAAAAATGTCCATCATGTGTTAGAATACAAATTCAAGTTGTCCCGTTACTTATATCAGAAAAATGTGATGTTCTATCCCTCTTCTATTTCTAGACAACTAATTACATTTTTTAAAAAATGAATAAAGAGCTTAGAGATTGTCCTTGGAGGATTTATTCTGGTCTTTTGAGATATTACATTGGGTGGGTTTAAAAAAAAAAAAGGAAAAGGAAATGCTTTAAGGGAACCAGATTCCAAAACACTTATGACATAAATGGAAGTACTATTATGCATAAATATCATTCAAGTGAATAGTTTGGTATAACTCAAAATAGACTTAAAAAAAAAAAAAAAGTTACCTATGGGCCTCCCTGGTGGCGCAGTGGTTGAGCGCTGGGTTGCGAAGCTGCCCACAGCCTCTGCAGTACTGGTTCGATCCCCGGCCACCGGGTGAGGGTCCCACATGGCACGCAGACCTCTCCTGCCTCCCACTGCTCCCCTCAGCAGTGTATCATCAGTCTGCCTGTTCTGGTCTCCGCTCGGGCTCTGGTGAATTCGCTCACCCTCCTGCGCTTCTGACTGTACCCAGTGCTTGTATAAATAAATAATCTTTAAAAAAAAAAAAAGTTACCTAGGATGTATTAGCTGAACTCGAGCTTTCCTTTAACTATTAGTCAAAAATAGCTATCAGGGCCTCCCCTGATGGTGCAGCAGTTGAGCACTGGACTGCAAGGTTGCCCGCAGCCTCTGCAGTGCCTGTTCATTCCCCAGTCGCCAGCAAGGGTCCAACAACAACAACAACAAAAAAAAAAGCTATCAAAGGATATGTAAGTTACAATGAAGCAGATACAGTCTAAAGAACGCATTTCGTGATCACCTAAATTAATTTATTTTTCTTTTGTTCTATTACAACATTCATGTCAGAGAAGTTGCATCAAAAGACACAAATATAGGACTAGAAGTAACCATTGAATTTCCAGGCTACACTACTTTTTACCTCCTAGAGAACTATATGGAAAGCAATCTGATTCTATATCTTTGCCACCCAAATCTCCATCTCAAAACCTATGCTCTGATCTAAAATGACATTGAAAGAGATTTAACACAGATTTTATTTAGTTGCCATGCTTTTGAGAAAGGGATCTGTTTAGGTGACTGTATTCTCTATGCCTAACATCTTTTGGAGGCACATATAGGTACCTTCCAAATCTCCATATGGGAAAACTCATTTGTTGTTAATCTACCACTACATACTGGCACTTAAACAATCATGTTTGTTTCAGGAAATCTGCCAAAAGCCTGTAGTGTAGGAGAAAAATATGGTAGACACTTTGTAATATGACCGCAATACAGTGTAGCTTAAGATTAGTAAATGGAGTGTCAGCAAGCAATGGGATGTTAAACCATCAAACAAACAGATTCTGTGGGGGTGGCTCACACCTTAGCATGGGTACACTACCTTATGCTGTCAATTAAAAGCTGTGATTGAACAACATAGGGTTGAATGGTGCCCTCTGAATAGGAGGGAGTAGTTTCCAGGAAGTCCCTATTAAGCAGACATCAATGCTTCCTGAAAACTTGAAAGGGATATCAGGACCCTAAGAGACTTTCTAGCTTACTCCTCTGAGATATGTTCACTGATTAAGTTTGAGGGTCTTGTATGAAGCTCTTAGGGGTGGCCACACTGGGAGACTGGCAACACAATACTTCTTTTTATGATTATCATCCCCAGGACTCTCAACCCAAAACCTTGCACTTGCACTTATTTCACTTAAAATTTTACAAAAGCCAGAACCCCTGAGGCCTTATTGGCTTCTACTGAAATTTGTCTTTACTGCCAAAAATTTATCTTCTGTAACAGAAGCCTATACCCTCCCACCTATCCCTCTTTCAGAAAATTGTCCAGCTGTGGATCAGACCCCAAATGCCATCCTTCTGATATCCAAGATAAATCTGATTCTGTGGTTAGAATCATTCTGATTCAAATAATTACATGCTTGACTTCTTAATGGGAGCCAGCCACAAATGTGATAATTTCTTCTTCCCACAGCCTCACACAAAGAGGCAATTTGTTCCTTGCCCCCAGCAACAGGTGAATGGCCCAAAACATGAGCAATGTATGCATAGAGAGAAAGGCACGTTTTGTGGATAAAGTGGGTGACAGAGAAATGATCCATGTGCACAATTACTAAATTTGCATTAATCATTTGGGATGGATGCTCACATTGTAAGAGTCTTGGGAAATTTGGCAGAGGGAAGCTGTTGCCTAGAGGATAAAAATAGCTTATTTTTACCATCATAAACCAGAGCACTCAGGGGATTCAAGTCCCTTGCCAACTTTTTGAAAGTCCAGCCCAAGGCACTAGTGAGTCATTTAAAGTTCTCCACTTCTTAATCAAATTCCAAGTTTTTCTTTTCCAATACTTTGGTTTTACTCGCTCTCAAACAGCAGTACCAAATAAGCTAGGCATTTATGTGTTGTTCTGATACTGTAATGAGAAAAATTAAATGGTACCCCACAGGTAAAATATACAGCTATTAGTGTGGCAAAAAAAGATTTTAGGCTTTTTACAAACCATTCATTCTAGTTCATAAATTGGTGAGAAGAAATGGTCACTTACTTGAATGCCATCAAAACCAGTGCTTAAGCCACAGGAGAAAATGAAAGAAAAGCTGTGCAGAAGGTTGTATACAGAAGACGATACAGCTCCAGTTGCAGTACAAGTATAGATAAACATTGAAAGGCTTGGAGGAAAACAAATTAAAACATAATGGATGGTACATTACAAAGCCATTCAGTACTCACACATTCATATGAATGTTCATATGAATGGAAGTTATACGCCTCACTTTGTGTTCTATTAATTATCCACATTCTTGATCTTTATTTACCTGGGAAACTATTCATTCTATGGCCTCAACCTCAGACCTTTCTAGAACAGCTTCTTCTCCATCTTCTTCCCCACAAACACTAAAATCCTCTTCAAACCTCATCATGACCCCCCATATATACCTCTTCAAGATTTCGCTGGCTGCCACCTCATATACCTGCTAAGACTATCTTTATGGACACTGCTATGCATATTTTTTATCCAGCTTCTGTTCCAGAGGCAAGCTCCTGAAAGATATATCTTAAACTATCTTTCTAGGGTTTTTGTTGCCATTGTTACTCAGACTACTCTCATTTGCAAAATGGATATCGACTTAGCTTTGTTGTGTCTGCAGATGACATCTAGGGTAGGCAAGGGATACCCTGTTTACCAACAACATCTCTTAACTCTTCCAACTCCAGTGTACTCTGTGTCACTCCATTTATTTTTTTTTTTCTTCCCTGCAAGTGCAGTAGCCAAGAACAGCCACATGCCCAGGCAAAGGACAGGGAGTAGGGAACTGCCAGGGAATGTTGGAGCAGCAACCATCTGTGGTATGCAGAATGATGATCCCAAGTTGATTTAACTGTCAATTCTGAGGCCCTGGGAGAAGAGAGTCCTTCTGTTATCAATAAATATGCCTATCTAATCAGAAAAGGACTCAGATGAGTGACAGGGTGCAGGCAAAACCAGAACTGATTACCTAACCCTGTCTCCCATGCCGAACTCTAAAATCATGATCTATCTAAGTGCCTATTTTCTTTTATGTTACTAAAATTCAGGGTGCCTTGGGCAGCAATAACTAATATCACATTTGTACCTCCACCATCTGATTTCACAGGCAGAATTTGCATGCACGGTACTTGCATGATGAGTTTCTTTCATGTATAGATTTTGCCACAAACAAGTTCTGTGGCCTTTGGCAAGTCATATAGTTCTCAGACTTTTTATCTATAAAATGAGAAAGTGCCACAATACCACTTTTAACTTTATGACTCCATGGAGGATAAAAAAAGATTTGAAAATTCCCTCCATTAAAACCAAAGAGTATTAACGACATGTGCTCAACAGATTATCTTATTTTACTGGGACAATAAATTTTTGTGACTCTTAAAGCAAAATTAAGCCCTGAGTTGAACTATACACTTGTATCATATCACTTCTCATCCATACATCTCCCAGAAGAAGAAAATGAAGGATACAGTTCAGTAAAAATAAAAAATAAACAGTAAACAGTAGAAAGAAAGCAGGGGTTAAATTATCAAGCATTACTCTACTACTCTAAAACAAACTGCTCTATTTCATAATATTTAAATTTGCTTTTACATTGAAAAAAAATCTACACGGCAGCTATGAAATAGAGTGAATTATTACAACAAAACTTAGTATATGTGTTATTTTATTTTTTTTTTAAAAAGATTTATTTTTATTTATTTATACAAGCACTGGGTACAGTCAGAAGCGCGGGAGGGTGAGAGAATTCACCAGAGCCAGAGCAGGGAGCAGAACAGGCAGAAGGACCGAAGTACACTGCTGAGGGGAGCAGCGGGCGGCAGGAGAGGTCTGCGCACCATGTGGGACCCTCCTCCAGTGGCCGGGGAGCAGCCGGGGATCGAACCGGCGCTGCAGAGGCTGCGGGCAGCTTCGCAACCCAGCGCTCAACTGCTGCGCCACCAGGGAGGCCCTATATGTGTTATTTTAAATGTAAAACAACCAGAATTGTGGTATGTTATCAGTATATTTCTTCTCTATTTCAAACCTACCCTTCTTAATTTATGAAGTTAAGGCTGGACTGCAGGGCATTTTCCCTGTGCCAGTTGGCATAATGTCAGGCTTTGTTGGCAGAGAGGGCTAAAAGGATAAGGCAAGACCTAGAGAGGATGAGGAGCTCTCTTCCAATTCCAGGGGATTCTTGCATTGCAGCTCCCAATAGATGGTTATGCAGCAGCCCAGGGCACTTACATTCTAGCAAGTGCCTTAACCACAGTGAACCTCTCCTTGTAGCCAGCTCATTTCACCACCACTTCATAGCAACTTTCTTTGTCCCTAGCTAATTGCCTTTTTGTGGGCAAACTCCATCTCTTAGTATCCATATTAACCAATGTGCATCACAAACAAGTATGTCATATCATGTTGATCCTTTTTGAACAGAAGTTCACAATTGTCAAATTTAAAATGATATATTGAAAAACACATGAAAGCTGGCAATTCATGTATCATTTTTTAAGTATCAGAAACAAGATTTTCTGCTGCTCAAAGTGAGAAACATTATAGTATTAACAAAGAATAAGCAAATTAAAAGAGTTAAATTCAGGCTGACAATTTTTCTGAAGTGTCTAAGTTCTTTGACTATAATCAGAAGAAAGTCAGTAGAATTATTCTAAGTAAGTAAAATATTAATCATGGTTTTAGGAAGATATCAATCTAAAATTGTACCAGTAGTATAAATACTCGCATAGTCTTACAACGATTGTAAAATTTTACTAACGAGAATTAAATTCTCTTTATTTTTTTTTTTGTTGTTGTTGAGGTAACACTAGATTGCAACATTTATGTGATTCAGAAGTAGATGATCACACTGCAGATGCATATGACTGCACCATACTGACCACCGAAGGAATCCACCACTGTCCTCCACCATAGTCCATTGGGGCCCCTCCATAATTGACTCTCCACCACCTACTCCCATTCTGGTAACCTAACCTCTATAGTCAGATTTCCAGGGTTTGCTATTGGATTGATTTTAATTGACTTTTGTTTTGTTTCTTCATATTCCACATGTAAATGAAATCATGTGATATCTGCCTTTCTCCTTCTGTTTTATTCTACTTAGCATTATCTTCCCCAGTTCCATCCATAAACTCTGCCAATGGCAAGAGTTCATATTAATTTTTATGGCTGATATAAGACATGGCTTATATATAGCATATTTTCTTCACTCATCCACCTGTCCTTGGGCACTTAAATTGTAATATTTTGAGAAAACTCCATACTTTTCCATTAGATCTATACCAGTTTGTATTTTTACCAACAGTGTAAGAGGGTTCGTTTTCTCTGCAACCTTGCCAACACTTGCTGTTTCCTTTCTTTTTGTTATGGGCCATTCTCACAATTGTGAGGTGGTATCTCCTTGTGGTTTTGATTTGCATTTCCCTAATAAGTGATGGATGAGCACTTTTTCCATGTGCCTGTGAGCCATCTATATATCCTTTGGTAACACTTTTGTCCATTTTTTAAACTGGCTTATTTGTTTCCTTTATGTTGAGTTGTATGAGAAACTTTTTTGTGGACATGGGCTGGAAGAAATTAATAATGTGGTTTATAGTTTGCATTAGCTCAAGTTCCCCAGATGCAGACCCTAAGAGGATTCTTTTGCTGGTGATACATTAAGGAAATTATCTCAGAAAATATCATTAAGGAAAGTAGAGTTGAAGTGGGGAAGGACACAGGAAAGGTGAAGAAACTAACCAAGAGTACAATTGCAGATAATGTCCCAGACAGGTACACTCAGCCCAGTGCTGCAGCAGGATTCTGTCCAAACTGAGGCAAGGTATCTGGGTCATCATACTATTTTAAAATAAATCATTGACTAAGGGTCTTCTAAAGAAAAGTCCTTGTCCAGACAGTTCAGGATCTGTGCCTATGTGAGCAGAGAAGCTCTAGTAAACAGGACTGATTTCTGCAGAGGAAGTAGGACACTAGAGCAGGTAGGATTTGGGAGTAGATGTAGTTAAGAATGGATCCAAGGTTATCTGAGCAAGACAACAAGAGTTTGTTAATTAGTGAAAGAAAATTATCCTTCTGTCTTTAGTATATTTCAGTATGAAGTCAGAATTGTAGAATGTTACTAAGATCCAGAATCAAAGCACTTATCAAAAGAATAAGCCATGGTATCAAATGACAATGACCAGAGCTAGATATAGTAATCCCATGGTGCTCACTAAGTCAAGACCCTTCTCTCATGAAATAAACAGCAATGTTCTAAAGAAATAAAGAAAATTATATGAAATTTAGGATACAAATTATGTTTAAGTAAGACTATTGGAAATTGTAGAGATGAAGGGATTTGAGATTATTCACAGTGTTACCTGATATATTTCTTTGAACAGACTGACCCTGAATGTTTAAGTATACTTTCCAATTTGAGTTCTGAAAATTTCTTTTTGGTTTTATACATCCTGGATGTGAATCATACCCATTCCCTGATGATACATAAACACTGAATCCGAAAAAATGGAGGGTAAATTGATGTGCCAGAGAATACAAAAGATGCAGAGAAACATGAGTTTTCAAAGGCTGCAAATGAAATTTGGTAAATGGTAACATTCTATGAAAAATTTGAATTATACCTTTTCATGAAAATATACGGACAAGGAAGATGATGTCATCATAGCTTAATAGACTAGGTAGGGAAGTTCAAAGGTTACAAAGCATCAGAATGTGTATTTGTGCCAATTATGAACTATCATTCATATCTAGAATGTGCATTGACTGAAATAAATTTCAACTTATAGTGCCATTCTAACAGGATAAGATACAAAATAAATACCAGGAATGATATGAGAGTGTTGAAGTGTTTTGTTTCTGTAAGATCTCACCTTTCATGAGGTAAATAACAATCATATATGATTCAAAATTTGGTAAAAAATGAAATATGGAATTCAGATTCCATTCCTTTTCAAAATAATTAAGGATATAATTAAGATTAATCAAATAAGGGCCTCCCTGGTGGCACAGGTGGTTGAGCACAGTGCTGTGAAGCTCTCCCCAGCCTCTGCAGTGCCGGTTCGATCCCTGCCAATCCTGGCTGGCTGTGGAGCAACCCACATGGCAGGGCAGACCTCCCCTGTCTCACCTGCTGCTCCCCTCAGCAGTGTATTTCATCAGTCTGCCTGTTCTGTTCCCCTCTCTGTCTTGGGTGAATCCTCTCACCCTCCCACACATCTGGCCTGTACCCCAGTTCTTGTATAAATAAAATAAATCTTTAAAAAATTAATCAAATAAGCCAAAATAACCAGAAAATTTCATTCTCAAGTTCACAAATCTAAAATTAAAGAAATCTCAATATCCTAGGAAACAAGGAGGGAATAAGAATAAAAAAGAAGAGAACAGGGCCTCCCCTGGTGGTGCAGCAATTGAGTGCTGGGCTGCGAAGCCGCCCGCAGTCTCTGCAGCACCAGTTCGATCCCAGGCAGCCTGTGAGGGTCCCACATGACGCGCAGACCTCCCCTGCCACCTGCTGCTCCCCTCAGCAGTGTACTTTGGTCCTTCTGCCTGTTCTGCTTCCCACTCTGGCTCTGGTGAAATCTCTCACCCTCCCGTGCTTCTGACTGTACCCAGTGCTTGTATAAATAAATAAATAAAATCTTAAAAAAAAAAAAAGAAGAGACCAGCAAACAAAAACTTTATTTACATGAAAATCCAGTATCTACTTATTCTCTGTCTCTTCCCCACCCACACACATCTCCATATCTTCCTCCCTCTTTTCTCTCCTCTTCCTTTTCCTAATGAGGAATGAATTACATATAGTAAAGTATGCTAACTATACTAGTCTTTAGCATAGAGTTCAATGATTTACTTTACATACACTCACACACACACACACACACACACACACAAACATTATTTCCAGCACCTAAACTCCCAATTAAATGCCCCAAGTAGCAATCACACAATCATATCACCATATACAAATATTCTCTACTTTTCAACTACTTGTCAGGAGATTCATTCAGGCAGAGAGATAGAGTGATCTGGTTTTATTATAACTCATGTATTTGAGGTCATCCATGTTGTTGCATTATCAGAAGGTTTTTTTGTATTGTTATATTACACTGTGTGAATAAATTACTTTTTAATTGCTCTTTCTACATAATAAGGAAATTATAGATTGTCTCTGCACAGCTATGATGAATACTGCTGTAGAATACATTTATAGAGTTAAATGGTTGACATAAAACACATTTCTGTTTGGCATATGCCCAGGAGTGGAACTGATAAATAAGAGGGTACAGAGGGCACAATGTTGGCTTTGTAATACAAGCAAGTTTCTGACGGGGCTGTTCTGATCTATATTTCCACCTGCACTGTATGAACATTTCAAATGTTCCATATTCTTTCTAGCATTCTGGTGCATTCAAGTGGTAGAGTTTGAGTGTGTATCCATGATGACTAATGATATTAATTACAGTTTAATGACACTAGCTACAGGATACTCCGTACCTCCTTACCTGGAGTCGCTGCTTACGACTTCTGCTTTTTTTTTAAGATTTATTTATTTATGCATACAAGAACTGGGGTAAAGGCCAGAGGTGACGGGTGGGGGGGGGTTAAGAGGATTCACCAGGGACAGAGTGGGGAACAGAACAGGCAGATAAACTAAAATACACTGCTGAGGGGAGCAGCAGGGCAGGGCAGGAGAGGTCTGCTGTGCCATGTGGGTTGCTCCCTGGCAGGCGAGGGATCAAACTCATGCTGCAGCGGCTGCAGACAGCCCCATAGGGCTGTGCTCAACCCCTTGCACCAGCAGGGAAGCCCAACTTTCACTTTTTTCAAAGTTTGGTAATTCATCTTTCTTGCTGATTTAAAGTAAATATTAATATATTCTAAGTATAGGCCCTTTTGTAGCTATATTTTTATAAATCTGCCATTTTAGAGGTACCTATAACACTGTTTTCATATTTTCTTTGGAAAAAGATCTTAATTTTGATAAAGTCTAATTTTCTGCTATGGATAGAAGATTTATTGTCCATCTTAAGGAAGCATTGCCTATCAAAATGTCATAAAGATACACTGCTATAATTTCTATAGGTTGTGCAGTTCCTCTTGCACACTTAGATCTATAATCCATCTAGGGTTGATTTCTAAATATGTTATGTCATGACTTAGGTTTTGCATATGGACATTTAATTGATGAAGAATCATGTAAAAACATTTTTTCTCCCCTGATTTTACTGGCAACTTTATCACATTTGTAGGTTTTTTTTCACAGTCCAATCTGTTCCATTGATTTATTTGTTTATTTTACATGAGACCATACTGGCTTAATTACTCAGTTTTATAATAAGTCTTGACATTCCGTGATTTAAGTACTCAAATTTTTCTTCAATACTGTATTAGTTAATCTAGATTCTTTGCATTTAAACATTCAATTTAGAATAAACTTGTCAACAACCACAAAAATTTATGCTGAGATTTTAATTAGGATTACATTAAATATATAGAAAATTCTGAAGCTAGACACCTTAACGATATTTATTCTTCTGTTTCATGAATATGGTGTAGCTCTCCATTTGTTTAGTTCTTAAATTACTACTAGTGATATTTTATAGATTTTGGTATATAGGTTGTACAAAATTTTATTAGATTTACCCTTAGATGTTTTATGGTTTTTGCTACTACTGAAGATTGTATGCATTTTTAAGTGCTATTTTAAAATTCATATTTAAATATAGTTGATTAATGAATATTAACTTTGTATCTTCTAACACTACTCTAATTTACTTTTCCTCTTTTTTCTCATTATCCCTTTCTCTTTATTAATAAAGGACCCTTACATTAAAAAAATTATTTTGAACATTTTTATAGAACTCTTCAACAATTATGAGTTGATAATCAAGAATAAACTATTTAGAATTCTTTAACTGTTAAAATAAGACATAATAAGTATTGTTTGAAATGTGAATTCTTTCTATAAAAACATGAGAGTAAATGAGACATCATTTACTAAAATATAATGTCTAAAAATATAATGTCTAAAAATAATGTCTTTGGTATATAGAGAAGGGAGGTAAGAATGAAATTTTAAGTGAAGATATTTTAAAAAATCAGTATCTAAAGTGATGCCAATAAGAGGACTGAAGTAATATGGGGATGATTTATATAATGATAAAATTCAATCAATTTCCTGTCTCTCTTTGTATGCAAACCACATTTTCTAGTGTGAACTACATATGTAAATTTAGTACATGAGTTGACTCTTTAATTTCATAAATATGTTATTAGCTAATTATGAAGCACCAAATATTAAAAAAAATGGTTATTTCTATACCACCCAAGACCGGAAGGAGTATGAAGACAGCAAAAGCTCTCCCACGTCTACTCCTTTGTGTGACCAGATGGTCTGGTGCTAGACTGTCATTGCAGAAATTGTCCATGCAGCTCCAGGATCCATTCTGTGTGATTGATGTGCTAAGCATGCCCACAAGTTTCATAACATGAAAGATGAGGACACTATGCATCTTCAATAGCCTGAAGACCTTGAACAATAGTTTAGGAAAAAGTGTGCAAAATGTGGATTTCCTCTCTTGTGCAAATCCCAGCTGTAGAATAGCCCCCTGAACTTTACTGTGGTTGGAGCCATAGTCACGATGCACTAGGGTTTTGGGAAAACAAATACATATACTGAGAAACAAGAGCCTCCTAAGAATTTAATAATCCCCAAATAGACTAAAATGGGCAAGTTCAACTCTGTTGCTGTAACTGCCATTTGACAAAAAGGAGGAGACTGAGGCCAGGAAAGTTGCTTTCTCTTAAGCTCAGAAAGCCAAAGTGATTGAAAAACAGCTGGAGGGCAAGGGTATGAGCAAGAGGCACTGTTAGAGTTGACTGAACAGGAAGCAGAGAAAGCAAAAATGAAGGGGACCTTGACTGACAACCAGTTTAAACGATGAGATCTTTCTTTGACTTTAAATAGAGGCAAACATTTAGATCAAGAGGAACAAATTTGTTTTTTATTTATTTCTTTTGTTTTTGGTTTTTTAGTCTATGTGGACTGGTTCTTATCTTTATGCCCTACCAGAAGCTTTACATTGCTTCCATTGATTCTCCTACATTCAATGAGATCTTTGAATTCATCTGACCTGCTTTCTAGAGATGGATTTTTCCAAATCTTTCTGTACATATAGGTCATCTGCACTATTTTTTGTCCATCTGATATAAACTTCATCTGTGTAGAACTATGAATAGATCAGTGCTTGAATGTCTCTAGTTTTAAAGTAGCAGTTCTTATTTATTTTTCAAAATTAATACAATGTTTAAAGAATTTTGAAAAAAAAATTATAGCTGGTGATTTTTTCCTTATGGCTTTTCTATCCTCCATTTTCCCCCATGCCCTACACTCTACTATAAAACATGTTGGAGAAGTACATATAGAGCCCAGTGACCTTTAATGTACTGGCACCACAGATAAAAGCCCTATGATAATTTTTGTAGGATAGCTTTATTTATGGTACTGAAATGAATATGGGACTAGATTACAAAACTGGATTTCTCTTCTCTTTTATACTATTCCCTTTCAAATCCTCGTACTGTGTGCTGAAAAAATGTAAATTTGCATTCAATATAAAATAAATTTTGTGCAATGAGTTGTACCACTAGAGTTCCAGGAAATACTAAAAGCATCTATAAACCTCATACAGAATTTTAAATTCTTAAAGTTTCATGTTTTTAAGGCATTGTTGTGATGCTTAGAATGAAAAACTTGAATAATTAAAATACCTATATGCATATGTATTGCTCAAGAGGAATAATGTGACATATTCACCTATTTTAACACTTCTGTTTAATCATTTGAAAATCTAAAAAACTACTAAATACACAACACAATATTCAAATGCCTGCACTTTACTAAATAATGGAACAAAAGTAGTTCATTCAGATAAAAAGTTCTTTATCCAAAACAACAAAATTTTAGAATAATGATGAACATGCTCGCAATGAATTGGTGATCTATTGATTATTAAAATGGTGATGATAATAAAAACATTTAAAATCTGAAAGGTATATATGACAAGCATTTTACATGTTGTGTTATTTATTTTACCTAAAAACCTTATAGGCTCACTGTGATTATTTCTTCTGTTATGAAAGAGATAATAGACACAAAATGTTAAGATGTTCAAAGTCACATAGTCAAAAATTTTAGAACCAAGATTTGAGTGGAGAAGGACTTCATGCCTATGCTACTGACTACAGACTATATTAAAGATACACACATACACACATACATAATACTATATTACCACTAACTTTTTTGCTACCTTGTATCTCTTACTTTGGCTATAAAGAAACAGCAGTAGTAGTCAAAGATATCTCCTGTTTTATAATTATTCATAGGAAAGTGGGTCAAAAAAAGATCACTTATGTGCATGTGTACATGCACTTTGTGTGTGTGCATGTGTGCATGCATGTGTGTGCACGTGTGTGCACAAGTGAGCACACACGTGCACAAGTGAGCACACACAGTGTTATAACAATAACCTGAACTTTATCTGCTGGGTTTATAAAATCAAAATTTGAACTCTGCATACAGATTTAAGAGTCTGTCCTTCACCTTTTCTACTCTGGGGGGATAAAGCATTTTTTCTTTTTCACTTACAGGGTGAGAGGTGGCCTTTTTTAGTAATCTCCA
This sequence comes from Talpa occidentalis, assembly GCF_014898055.3. Classification (NCBI taxonomy): domain Eukaryota; kingdom Metazoa; phylum Chordata; class Mammalia; order Eulipotyphla; family Talpidae; genus Talpa; species Talpa occidentalis. The sequence continues at coordinate 71,922,029 of NW_023604295.1, read as the reverse complement.
AGAGCGCTTATGAATGAATTCAAACCTAGTAAAAGTCTTTCATTTGAAAGAACAGAGGTGCTTATGTTACGGGCCCTCTGTTAAAGAATCAGAGGCTGTGAAGGTACTGCCCTGTCTCTACAAGTTATTTATTCTCAGGAGGAGAACATCAAAACTGCTCCAATTCTTTCCAGAAAAAGTGCCTATTTTATGTGCTTTATTTTGAGACCCAATCTGGCAAAATAACTTTAATCCTCTGAATCATTCGTAAAAACTTTAAAGATTTAAATTCTAAAATCTTCTCTTTGGAAAAACATAAGGATGGTGTAGCAGGTTGGTGACTCGTCAAAGGAAACTCTAATTAAGGGAATCAAAGGACAAAGGAAAAATACTACATGATTCAAACGTCATTGACCTACAAATACTTAGTATTTGTTCTTTAACCTTTCCATCAGTTTACAATTTTCACTGAAAAATGAAAGTAACTAGAGAATTGAAATAAGATGTTTAAGTCAATTGAAATTCATGTTTAGGAAAATTTCCCAAACTATAAGGAAACTACTTTTCAGGATAAGTTTATTTTATTTGCCTTCTGAAGGACACAAATATATCTACATGTCTAGTTTAAACATGAAAAACATGAATTTTCTGTTTTTTTGCTAATGCAACAAAAGAAAGTACTTTCTATTTTCAATATTAGATGTTTCCTTATGTCAAGTGTTTTCAGCAGTAAATCTGCACTCCTTTCAAAACTGAAAAGCACACCATCTCTTGGGTATTCATGAAAATTGCATAAATGATTACAGTCTTAGCTATAACAACCCCAAATAGACTCAAAATAAACTTGGTAATTCCTCTGCTGGGAGATCTCATCCCACTGAACAGAGGAAAATTCAAAATCTTTATTGAGACTTTTCCAACTTTTTCAATCAGCCCATGAAGTGAAATGATTCCACGAGTTTTGACTAAACAAACACTTCCAAGCAAATCAGAGTATAAAAGGATCATTTTTAATCCTAAGACATTTTCAGGTCATGTAAAATTTGTTTGTCAAATATAATTGTTCTCTGTCCCTTTTTAAACATAACGATGTTTGGCTTTGAAATGTATTTGACTATAGTAAAATTGACAGTACACAGCAATTTATATGTAGATTCTAAAATGGTGAGTACAAAGACTTAGAACCTCAAAGAGAGACTGCAAAAATATAATTATAAACTGGAACAAAAAGGATCCTTTTTTTTGCAATCTACCTAGAAATATGATGAGTACGAATACAACATAGAGGATTGTAAATATTCCAATGAACACTCCTGGGAATTTGCTAATATTGCTAAGCCTCCTTTCCCCACTGAAGAAGAAATAATTGCTCTTCAGGCATAAATTATTTACAGAAAAATAATGACTCTTATTTTGCATGCTGATTAAAATCTTCAGGTGCACTTACATGTGTGTTAAAAAGTTTGACTTCTATAATTCATCATATATATCATATACATATAATTTAGAACTCAAAATTCTTTGTGAATGGTTATCACCATTATCTTTATATGAGGACGCAAAAAGTCCTAATAATATCATCCAATGTAACATAATTAGCAATGGTAGACATATAGGCAAAGTTAATTCCTTATAGTTGAAGCCCTATGAACTTTCTAATACACCAGGGAAGGGAAACAGGTCTTAGAATTATTATTTTAAAAGATACCATTGGCACCCCAGTGGTGAATATTGAAATGCAATAGTAAGGGTTTCCCATTGCTCAAATGTCCCAGTGAGTGGTCACCTCTTTGTCTACAGCCTTACCAATCAAGCCTCCAACATGAAGGAAGTGACTAGTCAGAAAGATAAATGAGATAAATCAGTTCTTAAAACAAACCACCAACCAAAAGTGCGTAAGTGACTACTTTCAGAGGTTAATTATCTCTCCTAGGGAAAGAGTAGGATCCCAGAAGGAATTTGGACACCCCAATATATCATGGATTAAGGTCACACCTTTGAAATTGCAGTGATATTCTCCACCCAAGATAAGAATAGTAGAGGAAATAAAAATAGAAACTGGATTTACCATTTTTTTAAATAAAAGGATTTACTCTGCAAGCATCTTACTTAATCATTTTCCACTGAAGAATGTAAAGCTCCTAAGTACAACAATAAGAATCATCTTCAAAGAATATCAAAGACACTGTGGTTCCAAGGCATATCATAAATCTCATACTATTCTTCATCTTCACTATCAGAAGTTGCATTCTCATCTATTAGTCAGCAAGAAGACATTTATCATTTAGCCATTGTTCACTTTAGAACACTTACAAATATTTTTCCCATATGGCCAAAAATAATGAGTTCTAAAAGTTCTTAAAAAAAAAAACACACACACACACATAAATAACAACATTGGTACAGCAACATATTTGAAAAGATTCCAACAGTTTGACAGTTCATAAAGTTGTGTGAAATGACTCTGGTAATGGGCAAACTAAGGTAAGCCCACTATAGCTCACAGCTCCCAATGATAATAATTAAAATTCTGGACAGAATATTAGGAAAAACAAGTGAAGACTAAAAACTAAACATAACAGATTGAGGAGAGCTGTGAAAACCTGAAGAAAGTCCAGCAAGGTCTGAGTTAATAGTTATTTTTGTTAGCTTGCTTGCTTGCCTGCTTGCTTGCTTGCTTGCTCTTTTATTTCTTGTGTTTGATCTGAGAGCAAGCTGAGTTCCATAACTGCATGGAAGGCACAGAGAAAAATATTCTAGAGAAATATTATTTTAAGGCAATAAGACAGGTAAAAAGGAACTCTTCAAATGAATGATACAGGAGAAATCCCAGGTGGGTTTGTTGTTTTTGTAGCTGATTTTGTTTTTTTGTTTTTTTTGTTTTTCTTTGCTGGAACGCCACTAAAGTCAGTCAGTGATACCTGGTTTCTCTGGATAGAGCTCCAGAGAAACCTAAATCCTTAAGAGAAAGGGCTTACCTGCATATTGCTGGAAGGTATGTGAATTGGTAAAACCACTTAGGAAAGCCGTGTAAAATGGTAAAACCACTCTGGAAAGCTCACACCCTTGAGTAATGATCCCAGCCAGAGAAATAAAAACTTAAGTTCATGTAAAACCGCCTCCCCTGGTGGTGCAGGCGGTTGAGCGCAGCACTGTGAAGCTGTCTGCAGCCTCTGTAGCACTGGTTCGATCCCGGCTGGCTGACGAGGGTCCTACATGTTGTGACAGACCTCTCCTGTCTTGCCCGCTGCTCCCTTCAGCAGTGTATTTCGTCAGTCAGCCCGTTCTGTTCCCCACTCTGTCTCTGGTGAATCCTCTCACCCTCCCATGCATCTGGCCTGTACCCTGGTTCTTGTATAAATAAATAAATACATCTTTAAAAAAAATCATCTATGGCAATATTCATAATATTATTTATAATAACCCCAGATTGGAGGTGTCTTAGATACCCTTCAAAAGATGACTAACTTGTATATCCTTATCAAGAATGCTACTCAGTAATTAATAATAATAATAATAAATGATAAATATAAGAAACTAGATGGAATTTAAGGGAATTAGCCTAGGTGATAAAGAAAATCTCAAAAGAGTCACATACTCTAAGATCCCATTTATGAAATATTCTTCAAATGACAATCTATAGAATGAAGAACAGATTATTGTTGATAGAGATTAGAAAACAGGCCAGTACAAGGACTGAAGGAGATGACTATGATTATAAAAGCATAGATAACAAATCCTTATGATAAATTTGCTCTGTATCTCTTTTTTTTAAGATTTTATTTTTATTTATGCATACAAGAGCTGGGGTACAGGCCAGAGATGCAGTGGGTGAGAGGACTCACCAGAAACAGAGTGGGGAACAGAACAGGCAGACTGATGAAATACACATATGTGATAAAATTGTATAGAATCAAGTGTACACACACCCAAACACACATTCACACACACAGATTGGTGCATTAAAACTAGTGAAGGGCCTCCCTGGTGACATAAGGGGTTAAGACTCAACCTATGGGGCCTCCGCTGGTGGCGCAGTGGTTGAGCACTGGGCTGCAAAGCTGCCCGCAGCCTCTGCTGTGCCAGTTCGATCCCCAGCCACTGACAAGGGTTCCACATGGCGCACAGACCTCTCCTGCCACGCCTGCTGCTCTCCTCAGCAGTGCATTTTGTCGGTCTCCCTATTCTGTTCCCCTCTCTCTCTTATCCTCCCATGCTTCTGACTGTACACAGTTCTTGAATGAATAAATAAATAAATCTTAAAAAAAAAAAAAGACAACCTATGAAGCTATCCGCAACCTCTGAAGTATGAGTTCAATTCCTGGCCTGCTAGGGAGCAGCCCACATGGCACAGCAGACCTCTCCTGACTCACCCACTGCTATCCTCAGCAGTGTTTTCCGTCAGCCTGTCCTGCTCCCCCCTTTCTGTCCCTGGTGAATTCTCTCTGACCCTCCCGCACATCTGACCTGTAACCAAGTTCTTGTATAAATAAATAAAATATTTTTTAAAAATAAAGTTTAAAAAAAATAAATAAAACTACTGAAATCTGAATAAGGTCAGTAGAGTTCAAAAATTTCCAAGTTTTGATATTATACTTTATTTACACAGTATGCTAGAACTGGAAAAAATTGGGTGAAAGATACGTCTGATATTTCTACATTATTTCTTATAGGTATACTTGTAATTGTTATTTCCTAGTATATGTAAATAATATATATATGTCTTATACTTACTTCTGTATTTCTTATACTTGTACCCAACATACAATTATCTTAATATAAAAGAAAAAAAACACTCAGGGAAATCCTGTCTAGGTATATAGTTAAAAGTTTCCCTTTCAGCATCTCCTTTATTGTATAGCATACATTTAGAAAATGTGTTAACATTTTTTTTGTCATTTCTAAGGATTTTCTAATTTCCCTTGCTATTTCTTTTCCTTTTTTTTTTTGTGATACTCTTTATTTGTTATACCTTTCTTTTTTTTTAAATAATAAATTTATTTTTATATTCCCATACAATTGCAACCCCCCATTCTGACCCCAATCCCTCCCCTCCCATCCCCCCACCCCCCAAAAAGTGTCTCTGGTCATAGTTTTTTGTTGATTTTGATTTTCACTTTCTTATAGTTATTCATTTTCCTGGACCCTTATTTAAGTTTTCTAGATTCCTGCTATGAGTGAGACCATCCGGTATTTTTCTTTTTCTTTTTGGCTTATTTCGCTGAGCATGATCCCTTCCAGTGCCATCCATGTTGCTGCAAATTGCATGTGTTTATCTTTTTTGAATGCTGAGTAATATTCCATGGTATATATGTGCCACATCTTCTTGATCCAGTCATCTATTTTTGGGCATTTGGGCTGTTTCCAAAGCTTAGCTATTGTAAACAGTGCTGCTATAAACATAGGGGTGCAGGTGTTCTTTGGAATTGATGTTTCTGTGTCCTTTGGGTAAATACCTAGGAGTGGAATTGCTGGATCATATGGAAGCTCCATGTTTAGTAGGTCCAGAAATCTCCACACAGCTCTCCATAGTGGTTGGACCAGTTTGCACTCCCACCAACAGTGCAGAAGAGTTCCTTTTTCTCCACAACCTCGCCAACATTTGTTGTTGCTAGTTTTTTTAATATGTGCCATTCTCACTGGTGTAAGATGGTATCTCATGGTAGTTTTGATTTGCATTTCCCTGATGACAAGTGATGTTGAACATTTTTTCATATGCCTGTTGGCCATTTGCATCTCATCTTCAGAGAAGTTTCTTTTTAGCTCTTATGCCCATTTTTTGACTGGATTATTTTCTTTGTTGTTGTTGAGTCTCATCAGCTCTTTGCAGATTTTTGTGATCAGTCCTTTATCATTAGCGTTGGGTGCAAAAATGTTCTCCCAGTTGGTGGGGTTTCTCTTTGCTTTTGTTATTGTCTCTTTTGCTGTGCAGAAGCTCTTTAATTTGATGTAGTCCCAGCTGTTTATCTTTGCCTTCACTATCACTGCTTTGGGTGATGTGTCTGTAAAGATGTCTTTGATGTGCAAATCACGTAGTGTTTTGCCTATATTTCCTTCTATATATTTTATGGTTTCAGGTCTTATGTCTAGTTCTTTAATACATTTTGAGTTGATTTTTGTGTATGGTGTGAGGTAGTGGATAAGCTTCATTCTTTTGCATGTAGCAACCCAGTTTTCCCAGCACCATTTATTGAACAAACTTTCTTTGCTCCAATGCATAGTCTTTGCTCCTTTGTCAAAGTTTAGTTGACCATAAATCTGTGGGTTTATTTCTGGATTTTCTATTCGATTCCATTGGTCTGTATGTCTGTTCTTGTTCCAATACCATGCAGTTTTGATGATTATGATTTTGTAGTATAGTTTGAAGTCTGGGAGTGTGATGCCTCCATTCCCTTCTTTTTTTTTTTTCAGGAGAGCTTTGGCAATTCGGGGTTTTTTGTGATTCCATATGAATTTCATCAATAATTGTTCTATTTCTTTGAAGAATGACATTGAAATTTAGATTGGAATAGCATTGAACCTGTATATAGCTTTTGGTAGAATGGCCATTTTAATAATGTTTATTCTTCCAATCCATGAGCAGGGGATGTCTTTCCATTTCTTTGTGTCTTCTTCTATTTAACAGTGTTTTATAGTTTTCTTTGTATAGGTCCTTTACCTCTTTTGTTAGATTTATTTCCAAATATTTGATTTTTTTTTGTTTCAATAATAAAAGGGATGGTTTTATTGATTTCTTCTTCTTCAGATTTATTGTTTGTGTATAGGAAGGCTACTGACTTGTGTGTTGATTTTGTATCCTGCCACTTTACTGAACTGATTGATGAGTTGAATTAGTTTTTCTGTGGAGTTTTTGGGGTTCTCTATGTATATTATCATATCATCTGCAAATAGTGATAGTTTGACTTCTTCTTTTCCTATTTGGATTCCTTGGATGCCTTTCTCTTGTCATATTGCTCTGGCTAGGACTTCCAGTATTATATTGAAAAGCAGTGGTGAGAGTGGACATCCTTGTCTTGTTCCAGATCTTAATGGAATTGCTTTCAGCTTTTCACCATTGAGAATGATACTGGCTGTTGGCTTGTCATAGATGGCCTTTATGATGTTGAGGTATGTTCCTTGTATCCCAAGAATTTCAAGGGCTTTTATCATGAATGGGTGTTGTACTTTGTCGAAAGCTTTCTCAGCATCTATTGATATTATCATATGGTTTTTATATTTCTATTTGTTGATGTGTTGGATAACGATTGATTTTCGGATGTTAAACCATCCTTGTGTCCCTGGAATGAATCCTACTGGGTCGTGGTGAATTATCTTATGGATACATTGTTGGATTCTGATAGCTAAAATTTTATTGAGCATTTTTGCATCAGTGTTCATTAGGGAGATTGGCCTGTAGTTTTCCTTTTTTGTGTTGTCCTTATTCGGTTTTGGTATTAGTGTAATGTTGGCTTCATAGAACGTGTTTGGTATTGTCCCTTCCTTCTCAATTTTTTGGAAGAGTTTGTGAAGGATAGGCACTAATTCATCTCTGAATGTTTGGTAGAATTCATTTGTAAATCCATCAGGTCCTGGGCTTTTGTTTTTGGGGAGGTTTTTGATTACCATTTCAATTTCACTGCTTGTAATTGGTCTCTTTAGGTGTTCTATTTCTTCTTTATCTAGCTTTGGGTGATTGGAGAGTTGTAGGAATTTGTCCATCTCCTCTAGATTGTTAAACTTGTTTCCATATAACTGTTCATAGTAGTTACTGATTATTCTTTTGATTTCTGCTGTGTCTGTTGTGATTTCTCCTCTTTCATTTGTGATCCTGTTTATTTGTGCTTTCTCCCTTTTTTCCTTTGTGAGCCTGGCTAGGGGTTTATCTATTTTATTGATTTTTTCAAAGAACCAGCTCTTGGTTTCATTGATCTTTTGTATTGTTTTTATAGTTTCAATTTCATTTATTTCTGCTTTGGTTTTTATTATTTCTTTTCTTCTACTGGTTTTGGGTTTTTTTTGTTTTTCTTTTTCTAGATCTTGGAGCTTCGAGATTAGGTTGTTTCGTTGAGTTCTTTCTTGTTTCTTGATGTGAGCTTCTATTGCTATCTATTTTCCTCTTATTACTGCTTTTGCTGCACCCCATACATTTAGGATATTGGTGTCCTCCTTGTCATTCAATTCAAAGAATTTTTTAATTTCTTCTTTGATCTCCTCATTAGTCCAGTGGTCTTCCAGTAGTGTGGTTTTTAATCTCCATGAGGTAAGAAAGTTCCTTGCCTTCTTTTTATGGTTTATTTCTAGTTTGATGCCTTCATGGTCAGAAAAGATGGTTGATATGATTTCAATCTGGTTGTATCTGTTGATGTTTGTCTTGTGCCCCAGTATGTGATCGATCCTGGAGAATGATCCGTGTGCGCTTGAGAAAAATATGTACTCCGTTTTTTGGGGGTTTAGTGTTCTATAGATGTCTGTTAAGCCCAAATGCTCTAGGTCCTTATTTAGACCTTTGGTTTCTTTACTTATTTTTTGTCTTGTTGATCTAGCCATTGTTGATAGTGGTGTGTTGAAGTCTCCCACTACGTACGTGTTTTCTCTGATGTCTGTTTTCAGAGAGGACAACAGTTGTCTGATATATTTTGGTGCTCCTTCATTTGGTGAGTATATGTTAATGAGTGTTATTTCTTCTTGAAGTATTGTCCCCTTGATCATAATGTAATGACCATTGGGGTCTCTTTTTATTTTTTTGAGTTTGAAATCTGTTTTATCTGATATAAGTATAGCTGTTCCTGCTTTCTTTTTTGGTCCATTTGCTTGTAGGATTGTTTTCCATCCTTTAACTTTGAGTCTATTTTTATCTTTTGTAGCTAAATGTGTTTCCTGGAGACAGCAAAAGGTTGGGTTTTGTTTCTTAATCCAGGCTGCAACTCTAAGTCTTTTTTTGAAGAGTTTAGTCCATTTACATTTAGAGTTAGTATTGATATGTTAGCATCTGTATTTGCCATTGTGTTGTCTTTCCTTTGATTTTATTTGTTTATTCTTTTAATAACTTTTTTTTTTTTTGGTCTTCTTTCATTGTTATTCGTCCCTCTGAGGTTCTGGCTTTAGGACTCCTTGTAGTATTTTTTTGGAGTGGGGGTTTATTTGTAATGAAATTCCAGAGTTTCTGTTTGTCTGGGAAGGTCCTTATTCTTTCTTCATAGAGGAAGGATAGCTTTGCGGGATAGTGTATTCTTGGTTGGCATCTGTTTTCTTGGAGTCTGTTGACTATGTCCTTCCATTCTCTCTTTGCCTGTAGTGTTTCTTTGGAGAAGTCTAATGTCAGCCTGATTGGCTTTCCTTTGAATGTTATCTGTTTCTTCCCTCTTATCAGCTTCATTATTTTTTCCTTGTCCTGGATTCTTGGGAGCTTTACTATTATGTGTCTTGCTGTATTTTTCCTTTCATCGTGGAAGTTTGGTGTTCTTCTTGCTTCTTGTATATCAATTTTCAGCTCCTTCTTCACATTTGGGAAGTTCTCTCCAATTATCTCTTTGAATATTTTCTCTGTTCCTACAACTCTCTCCTCTCCTTCTGGTATTCCTATAACTCTTATATTTCCTTTCCTCATGGAGTCAGATAGTTCCCGAAGTCTTTCTTCATTCTTTTTCCTTCATACTTCTCTTTCCTTTTCTGTTTTGGTTCTTTTTATTTCTGTGTCTTCAAGAGAACTTATTCGTTCTTCCATTTCATCTATTCTGCTTTCATTGCTTTTCCCAGAATTCTTTAGTTCTTCCATTAATTCTTTGATCTCCTGCATTTCTTTTACTTCCCTCTTTAGGGACTCAATTTCATTCTTCTGATCGTTGATTATTTTTCCCTTATCATTGTTTTCCTTTATGACTTCTGTCAGTTTTTTAATCATGGCAATTTTAAATTCTCTTTCTGGAACGTTCAGAAGTTCTTCCAAGATACTGTCGTTGCAATCTGGGGGCTGCTTTTCTTTTTGTGGTGTGCTTTTTCACTGAGGAGTTGCTAGGTTGTGTGTGGTTCTTCTACTCCCTACTGTCTGTTTTCTAATTTGCCGTATGCGTTGGGACACTGTGTTGCTTGAACTGGCCGGCATCTTGGGTGAGCTTCTCTGCTCCCCTCTGGCTCCTCCAGGAGCCATCTGTCAGTTTCAAGCAGTCTTTACTGAAGAAAGGTCCCTGTTCTAAAATGCCGATGTGGGGACACACTCCCCTGTGTGCCTGGTCTGCCCCGGCGGTGGGTTCCTGCTCCCCCTCTGGGCTTGGACTGCAGGCCAGAGGGGCTCTGGCGTGGGCGAACTCCCCCACTCACCTCTGGCTCCTGAGGGAGCTTTCTGCAGGCAGTCTTTACTGAAGAAATGTCCCTGTTCTAAAATGTCCCTGTTCTAGTCCTCTTTTTTACCTGTTTTACAGCACACTCTTCTGCGCACCTGGTCTGCCCCGGCTGTGGGTGCTCGCTCCCCCTGTGGGCTCAGCTACTAGTCGGAAGGGGCCCGGTGTGAGCTAACTTCCCAGCTGGCCACTGGCTCCTCCAGGAGCCTCTGCTGGTTTCACGTCGCCAGGTGGCGCCAGAGATCTCTCCTAGAGCCCTTGGGGAGCTTTTTTTTTTTTTTTTCACCCCATGGGACAGGGAACAGAGCGGGAATGGTAGGGTAAACCTCAACGGCTTTGGGGTGCTGTGTCTGCCTTGTGCCCCACCGTCATGGAGAACCCACGCCCCGAATTTCGTGCCCCGGGTCTCAGTTCCAAAGCCCTCAGGTCCAGGACGCGGGCTGTAGCCCAGTTCAGTGTCCACAGAATGGCGTCTTTTGCACCCCGCTCCCGTGCCTGGGTGCCTGGTTCCTGGTTACTCAGTGAGGGACTTTCACCTCAGTGAGGGCCTCCACGCGTGTCTCCCCGCCAGCCTAGGTCGCAGGCGCGGGGACCTGGGCAGCCGCGATCCCGATCCGCGTTTGTTTTCAACCGCGCTGCTTTTCCGTGCGATCCCGATCCCGATCCGCGTTTGCTTTTCCAGCGCACCGGTTTTGGGCAAGCTTACCGGGCGGCCCGGGGCTGTGTGCTGGTGCTGGTCTCTTCCTGGGGGTGGGGGGGGTCTCTGTTTGATGGCGCCCGGAGCTCACCTCCGCGGCGAATCCTGCAGGGTTCTCCGCAGCTCCAGTTCACAGGGTGTGTTGGCTGAAATAGTTCCTTTCCACTCACAGTCCTGCTTGCTGCATAGTTTGTTCTTGTTGGTCGTTTTAGTTTGTTTTTTTCCTCCTCTCTGCTGGTCGGAGAGTGCCGACTTTGTGGGTGGGGGAGGGGAGCAGGGTTCTGCGCTTTCCTCCCTTCTAGTCCTCTTTTATGGCAACTTTCTTCTTCGGGTAGTTTGCTGGAGTCGCCCGTTTATCTTCCGTGTCCTAGTTCTCACTGGGATCTGCCGCTTTTCCTCCCTATTAACTTTTTTTAATGGGAGATCTTACTCACAGCGTCTCCTTGCCACCATGTTGCTCCGCCCTCCTCCCTTGCTATTTCTTCTTTGACTGATTGATTATTTAAAAGCATGTTGTTAAATTTCAACATATCTTTCAATTTTCCAGTTTTCCTTGTTATTGATTCTGAGCTTTATTCCAGAAAAGATACTTTGTATGAATTCAACACTTAAAATGTATTGAGACCTGTTTTACAGCCTAATATTTCTCTTTAACATATATTTGAGGTGATATTCTTATGCTAGTATATATTTTATCTAATGCTAAAATCTGTTTCTCTTAATTAGTGTTTGCTTCATACACTTATATTTATTACAAGTCAGTTCTCCAAACTCAGATAAAACTGCAAGCACTCCCAATGGCTGAAGTGATCATGAAAAAGAACAAAGTTGGAGGATTCACATTTCTCAATTTAAATCACTATAAAGCTAGAATAATCAAAACAGTGTGGCACTAGCATAAGAAGAGATAAATGAAACAATGGAATAGAATTGCAAGTTCAGATATAGACCATACTCTAAAGGATAATTTGTTTCTGTCATTTTGACAAATGTATTCAGTGAGAAAAGAATAGTCTGTTCAACAATTGGATTTTCACATGCAAAAGAATGAACTTGGATACCTATCTCACAATACATAAAAATTAGTTAAAATGTAATCAATGACCAAAATATAAGAATTGAAACTACAGAACACTTAGAATAAGAAAATATACGCGGGCCTCCCCGGTGGCGCAGCGGTTGAGCGCTGGGTTGCGAGGCTGCCCGCAGCCTCTGCAGCGCTGGTTCGATCCCCGGCTGTTGGGCGAGGGTCCCACATGGCGCGCAGACCTCTCCTGCCGCCCGCTGCTCCCCTCAGCAGTGTACTTCGGTCCTTCTGCCTGTTCTGCTCCCTGCTCTGGCTCTGGTGAATTCTCTCACCCTCCCACACTTCTGACTGTACCCAGTGCTTGTATCAATCAATAAATAAATCTTTAAAAAAAAAAAAAAAAAGAAAAAAAAAAAAAAGAAAATATACGCATAAATTCTCATGACTTTGGATATGGCAATGGATTTTTATGACATCAAAAGCATGAGAAACAAGCAAAAAACTACATAATTTTTACTTCATAATTTTAAAATGTTGTGCATCAAAAGACATTACAGGAAAAGTAAAAAAAAAAAAACCTAAAGAATGATATTAATTTTGGTTAATCATTATCTTAAAAGGCTTTGATATTTATAACATGAAAAGGAATCCTACAAGTCAAATTCAACAATAGCAAAAAAAAATCAAACAGCCCAACTAAAATTGGGCAAAGGACTTGCATATTCATTTCACCAAAGGAGATATACAAATAGTAAATAAGCACATGAAAGAATGCTCATCACTAGTCATTAGGGAAATGTTAATCAAAACTACAAAAAAAAAATGCTACTTTATGCCTACTAGGACAACTAAAATTTGGAGAGGTGGTGATGGTGGAGAAGAAAAATAAGTGTTAGTGAGAAAGTAAAAAATTGGAATCCTTGTGCATTGCTGGTAAGAATGTAGCATGATATACCTGCTATGGAAAAGATTTTTGCTGATTCTTCAAAAATACAAACGTAGAAGTGCTTCATAAATCTAGTAATTCTACTCTGAGACATATATACCCTTCAGCATCAGAAGCAGGCTTTCAAACAGATATTTGTACGCTAATTGTTCATTCCAGTATTATTCTTAATCACCAAAAGGTGGAAATCACCAAATGTCAACAGATAAGTGGATAAAAAAAGGGATACATACACACACTAGCATATTATTCAGAAACAAAAAAGAATGAAGGCCTTGAACATGAATAAACCTTGGACACACTATACTAAGTGAAAATAGGTAGAGTTTCTGCTTGGGGTGATGAAAGTTTTTTGTTTTTTTTTTTAATAGGTAGTGGTGATAGTTGCACAACATTGCAAATATAATCAATGCCATTCAGTTGCATATTTAGTTAAATGACAAATTTTATGTTTTAGATTTTTTTTAAAGGATTGGAGAACAGATCCTTAGCTATTTGGGTTAGGACAGAGGGGAAATGTATGTTTACAAGGGTCTGAATGAGGGACATTTCCAGGGTGATGAATCTACTCTGTACCTTGATGGTATTTTGTGCGACTGTCTATGTACTTAGAATTGTATACCAAAACATATGAATTTCAATGTATATAAATCATTAGTAAAATTGTTTTAGAGATAATTTATGGAAGTAAAATGCTTTTAGCTAGTAAAATAATCAATTGATAGCCTTCATAATTGTCAAAGAAGTTCCTGATTTTTTGTGTGATATACTTTGTAATTATACTGGGATCGCTTACTTATAATTTGAAAATATTCCTGGATTATATGAAAAAATGTAAGTGCTTCATTTGTGGGGGACCTTGGATTCAACAAGTTATAATTTACAGAACATGCACTCATATAGCATTCATGAAAATTGAACAAGAATATTATTAAGTACCTCATCAAGTAGAAGAAATTTCACAATTTTCTGATGGAAAGAGTTGGCTCAATCTTTAACAACTGACAGGCCAAGCCCATCATCATACTTAAATCTTTACTTTGCCTCAGGTTCAATTCCATTCTTGTTAAAGGACTACGGCCATTGGTCCTCTGAGCCCTGCCATTAATCATTTGTGAAGCTATGCCACTAAAATTTTTAGTAATTTTCCTAAGATTGAAGAAGTACTCCTTTTCCTCCACTAAGATAAAACTCTAGCTATCTTCTTTATTCTGTTTCTTCCTGAAGATTCATGAATTACATTATCTGTAACTATTTCTGATTTTCCATATTAGAAGTAATCATTTTTCTTCCAATGTATTTTTAATAAGTCCAATAGTGAAGAGTATTACAATTTCAGCCCTTGCAGTGTGTCTAAAGTGAATAGTGACTCTGCCTGTCATCATAACTTTCTCTGAGACTTTGAGTTCTTTACCTAACTATAAATTCAGCTGTTAGTAATTTTTAAGACACTCCCGTTTTTTTTCAGGGAATTATTCCACATCCCATCCTCAATTACACTAATTTCCCCATCTATTCTTTGAAGTAGAAATTTTACTATTAATGCAAAAGTCACCTACAAATGTCCCCTTCTAGTTGACATTTTGAAATCTACCAAGATATACAAAAATTCAACATCAATATAACCCTTAATATTAACACTGACTTCTAATCTCCCAAAACAAAAACTTGAGCCATTTCATAACTCACAGAATTGCACTGAAGTCATAAATGTTCCATGCAATGCCATATGAAACACCAATTTAATTGGTGGTCTCATTCTAACAATATAAAATGAGATTTGCAGTTGCTGATGTGGGCTTGGGTGATCTACAGCAAGTGTGCATTCTTTATGGAAACCTCAATGGAAAAGAAACTCACCAGTAGTCCTTTCCAATATGTAAGATCATTTTGATTTGTAACATTGTTTACCAAACTAAAACTCTGTGCGCTATGATTTATTAAACCTCATATCTATATTTTATGGGTCTAATCTAATGGTAAGGGAAGCAGAGTTATCTACATGTACTAAAGGTCATAATGTTTTCCACTGTTTTCTGAGGCAAGACCTTTTACAACGTATTTACATCTTATATTTGAAGGCTTTTAAGTCATGCATTACATTTTCATAAGTTTTAAATTAACCACATCTACTTGAAATAATGTTGACAAATCTTATGTTTCCTTTTGTTGCCTTAAAAGATCCTCTTCCCCACATTCAGGGTTTAAACAAAGGCCCATGGGTAGAAATGACATCTAACTTTATAATCTTTCTACATTTTTCATGCATAAGTACATGTCATACATTCACCATTGTACTGTAAGGTGTAAGTATAAAATAAAATAAGGTTTACTGGGAAAACTGACAAGCAGAGATGTAGCTGAGTGCATGACTCCTCTGTCCTCTCAGCAACCAGTCAAGAGTCATGCTTGGGTAGAGCACAGTTGGAAAGCTTTTGAATTTAGCTTCTGGTATCAGGCTATTTTACTATTGAGCTAATTCAAAGCTGCTGTGTTAGCCAATTGCTAAGTGAGTAGAAGTTGAAGATAGGGGAAGAATGAGCTTCAGAGTCATCCAGATTTGCCTATCCTTAGTCCACCCCCTACTCCTTGATGGCTCATTAAGTATGAGTCTTTCCATTAGCTCTCACGAAATCTGGGTCACAGTGATTCCTGCAATTGCCTAAGGTCTCCTGCAGCTGGGGCAGAGAGCAGCCGCTGCTTGAGACAATTGTGAAAGACTATTTCAGGTTTTCCAACCATATCTGAAATAGGGCTTCTACACACAGTGCACACTTTTGAGGTCAGAGGTATTCATGCTTGACTAATTGAGATCTGTCATCCCTCTTTGTTTATAACTTACACTGTATAGCCACTTAAAAAAATCCATGAGGACTCAGGAATCACCTGGACATAGAAGAAGTTAATTGTATAACCATGAGAAACAAAATCACTATCCAGACTCATGTCTCTTCAGGTGTCCTCAAGTTGGGTAACATAAGTCCAATTAGTTATGTGGTAGATCCTGTAGTCTCGTTTAAGGTCCCATTCGTATTTAGCCACTTGTGCCCAAATGCCAGGTAATATAATGAGAAGGGTCCCCCTCCCACCTCCAATGGAACCACAGTCAAAATATCAATATCCCAGACCTCATCTGTAAGTCCACATTGTCCTTGGGTTTGTCCAATTTCTGATGCTACATCCCAGGAAACACGGGAATGCAAAATCATATTGTACTGGGGCCTCCCTGGTGGCATAGGGTTAAAGACATCGCTATCAAGCTACTGCCAGCCACTACAGCACAAGTTCGATCCCCGACCGACCAGGGAGCAACCCGCATGGCGCAGCAGACCTCTCCTGTCTCTCCCGCTGATCCCTCCCCACTCTCTCTGGTGAATCCTTTCACCCCCACACCTCTGACTTTCACCCCAGTTCTTGTACGCATAAATAAATTTAAAAATATATATTGTGCTACTTGTCAAGAAAAGATAAACTGACTTGGGGAATTTTAAGTTAAGGAATATGGAAAAGAGAACATTAGTAATGCACAAGGTTACATATATCACTGATGACAGCTATTTGTCTATTCCTGGTAGTGAAATGCTGCATTACAACAACAATAACTATTTCATAAGCCTCACTCGTCCACAGCAAGTCTCCAAATACTAGGGACTTTTGATGACTTTTCAATGACCAGAATGGGAGGATGTTTTTATTGAACCACTGCCTACAATGATGTTTAGAGTATGTTATATTTTCCTTTTTGTGTGAAGTGACCTTATTTCAATGTCACAAAATTCACAAGCTTTAAGCTTATAAGCAATTCTGAGTCATGCATTAAACTCTAGAGAAACCACCAAGTTTCACAATGAATGTAGTAGATCAGGAGGAGTATATACCCATGTATTCAGAGCATCCATATCACTTCCAAGTAGGATAAAACAGATGAGCAAGCACAGTCCAGAATCTTCTTTGGGGTCTTTTGCTCAACAAAATGATTAACAACTAGTTAAAATGAGATTTCTCATAATTCACTGATATCTAATAGGTTTTCACATCAATGCACTGGAACAGTTTGCCTTCACAATGATTTTTTTTCACTTCACAGTCAAATAAATTCTAGGTATTGATATCAGATTGATATTGATATCTAGGTATTGATATTCAGATTGATACAATCAATCTGAATGTATCATTTTTGAGCAATCCCTATCTTAATCTACTCCAAGTATTTTTAGTCTCTAAAAATATTTGCTTTCCCACCCCCAAAATGCTGCTAGTTTTTGTAACATTCTTCAACATCTTCTATTCACCCCTTCCATTCTCAGAAATAGTCACTGGCCACAACAGAGCAACCGTTGTAATTATGTCAGCTCTCTGGCCTTCAGACCAATTACACTGAATGGGATTCTTCCTCCTCCCCCATTAACCCCCAGCTCTCCTCAATCCTGTCTTCTTCCTTTACTTACTGACAGCCTTGCTACTGTGGTTTATTTTGAGATTTCATATCTCAAATGACTTTTCTATCACCTTCCCCACCGCTACATGGATCTGAACTAACACAAAAGAGAATTTACTATCTTTGGAGTCTGGCACACCAAGAGCAGTACCCCATAGTCTTGGTATGGGATATTCAATTAACTGGCCTCTGACTTACCTTCTAGTAAGGAGTCTAGCTGAACCTTAAAACATCCAAAGCTACATAGTCCAGAATGGAGTGGTGTATGTCCCTTTGTGGTTGCCTGCTGTTGGGCAAAAATATCACTGACCCACCACTTAAATTATAAAATAAAGAAGTTTCAAGGATAATTGAAGACAATAAGAGGGAAGAGGGAATTATAGGTCATCTTTGTTGACTGACTTCAACCAAAGACAATATAAACTCTCCCTTATCTTCATTAAGAGGAGGAAGTTCTTCAAGTTACAGCAGAGTATCCCACCATATTTAGGCTCCCAATTTCCCATAGACATTGGGAGAAGGAAGCACTATCTTCCTTGATGATTACATTTCAAGGCGTAGGGCCCGATTCCTCGGGGATGACAATGATAGGATATAAAACTGGCAAAAAGATATATGCGCATATATATAAAGGTGTGGGAAAAGAATTTACCATTACATTTTTGCTAAAACAAATGTTCTAAGATCAGGGAGGTTAGTGATCACGAGACTAGAGGAAACTTGCCTAAAGTTTAGTCAGATTGAGGGAAATGTTAAGATCTTGGTTACTAGGTGTCCTGCTTAAATCTTCTGGTCACCCACTGGGAGCTCTGAGTGAAGAGAAACTTGGATTTAAGCTTTGGCTTTGACCTGTTCAAGTAAACATTTATTATTTAGAGATATTAGACATGGAGCCAGGGACACCGAACTTAAGAACTAATCAGTAAAGAGAAAAGTAATTCAGGAGTCAGAGATCCAAAAACAACCCACTTTGAATAGAAAATGGAATCTGAATCAGACAAGGAAGCCAAATATCAGTGTGACCTCTCCTGGCTCCAGATACTACATTCTTCTGCCAATCACTGAACACCTCATCCGAGGCATATTCCTTCACAGACTTTGACATGAAAGAAATTTCTCTCTCAGGCCTCCCTTGGTGCAGCAGGTTGAGTGCAACGCTGTGAAGCTCTCCACAGCCTCTGCAGCACGGGTTCGAATCCTGGCCAGCCAGGGAGATTCCCACATGGCATGGCAGACCTCTCCTGTCTCGCCCACTGCCCCCCTCAGCAGTGCATTTCGGTCCTTCTGCCTGTTCTGCTTCCTACTCCATCTCTGGTGAATTCTCTCACCCTCCCATGCCTCTGGCCTGTACCCCAGTGCTGGTATAAAATAAATAAATGTTTAAAAAAAAGTAATTTCTCTTTTTAGGGATGTAGTAGTCCACTCACCTAGTAGCTGCATTCTCTTTTCTTGAATGTTCTTGACCTGAAGACCTCTTTGAAACAGACTGTAGTTCATTCATCTAATCTACCCTGATTATTGTCCTTAATTTACTGTGTTTCACACTTGTTTTTGTAAAGTTGCTAAGTCTTAGAGACTGGTAATTTAATTCTAAACCACCCAGCAGCGAAGCACAAGTCAACCTGGGCATTTAGATGCATCCTCCGAAGCTACTGGGGAAAACCAAAACAAATGAGGTCAAACAGAAAAGGAAAGAGAGGAGCCCTCCTTCCCGCTACCATATTCACTGTTACCTGCAATTAAATCAATTGGCACATTTGCCGTATTTCATCACACACATATTAAAATTATTTGATTTCAGGTACTCAAATAGCTATTCTCAAATAGCTATTTGACCTGTTCAAGTAAACATCTATTATTTAGAGATATTAGACATGGAGCCAGGGACACCGAACTTAAGAACTAATCAGTAAAAAGAAAAGTAAACTAAACTCAAATAGCTATTCTCCCTGCCTTCAACTCATAGGAAATGCTGCCATTTTGCATTTTAAAACACGAAAATAGTTCCATCATTTATTTCCTTAAAATGTATAGTGGCACCTCCCAACTTCAGAATAAAGACACCAAACTTCTTGACCTAGAAAATATGATAATATACTCCAATGTATTTGTTCCATCCAATGTATTTGTTCCATCCAATGTATTTGTTCCATCCTACTCTCCATCCTACTGCCTCCACAAGAGACACCAACTGTCTTTGTGCCATATAGTGAAAATTTCCAACATTCCTTTTAGTTATTCCACACTGAACAAAACATTTCCATATCCCACAGAAGGTATTGATGATGAATTCACATATCTTCTAAAACAAAGAGTTTTCACTGTTAGAGACGATGTCTCTCATCTGATCCCCCATAAGAGCAGAACGTATCATCATTTGGGCTGAGACGTATTCCCTTTACCTTTTGTCCACACTGCCAATAGTAGAGTCTGACTCATGGTTGAAACTCAATAAAAGTGTATCAGCTGAATGAAGTAAATTAATTATGAATGAATGGGATGGCAAATGATTTTATGGACCAACTAGTTAAAATTAATGTATAGCTCTAGAAAAGAGAAATGCAAATGTACTATTCAAGCGATAAAACTAATAATGTCAACCTGCATTGACCATGCTATGCCAAGTTGTTGAATTAATGAATCACATATTCACCCAGCACAGATACACACACACAGGTATATAGGGGTTGGGTGGGGGGGTGGAAGCATAACACCAATAATACCAAGGCATCTTTATCTTATTCTGCTTTTTCAGGAAGCAGGAGAATGCATTCTGTTTCCTGAAATTACTTTCCCTGACATTTTTTTCAGTCTGTTGTATTGATTGATCTTCATCAGTTTTAGCCTTGAAATGATAAAAAGGGTGGAATATAAACAAAGAGCTGCCTGCACAATATTTAGGTGGAGAACATTCATCAGTGTGAACAGCTCTAACTTAAAAGCAGTAAGAAGAGTTTTCCCCCAAAGCCCAAGAATAGTTCCCAGCTTTAATGAAAAAGAGACAATTAGAACAAAGGCATTTGCTCACTTCAAGTCACTATTCATCAAACTGTCAAAGACAATAAAATGCTACATACCTAATCTTTCCTGTTAACCATAATGTAGGCAATGCAATTACATTGTTGCAGCAAATTGGCAAGAATTAGAGGAAGAATTAATGTAAAATTCTCATGAAATTTTCCATTCCAGTAAGTGGTGTCATTCATATTTTAAAAATCTGGTAAAGAAATATTAAGTATTAAGTGAATTAGTAATAAATACTTCTTATTAGGCCCATTTCCATGCTCAGAACAATTACAGTTTTTTTTTTTTTAATCTATAAGCAAGGAAAAGCCAGCTATCATCACCAAAGCCTTAAACTAAAATTAAAGCCAAGTGGGCAATAGGGCAGATAATTTAATTTCAGATGTGGACAAAATGTTTTGCATAAACTCCCATGGATGAGAGTTTTGTCATAGCTAGACAAAAGAAGAAACTATAGCTGACTATGCAATTAAATGTGAAGTACATTTTCTAAAACACCCGTATTGTTAAGACTTCAATCCTTAGCATTATAAGGAATACAGAGAAATAAAATAAGGTTCTTCCCTTAACATACAGATATGAACAGAGGACCTATAAATGCCAGGCCCATGGATTTAAGGATAAGAAAGGGCTGTTTCTAACTGGAGGAGACCACCATCCCTTGGGGAATGCTATACATAAACAAGCCATTGCAATTTATACCCTACTGAACATGTATGCCAAGAAAATGGAGACATCTATTTTTCAAATATGATCTCATCTTGCATCAAGTTTCTACTTGGGTGTGTAGCAGTGATGAGATTGGGTCTTCAAGCCTGTTGGACATTCTCAGTTTATTCGTATGTTCATTGAAAGTTTAACCCACCTTCCTGCTATTTCTCCTTCTTCCACTTCTTTCCATAATAAACCAAAGCACGTAGAAAGGGTGGAGATTTGCAGGACTTGGAAAACTTGGACAAGCTTTCCAATCTGCATCCTGTCTTCTTGATCTTGGATGCTTTCTCCTGTGGGTTCAGCAAGCTCAGGTTCTCCTTCAATGGCTCATTAACACCTTGATTCTTATTGCCTATTGGGTTGTCCCTATGTTCTAATTATTGCCCTGGCCAAGTTGATAATTTTCCCCACCATATCATCCCACTCCCTTATCTTCCCAGCAGTCAAATCATGGAGGAATACCTCTATCTACCTCTTCTGCATACCTGTACACATACCACACACTCAAACCTCTCCACTTCTCTTTCTCCCCTCCCTCCTTCCCCACCCATCCTTGCTCAAATGGAACACACATCCATTTCTACTCTGACATAGCTGCCCCATGTTGAAGTCTCATTTTAGTTTCCAAATAGAAATTAGAGTGAAAGCATGTCCCATCTCTTTTTTTCTTCAACAAGATATAATCTTCCCCCACATTTCTCTAGCAGAATAGAACTTTCTTATACTATTTTCTTTCATCAGATACATGTCATATGTTATATTCTATTTTGTTTCCACTGGGGAGGTATAAAGTCATATACTTTAGCCCTAACTATGGCCAGATTTTAGGGAGGAGAAACATTCCTTTCAGTAAACAAAGCACATAAAGAAATTTCTCACAAGTATTCCTGTTAGGCCATAATCTCATTACAAGTATGGCACTGATAGACAATGTCAATGCTGTAAAAGCATAAATAAGAAAAATTAGATTAATTTCAGAAACTGAAGAAGGCTTGGAAAAGAGGATATTTGATAAAATGATAATGATAAGCAGAATTTACAAAAACTGAAAAGGCACATATTAAAAGCCAAAAATCTGCCTAGATCCAAAACAAATATGTTTATTGACCTACAAAGCATAAAAGTTCTATGGTAAACACAGGTAGGTATTGCTCAGATATGGGCAGATATGGCAGGAATGATGCTCTCCTGCTAAGCTATGACACATTCAGCAGGTAGCTTTCAGCTCCCTCAGGGTCTGTCTTAACTTTAGAAAACACATAATTTTTGAGCCTGTTTTTATTGACTGAACAAGGGAAGGATATAAAATCCCAGGAATTTGAGCCCACTATGACACTCCTATGAGTATTACTCTTTTCCCAACTTCCTGCCAAATTGGCTGGAAGTTGATGGGCACTTTTATGGGCAGGTTTTGCCACCTCTTCCTCCTTTCACAGAAATTGATCCTCAATTAACTCTATCTCAGCTCCTGAAAAATAAGAAATGAGGTCTAGGAAATAGGCCATATGATGGGGCTTTGGATCCAGATGACTCAGCAATTTGCAGACAATGAGGACACCACTGCCCATGCTAGGTGAAGAACATTCCTCCCACAAGTTAGCAGCTGATACTTTACCAGTAATAAATGGGGAGAATGTACCAGCAAAGGGGGAGAATGAATTAGCACAGGTAAAGATCAGATATTGCAATTTAGGAAGGAACTAGTAAATATAAAGATAAGAGAATGGAGTCATTATGCCGAAGGACCACTAGTGCTTAGTCCTTAGCACTGGCACAAATGATGGAAGTAAGGTGTCAATGAGAGCGACAGAGGCCTGCTTGGTTGCTACAAATAAGTTTTTATCTCCATGGTAAGAAAGAAAGAGTCAAAGACCAAATCAGGTTCCTATTAGAACAAGGAGTTAAACGCAGGTGGAAAGCCCAACAACTCAAGTCAGTTACAACAAGGGCCTGAATAGGAAAACTTTAGACCCTAACACATGAAATATGTCTGAATGCATGTGAATTATATCCTACAGTACAAGGAGCACACTGGGATATATGTGTCACCCAGATCCTCCTTTAAGAAAGGACCTGACGTGGGGATTATCCTTAAGAGACACCTTCCAGTTGTCCAACAGTTAAGAATAGCTTTATCTGAGGTCACATCCTCAACAGGGCAGCCTACGACAGGTTCCTAAGGAGTAGTATACAGTTCATACAGGCCAGCAACCTGTAACTGTAACTAGCAACCTTGTTCCAGAGTCTCATGCTGGTCAAAATTTTCTCTGCTCAAGACTATGCCCATCATTTTTTTTTTCCATAGTCATCAAAGTTGGGAGATGGATCCTAAATTCCATCTTAACAATTGTTCTCAGGGATACAACACTGTAACTCAAACAATTCAACAAGAAAACTGTTGTACAAGCATCAAGACACAATTAATATATTTGTTTAGTTATGTTGTCTATAAAGTCAATGATTTTTTTTCAAAGATTTATTTTATTTATGCATACAAGAGCTGGGGCACAGGCCAGAGATGCAGGAGGGTGAGAGGATCCACCAGAGACAGAGCGGAGAACAGAATAGGCAGACTGACTGAAATACACTGCTGAGGGGAGCAGCGGGCGAGACAGAAGAGGTCTGCCTCACCATGTGGGTTTCTCCCTGGCCGGCTGGTGATCGAACTCGTGCTGCAGAGGCCATAGACTGCTTCACAGTGCATTGCTTAATCCCTTGTGCCACCAGGAGGCCCAAAGTCAATGAAATATTTGATAGGAAATATTTGAAGTGATATTTTGCACTGTTGAGAAAAAGAATTTTTTTAATCTGCAAAACTATCCAATTCTTCCAAGTATAAAAAGAAAACATTAGATTCTAAGCACCAATTTTAATTGTCCTTTGGAATTTTGCTATGTATTTTGTTCATTTTTCATACACTGTATTCATTCTTAATCTGAAAGTTGGCAAAATAAATGAATAGTCTGGTGTACATGAGCTAGGTAGGATACATTTTGAATTCAGTAGTACATGTGAATTGACAGAGATACAATATGTGCTTATAAAGCAAAGCTATTATTTTTATTATTGTTGTTATTTCACAAAGATTCAATCTAAATATTTTATCTAGGTTTCAGTAAAAGAAGTCAAGATATTGGACAAGAAAGGAGTGACTATAGAAAGCAAAAAAAAAAAAAATCTATGGAGCTCTATTATATGTCAAGGAGATGAAAAGGAAATTAGAATAAGGAAGAGGAGAAAATTCGAGAATGCATGACACAAACAAAGTGAACAAAATCCTTTCTGAATGACTATTCAGAGAGTCAGTGTGTAAAATTCTTCTGTGATATCAACTAAAACAAGAATTACAATTCGCAATTGGATTTTGCTATGTGAAGGCCATTGATAGCCTTGACTGAGCACTTTTATGGTGTTGTGGGGTCAACATACTGATTAGATTAGATATATGAGAGTTAAGAGAAGATTAATTAAGGTTGTATCTATAGCAACTTTAGGGGGATTTTTATTATAAAGAGGACAATAAAGTGGGAAAACTGCTAAAGAAAAAAATGGGGGGATTTTTTTTTACATGGATAAAACAACATAAATGAACTCTACTCTCCCTTTTAACTTCAAGACTCACAATTATGTGGCCAACTGTAATGCAAATGCACTCTTCTGCTTTGCTGGTTCATATTTTTTTTTTAATATAGATTTTTTTTTTAGAAAAGACTTTAACACATAAATGTCATTAAAAAGGATTCCTATTTTTCAATCAGGCACTTTAAATTATGATTTAAACACCTTAAACACCTGCTCACTTGTAATATTCTTCAAAACAGCTCATTGTTAAACGCCCAAGTTAACTTGCAATCTCTTAACAGATTAAACATCAGCACTTAACTCCTAAAGTATATTAGCTACAAATTGAACATTAAGTAAAAAGCACTCATGGCTATTTAAGGCTTTAGTGCCTTCTTATAAAAGTATGGTATTTGCAATCGGGTATGGTTTTCAATAACTATTATGGAAATCACCCACAGAACAATGTTTCTAATTGGTATTATAAGAAAATGTTTCTCTTTGGAGCAAGAGTTAAATCAAGGCGGAGATTTGGATTAAAGTAAATGGCTGCCTTGTTTTCTGGACCAATTTATATTTTGATTCTCTGGTTATTTTTGGATATTTGGCTAAGAATAAGCAAGGAATTTGGAAAGCAGGTAATATTTAATTGATTCTCTTCATCAGTAACTGCTTAAAAGGCAGATGAGTGTCTGAGCATCAACTGCACCCATTGCCAGAATAAGTAGACAACTAACTACTCCTTTGGCCTCTGGCAGTAACTGCATTACCACTTTCCTGTCCAATTCCCCGCCCGCTGCCCAGAGATGAGTTCTAAATGCCCAGGGCTCAAGGTGAAAAGATTGAGGCTAAGGGGAAGAGTTATCCCAATTTCCAGTGAATTTGTATTGTTAACAATTTAACTTTTCAAAGGATTTTGGAGTAAAGCAATCAACTCTCTGCTGGAGTTGGGCAGGACATAAGGCTGAGATTGCTGAATCAATATGTGGAAACCTGACTGACAACTTAGGTAATTTGATGCAGGATTTGGGACAACAACTGGAGATAAATTACTTAACACAGTTGGGAACCAAAATTGTGTTCAGAAAGAGAGAGGTATTTTCCTGAGAAGAGTGAGGAGAATTGTACTGACAGGGAAGTGATAGGCACAAACAAAACACTTGCAATATTCCATATGTGATTGCGTATGTTCTGATGAATATATTGAATTGCCTTTAAGGAAGGTGGGGAAGTATTTTGACATATATGTATATTAACAGTGATACAAATGTCTCCACTTTAATGTATATAACTATAGAACAGTTGGGGCTATAGTATAGGAAAATGCTTATTTTAGGAAGAGAAAATGCAGTTTGTAAAATTATATATTTACTCTATAAACCATGATGCAATCCTTTTAGAATTCAACTTATTTATAAACTCATGTAACTATTTTACTAAAATCAATGTGTATGCGTAACTAGTTCATATTTGCATACTAAAGGAAGCCCATTCCCAAATTAAAATAATACCCCCCTATAATGCAAGACAGTTATTACAAAAAACAATGTGAATGATCTGGCTATAATACGTGAAGAGAAAAGGAAGGGAAGGAGGAACAGACAGTGTGATGCTCAATTAACTATTTGCTGCCAAAGTCTTGGTCAATTAAGAAAAGACACTCCCTTTTTCCCATGTGTGACTTTAATTAGTTGTTTCATTTCTTTATTGCCTTGGTAAGACTTGAGAGAAAGGCAGATGCCATACAAGGTGTAGCAGACATTTATTTTTGATTTTTACTATTTGAGTGGCCCTTTGTAATAAAACTTTGATATCCTTTGAGGAATTATCTTCTCCAATACGGCCTGCTGTTGCTATGTGCAATGGATGTCACACAACATGAGCTAGACCAATCAGATGCTTCCTCTTGAACAGAAGGACGACAAAAACAGAGATCACAGGAATTTGTTCCATTCTAATAGCCATAAATCACCCAGATTATTATTTGTTCTAGATTCTTGTGATTTCTTTCTTGTCTCTGCGACTACTTGAGTTGCTCATTTCCAAATTCTCTTCTCATACCCAAGGCCCCACAAATTCTGCAATGTCGCATTATTTTCCTAAGAAGTTCTATTTTGTTTAATTTAGTGGAAATTTCAGTTGCTTGCAATCAATGATACCAATACTCATGCAAAGAATCATAATTGAGAAAAAAAAAATCATAATTGGTCCTGAGACTGAAAAATCTAGTGGATATCATGCCAATATCCTAGCTCTCCATGAATAAATGTCTGTATGTGTGGGTGTATAAGAAATCTCAGTGTGAGTTGTCCAATGGTCGTGTTATATTTTTGGCAATACTTTAAAATGTTCTTAGCAACTTGTGCATACCAGTATGTTCCTCAGCATCCATTCTTAATGAAAAGGGCCAAAGAAGAGTACATTTACAAGTACTACTTTCATTTTACTGATTGCCCTGGTGTTGCAATTGCTTCTGACTGAAAATGAGGCACTTTTCCCACATAGGGACATTGGTTCCTGGCAGCATTAGTTTCCACTGGGAATTCAGAAAGATTTGAAAAACAAAATTTAAGTAAACCTGAGGGTCTTTGAATATTCATATGATAGATAAAGTCAGGAAATATAATTCTATTATATATGTTTGTACATAGTATGCCCTTACTTATAATTCTAGGGTAATAAATAAATTGAGGAAGGGATTTTCATTCTTTTCTAGTTATACTTTACACTGTCCAAAGTGAGAGGGTGTTATGGTAACTAGATTTAGTCTAGGCTAGGAAAGACAGTCAATTTTGTTACAAGAAAGTTTTGTTTGCCTGTGGTTACTCTATTCTGGAAAAAAAATCTAATCTTTTGGAAACTAAAGACAAGCCATGGAACTCAAGCATGCTTTCAGAAAAACAACTATATTATCACTTTCATCCTTTCTCAATTCAAATCTGCTGTATTAGACTATTCTTTTCTGACCCTCATATGAAATAGAATGCAAACACATGCCTATATTTCATTATTTTCAGATAATAAACTGTTGTCTGCAAATCAGCTTGAAAGACTTATCCCATTTTGGGGGGTTGTGTAGTCATTATAGCTGATCTATCAAAATTATGCTGATATTCCCCCAACCAGTTAAAATTTTATTAGAAAGATCATCCTGGAGCTATTTTGTATCAGCAGGGCCCAGGTATCCATACCATGGATACACTTTTGAAAAGGATATCCAGTAAGCATTTAAGAAAATAGACTTTGGAATATTTGTGCTGCTATATAGGAACCCATAAATTTTATTAATGAGTATCTACATGGCAATAATGGTAGATGAATCTTTCATTCATTGAGTTTTAGCTTTGATTTGATCAGCAAGATCTAGATAGAGAGACTATCTTTCTATTGCAGATTGAAAGAAACCCTCTTTCCCAGGTCCTTATTGGCGTTGAATCGAACCCAGTGGAAAGGCACTAGCAAAAAGCTTTTCTAATTTTCTAAGTTTTATAGTTATCTATCATGACTTAGCAATAACACTGTAGATATTGTGTTTCCCCCACAGACCCCAACAAGTTCTGACAAATAATGAGGAAATGAGATGCCAGCAAAACACCCAAAACAGAGAAATTTCTCCCCTTAAAAATGGTATGGCTGGCAGCCTGGGGCTATGCCATGATGGAAACCATAAAAGCTATAGTTCTATGGTCCTACATTTATCTTTGTTCCTTGCTACCCTAGACAAAAGAGGGAAATAAGTAAGACACTGAAGAGGAAGGTTCATAGTTGCAAACAAATAGACAGAAGCTATTCATACAGTTGATCTTCATGTTTTTTTCCAAAGCAAACAATACTTGCCAAAGGGTTGAGCATTTATAGGACAATGATTTTACTCTAGAGTTATTCACAGCCATCTTGTGACATTGAAAACTGAACAAGAGACCAAAACCAAGGAAACAAATGTCACAAAATTGAGAAAACTTTAAGTCCGTGATGAAAATATCCCAGCTTGGGACCACATGATGCCCTGACCGAGTCAATTATGTGAGCCAATAATGTTCTTCTTTCTCTTTTCAGTTCTAGGCATAAATGACCTATGGTTGACTGCATATGCCCAAGGAAGATATGCCCCACATGGCTGCTCTTAGAGCTAGCTTAATCTCAACTCTAAAACCTCAAATGCACACAAGAAAGAAAGATAAGTGCTCTCCCAAACACTCAGAGAAGACCACTGGAGGGAGAGAGTAACAAGAAGTTTTCTATTCTTATTCCTTCACTTCCTCCACCTTGATGTTGAGGAGAGCTTTTTATGCTACATGTGCTTACTCATACCAAAGACATGAGCACATAGTTGCTATCAGCTAAATCTGAACCTAGCCAGGATATTGTTCATGAACTTGACTTTAGATAGAATTGGCAGGATGGATCCAAGGCTTTAAGATCCTGGTGAAGAGAGCATAGATAATTGGAAAAGATGTAGGAGAAATGAAGCCATCAGGGATGGAAAGTGATAGAGAAGAAGGATGTCAGAGAAGGAGATTGTTTCTCACTGCTCATTTTACTGAGGTGCCCCCTGTGTAGACTGAAAAGTGACAGTGTGAAAAGCAATGAATGCTTTATATCTTCTGTCAGTCTCCTTGTGTTTTCTTTTATATGGAAAATAAAATTGTGTTTCCTCTGCTAGCATTGCTCCTGCAAAGTCTTTCAAATTGTGCAAGACATAGCAAAGTAGTTAGAAAATGAACAGTCATGGGACATGTTTAAGTGTTCCTTGTCCATTCTTTCAGCCTTTAGTCCTGCCTCTGACACTTTTATCTAATAATAAATTGATGACCAACCTAAAGGACATAGATATAGAGATGTAGATATTATATATATATATATATAATATATACATACATATAACATATATATACATATATATACATACAATTATCTCCTATAAATCTTTAAAATTGAATGAAACTATCTTTTGTGTATATGTATTTATACTTTTTCCAGTTGCCCATCATAAAATTGTCCTAGAATCTATACTTGGTCTCTACATTTTGGGAAAATTTCTTCTTGCTCATTTGCTTTACAGCACTTCCTCTCCACCCCTTTCTGTTCCTCAGAATTTCTGTGCAATGACATTTTACTTAAAAACTGTATTAAGAAGTCAATAATTATTACATAACTATAGGAATAAATACATAATTATGATTTAAAAAATTATACACTGGGCCTCCCCTGGTGGCGCAGTGGTTGAGCGCTGGGCTGTGAAGCTGGCTGCAGCCTCTGCAGCACCGGTTCGATCCCCGGCCCCCAGGTGAGGGTCCCACATGGCGGGAGCATCAGACCTCTCCTGCCTTGCCCCCTGCTCCCCTCAGCAGTGTATTTAGTCAGTCTGTCTGTTCTGTCCCAGCTCTGGCTCTGGTGAATTCTCTCATCCTCCCGCTCTTCTGACTGTACCCAGTGCTTATATAAATAAATGAATAAATCTTTAAAAAAATATATACACAAATTTAGTATACATTAATTGCTCAACATTTTGCAAGCAGATTCTAAAGTAGCTTCTTCCCAAAGAGCAGCAGAAATTTAAATTACTTTGAAATACAGATACTACCAATTGATAAAAACTTAAAATGGGAAGAAAGTAACTTGGAATATATTGTCTGCCCTGTGTCTAGAGGGTAGTTGTTGTCTCCCTACTTGCCAAGGAGAGAAGTGAACTGAAAAAAAAAAAAAAAGTGCTTACCCAAAGCTGCCATGGATATGTAAATGATTTTGGAATTTTTCCAAAGATTTTAACCAAATATTCAACCCATAACAAGAATTCCCTGTAGCACCATTGAAGCATGCTGCAGTTACACATTATAAATGGAAACCAAATCACACACTTATGTAAAATGACTGGTATAGCAGAAAAACAAGTTATGTACTTAATAAGCAATCTCAAGCTTGTAATGTAGTGAAACCCACTTGTAATTTTTTTCATAGTGGGTTTTTTCCCCCCTGCAAACACTCACACTGTTCATTTTTAAAGCTCTCTACAAGGCTGTCATAAAAATCAACATAGCCAATATACCATCACTCCAATTTTCTTTGCCCATTCCTTTGAAAAACTGTACACTCATTCAAGGATATTAGTCATATCGAAATGCATGAAATGTGGTGTACAGCATTCCTTAAAGCATGGTTTCTACTTATGAAATATGTATATTAAAGAAAGAATTCTTCAATATGTGCTTATATTCCATGTAGGTGTGCTTTCTATCTTTCCAATCTGTGAGATACTTCACAAACTAAAGCCATTCATCTGTATTTTGTCTACCAAATGAAGGTTGTTACAGTTTATCATACTGACATTTACTACCCCCATGATCCTGATTGCCTTCATAAAGCAACATAATGGGCATTTTTGCCAATTAAACATAAGGTTATTGTTAAAAATTAAAATACTGGATACGGCTGACTAACAGACTAACCTGAAATTCCTTCAGCAAATTTAACATGTCATTTTAAGATGAAACTGTCCATTCTTGCTTTCAGCAGACTCTGACTGTCTTTCCTCTCTACTACTTGAATTACTTCATTCATTCTTTTGATATTTCACTTTTCTTTAATTAGATAAATATCTAACTCCATTTGAGCTATTTGGAAAAGCATTTTTAGGCATCCACTCCTCAGAACATATTCTCTATCAGAGAGAAAAATATTAATAATTAGTTTCCCCATGGAACAATGCTGTGAGAAATTTTTCTCTAATCAACTTTGATTGAAAAGAAAACAAGACAGTATTTTGCCAGCAAGTGTGTATTGGCTTGGGTTTTCGGTATATTTTAAACTTATTTTTAACCTTGGCTTTCTGTTTGCACCAAAAAAGATCATCTTCTTCCTGAGGATTTTTCTCCTCTTTTGCTGATTAGCTATAGAATGAGGAGAAGCACCTGATGGGCCACATTAAGAAGGATGCTAAGCGGTTTACAAGTCTCAGTAATTAATGACTATTTTTATCACAAAGAGTATAGACTGGATTCTTCCATCTATCTGAAACTCAATGTAAGCCCCTATAAGCCTCAATGCAGCATAATTGGTGCAATAGAGCTGAAAATGAGATGGAGGATATAATGCAGCTTTAGTAATCCTGCCTTTAGCGAAAATGGAACAGTAGAAGCCCCTGGCAGCCTCCAATGTGGTTGCCACTAAGATTTAAAGCCAGCCAGCTGTCCAGTGTTCCCGGTGAAGCCCACATCACTGTTTATATCCTTAAATAGAGTTCAAGCGTTTCAAATAATGATATTTATGAGAATGATTTACTGTGATAAACAATTTGTTTCTCAGCCTTTGGGCTCTAATTGGGTATTTTCTCTGATTAGGAACAATCATGGACTGTGTACTTGATCAGTTTTTATTCTGACCACCCTGAGCTCATAATGTGCTCTCAAACCTCTTGGGATGAACAAATGGGTTTTGCTTTTTCAATGTTGTTAATAAAATAGCCACTCTCTTGTAAATCATAATATGCTAATAATAGGTCTGGGGACTCAATTGGGAAAGTGAAAAAAAGCTTCACATTCATGAAGGCATGCTAAGTGAGACTACGATAAGTGTGGGTAATATTTGTTTTCGATGTGTGGCCATCCCTTTCACAGTCTGAATAGTACTGCATTGTCCACCAGCCATAATCACAAATAAGCTCCTGGCAGGTTTCTATAATATGACTGCAAAGAAAACTCAAAACAAAAAAAGCAAATAAAGAGAGGGAGTGGGGATATCTCTAGGAGATTCCAAGACAAGTCACAGTTATTTTCAGCTGCCTCTTTGAATCATAAGTGGTTCACTCATTTTCTTCCTCACAATGCCAGCACCACCATCTATAAAAATAAAAAGACTGGTTTTTCAAAGGAAGGTTATGCTTGAATAGCCATCAGTAGCATCTTCCATGAGTATTATAGATTTGTATGCTATAGCTCTGTGATTTTAAAAGTCAGAAATTCTTTCTAAAAGTATCTCTTCAGGATGTTCCTGGTATTCAGAAATTAAAAAATGATTCAAGTATTGGAATAGGTTAACAAGCTGATCATAATAGATAAACTCATTGGGATAGGTAAAGCATTTGTGGTTCAAAATGTAAGACTTATTATCATAGATGATGAAATCCTATGTTAGGATGGGAGTCCCCAAATACTGCCTTTTTCCTTCCATTATATACAAGGGGAAGTTTCAACATGAGTTAGAATCTTCTGACAAGCACTGTGTACTACCCAGTTCATAGCTGCAGGGCTCATTAGTAGGAAAACAAATGCATGAGGGATTGTGGAGAAAAGTCCCGGAATGACTTCAACTGCTGGATGAATAACACAAAGAAAGGAAAATAAAATTGGAATTCACTCATTGCAAACAAAACCCTCATCATAACAGAATGGACTATTTGTTATTTTCCATTGACTATTCATATAAGATTAAAAACTCTGGTAATCTGAATGGTGCATATTCCTATGACATAGAAAGAGGACACAAAATTCATTCCCCCTAAACATAAAGTCAAATGGTAATAAGATCCAATATTACAGAAATGATCTATCATAACAATCAAGATTGTTGGTCCCTAGAGCTTAATCACCTAGGAGAGATTCTTATTTCTGCCAACTGTGTAACTTTGGGCAAGTTCTTTTCTTAGTCTGCAAAATGGGGACAATAGTCCATACTACCTTAATAACTGAGATGATTAAATGAGCTAATGCAAAGATATACAGTGTTATTTTAAAATTGAGTGAAAAGAAGTCTGAATGTGCATGTTGCTTTCCTAAGATCACAAATTTATGAAATCTGGCAGCCTGTATTTCTGACACATAATCCACTTAAACACCCACACTATCTTTATAAAAGTACTGACGATTTTGGTGAGAGTGATTCTGGTGAAGCAAGTACAAGTGACTATAGGTACAAATAGCAAGGAACAACACAGGGTCTGAGCAAGGTGAAATGAAGAACAAATATAAACAAAATTAGAGGATCAAAGGAAGATGACTAAATGTACCACAAGGATGTCTGTCTCTCCAGGTGCTTGACTGAAACTATTATGTATAAGATGAGTTACTGACATTAAATTGATGTGAACAACTGCTTCCCAGGAACAAAGTACCACTTATATTTGTATTTAGCGCTCTCCTACCTCATATACCCATGACACCTTTCATTTAGGGTCTGGAAAAACTACTAATACTTTAGTCTCTTCCATGGAAATACAACCCTGTGTATTTCAGTCTACTTCAAACACAACTAGATTCCTTATAGGAAATAGTTAAATATAATAAAAAAGTAGGTATTACAGTTGCCTTCTTCATAATTTTTGAGTTTAATTTCATGAACTATACTTACTATTTAAAAAGATATTGGCAATTCTGGCATACAAATGATGATAATATGAAGCATTTTGCCACATAATTGATTTATTTGTCCTTGCAAGAAATTATTTTCATCCAGCTTTATATATGACAGAAATATATCCTTTATTATTTTATACCCACCAATGTCTCACAGAATATTTTAAAAATATTAATTTTGTTTTACAGTTTGGTATGCCTGCATGCAATTTAAAAGGATTTTTTCACTGGATAACCTTGACTACCTCTGACACAGAACAATTCTGTATACTTTCTATAGGATTATGATAGTATTACATGGTTCTGTTGCTACAATGCTATTGCATTAAAGTAATAATGAACCCCAGATAGGATTCCAGATTATAAATTTTGTAAGGCAAGAAAATGAAATCATTTTCCCAACCATTGTAGGACTGAATATGCTCATGAATTTATTTTTATTGGTGTTTGGAATAACTATACACCAAAACTTCAGTTTTGCTTATTTCCTCTTTAGTCATGCTTTTTTATAGAGATTATGTGTCTTATTCTGGTATTTCAGATTTAGAATCAATGGATAGATGTTAATAAAGCCAATTATTTGTTCAAAAAAGTATAAAAAACTACAATAAATTGCAAAGGTCCCTGATTGGTGAAAATATAACAATACCTTATAAGAATGGCAGTTTTGTCTATTAAAAGCTCTCAGGAGCAACAAGTCTATTCACACTGAGAAGATTCCAAACCTTAGGCAAAGGATCCTCTATGATCCCATCATTCCAAACTAAGTCACAGTAGAACTATTTCAAAAGGTGGGGAAATTCTTTAAGAAAAGCCATAATCATTAGTATGTTATCTATTGATGTTATAAATTAATTTATTGAATTATCATTATATCAGGCAATAGCCACAGAACTGAGTTTATGGACTTGGCTTTAAAAGTTGAAATGCCAAGTATGACATTTATTAGTTATGTGGAATTGGGCAATTTATTTAACCTTTGGAAATGTTATTTTTCTTTCAATTGGTAAAATGGGATTAATAATATCTATTACACAGAATTAATGTAAGGACTGAATGAAACAACCCTTTTAATGCTAATGCATTCTTAGCATAGAATGACTGTACAATACATAGCTGCCAAATAGCACATATAAATCTATAAAAATAAAACTTTTAAACAGCCACATTACTGAAATGTTTTTAGAGATTGTAAACTGCAATTGTATTTGTGAGTATAAGTGATTCATTTGTAAAA
The DNA here is from genome assembly GCF_014898055.3 of Talpa occidentalis. Taxonomy (NCBI): domain Eukaryota; kingdom Metazoa; phylum Chordata; class Mammalia; order Eulipotyphla; family Talpidae; genus Talpa; species Talpa occidentalis. The sequence goes on along the minus strand of NW_023604295.1, from coordinate 71,886,743 downwards.
TGATTAAAACATTTTTATCATATTAATAGATTCATTTGCTTCAATTATGACTTCTTTATCCATTAATATTTCTGCATTTATGTCATCCAACTTACTTATGTTGACACATTCTGAAATCACTTCAAAAGGAATCAAGATATATGTTTCTTTTGTTTGGCACCTTTATCTTTTCTGAGAAGCCTAAATTTTACCTAAATTCAAAGACCATGACCTTTGAAGAAAGATGAGAAGAGGTTGGGGGTCAGTGGAAGTAGAATACAAGTGTTTACTGCAAGGAAACTGTTTGGGCTTATATAAGATGAAGATTCCAAAACATGCAAGCAGAGAGTCAGTACTAAGGTTCTAAACATTAACTGGAAATTTAAGCAACCAGGAACTCAACAGCAATAAACTCAACAACAATAAAGTTTAAATTGGAGGTTATGTCCTTTTGAAATACTAACTTTAAATTCTTTGATTTTTAGGGTCTCCTGGTGGCACAGGGCTTAAAGCCTCAGTGGTATAAAGCTATCACCAGCCACTGTGGCATGAGTTCTATCCCAGGCCAGTGAGTTGACCCACCTGGTGCAGCAGACCTCTCCTGTCTCACCCACTGCTCCCTTCAGCAGTGTATTTCAGTAGAGCTCCTGGTTCTGTTCCCCAATCTGTGTGTAGTGAATCCTCTCATTCTCTGCATCTCTGACCTACACCCCATTCTTGTATTTATAAATAAATTAAATAAATCTTTCAATTCATTAATTTTTATATCTCTATTATCATAAAAGGTGGAAGGTAGCATAAAGTTATTTGGTCAGTGCTACTACTTGGATCTAGATGAGTGCATATAGGCACCATAATGGTGACCTGCCCTAAACAATTTTTCCTTGATCCTAACCATTTCAGGATTTGTTTGTTGAAGAAAAGCTACTCAATTTTTAAATTATTGGCAGTTATTTTTTATTTACTAAGGCAGTTACCAAAAAATATAATATTTTATTTTATTGATAAGCATGAAAAGGAAAGAAAAAATTAATGTCTCCAAACAGTTGATAAGTAATATCCTCTGTCTAAGAAATAAATGGTGCTCAACTAGAATGTAAAACTCCTATTTATCTTTTTTATATTCCCCAAATTTTTTTCCCTCAGAGTTTAAATCACCAAAAATTCATAAAGCAGAAACAATTTGCTCTCTTTTATCCTCCAAGTTACTATGTTGCTTCAATAGTCCATTGACAATACTCATTGTCCAACATACTTCTTTTGTTCTACTATATTCCCTGCCCCTTGGTGCCTAAAGCTTGCAGATGCAAAAACTAAAAAAACTAAAAAATAACAATAGTTGTAGCTTCCTTGTCCCCTTCCCACTAAAGACTCTTCTCTCTTTGCTGATAAGATTCTTGCTTTTCCCCAGTGAGGAACATTCTCAAATTCCAAGGAGATCTTTGCATTATTGTGATGAAAAATTATAGAAAAGATGAAAGGAAGAAATTACACTGGAGACTGGAAGGTTGGGGGTGGCATTTTTCAGGAGATTTGAATGTTTGTGTCTGATACTGGTTTTTGTCATAGGTCAATAGGAGAGTAATATTAAATAAACCTTGTAACGTTGCATAGAATTTTAAATAAATATTAAACTTAATTTTCACAATTCATTTTAGTGTTTTGTTTTGTTTTGTTTTGATCAATCTAAGGCTAAAGCCTAGATGCTGAATCATGGCTATATTATCTACACAACTACTTTTAATTACCAGTCTACTGAATCCTTATTATCACAAATGAAGAGACCCTTTAATAATGTGGAAGATGAAACATTTTCTAAACTATTTATGGCAAAGCCAGTGCAGAATCTTTCTCCATTTTCCTGGCAGTGCTGCTGATCTCATAGTAAAGCCATTATTATGGTGCTGGAAATTTTGCGTATAGTATACACTGAGTCACATGAGCTCTATTTAGATGTACCTTGGCATTAGGTTTTGAATCAGCATTACCATTGCAGAGAAAACAGAAATGCATGATGAAAAGAACTTAAGGAAAAGAAGGCTAAATTGCATCTGCAACTGTTAGGGGGAGAGGAAGTCCTGAAGGAACTCTACAAACACAGGCTTTATGGACTCTACCCCGACAACAGGCCAAAGAAATCCAAGGCATCAAGGACTGTAAATCCCATAATGTCCTCACCACTGAAGGGAGACATGTGGAAACTAAGAGTGGAGCTAAGCAGCCAGGCTTGGTGTATAACCAGAGACATGTGGGCCTTGGGGTGGGGGTGGGGGGGTTGGATTTTTGCTGGCCTTCAGCGTGACATTGGTATCCCAGCTCAGTGGAACTGGTAGGACACATTCACCAATTTCTCCCTCTTTCTCCCTGGGTTATTTCTCTTTGTTTACCCTTTTGGTAAATAAACCCTATATTAAAATTTTTGTGTGTGTCTGCAATTGAGTTTCATTATAAGTCCTTTTTAAGCATTTGGGTAAGGACCCACAGTCAGGCCAACCCATTGAAATGTGAACATTGGGGTTGCCCTATCATACAAGTTCAAGTAAATTCCAGGGTACTGCATTACATTTGCTTTACCTACTAACTCTAGTCATATTATTGATGACTAAGTGTTCATAATAGCTCTTGAGGTTACCTATCCATGAAGTTCTACCTGGTAATAGTTGCAATCTCTTCTTGGAAGAAAAATTCAAGAGTGCAGAAATCTCTTTTTTGAGACCTTGTTAAGTAGCCTGGGATGATAGTAATTATTACAGCCTGAGGGCCTCCCCGGTGGCGCAGCGGTTGAGCGCTGGGTTGCGAAGCTGCCCGCAGCCTCTGCAGCGCCGGTTCGATCCCCGGCTGCTCCCCGGCCACCGGAGGAGGGTCCCACATGGCATGCAGACCTCTCCTGCCGCCCACTGCTCCCCTCAGCAGTGTACTTCGGTCCTTCTGCCTGCTCTGCTCCCCGCTCTGGCTCTGGTGAATTCTCTCACCCTCTCGTGCTTCTGACTGTACCCAGTGCATGTATAAACAAAAACAAACAAACAAATAAATGAATAAATAAATAAAAAAAAAACATGCCTCTATTAAAAAAAAAATATATAAAAAAAAAATTATTACAGCCTGAACTTTTCTATCACCTAGAGTAGAAACAAATATTGAGCATTATATTCCAGCTCTTCACATATTCCATTTTTTCATTAATCCTTGCAAGGACAAAAGGCAATATAAACTATGTTTTCCATTTTACAGATAAAGAAAATAAGACTTTCAGAGATGTATGCACCAAATTACATAGTTTCAAAACCCAGATTTTAAAACTCAGATTTGAGGGCCTCCCCAGTAGCCCAGTGGGTTGAACGCAGCTCTGTGAAGCTGTCCGCAGCCTCTGCAGTGCCTGTTCAAATCCTGGCCAGCCAGGGAGATTCCCACATGGTGCGGCAGACCTCTCCTATTTTGCCCGCTGCTCCCCTCAGCAGTGTATTTCGGTCCTTATGCCTGTTCTGCTCCCTGCTCTGTCTCTGGTGAATCCTCTCACCCTGCACCTCTGGCCTCTACCCCAGTGCTTGTAGAAGTAAATAAATCTTCAAAAAATAATAAAATAAAGCCCAGATTTGAATCAAGCAAATCAGAACTTTTTTTTTTCCATAATCATGCTACATATTTTCAGATATTATCTTTATTTCATTGCTTATATAATAAAAATGTTTTCCTATAAGAATATTCTTTCCTAGACTTTTACTCATGTTTTTCTATTAAAACTATTCTGAAAACAAAGGCATCCCTGACATTATTGAAATAATACACCTTATATTAACTATCTTGAAAAAGTCTAAAATCTTGGTTAATATCAAGCAAATTATCCTAACAATCAGGTTTTTATCTTAAAACAAATAGCCATATAAAAACTAATTTGACCAAAATTATAATGCCATTAAAGAAGATCCTAAATTTATGTTAGTTTTTTTTTTTTTTGAAGTCATTATGCAACAGGGTAGTCCCCAGGAAAGGGGGAGGTTTCCTGCCCCACCCAAGGGATGGTGGAGCTGAGCAGGAAGAGGAGAAGCTGAAGAAGAGACTGAGGTAGGAAGCAGGATGGAGCCTAGAGACACGTGAAGAAACTGTGCTTGTCTTTTGGTCGTAGACTGGGTGACACAGATGTGGGTGAGACCCATGGGGAGGTGACAATGGCAGCTTTTATCTTGATGTTGATTTTGCTCTTTTCCTTCCGGGCTTGTCCGGTTGTTTGTGACCCTTTTCTGTGGGTCCCCACTGGAAGATGCTTTAGACTTGTGGCAGGCCTTGGGGCCTTGCTCTGGGCCAATCCCATTTGGATGGACTTTTACCCACGAGGGGATGGGTAACTTTGGGTGCTTCATTTAGAAACTAGATTCTTTGCCTTACCTGTATTGTTTCCTAGTTTTATTAAAGTTCCTTTTCATTAAAGTCTCCTATGTTTTGTGTTGATGCGGCGGATGGCAGAACCCATTTAGAATAGGCAGGTTTGCGGGGTTTTGGGCTGCCCCTCTCCCTGTCCTATAACAATTACACAAATATTAAAATATTTTAATATGGAATAAATGTTATATATTTTATGGCATTATAATACTGAAATAATTTTCATATGTTTAGTTGCATTCAATTCATTGATTGTGAAGTATACATGAAAATTTAATAGAATTGTCTTTTTTTAAAACTAGGTAACTGGACTCTCCACTGCTTTTCTGTACTACCATGTTCACATTTAAAGTACAAAAAATTATAGAATACAGTGAGAGGAAAAACATTTTTCTACAATAGTTGCAAGTTTCCAAATATAAATTGACCTAGAACCTGCATAAATATTTAAATGTCCCTTCACCTATTATTAGCCTTGTGTTCATAGTAGATTCATCAATGAAAGAAATCACAGGCTGAATTGAAATTCTTTACCAGGATAATTACTCATTGCATTTAATTTTAAGGGTAAGTTATTAATGAAACTCGGGTCATCTACTTGTAGAAGACAGACATTAGCTGAAATCAAGGTGTGACCCTGCCTGTCATATTTTAAGATTAATATTTTTCCTACACAGTCTTTTTGCTTCCTTTCTTGGTGCATTAACCAAAGAGTTTCCACAGTGTCTAGAGAGAACTGATGTCTATTTGCATGCAGATCCTTACCGTGAAAAGTTATGTTGTCATGATATTGAAATAATCCTGGTGGGTGAATGTGGATAGACCAGTATTCTCTGGTGATGTTTTTAAGAGATCTGAATAGGTCTGAACTCAGGCTTTTAAAGAATCTCGAATCTGTATCTACTCCTGGATGCTGCCTGCCAGCTCCAATTTCTTTACTTTAAAGGACTAATCTCCTTTTAAGGCAAGGCATTAACTCACCAAAAAGGAAATGGTGTGCTTGTAATGACAAATGAACATGACTCTTCTCTTCTATTTGATAGAGGGCACTTGTTCTGTCTAAATTGTATATTCTTTTGTAAACAGACTCTCCAGCCCTCTGGCTAGAAGAATCAATGCCCTGTGCAGATGGTGCCAGACCTTTATTCAGAAATGCGCGCTCTTGATTTATATTAAAGTTTTGATATTTAACCTTCTGTCTAAACCTTAAATCAGGGCCCTAGGGCAAGGACAAATGTCTTCATCTTTTTAAATTTAAAAATTTGTTTCAAACTATAGAGGAGAAATTAAAGTCCCAGAATGATTTGAGTCTGTGAGGATAAAAATAGCCCTCTAGCATAGTATGCATTTGTAACGAGAGTCATAATCTAAGGATCAGTCTCTCAAAATGAGAATGAGAATGAAAAAGAATTAAGGGAAAAAGTTGTGTCTGTAGAAATATATATATAAAGTCCCATGAATATAAAAGCAAACCAACCCAATTAAAATTCAAGCCTATTTAAATAGATCTCTATATTTCGTTCTCCAACATACATACAAATATACACATAAAAAAGTACAATATAACCTAAAATTATGCTATTTAGAATTTTTTAAAAGTAATTACAGGACTTAACTCATATAGCAGCTAGGGAAATTATCACAGGTTGTAGCTACTGCCACCATAAGAATTGGTTTCAATTCAGCCTTTAATGAGATCAGCTATTTCTATTCATTTTCATGGGTACCTACTTCTATAATGAAAAGGATTAATTTGAAGTTCCTAGAAATGCATCACCTCGCTCATGTTGGAGGGTAGCTAGTCTGCAGGCCATAAATATAAATTCTTCAAGTAGTAGGTTGACTATTTCATTAAAACAGATGATGTTTTAGTATTTTATATGCAGAGCCATGCAAAGGTTGGGTAAAGCAGAGTTTTAATATAGAATGCATTTGAGGAGGAAAAGCTGTCATGGAAAGGTGATTGTTAGTTACTCAGAGATGCACTACTGGGAGTGGGGGATGCTTCCTTTGTCAAGCAAGTGCAAAATAATCTCTGAATCTCAGGTATGTATTATGGAAAAAAACAGACCCAAAAAACACTACCCCACACCTAACATAACCAATATAAGGCAAGAAAAAGCCTGAGCGACGTGACTACACTTTAAATACCAATAATAATTGATTTCATTTTCCCCTTTAGTAAAAATAACCATTGTTACAAGGTGACATTCAAGGTTTAAGAGAAGGGCACATAGCAGGATTCTTAAGACCTCCTATAAGTGAACCCCTGATTATAAGTAAATATTGCCCAGCAGGCCTTCTCCAAGCCTGCAACCAAAGCCATTCAGATAGACAGTCTTGGCAATGACAGTCTTATTGTTATGCTAAATGTGAGAGAGAGAACCTGCAAAACTGGTCGCAGGTCCCTAAAACACAAGTCCATTAAATTCTCTAAGAAGCCTGCCATGACTCCAACTCCATGTATAAGTTATGCACATGTAATAACCAAGCAAGTAATTTAAGTCCCAGTTCAATCAATTCACTGAGGAGAGAAAAATAAATGATAGCTAATCTGATGTCATATGGGGCAATTTGTGCTCTGGACTTTTCACTAGGAGTGTTACAGATATATTTTCCAGATTTCTATATTTTCCCATAAAAGAGTTGACTAGGATTTTGAGAGTTGACTCTTAAATAAATTTAAATACAAAAAATTTATTTGTAATAAAGCAATTGTCCATCTACTTTTTTAAAGGAGAAATATTGTAAAAAATGATAAAATGTGTATTTCATTGAAAATTATTTCTAGAAGATACTCTGAATCTTAACATAGTATTCATCATCTTATAAGTAAATAATTGCACATGATGATTCTTGGCCCTGCTGCAGAAATCCCAATACGGGACCAATATTCCCTGTGACATCTATAAAACAATGACAAGACAAGATCACCAATAATGATCTCCAGGACAGCAATCAGCCATAATGTACTGTGCCCATCCAGGTTATTGTCCTCCCCTGCACCAGACAGGTAAGGAGGGGAATTCGTAAGTGATATATGAATCCTTCCGTTGTGCCTAACAGACACAGACTGTTTATCTTCCTAAATATTTGTAAGAGTGCTGTCACTTAGATATATAATACTCCACCAAGACAAAAGGAAGAGGGAAAAAGGAAGTATAAAAAATGGTGTATTTTTCAAGCCATTGTACTAAGGGGCATCAGGGAAGGGGTGGTTGCCAAGTTGGAGTAATTCTAGGCTCTTCAGTGTTTGTGTAAAATGAAAACTACAAATCAACTCAAGAAGAAGAGAATGAAAAGAATTCCAACTTAATTATTTCGATAATACATCCCAAATCACTGATTGGCTTTTTTCACTCTCAAGTTTTCACGGGTTGCTTCATTCAGTGGCAAGATAATTGAAGCACCAATTGAAAGAATATTATATTGTAAGGAAGAGAATTCATTTCCTTTTATTATTTTCAGCCTTATTGAGGTTAACAATATTAACAAATTAGCAAATAAAATATCTTCTCTTAAATAGCCAAACTAGTATGGATCTTCACTCTAAAACTGAGCGTTGGACCTGCTTCCAAGAGCAGTCTTTTGCTATTTATACATGACCTGTATATAGTGACCTGTCAGCATTCATATCCCCTTTTATGTCCATGTTGTTTATTACATGTTTGAGATCAACACATGTAATGATAAGACCTGTATGTTGATGTTAGACTTAGTTTCCAAATACAGTGCCTCTACCTGCTAGCATAGTAAACAGTCAATCACTTTATCACTCTGAACCTTAATCCCATCTATAAAATGGGAAGAATAATTCATGGGTGGCTATCAATGAACATGAAGCGTGGCTAGCAAATTGCAAGCACTCAATAAATATCACATATCATTATATTTTTAACTCTACAAGCACAAGTCACTAATGAATCATTAAAAACCAGCTTTCCCTTAATTCAGATATGGGGTATTACTAAAAGTTTGAAAAATGAGTAAGTATAAAAGAAAAAAAAAAGAGAAAGAAAAAATTAGGAGAAACTGAAGGTCTAGATAACTGTTTTATTCACTATAATTAAATTTCCATTTGTTATTAAACTTCAGCTTCTTCATAACTCAGATGATATTAGAAAAATAGGTCATAACACTTGTCGATATCTCCGTGTGTAAAAAAAGGGTGGTTATTTCTGACAAGGCACCAGAGTAGTAACACTGAAATTCACGATTAGGACCTCCCTGGAGATGCAAGGTGTTGAGTCTCAGCACTATGAAGCTATCAGCAGCCACTGTGGCATGAATTTGATCCCTGGCCAGGGAGGTGACCCACAGGAATAGCAGACCTCTCCTGTCTTGCCCACTGCTCCCCTCAGCAGTGTATTTCAGTCAATCTGCCTGTCCTATTTCCCACTCTGTCTCTGGTGAATCCTCTCACCCCCCAGCATCTCTGGCCTGTACCCCAGTTCTTGTATGCATAAATAAATAAATCTTAAAACAAAAAAAGAAGAATTGTGACTTCTGTGGTCACCAAATACTAAGACTATCATAAAATGTTTGGAGCAGGATGGAAGTCAGAAGGAATTTTGTTCCCATGCTAGGGACACATATCTGTGAATATGGTATCAAAAAACAGAGTCCATAAGAAGTAATATGATATAGTAATAGCTTTGGGAAGGGTAAAAAGAAACTGTTTATCAAAGGCTATTTCAATATATTACTGTGATTTGCACAGTGACACAATTTTAATAGTGCATTAGATGAAGATTTTGCACTTATGACTTTATAATGAATTTTTAAAGGCTATCATTATTAACATTTCTGAAAGTTATAAAATTAATACCAACTACCACAATTAAACTACAGTGGTAAGTCATTCTTGATACAGGAATAAGAAGCCTGCATGCTATTTTGGAATCATTGGTTACTATTTTTATGAGGAAAACTAAAGGTATTTTAAAAATAATGTAGGTGGAGAATCAGACCACCAAGAAGTAATTTAGCCTGCAGGTAGCCTGAATGTTATGCATTTTGGAAATTGTATATAGATTGTGAGAGTAGGAGTGTATAATGTGAAGAAATGAAAATAGATGACCAGCTACCCAGAAAATATTTTTTATTTAGTTTGTATAAAGTATGCAATTTGGTGTTTAGATTATCACTCTTAACCTTTAAATTATTTTAGTTATGTTGAGAGTAGAAAAATCAAATTACAAATTGATATCTGATTAGCTCAGCGACTCAATGACAGAATTAATTCATACTGAGGATGAAATTTTCCTATATATTGTTATAGAATGAACAAAGGAAGCGTTTTCCATAGTAATATGAAGATGAATACATTTTCATGGTGAAATTAATTTAGTGATCTAGATTCATGTCCTATAAAGTCATGTAGAAGCCAGTATATTATCCTTTTCTTCCTTTGGAATATATATTCATTCAACCATCAGCTCACTTATTCATTGAAAACATATTTGAATGCTTACTTATGTCAGATGCTGTGGTAGGCACTGGTCATATGATCTTCAATAAGATCCACCCTTTGCTCTCAAAAGCAGAAAAGCTACTACTATTATGTAAATTTTTCAAAAATAATTAAAGGAAATTAACAGTCACTTCAAAAATTATTACCTGCCATAGAACAACCATTTCAATATGTCATATTAACCAATGTTTTTAACTCACTCCATAGCATGTCATATCTGGTATCCATGGTATAACAAATGCTCAAAAACTTGATCTCTATTATATACATCAATATTATCCTTCTACTAGTTGAAGGTTTTTATGTTTTTGTTTTTACCAAGAATACAAGTTAGGTTTTTTTCCCAAGCATGTTTATTTATGTTTATGATTGTAATAGCATTTATGTAATTTGATGAAATATTGTATAAACTAATCAAATAAGATTGTGAAAGTTTCTTTGATTTCGTTTCTGAAAGAAATAAGTTGAATGTTTTGTGAAAACTCAATAAAAATAAGCTGCTAATAAGACAACTACTTTCAAAAGACAACTTTAAAAAAATTGAAGGGAAAAATCTTAAACATTGCAAAGGTTTCATCGCCTAGGCTAGGTTACTTCACAATGATGTTCAAGTTCTTATTCCACTTGAAAAATAACACAGAACTGGCTTCCATACAAGATACAGTACATCTATGATATATCCCAGAAGAATAACAAACTCCAGCCCTGAGCCCATCCTGAACAAACAAAAGTGCAAATAACAATTTTGGTCTTACATTTAAAAAATAGTTAATAATATATTCATATATTTTAGAGCCTTTAATGCATGTATGTTATTTCATGATTCACGCAATAATCAACTTTTTTGATTAATCACCCTACTACCTATCCTGCTTTCATGTGATAAGGCATTTTCCTATACCAGCATGGGCTACAGTCCCAAAGATGTATGGATACGGAATAAAAGTGTGTCATGGGGGCCTCCCTGGTGGTGCAGGTGGTTGAGCGCAGCGCTGTGAAGCTGTCCACAGCCTCTGCAGTGCCGGTTCGATCCCCGTTGCCCTTGGAGCAAAGCACATGGCGAGCAGACATCTCCTGTCTCACCCACTGCTCTCCTCAGCAGTGTATTTCAGTCAGTCTGCCTGTTCTGTTCCCCACTCTGTCTCTGGTGAATCCTCTCACCCTCCCATACATCTAGCCTGTATCCCAGTTCTTGTATAAATACAATAAATCTTTAAAAAAAAAAAAAAAAAGTGTGTGCAGGGGCAGGAAGGCCACATAGCAGATTTTCTGATCCAGCAGACTGGGAAAAGGAGAGTCCTGGAGCCCCGGGTAGCTTTCTCAGGCTTTTATTGAGCTGTTACATATATAGCAGCAACAGACACACCTCAGTCAGGGGTTGGGGGGGGTGCCCAGGAGGCCAGAAGACCTCCAATCCCCCAGCAAGTCTTCACTCTGGGCTTCTCTGACTTCTTTGGCCCATTATCTCTCCTGCCTCTCTCTTGCTACTGCTTCTCTTGGTGACCATCTCAATACTCCTCCCATGGCCCCCAGAAGTAAATAAGACAGCTTGCAACAATGTAACAACTGGAGGTGCCCCATCAGGCAGGGCAATCCTAATGGTGGGAGGGCAGAAAAGCCTGAAAAACCATTTACCCTACAGTTTGACATGATAACTTCTTATGTAGATATTTCATTTTGTTACCTTACAACAGAGAAACATGATTTTGCTTCTAGCTTAAAAAGGAGGTGATCATTCAAATTTTAAAAAGCCAATGTACAAAGCCCAAAAATACTTCACAAGTGCACATTTGTCAACCACACTACAAAAACTAATATATTTAAAGGTTAAATAATAACACCGAAATTTCTGGGAAATCACCCAATATGCTCTTTAAAGTCATTCTGGGTTAGGGGAACACTTTCTTTAAAACTAAAGGTTTTTTTAAAGATATATAAGAAGTTAGAACCCCAAAGCCCTGAGGCCCTTTTCTATGCTTACTTTTTAGAGGCGCATTTCTCTTCATTGATGGATAAAAGTTCACTTGGGGAAGTCATGATTAGGGTAGCCTGTGTCTGGAAAGGGATGAGATATGATAGTTTGGAAATTGAGTTTTCTATCGAAAATGTTGAGCTATTTAATTCTCAGTGATTCAGAGTACTGGTAAATGTTTTTATGTGGAATGCACATTCTTGAACATTATGTTGTAAAAGTATACAGAAAATGGGAATTTGAACAATGCCATTTTTCTCCCATTACATACTGAAAGAACAAAGGAAAACAAAAGTGTTTATATACACCAGGCTTATTAAACTACAACAACTTCAGTTGTTTCTGCTAAGGTTTTTTTTTTTGTTTGTTTGTTTTGAGAACTTTTTCTTAGTCCTTCATTCACATGTAGGTAATTTAATGTTACTATCTGGTTTCCACTCATTAGCAAATTTACTGATTTATTTGATAAACACATGCAAACTAAAGAAACAACAGTTTATCAAAAAACAATGGTAAAAAAAAAAACCTGCTTAGACTGTTTTCTCTTGTGACTGTCTTTGGAGGAAAAGCCAGAATTCCCATTGAATTTAATCATTTGATCTAAAAAAGATATATAATTAAGATAGCTACTTTTTCTCATTTTTTACTTTCTTATTTTATCCCAGTTGCTGAATTTAATGAAATTGCCATCTCATATAATTACTGTCTCCCTTTTACAATTAAATCCAACTGTTTACTAAATATTATTGATTCTTCCATTTCCATCTTTTTCACAGTTCTCAGTCACCACCCAAGTCATGGCCTCCCTTAGCTGATACCTGGACTAGACAAAAGTATGCTAAGAATTCACTTTAATTCTTGTTTCCTTTTGTAGTCCACACTGCACAACACTTCAGATGAATCTTCCTCAAATCCTATTTTCATCACTTAATTCTCCTACTTAAGAATAAGTAAAGCAATGCATTGACATAATTTATCAACATGCTGCTGCTGCTTCTTGTTTCAAGTCTTCTACGATCTGTTACCACTCAATATGATATCACAGTTTCTTCTAACCTATTTTTAATTATTAGCTGGTGTTTTGAATATATAAGTCATTAAAATCACTACAAGCCTATAGCATAATGTAAGGGTCTGCAAACTATGGCCGAAGGACCAAATATGGCATATATATATATATATATATATATTTATGGCCACTGACCTGTGTATAGGTTTAACCATTTTAAACAGTAGGAAAAACTATAAGAATGATATTTCATGATGTGAAAACTACATAAAGTTCAAATTTCAGTATCCATAAATAAAATTTCATTGAAATATAGCTGTGCTCGTTTGTGCTGTCTTTGGCTGATTTCATCCTACACTGAAAAAGTCCAATAACTGCATCAAATACCATATGGTCCAAAACCCAAAACTATTAATTATTTGACTCTACAGGAATTGTTATGAACCCCTGTATAAAGAGTATCGGCTCAATTGTTGGTAGACAATAAATATATATACGACTATATGCAATTATAAATATGCATTCCCTTTATCCAAAACAATGTATGCTAGCCATATTCTATTTTGTATGAGATTTTTAAAATGAACTCCTTTTAAGCAAACCTACAATTTTCCTTTCATCAAAATGCTAATTTAGATTTAGTGGAAAATAACAGCAGGAGAAAGGGGAAGAGGAAACATAAACATGGGGAAGAGAAGAATATAGTGAAATAAAGGAAAAAGTAAGGCAACTAGTAATTCTTCGTACAAACACAATCAGTGTTGTTAAGGGAAAATAGAAGCAATATTCTATATATAGCCAACTCCTATCATATTACCTTGTCTCCTTAATAAAAATGCTAATTACTAGTTATTACTATAAAATTTAATTATCTCAGTTAACCCTCACAACAATCCTAATTAAGGTAATACAATTATACTAAGTTATAGATGAAGTAAAACCTAAAGATGCTTACCAGGTGACATACTTATAACTAGTACTCAGAGATGATGCCAATGTCCATTATGAAAATTTCACACTGCATTTAGTTATTCTTCAGTATTATGCTGCTTACTCAAGAGTGTACATTTAGTTATTTGGAAAATCATGTACTTTAAAAATTACTGTGGAATACTGTCAAATCAAAACTCATCTTGCTCTTAATAACTTCAAAACCTTCTTGTAAATTTCAGGTGTTGATTTTTATCTTAGCGTCTCTTGTCAGAAAGAGTAATCGAGATTTTGTTGATGTAAGGAAATAAACTAAGCAGGGAGATTTCAAGGTTATTGACAAGTGGTTAAATTCCATCCTAATAGTGAATATTTATTGACCTCTTACATTTCAGTCATTAATTGCTCACAATAATCATAAAGTGTATGTACAATTATTTGCACTGCAGATAATTGTATCCCTATTTTCAATGCAGATAATTGTATAAGAGAATATTTTATAAAGTAGCTTGTCCAAAGTTACAGAGCTAGGTAGATGTGAGGCCTGGGACATGAACTTAAGTAGTTTAATTTCAAGGCCATAAGAGCAACTTTTATGACAGTATGAGAAAATATATTTAGGAGTGAAATACATGAGACTCATGAGCACTACATGTATGAGGTTATATTAGTGGATTAGTGGATTCTATTTTCAAAAGAAAATGAATTCCATTCTGTTGATAAAAGAAAAATTTGAATAATGACCATAGAAATAAATGTAGTTCTATCTCTGAAAACAAAGCACAAAGTATCCACACCTACACACACATGCTCGCACACACAATTACAATCACAGTGGTAGGATGTGCTCCTGTGGTCAGGAAGATCCATAAGGTGTTATGCTTATCAACTTACCAGTAAATGGGGACTCCTGCTAGGATAAACAGCATGCTTGGATCATAGCGAAAAAAGTTGCTTTAGGTTCAAGTAGTGTCTCTCCTCCAGGCAATACTCCAAACCAGCTTTCCTCCTCATCAGATCTTGGTACTGTTAACATAAAATGTTTGCTATCATTAGTGGACTGTGAATGGTGCATAATGAACAATCTGCCTCGGGTATCCACAGTTCGCGTAGTCCCCAAACAGTGATGAGCACAGAGATTGAGCTAGCTGTTCAACCTTATTACAGTTTTTTAAGTCGATTTCAAGATATGAGGTCTCTGGAATGAAGCGAAGGAACCTCACTGCTGCCGGCATAACCTTTGTCAGTAAATTGACTTGGATATTTTATCAACACAATGCATTGCATTTTACACAAACTATACTATTTTAAAAGCCAAATACTAAGATTATAATACAATATTTAAACACTTTTCCTGGAGGTCAAGATTGGGACGCTAGTAATTACACCATACCATTAGATACTTAATTACAAAGGTGCCTGTTAACCTCTATTAGATAGTCATTTTTATTATAATAATTTCTCATTTTTCATTTCTGAAAAACCCTTTTCCCCATCTAAGAAGCCTGAGACCAGAATACATCTTGAGATCCCAAAATCAAATTGAAAATGTGTGCAGTTAGTGAAGTGATACTCTGCCTTAAATTGATTTTAATCCTAAAGTACATCTTAAAGTAGAGGGTATTTTAAAATGAAAAA
The DNA here is from genome assembly GCF_014898055.3 of Talpa occidentalis. NCBI lineage: Eukaryota > Metazoa > Chordata > Mammalia > Eulipotyphla > Talpidae > Talpa > Talpa occidentalis. The sequence continues at coordinate 71,871,365 of NW_023604295.1, read as the reverse complement.
AAAAAAAAAAGGAACAAAATGATCTAATATTGTATGGTAAAGCAGTAATTTTTTAAAAATTAGAAAGTTCTTTCAATGTTTTCTACTTCTCTTAAAAAGTAAATGTTTCTTCAGACATTGTGGAAGGTTTACCACCTCTTGCAGACAAAATATTGACAGTGGCAGCAACCATAAAATCTTGTCTCTCTTATTGCCAAAACCAGGACCCTGTGACGTAGTGAGAATTTAAAGTTCCTAACCTTCAACTCAGTTGATTGGAATGTTTTCATTAGAAGTAAGTTCTGTTGTGACCCTATAACCTACATTTTAAAGCTCATTATCTTGTTTTAGCATTGATAAGCTGACAATGGTAAAGCATTCATAAAAACACAATTGCAGTCTTGGTAAATGTCTTCATTGTGTAATCTACTGTAGCAATGATCTGTGCATTATAATTACTTCTTTAAGCACAAAAAATTCACAAATTCACATTGTGTATACATACACACATACATGCACACACACATAAGATTGTCCTACTGGGTCTTAAGACTTAGTTTTGGAATGATGTCTGTTTCTTTTATTAATATCAGGGGGCATTTTGCTTTTCATATTCCTATAGTTATTTAATATGAACACCTTTCCTTTTTCCATCCATCAAACAGCTATACTCAACAGTAATGCAAATAATCCTAAAGTAGTCTTACTAGTCAAGAATATGTTTATCATTACATGCAGCATAGTACATTTACAGATCTGTAATACATTGTTTTCCTTTCTCTTATATAGTGTGAAGAAATTTGTAAGTAGCTTTGGCTAAAAGCTTTTTTATAATGTAGCTATCAAAATGATTATATAATTAAAAAGTAGAAGCCAATCTACTCTCACTTAAGATTAAAAGTTCAAATTAAAATTTTCCTATGTATATTCAATAATAAATAAAATGGTCTCCCTTTATCTTAGTCTTTAGTTTATTTGCTAACTTAAACATGTAAGTAACAGTGGTTTAGATTATAGAAATAAAATCTGAAAATACTTTTAAAATATACCTCTGTAGACCTCTAGATGGCAAACTTTAGTAAATTTTTATGAGTGGCCTGAATTCAGTTACTTACCAATTCTGTCTAATCCACATATTGAAATGATTTTGTTTAGTAAGCTACTCAGATGTATTTGTGCTCCTAGGAACAATGTATGAAAAAAGTACATTGCAATTTTTTATCCTAAAATTTAATCCTTTTCCTTAGTATAACTTAATTGCATGTAGATGATATCCTGATGTCTTCAAGCAACCTCTTTGGTGTACTGACTGTTCTGGAAATGTTTTACCTAGACAATTATTTCAACTGTATCCAAAACCAATTATTTATTTATAATTGTAAATATTAGTTCAGTTTTTATTATAGGAATTCAGAGATCTCAAAGAACAACAAACATCCTTTGAGAAACAAGTAGAAGACATGTGTATGTTTTATTAGAATCTTTCCACCCAACTATACCCTTTATAAACAAATATACAACATGACCAGTTTCCAAAGTATGTATCTTCTTGTAATATATCCTTAATGCCTGTTTAATTCTATAATCACTGCCATTCCTTTAGTCAAGTTAAAAAATATGTCCAATATTTACTATATTCATGAGTTATTATGTGATGAATTGAAATAAAATTAGTAAAAGAATTGATAATTAAAACTTATACAGATATCAACAGATATCATTGAAGAAGATAAGTCCATTTTGCATATAGTATTATTAGCAAGAATGTTAAAGTATAAAATCCAGTTATAGTTAGGATACATATTTTAAATTTCCCATAAGAACTTGAATTAGTATCTTGAGCTGTCATCAGCTATAAGACAATCCATTACTTAGTGTGCTCAATAAAATAGAAAGGAGCTTTCTGAACAATGCCTAGTAATTATGGAAACAATATTTTAGTATGACATAATACTGGCTATTAACCACTACAGAGCATGTGATCCAATTAACATAAGCATCTTACACTAGCTGGAACAAAATTCTTTTCATGGTCCAACCTGGTGACCAGAATGGGTCCCTGATTCAAGATAAACCAATAAGACTCTTTCCCTAGAGATTATAAAACTCTAGTAGCTGAAGCGGACAGATAGATAGATAGATAGATAGATAGATAGATAGATAGATAGATAGATAGATAGATAATTAGAGACAACCAAGTTTGGTTTAAATTGAAGTGGTAAATAAGGTTGAGCTGGAGAATGAGTGGGACAGAGAGGTGGATATATATCTGAGGACAATGGACCCTGATTCCAGTTAAATCTGAAACTTTGCTATTTTCTTATCTTCCCAGTCTGTGACACAGCCTAGAAACTACTCATTAAATTGACATTTTACTTAAATTTGTTCAAGTTGTGTTTTTAACACTTGAAACCAAGAGAATTTGAATCAACTTTCCCTGTTTTTTTGGAAGATAGATAATTTGAGGGCTAAATGAAATAGCTGGGATTTTATTCTTATATATGCAAATATTAATGGAGAATGAACTCCGCTTTTAAAATATGACAGAAACAAAACATTTTTATAAAACCCTAGTACATCAATTATTTTTATGAGCAATCAATAAAACTATACATTTAACTTAGGTCACTTCAGTAGAAAGAAATTTAGGTGATTTCAATACAAAGAACACTTTGTGACCATAAATATGCAAAAGAATGAATGAAGACAAGACGATTGTTTATAAATGCAAGAATAAATAAGATTTCTGAGGGGACATATGCATATATCATCCAGGAAACACAAATATTGAGAATTTTTATAGCTCCAGATTATTGACCTAGATTGTGCAATTTACACTGAACAAAATTTCAAGGTGAGGCACTGGCTTGAGCTCAGCTCTCCTGTTCATCAAAAGGCTGGATGCCTTTTCAAAAAAGTCCTTATTAGTCAGTGTCATATAATTTTCAAGCAATACACTTTCTCATTTTCAAAACAAAGCCTTGTGATTTCCTCTTTAAATGCATTTTGATGTTCATGAATTTTCTCTTAATTTTGAATGGTGAAAAATGCATATGATTTCCACTAGGGGCTCCTAAAGCTCCTAAAGTCCTGCAGCACAGTGAACACCTGCATGAGAATTAAGTGAATTCACAAAGAGGAGGAGAGCAGATGAAGATAGGGGCAGAGCCGTGAAGGCGTCTGGAAAAGGAGTCCAACCCCACTTTTCTGATGCATGCTTTGCAGTGGAATCTCTTATTCTTCATAACTCAAAGGGCAGAATCAGAACCAGAAGACAGGGAAATTAATGTCCTTGTATAGTTATTCTAGTTTTTACAGGAAACATTAATATGCTGATGACATGGAGTTGCCTGACTAGAAGCAGTATAAAGACCTGTCTGATCACGTGTCTCTTGTTTTTGTTCAAAAAATGTTATTCACACATTAAAGGACAGAATAATATCTTCAGAAATCTTGAGAAATTAAAGAATATAAAATATAAGAGATCTAGCTAAGAGAGGATTAGTCACACGTAAGTTATTTTCAAGTGAAAAATATAAAGGGTGGGGGGGTAGATTATTGTAAAAATGTCCAGAGTGACTAATATGATTTAAGTGAATAAATTATTAAGGGGAACATTTGGCCTTTTTTTTTTCATTTTCCTTGTTCTATAATTTTAGTAATTCAAATATCAAAATAATTGTAAGTTAAACATTTTCAGAAAAATATGATTGAAAGATTATAAAAATATACTAAGCAAAAATACTAGAGTAATGCAGGTTTGAAAAGAGAAATCTTTGATAAAAGACAAAAAATAACGTATTCCTGACCTGACAATTGCAAGAGCTACCATCTTGGATAAATTGCCTGATATTCTGTCATAGTTTGCACATCCAAAAAATTGGACTGACATGATAGATGTTTGACTGTCTTTCCTAGAAACCATCCACCATTCATACAGGTGCTGGATCACTCCTTTTAAATATATTTGGTTATAACTATATTTGGTTATATATTGGTGCAGGAATCCGATCATGATCAGTTCATCAAGCCCATCATGGGATTTGTGAGTCAGAGAGATTAGATAGTTTTCAATGGCCAAAGGTAGGAAATGAAAGCTAAGAAAATATTACTGATGATAGCTACTATCAAAGCAAGACAGCCTGCTGTAAGAAAAGCTTATAAACAGCGAGATAGTAAAGAAATAGAGTCTTGTTGTTCTGTTTCCTGCGTCATTCTGAATTCATCTCTCTCAAGCAATATTTTTTTGCCTTGTAACTTAACCTTTTCTTTGTCAGGACATAGTGGAAAACTTCCCCTCCCCCTCACATCCCTCTGTGTTCTTCTTTGGCTGAACAAGCCATCAAAACAGCATCAGGTGTATTAGCAAAGGAGAAAGTAATTTAATAACCTAATCATAGGGGAGCTACAAAGATTACGCAGGTCCTATACTGGTTAGGGGAAAAATATAAATCCCACAGCTAAGGGACACGAACACCAAGGACAGAGGAGGGTATTTCACAATTGATGGAAGGGATGACTTCTTTACTCTGAGAGTAAAGATGAGAATCTCAGAGAGGACATGTTTACAGATAAACCCACACCTGGATGATATATACCAAACTCCATTTTGGAGGTCATAAAGCGGGGAACAGTGACTGTTTCTTTGTGTAGGGAAAAAACAAAAGCTTAGGGAAAGGACAGAAAGTTTTCTGTGATTGAGGGAAGGATAAAAAAGAGGGAAAGACAAGAGTTTCTCTTCCCCTTAGCCTCTGTGTCCTTGAATGATCTTATATATCAAGGTGAAATGGGTGGGGAAATGCCTCCTCTAGACATTGTGAAAAAAGTCTATCTGATCACTTTTGGGAAAACTGATGTTATAACTCACATTCCTCCTTGTATACCGCATCTTTCAAATTGGTATTTATAATCTGCTGCCAAAAAACCTTCTAATCTGATTCACTTTTCTAATTTCACATTTTTTTTTTTAGAAATACAGTACAATATTGAATGTAACAGAACTTTAAAAACTTTGTGGCACTATCCAAATATAAGTGTTACTATGGCTATTCTCTACAACTAAATGTTGGAGGGAATGTTGTAGAAAAAAGAATGTCTAAGTAGTTTCAAATGGCAGCACCAGGGAAAATTATTTGGTGAAATTAAGAAGGAATATTTCAGCTTTAAGAAAGAAAAATTTAAAACCAGTAGTCTCCTCTGTATTATTTTGTGTTCAATCCTAAGATTCTATGATACTAAACAGACATGATTGTATTCCAAAGGCTGTACCCATTCTACTCTACAGCAATAGCCCTTCAACACTAATTTTCTTTTGATGAAATAGTGTCTTTTCAAGTTTTCCATTATCTTTACTTACATATCCAAGAACAATGAATTGCCAGCTAAATGTGATTGAGGAAAACTTTGAAATGTCTGGAGTGCTAGGTGAAATTATCAAATATGTAAAATTTGTATTTGGGGGCATATTCCTCCCTCTCACTCTGAATCTATATACATTCTCCATTGAAGAAACACACATAATTTATATCTTTGTCTTTCAGTAACTGCACACATATATTGAATACTCCCTAGATTCCACATTTTGTGTGTCTTCTTTTTCCCTGCAAGAACCACTTTTGTAAAGGTATTGGTGTGGGAAGGACTTAATATTTTCCAATTCCCAGAGTTATCTGCATTCTTGAGAGCATGCCTATGGAAAGCATCAGAACATAACAGAGATTTCAGTAGTAAATATGAATCTCATAATATAGTACATAAATTCAGGTATAAAAAAATGCAGAGATTTTTAGTTTTCCATTACTCAATTTAATTTTTATGTCCAGTTCCCATTCTTGATAGAAAACTTACCATCTCTTTGCTTACTCTTTGCCTTCTACTCTTGTCTCTCTTTCTAGGTGAAAGAGGAGGTTATGATTGCTCAGTCTAACTTGGAAACAGAGCTGAACTTTGAATAATATGGTTTTGAAGTGCATAGATCCACTTGTAATACTTGGGTTCTGAAACCTCGTCAAGCTGGAACAAAAAAGTGGTACTTATTGTGGGCTTTAGCATTACAGTCTAGAAGGCACAGACCCAATAATCTCTCAAATTATGTTTTAAACTGGGGATGGGGAGAGCTTTACACAGAGAAAAGATGGGATGGTTTACACTCATGTCCAATATGCAAATTAGGCTAGAAGTTAGCTAAGTTCCAGTTAGTGCAATAATATGCAAGTTGGTGGAGAGTTGGTCAGTCCGTGATTGGTTGAGCTTTAATCCCAGTGTGTGTGTGTGGGGGGGGTGGGGGGTGGTGGTGTCTGTAGCACTGGTTTCATTTCCGTTTCTTCTTTTTTTCCTAAAGATTTATTTAGTTACGCATTCAAGAATTGGGTGTAAGCCGGGGGGGGGGGGGGGAGGGTGTGTGTGAGAGAAATCACCAGAGACAAAGCGGGGAGCAGAACAGGCAAATCTACTGAAATATACTGCCGAGGTGCTGAGGGGAGCAGCGAGTGAGTCAGGAGAGCTCTGCTGAGCAATGTGGTTTGCTCCGTGGCCAGCCAGGATGGAATTGGTGCTGCAGTGGCTGGCAATAGCTTGATAGTGCTGTCTTTAACCCCTGTGCCACCAGGGAGGCCCTCATTTCCATTTCTACTTGAGCAGGATGGTGTCTGGGCAAGTTCCGAAGACTGGGGTCCCACATTCAACAGCCTTTCAATTCTGTTTTGATTTTACCCAGACTTGGATGTCTCTATTTTGTTTTTCTTTTTTTTACATTCTTGCCATTACCAACCTCAAACAGGCTGATCAAATTCATGGATGTGGAACCCACTTAACCAGAATTACTATAACTTTTATATAGATTTTTAACTACCCGGTGGAGTTGGAGGATAACCCAAGATGTTCAAGGGACAATTCTATTATCAAGAATAAAAACAGTATCAAAATGATTTCTATTACCCTGTTTCATTAACAAAGTTCTAAGAATTGAGAATTCTGAATTAATCAGATTACTGTATATAATGGAAATTTATCTTAACTCAATCTTCTACTTAAAACCTCACATTACCAAAATAATATTAGGTTTTTAATAGATTTGTAAAGATAGTGGTTAAGATAACAGAATGAGTGGCTAATGATGAAATCTCCAATATCAGTGATTAGAAGACAGGAAACAGACTATTCACCTTATGCTAATGAAGTGATTCAAAAGAGAGAAGAGAAAGGAAGGAATAGTTTGCAAAGAAAATGTCTGAGAACCACAATTTGCATATAGTTTCCAAAAAAGAAGTCTGATAAAGCAAGAATAGAAGATAATGAGGTAGGACATTTCCGTCTCTCCTGCAAGTCTGTGCAACCTCATCAAGATCAAACATAACCTGGCCTGGCTAGAAGTCAATTGGTAAAATAAATTATCAAAAATTTAATTAAGCAAGCAGAGAGGCCTGGGCAAGCTTCTTGGACATTTTTATATCAAAGCTGTAAAATGGAGCTTCCGGGGGTCATTCCATCAAAATCACGAACAAAGCCTACATCTGGCTTGACTCTGACCAAAGATTTTTCCTCAGAATCAATTAAGGCAATTACAAACTAGTAGTGCACAAAGGCACATCTGTGGCTAATTGAGTAAAACATACTTAATCAACCTTTCTGAGTAATATGTAGAAAATCAAAATCCCCGGTGGCCATTGGTTCTAAGTCCTGCTACTTAAAGTCTGGCTTATTTAAGGATATTGTTAGCATGTGACTAAGGGGCCCCCAGGGGCCCCCAAATTTGCACACTCTAAAGGGATCTGGCCATCCATGCACTCACAGGCAAAATATACTTTTTTTTTTTTTTTAGATTTATTTACTTATACAAGCACTGGGTACAGAGGGTGAGAGAATTCACCAGAGCCAGAGCTGGGAACAGAACAGGCAGAAGGACCGAAGTACACTGCTGAGGGGAGCAGCGGGAGGCAGGAGAGGTCTGTGCGCCATGTGGGACCCTCAGCAGTGGCTGGGGATGGAACCGGTGCTGCAGAGGCTGCGGGCAGCTTTGCAACCCAGCGCTCAACCGCTGCTCCACCAGGGAGGCCCGCAAAATATACTCTTTGTGTGGAATTTAATGTACATAGAGAAGAAAGTGCTCCTAATAAAGCACCCAAAATTACCCACCCCCTCATGGGCAAGTGCCTAACCAAATAGGTTGACCAGAAGCAGGGCCACTCAGGCCTGAAAGCTTGCCACAGTATAAGGCCCCTTCTGTGGGGAACCATAGAGAGGGTGAAAGGAGCAAAACCAAAGTACAAACCCAGATAATGGTGGCCATTAACAGCCTTTCTTCATGCTTTTCACCCATGTGTATCTTTCAAGTGTTTCACTCATGGTTAAGTGGAGTGGGGAATGTAATACCTCCCTCTTTTATGGAGATGATTCTGTAGCAACATAAAATGAAGAGTATTTGGATGAGAATAAATGTCACGCGATGGACTTTCTGGCATGAGGGTTATTAGAGGAGTTCCCTTCCTATCATCATTAAATGCTTTCCAATATCTCAGAAGCCTATTTGTGCCCTAGTGAGAGCACAAACATATAAAGACAAAAATAATTAAAAGCAGCTAACTTGGATGTTGTATTGGTCAATAAGCTAAACATAAGCTTTGATCCAAAACTCTAGCTCTTAACATTTTTTACAAAGATGTTTATTATCACTCCCCTACTGGTGATACATTCCAAAAACTGAGTTAAAAAAATCTTCCAGATTAGTAATTTAGCTCAGCACTCCCTTTTGTTTTCAAGCTATTCTAAGAAGCAAGGCCAGAGAATGACTACTTTGGCAAGATAGCAGACAATACAGTGTATGCTGGAATCCAACATTCTATAAACATAACATTTTAGAAGTCAACCTCCAATACATCACATTTTTTGAAGACAACTCTGCTGCAAAAAGAATAACCAAAAGCCTTTACTACTGGGCATGGGAGAAGGAGAATAAGAACTAATTCTGAGAGAGTTGGGGTAGACCATCAAAATCTATAGGTTTATTTTTTCTTTTTCTTTAGAGCAACACAATTTCTAAGCTAAGTTATTTGAGGAGGGAGGCCTTGTGTCTATGGAAAGATGACTCTCTAATTGTTATCTAAGGCACTGGGCAAATAATCAAGAACTATTTTAAAGAATCCAAACAGCTCACATCTTCCTCCTGCTGGGTACACTTCTAACAAGTTGGCATTAGCACACACCTTCCTCTGAATGGAAGAGAACAAAGAGTAAGAACAAACGAGATATAAAACAGAAAACAAAAATGCCCTAGGGTTGTTCTGAACTCCAGTGGCTCAGACTAGGTGAATGGTGCTTCATCAGCACAGTGGGAGTTCCCAAGCAGGCAGGTCTCAGGCCCTAGAAAATGCTTCTGATGTGGTTCTCTAATGAAACTAAACAAAGAATTTTAAAGAGAGGATGAAAAAGGTGTTTTTTTTTTTTTTATGGAAAGAATATGTCTCACCTTTCTAGAATAGGTACTCTGGTACCATACCACTGTCTGGAACTTTTTCTCCTGGCCAAACAAAGCTCAATTTATTTGTTTTCAATTTGTTATATTACATGAGGCAACAGTGCAAAATAATCAACAAAAAGAAGCCTCGGGTGACACAGATGGTAGCACCAATTGTTTAAGAAAAAATTCCTGATCATAAGCTTTGCATTAAAACTACTGTGACAAATGAAATCATCATAAGAAGAAAATAGAACTTTGATTGAATAATAATTCTGAGTAAATGTCACCTTCCCCAATATCAAGATTCATCTTTGGCATTAAAGATGGCTTCAGAATAAAATGAGGAGAACACCAGTTTCTTGTTTCATATGAATAGAGATTAAGTACTGTAAGATTTTTTTTTTTTTTTTTAAGATTTATTTATTTATTCAAGCACTGGGTATAGTCAGAAGCACGGGAGGGTGAGAGAATTCACCAGAGCCAGAGTGGGGAGCAGAGCAGGCAGACTGAAGTACACTGCTGAGGGGAGCAGCGGGTGGCAGGAGACGTCTGAGCACCACGTGGGACCCTTGCCGGTGGCTGGGGATGGACGACGAACCTGCGCTGCAGAGGCTGCGGGCAGCTTCGCAGCCCAGCGCTCAACTGCTGTGCCACCAGGTGAGGTCCTGTAAGATCTTTTGAGAAACAAAGAGAGGGGCTTCTCTGGTGGCACAAGGGGTTATTAAGCAGAGCACTGTGAAGCTATCTATCATCAGCCATTACAGCACGAGTTCGATCCCCAGCCAGGGAGATGTTCCACAGGGCACAGAAGACCTCTTCTGTCTTGCCTGCTGCTTCCCTCAGCAGTGTATTTCAGACAGTCTGCCTGTTGTGCCCCCTACTCCATCTCTGGTGAATCCTCTCACCGCCCCAGACCTCTGGCCTATACTCAGTTCTTACATGAATAAATAAATATTAAAAAAAAAAGAAAGAAACAAGGAGAATTTCCACAAGATTTGAATGGGCTAAATTTTAGAAAATCAGTGTAATACATATACAGCCTCTAAACAGTCTCATGTCCTTCACACATGCACTGTTTCTAAGTGTTCAGTCTCAGATATGTGGGCATAGAGGCCAACAAGCTAATAGAATAGCAGAGAAGGGAAAATGTTAACCTAAGTTTAAATACATTTTTCCTTTTTTATCATAACCTACATGGAGGTGTCAGTGTATATAAAAATAACAGATACATAGAGCATTTAGACAGCCTTTTCTGAAATGTTTATGGTTGTGATCTCATGTTGAGAGTGTCATTTGTATAGCCTTAATATTTTAGATGTCTCTTCAATTCTTTCATTCCTTGCCCTTTATATTTAACAATGACACAGATGACAGTGAGAGTATCAAATACAACTGTCAAGCTTGATATATAACCCGGGGTCCTTCTAAACCCTGAGTTCAAATGGCCATAACCTCGCATTTATAGCTGCAGGCTCTCTGAGCACGTCTTATCTCTGGGCTTGACACTGCCCTTGCATACTCAACCTGGCTTCTCTGTTATTTTTCTTTCTGCCTGCTTCTAGAAGGCTAAGCCATTTCTATTTCTTTTTTGTGACTCTTTTTAGGTCTTGTTGCCTGGCGTTCTCAGCCTGCCCCCTTTCTCATGCTATCCATAAGCTATTTTGGCATCTTGCTGTCTTTCCTCCCTCTTGTGCGTGACTTGCCTTGTGAAACTCACTTACAGCTGCACACTTTCCATGCTGGTTGGCAGACTGAGCTGTAGAATTTCATTTTTAGTGATTGTTGTGGTACTTGATGTCCCTTCTGATGTAAATAGAGCTCCACTATTTCCAGGAAGAAAAAAAGAGTATTCCATGTAAGCCTTGTGAGTAATGGAGAATGCTTAAAAGAGATTAATGAATTTATCCCACCCTGGATGTCTTCTCTAAGTGTACCCAGAGTGAAACTGGCATCCGTGACCCACTCTATTGCCTCATTTTTCACCGTGTTGAAGGGAGGTATTGGAAAAGGGGACAATACTTAATAACCCCACCCCCACAGATTTCCAAGCACGAGTTGGGCCTCTTTTCTCACCTATTGCTATTAGCAATCATTTGTCAGAAAGCTTACAAGCCAGCAGAGTGTATCAGCAGCTTTCATTTCTGCATCTGTGAGGATTATCCTTATCATTGCAAAAGGTCATCTGTTGTGGTATAATGTGATGCTGCTATTTCAGTCTTCTTCCAAATGAAGGTACTTTGCCATGTATCTTTCTGCTGTGTGTGACTGGTTCCATATTTCCAGTGAGTTATCATGTATGCAGAATGGTTTCTGCATGTAGTAAAGATGTCCATAATTTTTGAGCTGGAAGAACTTCCCTAGAGGCTAAATTTATATTCTAATAACATAATCCTCATTTCTCCTCTCCCTAAGCAGCTCTTCAGGAAAAGATGATCCCTAAGCCAAATCTACAAGCTATTCATATTCCACATTAGGAATGAGCAATGGCTCCACTACAGCTCCACAATTGTCACCCACAAGGCCATGTCCTCAATGTATTAGCTTTGGATTATAATGAATTCTATTCACATTCATATCTATTTAAAAGTTCTGACCTGTTAATAATTGAACATATGTCCATAAAAAATTCTGAGAGATGTATCCAACTATTTATCTAACTCCTTATATTTCCTCCTGTCCAGAGAATACTATTCTTACTGCTGGCTGAAGCTACCAAAGACTCTGGAACACTTATTTAGCACTACACAGTAACTAATTGAAAGCAGTTCATTCAAGGATTATACCAGCGTAGGAGAGATGACAAGTCCTGACAATTGCTCCCATCAGCATTTTGACTCTCTTCTTTACAGATGGTGATGACAGGGACACTATATCCTGAGGCACATTGCCAGGTACCTATGGGAAAAATCTTTGGAGATGTCTAAGAAGCCCCTTCTTATTAAAAAAAAAAAAATCCTTGAAAAGGATATGGTGCTGTCCAAGGACTATTTTTCATCTGCTTTTCCAATCAACTTCTGACAAAGTTTAGTATTGTCCTTCACAGTTTCTTGAGTTTACTACATAGGTAGGAGAGAGCGGTGCATAATGGCAGAAGGCTCTAAGGAGATTGATAAATTAATACTACTTGCAATTCCTTCTCCAAAAATCCTCAAAAGGAAAGCATAGAAGTCACATCCTTTCTGTCACTTGATCTGTAAGATATTTCTCAGTACCAACTAATGGTGGGCTCAGAATAAGTGAATGAACATAGGCAAAAGCAAGAAATGACAGAAACACACTTAGGTGTGAAGGATAGTACAGGCCCCTTTCACCCTTGATGAGCTTTTAGAGGTGATGTGCCCAAGAGACTGTTCTATGGATAGCTATGAAAAGACTTGAACTTGGGCAAGAAGAGTAACAACATTAAGATGTTTGAGTTTGGATTCAGTTTTGTCAAGAGAGATTTTAAGCAAGTTATCAATCTTTATATAAAAATTATAAACTATGTGCCTCCCTGGTGGTGCAAGGGGTTAAGCACTGCACTATGAAGCAGTCTGCAGCCTCTGTGGCCCCAGTTTGATCCCTGGCCGGCCAGGGAGCAACCCACATGGTGAGGCAGACCGCTCCTGTCTTACACTCTGCTCTCCTCAGCAGTGTATTTTGGTCAATCTGCCTGTCCTGTTCCCCACTGTCTCTGGTGAATCCTCTCCCCTCCTGCATCTCTGGCCTGTGCCCCAGCTCTTGTATGCATAAATAAATAAATCTTTAAAAAATATAAACTATGACTGACAATTTTCTAATGCATAGTTTTGAAGTTAATATATTAGGTAAATGAATGGTTTTATACAAAAGACATCTAAATGATCTTTCACTTTGAAGTCACCAAAAATACTCTTATTGGTGCCCCAGAGTGAGATCAGACCCTGAATAACTTGTTTACACTTAGTAATAAACCACATGTAAGGTCAACACCAAAGAATCAAGTTATTTATATTCAATGAGAAATATGGTTTTTACACAAACTGAAATACATGAGCAGCAGGGTTGGCAATTAGCTTCCAGCGACCAAACTGTGTAACCATACAGAAAACAAAATCCAAGGCTTTCATTGAGTTTCTGTGAAAAACTGTAGTGACAAGGACCAAAAACAAAAAGGAGGCAGAGCAGGGAATCAGATTTCTTGCTGAGCATGGGATCAAAACAATATGAATTAGATGAACTGAATATTTAGTTGCAAGAGGTGACACTATCTGTTCTATCTCACAGTAGAGTTGGACTTACCATCCAAATCAGGAAGACTTGAGGGCCCTCTGGTTCTAAAACTAAGGTCAGTCTTACCTGTAATTAGGGCCACCCTTCATCGCATAATCATTATCTTTTGCCCAAATACTTGGTTTCTTTTCCTTCAAGGTTAAGATTCACTGGTTTCCCTTCTGTGTGATATCCTTACAACTTAATATGTGAATATTTTAACCAGAAGCAATCTAGTCTATTATAAGTCAACTAATCTATAATCTAATATTAATTTTATCATTTATCTCACAGAGTCAAATATTTCCTTCATTGTAAACACTTCTAGTGTACTCCATATTATAGTTTCTTAATATTAAAAAGACAAGGACACTTAATGTGTAATCAGAGACTAATATATACACATACATATGCAGTCAAGTTTAAAAAAAACATTTTTTTTTGTTACTTAATTATGGAGTACCACTGGTAATTTTTTTTGTTACTTAAATATGGAGTGCCACTGGTGAGTTTTGCCCTGCAATAAAGGCATCTGAGTTTTTGCTAAGCTATTTAGATAAATATATTTGTGAAAACATGTTTTTTATTCACTGAAAATTTCAACCTCAAGTAATCTGTCTTTCTAATTATGTATAAAGGGCAACAGATACCTCCAGGTAATCTTTGAAATAGGAGAAGAAATAATCTGTTCTGATTTCCCATTCTCTTTTGTTATGCTCTTTATTACCATGTGCAAAATATTTGAATGATACAGGAATTTTGTTTATAAATTATTGTCTTCTGTTAATGTTGAGAAACCCTTCTGACTCCTAAATACTGCTTTGATTATATTATATATATTTCCCTGGCAATGAACGAAGAAAAATGAAATAAAGCAAGCAATCTCAAAATTGCTCACTGATAATGGGTATTTATGCCTTCAACTATATTATGAGAAAGAGCATTAAAATCAGGTATTTCTGTACCCATGATATACATATCATGATGGAAATTTAGAAAAAGTTGATACCTGCATGGAAATATCACCATTTTAAAATATCTACTTTTTTTCTATTTTTTACTAGCTTCACATATGATTTAGGGATTGGAGTATGGGGGATTACTACATTTTTGGGATGCTTTTGTTTGCCAGTAGTAGAAAATACACATCAAATAGTCTTAATTAATAAAGGTAACATTGCTTTTGTGGCTGAAAAGTGTTTGAGTAGTGTTTGAACCACAGCACAAAAGGTATTAATTACCATGGTTTGTTTCATTCTTTTTGTATGCCTCAACAACTTTAGGTTTTTTTTTTTCCTTCATTTATTAGAGGTTTATCAATTCACAGTCCAAGATGGATTACACAAATCATACTTGTGAATACTTCAATCCATTAGAGGTGAACATTTCTGCTATGACAGCCATCACTGAGATTCATTATGATAGCACCAGCTTAACCAAAAAAATCAACTCTGAGCAGGTAACTATTGCCATAAAACCTTATCTGTACCCAGCAATCCAGTCAGCTTCCTCACTACATGGTCTTTATGGGAGCAGAGAGATGTTTATTAAAATCAGAGTTGTATGCCAAGAGAACAATACTACATTTAGGAAGTAACTTTACACTATGTATTTAACACGAAAACAAATACAATAAAATGTTCCTAGTAGTGGTCATGTATTGGAAAGTATGAAAATTTCAAAAAAATAATATAGAAAAGGAAAAAAAAATCACCTGTAGAAAAGGATTAATGAGAACAATGAGTGAACATCCCTTATCTAAATGGAGAAAATAAATATTTACTGTCACTCACAACAAAGCTCCACAGTCACTTCCATTTACCTTTTGGATGTTCCAAAGTACCACCACTAATCAAAAGATGTTGCAAACTGCAAATTCTATTTCCCCTTTTATCAAGAAGCCACAAGCTCACTGTCCAGTTTTGCTTGTTAGCTCTATTATATTTCTTATCTATACCAGTGAAATGATGAATAATAAAAAGCCAAATGAACACTAAAAGGCCCCTGACAATGAACAAATGGCAAACCCAACTCCAGGGTCCCAAATTCACAAACCAGCTATAAAACACAGCTAATGTCAACAGCACGAGGCTGGGCGACAGGTGACTGCAGCTTTTCACCAGGGTGCTCACAACTGCAAGATAGCAGTCGGGCTCAGGGTGTAACAACAACAGCACTTATTAACAAAAGGAAGATTGGGAAAATGCAAGAGTTTCTAGGGCCACAAACGGCTGCTGCCTTACCCAGAGTGTCCCCGCAGTGTCCAGCAGTCCAAACAGAGTCTGGCCTTGCAAGATGGTGCCATCCCTTTGACAGGAACTTGGGGCTGCCAGAAAGCAGTGGGCCAAGATTCAGCTCACAGAGGAAGCCAGAGGTGCAGGTGGCACTGGTAAAGGGTCACCACGGCCGCCAGCAGCACCTATTCGAAGGCCAGGCTGGCCCGTGCTGGACACCACAGTACCAGGAGGCAGAGCCGGAGGGCCCCAAATGGGAGCCAGCTCTAAGAGGCAGCCAGACTCTGGTCAACAGTGCAGACAGCCAGAGTACAGGCTCTGGCGTTACAACCATTTGAAAGCTAACAGAGCCCTTTTAGAGACACCAGGCTCAGGCCAGTGGGCACAGGCCAACAGTGCCCATCAGGGCCAAAGGCATGGCCAGAATCAGGAGAGCAGTTGGCCCCAGTTTAAAGCAGCAATCAGATGCAAAAGTCTACAAAAGTCTATGGAGTTCTTTTCAGAGGTCCAGAGTCTTGCTTACAGTGTGTCTGCAAAGGTCTTTTCAGGAGAAGGGGCCAACGAGTCTGAATCTGAAGTTCTAAATAATCCCCGTGTGCTGGAGCCTCGGTTTATAGCGGCTGCAGCCTGTCAAGCCTGATAGTCTGTTTACAATTCCGGAGGTCAGATTGGAGCAGGTCAAGCTCCAGTCAGATTGCTCTACTTTACAATTCCAGCACTGTATTCTAAGGGAAAACCCAGGCACCCGCCAACACCTGGCCTGCACTGAGGTCAGGGCAGGGTCATCCGTGGTTCACTGAGGATGCTCATGCAAAGAGCCCAGGACCAGTCAGGTGCCGCCCATAGCTTGGGGCAGGCCCGCGGGCTGCGCTTTCTTGCGGCCCTTAAACCCATTCATGGCCCTCTGTAGCAGCAGCTAGCAGCTCCTGTTTCAGTTAGGAGATCTGGTCTTTTAAAATCTAGAAAGCAGCTATCACATGCAAATTGAGATGTATATTTCTGCATTGTAGTGCTCTGCCTGTTTGGTATTTACTCCGTATTTCACCTTGTTTTAAATTGCTTCCGTTGAGAGATATATATCTTCATTTTTTCCTAAAGAGCTACTAATTATTCTTAACTAGTGACAAACCAAGGTCTAAATCTCTATCTTCAGGGCTCTTTAAACCTGCTATATTTTTATATGTAACTCTTTGTCAGAAACTGTTTATTCTATTTCAAGTGGCACAGGAACTTAACTGGCTCCAACAAATGCGAATTCTTTTGCCTATAATCTAAAAACCAGATAAAGTGACTTTACAGGGCTCCCAGGTGCTACAAGTCGTGAATAGTGGGCAAATTTCAAGACATCCCCTACAGAGCATGTAGATTTCGATGAACTGAACCATCAAACTGTTCTGTGCATTAAATAGTGTGTTGGCAATGAATATTTCTCTAGTCAAGGTTGGAGTTATAAGAATTTAAGATGCAGAAGTTCAGCAATAAAATGTGTGGGTAACCAACAGCCTTGGAAAAGAATTGATTGAATGTGGGTTTAAAATCAAGTTTTACACAGTCTTAGGAGTGTTCTAATGAATTATTAGGGTTTTGGTCTTAAAAAAAAAAACTTGAATTTTATGTTAATCAGCTAAGGAAAGATGTATTTGCTTTAGATTAATACTTCTATATAATAGAACTTAATTTACTTTCAAGAGCTCCTCTTTTAATTATTACCAGCTTATACATAATAAAAGAAAAAAACATATTGTGAGTTACTCTTTGAATTAGTAAGATATTCTATTGCTAAATCACAACATAAAACTCCTATCCTTAAGTATTTGTTATAATCATAGTTGACTTCATGAGAGTTGTTAGTATTAAAGAATACTTAATTATGTACATTAGATGAATACTTAAGATAAAGAAAAAAGCAATAAATGAAAAGGATGTTCCACAGGATATTTTCATAATTAATACTCATATTCTTTCACTTGTCCCCTATTTCCTTGGTACTAAAACTGCCTAACTCACAGTAGAAGCCTCTGCCTCCTGCCTGGTCCTTCTGACCTCACCCATTGATGATGCAGTGCCGTGGCCCGTGTTTCTCCCCAAACGGAGTGAGTCACTTGTTCCCCAGGTGCTGAGAGTCTAGACTGCTGGTAATTTTCAACGAAGTCTCTCTCAAATGTTCAGAAGCCTGTGGTTCTCAAACATTAACTATATTGGAATCACTGGGGAAGCTTAAAGAACAGATGGCTATGTCCCCAGATTTCTGATTTAGTAAGTCTGGGGTGGAGTTTTCTAACAAGCACCAGTGTGATACTGCTACTGATGTTCTGAGAACCACACTTGAGAACTAACGCCTTAAACTGAAGACTGCTACTTCCCCAAAAGTCACATCTCCCTCTCTGGAAGCAGCCCACATCCACTGATAATGTAAAAGCCAGGCCCTCCTGCCTTAGAGGAAAACATCTGAAGGGTCATTACAGTTCCAGATCTCCCAGTGAGGCTGGTTGTGGCATTTGCTATCATGTCACTGTGTTCCAGCATTTCCCTCTTTCCTATCCTATGCCCATTCTCCCCATGTAGGGGCTGATCCTATGTACATTACAAGACCCCAAATGATCTATTTAAAACATCTATCTTTTTAATGGCTCTTCTCTATTCCTGCCGTAGCGCAGGCAATTATTATTTCTCTCTCTGATAACATGAAAGTCTTCCTGACTAGACCCATGTTTCTGACACCTCCAATCTGTTCTCTACCTCGGCACTTTCTAACAAAAACCCAATTTCCTCTCTTCTTTGTAGTTTGCTCTTCTACCTCAATGCCCTCATAGCCCACTGCCTGTACCATATATCATATATTGATCCAGGATAAAGTTGAATTTTTTTTAAGATTTAGTTTATTTTTAAAGCTTTATTTATTCATACAAGAACTGGGGTATAGGCCAGAGGTGCAGGAAGATGAGAGAATTCACCAGAAACAGAGCAGGGAGCAGAACAGGCAGACGACCATAAACACTGCTGACCCGAGCAGCAGGCGAAACAGGAGAGGTCTGCCGCGCCATCGGGTAGCTCCTTGGCTGGTTGGGAATCAAACCCGTGCTGCAGAGGCTGCAGAAAAATTCACAGTGCTGCATTCAATCTGCTGCATCACTGGGGAGACCCTAGTTTATTTATTTATGCATGCAAGAACTAGGGTTTAGACCAGAAGTGCAGGGGGTTGAGCAGATTCACCAGAGACAGAGTGGGAAGCAAAATGGGGGATCTCCTGAAGTACACTGCTGAGGGAAAAAGCAGGTGAGACAGGAGAGGTCTGCTGTGCCATGTGGGATAGCTCCCGGGCAAGGGATGGAACTCATGCCACAGTGGCTGGCGATAGCTTGATCGCAATGAGACTTAATCCCTGCGCCACCAGGGAGGACCTAGAAAGCGAGAAATTCTTAACTGAGTTCACAAGGTTGCTTACTATCCAATACCATTATGTCTCTCACTTTCTCCTGTCTCTCTGCATCCAATACAATATACAGCACTTATGCAAACAGCTTGACATTCCCAACCCCTTCCAGAAGCCCTTGCACGTGTGTGTCTGAGTTTCAAAGGCTAGGAGAACAAACAAAAATCTGTAGCAACAAATTTTAAAGTGTTCCCATTCTCAGGACTATATCCCCCACCCCCAATAGACTGATTATAGATTCCCAGGTTGAGAACTCTCTCATAGGTACGATCTTCCAACATAAAATCTAAATAATTATAAAATTTTAGACTAGAATGAAGTAAAATCAAGATCATTTCTCTTATTTTCCAAATAGGAAAATAATGCTGAGAGAAGTAAATCATGTCTAGTGGACATTAATGGAGTCAGAGCTAGACTGGGAGGAGGGTGGGGAATTTGAAGAAATCTGTGAAATACCAAAGAACTGGGGATGGGTGAGTGGGAAGGAAAAGGTAATCATCACTGATTTTGAAAGCCAATGTAGATAAGCCCAGTGTGTGTATAAGAGAGAGGGGACGGACTGGGAACGTAGAATCTTACGCGGATCTCCAAACAGCCCTTTCAGAAGGAATTATGTCTGATGCTTTTTTGTCAAAGGCAAAGGAGATTGCAATAAGAGAGTCTACTTACATCCTGATCTCTCTTATTTCTGATAGTTAATATCACAGAGAGAAGTTTATTTGTATTATTAACTAGTACACATGTACATGAAGCAAAGATGCTCATGTACACAACTGAATAATAACGTTTTTCATAAAACAAACTAGGATGTGTTCAACCTTATTTTGTTCCATTCTAAATCATTTAAAAAAGGGTTAGCTGTGACCTGCATAATTGTTTTCACACTCCATTAATGGGCTGTATCCCACAGCTTGGAAAATGATGTATCCTTGATTTCTCATTAATTAGTCTATATTTGAGCTCTTCTTTGTGTTCTTTTATCCATAACAGCAATAATACTTTACAATACCTCTAGTATATTTTGTCTTCTTGGTAAATTGAATTTGGTCCCCAAATAATCCTTCTTATTAATGTTAAGCCTTGCAGTAGAAAGAGGAGGCTATGATGTGGTTCACTTAGCTTGGCTGTTGTTACAAATTACCATAGACTGTGTAGCCTCAATTGTGAAATAAGAAAGAAAATATATGTATGTATGTATGTATGTATGTATGTATGTATGTGTGTGTGTGTGTGTATATATATATATATATATAAATATATATATATGGTCCAAGATGAAGGTGGCAGTATGTTAGGTTTTCCTAAGTGCTTACTCCCTGGTGTTCAGTCTCACTGTTTCCTCACATGGGAGGAGAGAGAGACAGAGAGAGCTCTGATAGGTCTTCTTATGAAGACAGTGAGCCCATCATGATGGCTCCACCTTCATGACCTCATCCAAACTAGTTACTCCCAAAGGCCCCAAGTCCAAATATTATCCACATTGGGGGAGGTTAAGTCATCAACATATGTAGTTCAGGGGGAATTTGACTCATTCCATGCATAATGTAAAGCAATACTCACAACAAAAATAAAGGAGGACCTTCCAGTCCTGATGGAAAAGAATTCATGGAGAAAGTGGAAGTAACACAAAAGCCCTATTAGATTCAGAATTTATATTCCAGGAAATGTCCTTGGAAATATCCATATAAATGGTGGAAGGCATATTCCTTATTTTTAAGCTATAGCTTATAAAATTTCAAAAACATTGGATAAGCAAGCAGGTAACACAAGGTAGCTACCACAAAATATTGATGGTGTGACATAGTTAAGTGGAGAACAGATCATAGGATGGCATCCTTTTCATTCTCCACTACATAGAAAAAGTGTGAAAGAATCCAGAAGTTTTCATGTGACATTTTAGTGGGTATGTCATAGATTGCCAAAGTCAGAGGCTTTGATATCATAGTTTCGGAATCCTTCTTGGCATTAACTGAAGTATGTGTGCTGGGTAACAGAAAGAGAGGGCCAGCATTCCAGGAATTTTCTTACTGAGAGAGAGGTTACATTTCACAGATGATACAATGACAGAAATCAAAGCCTGATACCAGGCAAAATGATCTACACCTCAGTTGGATATACCACAAAAGCCAGAAAGGATAAACTAATAGTGACATATGCTGTCATTGTGCCCACAAGTCACCCGGTGAAAATAGTAAGAGAGGGAGATGGAGACAATGCCTGCAATATTGTATGTATCCTGCAAAGATATTGAGAAAAACAAAAATAAATTGTTATTAAAGGGGAATAGATGCTGATATATTTTTTTAAAGATTTATTTATTCATGCACGCAAGAACTGGGGTACAGGCCAGAGATGTGGAGGGTGAGAGGATTCACCAGAGACAAAGTGGAGAGAAGAATAGGCAGATTGAATTGAGATGGACTGCTGAGGGGAGCGCAGCGGGCAAGTCAGGAGAGGTCTGCTGTGCTATGCAGGTCACCTCCCTGACCGGGAATCGAACTCGTGCTGCAGTGGCTGCGGATAGCTTCATAGTGCTGTGGCTTAACCCCTTGCACCACCAGGGAGGCCCCGACTCTGGTATATTTAATGACTAAGTTTGTGACTTAAAATGTTACATTACTCTGCTTCAGTTTTCTTTTTATGTTCACTCACTCTCCATTAAAATATTCTGACTTGTCATTATAACTTAAGAAAATTATAAGGTGATTTCTAAAAATATGACATAGGTTATCATAAGAAGCTTGGGTCAAAATCAATGTGATTTCATGCTAATATTTTTGGAATCAGTAGTTAACTCCTGACTTCCCTTTACTGAAAAGATAATAGATTGATCTAAGCCACATGTCAATATCATGGGTCACACAAATTTTCACATCATTCTTAATGATATAACTGGTGTTTTTGTAATTTCCTATGTAAAAAATATTCTTATAAGTGCTCCAAAATAAATGAAAAGATAAGTAAATGTATACCAAAGGTTAAATCCAAGGTGAATAGTAAGACTTTTCTGGATAAATTTGTAACTACAAATAGAATGAACACCATTTGTCCATGAAGCATGTAAAAAAGGTTAAAAGAAGAGTAATTGATTAGCCATTCACTTCCAAACACATATAGAGGGAGTCTAACTGAATGTTTCAATTATCCAGATGTTAGATATGCATCAAATAAATTTTAAAAACAGAATAAGCAGATGCCACTTGATAAGTCATAGATTAGAACAAAAAACAAAAAAAAGTAGAATGAACTTAGTACCAATAATTTAAGGAGACATGACACCAGTGATCATTTTTGAGAATAACTATAAAATAATTACATAAAATTAACATACATAAACAATAAGAAGCAAACTATTCAAATGGATGTTCCATAAGTTGTTGATCTCACGCATGAAACATTCTGAGAAAACCTGCAATACAAGTGCTAAAACCAAAACCTGGAAGACTGCTATGGCTGTGAATTGAGATGGACTGTCCTCCAAGATTAAGTCAGGGAAGAGCTTATACTCCCTGAACCTGCTGACATAGCAAGCTATGCCATTAGCCAATATACCAAATAGATGCAACCACAAAGGTTGGGCCCTTGATCATGATAGGGAGGGGGTTGGTGTTTATAATCACACAGAAATACTTCCATATGCAATATATACACAGAACTGGGACATAAGACAAAGGGCAAGAATAGACTTTGAAATTAAGATAACTCAGTTAGAATCCAGTCCTGCTAGTAACTGGCAGTGTGACTTCAACAAGATATATTTTCTAAGCCACATGCTTTCCTCCATTTGCTAGATATGCTTACAAAGTTGTCATAGGGATTAATGAAAATACATAAAAAGCAAATACATTAATATGATTACTATAGTATTCCATTTTGGTCAATGTATTTATTTTGCCATACTTTACTTTGAAAAAAAATTCTGGTAATCAGGACATGTGCATAGTCTTACTCAAAAGCATGAATGATTTGGCAACAAATTATAAAGCTATTAGAGTATATATTTAAAAAACCTCTTCAATAAAACATGGGGGTGCCTTTTTTTTAAAAAATAGTCTATTAGCAATTGGATGTATAATCTCAAGGAGTATTTGTAAATAGTTTCTTCCAAAATTCCACTCTGATTATTATTAATTATCAAGGCCATTTGTCAGTGGAAAATATATCAGTTTTGGGTGACATCAAAAAAAGAGGCTTCTCGGGCCTCCCCGGTGGCACAGCAGTTGAGCACTGGGTTGCGAGGCTGCCTGTAGCCTCTGCAGCACCAGTTCGATCCCAGCTGCCGGTGAGGGTCCCACATGGCACACAGACCTCTCCTGCCGCCCGCTGCTACCCTCAGCAGTGTACTTTGGTCCCTCTGCCTGCTCTGCTTCCTGTTCTGGCTCTGGTGAATCTTCTCACCCTCCCGTGCTTCTGACTGTATCCAGTGCTTGTATAAATAAATAAATCTTAAAAAAAAAAAGAGGTTTCTCAGGAAAATAAGTCAAAAATGTGGGTGGGTTGCTAAGAAATGTTGTAGGTTAAAGTACTTACGTCATAGCTTTGAAAAACATGGTTCCAGGTAGAACTTATATAACAATAATTAAAGGGCCAAATCCATCCCACAGAAGTATATATTTTGAAGATAGTATGCATTGCCACAAGCTGTGCAGAATCTCCCATTTCTGAGCTGTAATAGCTAGGTGACTTCTGCTTGAGAGAGAATAAAGCTGAGAAATGCTCACCATTTAACAGAAACAGTCCTTGCCGTACTTTTTTCTACTTGCAGTTTAAAGATCCTTAAATTTAAACATGGAAGCCAAAAGCTTCCAGTCCAGGTCTCTGAACACAGAGATTACTCCAAGGATGTTAATTAACAAATTAAATGAGTTGATTTACTCCTAAGGAATTCAATACCTAAAAGTATTCCTATCACTACCTTTTCCTGAAGTAATATAATAGAATAAAGTTAATTTGGAGTATATGCATGGGAGTGCATAAGGTAAAGTTCTTAAAAGAAAAAGTAAATAGCACTGTTTGTCTGTTTTTATAAGTTGAACTTACTCCAATAGTAGTAGCCGGATGTTTTCAGCATCAGTTAGTACAGTCAGTTAGATTGGATATTTCTTTTTTTTTTTTTTAAGATTTATTTATTTATTTATACAAGCACTGGGTACAGTCAGAAGCAGGGGAGGGTGAGAGAATTCACCAGAGCCAGAGCGGGGAGCAGAGCAGGCAGAAGGACCGAAGTACACTGCTGAGGGGAGCAGCGGGCACCAGGAGAGGTCTGCGCACCATGTGGGACCCGCCTCTGGTGGCCGGGGAGAAGCCGGGGATCGAACCAGCGCTGCAGAGGCTGCGGGCAGCTTCGCAACCCAGCGCTCAACCGCTGCGCCACCAGGGAGGCCCCAGATTGGATATTTCTAATCAATCCAATCTAATAACAAAAATGTAATATTTACAGGCATTTGGGGGACAAATAAATAATCTAAATAAATGGGAACTATCTTTCTCAATTAAGTTCCAGGTTTAGATGTGTATATAAATATAAATAACTAAACAAATAAGGATTTCCCCAATTTCAGCTTCCTTAAACATGGTCTTTGGTCATCTCCATTAAAATTCCATTTTACAGATCAGGAAATTGATACCCAATGACCTTTAGTTACCCCAGAAGTGTACTGGGATGCCAGTGTTCTAGCTGGGTCACACCCTCAACTCAATCATCTTTGCAAAGGGCATGGGTGAAAATTAAAGGGCAACAATGAGATACATAAAACGGGTTCATGCAGTCTAATCATAAAGTGGAAAAAATGGCCTAATGTATTCTCCAGTACTGACACAGAATAAAGAAAAATAATCCAATAAATAGCTGCTAATCTGACTGAAGCAAACGGAATAGGACTGAAGTAGTTGAGCTTCCACAAGGTGATACATGGGCTGTACTTACAATGGATTTAGGTATTGTTTTTAAAACAATGAGGCATTGTCATGCATATTGCTTCCTTCCTTAACTAAAGATAGTTAAATAAGTTATTTACTTTTCCCTAAATTAAAATAAAGTTCATAAAGGAATACATTTTTGAAATTAAGATCTATAATAAAGAATGGATTTTATAGCGCCTCTATTTCTTTGCCATCATTTTTACAGTACACAATTGGATCGGCTGAAGACTTGGAAAAAATACACTCCAGGGAGCAATTCAGTCCTGGCTAGAGAAATACATTCTATTTTAATGGTTTTTGTTGTTGTTGTTGATTTCATCACTTGTTTCTAAAATGCTATGATCAAGCCTTTGGAAATCTGAACTTCTCAGTTTCTTGCATGAATTCTATGGGACTACAGAATAATTTAAGCTTTTCATCTGAGTTAGAATCTTTACTTCTGTAGTTCATCAACCTCTTCTGTCACGTATATGTCACTGAAATGAGAAAAACCTTAGAAGGCAGGAAAAAATTAAAAACAAATTAATGTGGGAAGATGATATAAATCAAGTGGTGAGGCCAAGAGTGAATTATCAAAAGATCTTTCATCTAGAGTGAATACATTTTCCTTTCTCAAGAGGAACCCATTATGTGTTTTTTGTTTGCACTATTATACATCAAGTAGCATATTAAAGGAATAGATTTATTAGGATTTAGAATGCATTTTACTCTGATGGGAAAGGATAGTGGTCCTTCAAATTTAATTTGAAAAGACTTAAACGGTGAAATTCTACATAGGCCCTGGTTAGCAATGAATGCTAAAAAAAAACAAATATTATTTTTAACTTAAAACACATAAATGAATCCTCCCCCCAGAAGAAAAAACATTAACAAAACCATACCATGTGAGAATAAGCATTACATATTCTATCTAAAACATTCCGAATTTATTCAGTAGATATGGCAGTTTGATGTTTTTGTGGCAAAATTTGCTGTTTACTGAGAAGGGAAAGAAACAATGAAAACAATGGCGGCTTTTGTTTTCTAAGTTTGTATTTCTTCTATGTTGAACTGATTGGTTTTACCAATAGGCTTTGAAAGACATATCTATACAAAACAGAGATCTCAATAAGGATTTTAAACTGCCAAGAATTTGGGAAAGCCTCAAAGTTAGACAGAAATCCAGAGATAAGGAAACTTTTGCTTTTCAGCAGACACTTTCCCAGTCACCACACCTGTTCTTTTATTAGAGAAACATAAACGGCTATATTGGAATCTTTCTGGAGCGTGTGTTTGTGTGAGTGTGTGTGTGCGCACGCATCCATGCATCCTTGTGTACTTGACAGAGTGAAAGAAAAAGAGAGATTTCTTGCTATGGAGAAATGGTCATTAAATTTTGCCAAAGACACAAATAAGTAGCAAAAATGGAGAAAGAACTATTGCAACACAAGAGGCGAACTGTTGCCACAGGGACAATACTCCAAGGAGCGGTATACAAGTGTCTCAAAACTTAAACTAAAAAAAAAGTTTCTAAGAATTCCAAAGAGGAGCAAGCAAGGCAAAAAAAGAAACAGATGTTGGGCAGAGGGATTAAAAATTGGCCATACCAGAAAGTAGGGGGGAGCATTTTATTGAGAAGAGCCTACTTTTTAAAATTTTATTTATTTTTGTGTAGAAGAACTGGGGTGTAGGCCAGATATGTGGGGAGGAGGGTTGAGATAATTCACCAGAGATAGAGTGGGGAGCAGAGCAGGCAGATCTATCGAAATACACTGTTGAGGGGAGCAGCGGGCAAGGCAGGAGAGGCCTGCTGCGCCATGCGGGTTTCTCCGTGGTCAGCGGGGGATCGAACTCATGCTGCAGTGGCTGGTGATAGCTTGATGGCGCTGTCTTTAACCCCTGTGCCACCAGGGATGCCCACGGCCAGCCTATTCTTGACAGGGGTTCTTGAAAGGGATTGTTTGAAGGCTCAGGCTGGAGTCAAACTTCTGGCGTCCAAGGGAACGAGATGAACTTAAAAGGTTTGGCTGACCAGCATTTTGTTCTATCAGTGGGAAGAAGCTATTCAGCTAATAACTTGTGAAACAGAGAGTGGAAATTTGGAGTCTTATGAATAAGCAGAGAACATCTTTGCGTGGTAGCTAAATCACATAGGGTAGGGTGAATCTCTGAAGTACTCAGTTTTGTGAGTTTTCAATAGGAAGAATTTCTTCAACCTTTTCTGTTTTCCAGGATTGCAAAGCCAGGGCAAGATTCAACATTTTCAGTCTTGATGTTATTCAAATTCTACGCCTTCTTGCTCTTGCACCAAAAGAGAAAGTCTCTCCCTTGTCCATTTCTGCCACAAAGATTCTGAAAGAGACAGTTCACTCTAAGGAAGTACTGCAGCAATCCTTGGGAAGAAGAATCTCATTGAAAAATATTAGGGGCCTCCCTGGTGGCGCAAGGGGTTAAGACACAGCAAATGAAGCTGTCCACAGCCACTGCAGCATGAGTTCGATCCCGGGCCAAGGAGGTGACCCTCATGGCACAGCAGACCTCTCCTGTCTTGCCTACTGCTCCCCTCAGCAGTGTGTTTCAGTCAATCTGCCTGGTCTGTTCCCCACTCTGTCTTTGGTGAATCCTCTCACCCCCCCCTCACCTCTGGCCTGTACCCCAGTTCTTGTATACATGAATGAATGGATGTTTAAAAACAGAAAAATATTTAAAGAGGAAAGAGATCTCCTCTTACAACAACAATAACTGAGCTGAGAATAGACTCCTGAAATGATTGTGGCTCCACTAAGAAGGAAAAACACCTAGAAGGGACATGTTAGGTCATAAAGTCCCCTCAGCCAACTGAGTGTCACTGCTGGACTGTGTGATTTGTTTACAGATCTCAGAGTAGGGGAGGCATTAGATGCAGCCTTCAGCAGTCTGGCAAAAAAGAAGGCAGAACACAAGGAGCTAAGTGGATGTTTGAAGTCTCTTACAGGCAACATTTCAGTGACTGAGTCCAGCCTGAAGAAGAAGAAGAGGAAAAATTCACCTCTGACAGCAAACTTCATCAGGGTGAGAAAGTCCACACCAGTGATTTTATTGTGTCCTAACTGCTTAAAGAGAGGAAGCACATGAAATTGAGCTGGTGATGAATTTTATTCCTCCTGGGATATAAAAGCTGCATTTATTATCAAGTTCAGACTTGAACTAAAAAAAAAAAGCATAAACCTTTGCACTCCTTGTGTTTCATTTCCTTAATCAAGACTATTACTTACCAGTTTGATGACTCAGAAGTTTGTCCTGTGAATTCATAGGTCAATAAAAACTTGGGGGAAAAATTTCTTCAAAATAGAATACCAAGGAGTGTTACTGCTATTTCACGTACTACCATCAAAAAAAACAGCAAAAAGCATCATATCATATAATTAATGCCATAAGGGTGAAAAGAAATTACTTCTGCTTATACATAACAAAATGCTGATAACTCTTATTCAATTTCACCATTTAGGAGCAGTTAGAACTTTTATCACTATTGTGATAAATTAGAAGTGGGAATAGCATCTATGTTTTCTGTAATTTTGCAGTAATAATGCCTTTTCTGACATACTTTGTCTCTGTCATCAAGGTAATATGATTTCCTTTTTAATTACATTTCTGGGTGAAAGTAAAATAACAAAGAACCACACCAGTGAATTCATCTTCTTATAATACATGTTAGAGTGAAACTTGGTTAATGCTAAAGAGGTGGAGAGGAAAGAGGCTCAGGGAAACTAGATTAGATTTTCCCTTTCTTTTCCTTGTCCTAGTTTAGAAGATGTTATTATTCTACATTCCATAAATTAAATGTAATTACATTTTAGTGTCATCTCCATTTCTCATAATGTTGAAGTGTTCATTTAGCTTACCAAGAAGCCTTAAATGTGGGTGCACCTGGAAGCTAGAATGAATAAAATGATGCTAATCCAGCTTTCTGTATCCTATTATTAAAGCTTCATTTAAACACTTTCCTAGGGGAGGGGCAGCCACACCTATATTATATAACCAACTAATGGAGGCCACCTAGAGAGACTCCAAAAGTCTCATATGCAGTAATTTTTAGAGGTCTTCCATTATCCTTTATTCAGCAATATTCACAATACCCACTTTAACATTGCGAATTTGAGGCATCATTTTCTCACCTAATCATCCCACTCCAAGGTCCTTGTATGATCTGTCACCCTCCAAGTCTCCTCTAAAAGCTGCCACATTTTTGAGTGCTCTCAGCATAGTCTTGAATGAGTAATGATGACTAAGAAAAATTCTTCTTCTTCCTCTTCAACCCCAACTTCGACGAGCCTGTTGAGGGCAAGATTGAGAAATAGAGTGACCTCAGTTGACACTCCAAAAACATTTATTTAACACTGCACTTGATGTGAATAGAAATAAAGATAAATAAATACAGAGCCCAAGCCCTCCAGGAGCTGACAATGTATTAATCCACTTGGGGAGCATTTGATAAGTTTATTCGCACTAAACTGTTATTAGTTGACAAGTGTTAGATCCATCAGGTGCTGTTGCAACAGGTTCCTTAGCAACCCAATTTCTCCTTCCTTGGTTGGTATGTAGCAGAGGGAGAAGCTGGGTTACTCAGTTTTGTGTGGGAACAGCTTCAGAGGAAATCTGTCAGAGATTTATAAAGTTGCCCAACAGAGGCTCCAGAGAACTGGCTGTCATCCTATTTCATCCTGGACCTTTTACAGAATGGGCTCCCCGAAATGTCCCTTAACAGATTCTCTGCCAACCAAGAGGGCAAATGTGCAGAGCTGACCTTGGAGCCAGAAGTCTCAAGAGACTCATTTTCTCATTAAGGATTTTATTCCCTTTAAAAGCACCATAATGTAGCTTGAAAAACTACTTTCCTTTAAGAGCTTGTTTCACAGCCTGATGTACTTTTCAGGGTAATGGCCACAGAATTTAGGTTCAACTGGCAGTAATCTTAAAGGGCACCATATCAAGTGTTCAGAACATTAGGAATTTAGGCTGGAAATAAAGTGGCCCTCAGAGTGAATTTCACATTTCAGTAAGTGGATAGACGAGATGTGTCCTGAAGAAAGGTTTTGGGGGGAAAAATCTAGACAGTCTTTTTTCAGGACCTAAATGTCTTTCTCTCTCTCTCTCTCTCTCTCTCTCTCTCTCTCGCTCTCGCTCTCTCTCTCGCTCTCTCTCTCGCTCTCTCTCACTCTCGCTATCTATCACCTATCCTTTATATATCACCTAATGTCTATTTGTCAGTTATCGATTTACCTATTTAATCTGTGATTATTAAAAAAAAAATGAAATCCAGGGGCCAAACTACATATAAAAAATTGATATTTCTTTAAACTGGTTTATAATCATAAAACAGTAAAAATTTTATAAAACACATACAAAGTAGGAGTCAGACTACTTACAAATATTTTCCTAAAAAAATTATGATAGGGGCCTCCCCGGTGGCGCAGCGGTTGAGCATTGGGCTGCGAAGCTGCCCGCAGCCTCTGCAGCGCCGGTTCGATCCCCAGCTGCCTGTGAGGGTCCCACATGGCGCGCAGACCTCTCCTGCCACCCGCTGCTCCCCTCAGCAGTGTACTTCGGTCCTTCTGCCTGTTCTGCTCTATGCTCTGGCTCTGGTGAATTCTCTCACCCTCCTGCGCTTCTGACTGTACCCAGTGCTTGTATAAATAAATAAATAAATCTTTAAAAATAATATGATAACCTCACCTATCATTGAAGCAAGCTATTTAATATGTTTGGGTTTTAAAATATATGAGGCCTGCCCTGCAGTTGAAGTTGTTGGCCAGTTAGCTTGAAATAAGACCTCTTTCACCTATAAATATATAAATTCAATAATTCAATAATAAACTGTTACTAGATGTATATGGTATCTTCCTCTTCTCTCTCTCAAGGTAAAATTTATTCATTAAATAGGGAGGAAAATAAGAGCATGGGCTTTTATGCTATAGCTTCCTTATCTTGTAACTTGTAGTGAATTTTTCTCATATTTGCTCTATGTGATATCTCATAAAAAATCCAAACACCTACTTCTTAATGACTTAAATTGGAAGCAAAATGTTGTAATCATATAACTATATTGATTGTCATGTCAAGTATAAAAAGTGATATGGTTCATCTCAGGAGCAAATATCAGATGTATTGAAAAAATTTGAAGGAATATGTCTTGAGGAGGACTGGGTAGGGTGAGGGTTGGGAAGATATTTGTTGTCATTTCCATCTCTGCCTGGAACTTTACCACCATGAAGTAAGAATCTAATGCATAACAGGGTGACTATAATTAATAATACTGTACTGTATAATTGACATTTACTAAGAGAGTAGAAATTAATGTTTTCACCAAAAGAAAAAAATAAAGTGTAATATATGAGGGAATGGACATGTATTAATTAATTTGATGGGGAGGGACATCCTTTTACACTATATGTGTATACCCAGCCATTACTTTATCTTTTTTTTTTAATTAATAAATTTTATTTTTATATTCCCTTTATCTTACAATTGAATATGTCAATTTTACTACAATAATTTCATTCTTTTAGAAATAAGTATGTACAATAGCTGTGCATTAAAGTTATCCCCAGAGGAGACAATATAATTATTTAGTTAGAAAAACTCTCCTCTGAATAACACCTATCTCCTGAAGTTCTTAAAAAAAGAAAGTCTTGGGCCTCCCCTGGTGGCGCAGGCAGTTGAGCACAGCACTGTGGGGCTGTCCACAGCCTCTGCAGCATGGGTTTGATCCCAGCCAGCCTTCAAGTTACCCACATGGTGCGGCAGACCTCTCCTGTCTCTCCCGCTGCTCCCCTCAGCAGTGTATTTCAGTCAGTCCACCTGTTCTGCTCCCTACTCTGTCTCTGGTGAATCCTCTCACCCTCCCCCACATTTACCCTGGTTCTTGAATGGATTCATGAATGAATAAATCTTTAAAAAAAAAAAGTCTTAGAAAAAGAAAGACTAAATCAGAGATTGTAGAAAGCATCACCTCTGACTTTAACAAGAGGTGGCATAAACCAATTCAAGTCAAAATAAAAAGTTATGTGGTAGGAATTCAATAATTATTTTTACTGAGTAACATTGATAATGATATAAATGTCTTTGGGGAACTGACTATGTGCTAAATACTGCATCATGGTTCCAGCTCTGCAACATAACGTTTTTCAGTCCATTTAACAGCAGCACCTAAACCAACTTAGCAAATTTAATGGCTAAACATGACCTGAACTGTTATGTGACTGTTCGCAGACTTACTTGACTTAGGGTGAATATTTGTATATCTTCCTGAAGAACTGTGTTTGGGGATTTCTCCCACCGATAAGCCATTATTGGCTAACATCAGGGTGTCTGAGAATTCGACTCAATTCTAAAACTATATAGAGATAACATAAGATTCCACAGGTCCAGGGCTCAGTCTTCCAAGACCCCTGTACTTCTGTACAGTCCACACGCCCAGGATGCTGTTACCTGTGCTTCCCACCAACCAGCTACAAATGAGAGGTTCCCATGGCCTCCCTCTCAGGTTTGATTAACTTGCTAGAGAGGCCCACCGAACTCAGTAAAACTGTTTACTTCCTAGTCCAGCAATTCATCACCAAAGGATATTAAAGGATATGAATTGAAAGCCAGATGAAGAAATAATTCGGTCAAGGTCGAGCCTGCCTAGGTGCCACAGGGGAGCACTCTTATTTCCCAACCTGAGAGCTCCTTAAAATTCCTCCTTTTGGATTTTTCCAGAGACTTCATTATTTATGCAGGATTGATTAAATAATAGGCCACCAACAAATGACCTCAATCTCCAACTTCTCTCCCCTCCCTGGAGGTCTAGGGCTAGGACTGTTTCTACCCTCTACTTACTTGGTTGGCTTTTCAGGCAGCAATCTGCCAGTCTTAGGCACTTCCCCAAAAGTCACTTCATTAACATAATGAGATTTTATCATCCTCAACACTAAGAAAATGCCAAGGTTTATGGGAGCTATGCACAAGGAATTATGAATGAAGACATCATATATCTGAGAAACATAATTTGGCTATCTGAATAACCAAATATATAATCCTTATAGATCACAATACTGCAAATCATTAATGTTTGACTATAAAGTACTTCTAAACTCAGTTGTGGGTTTTTGTAATATATTGTTATATTCCACATTACCTTCCTTTAAAAAAATAAAAAAAAAATTCTTAATTCTAGGATACACCTAATCTTAAGGTCTTAAATAAGGGTTGTACACACTAATTCTCCCAACAACTTCTGGCTTCTTGTTACTAACATATTTATTTTGCAATTATAATCTGAAATACATAGAGGTTAGATAAATTTTCCAAGGTGACACAGCTGGTGATGGCTGGAGTTATGACCTTAATTTAGGCAATGTGTCACCAAGACCCATGACCTCCACCTACTATTTGTATTGCTTCTGGTATGGAAATAGCAGAGAAAAGAGAAATGATATAAAAGAGAAATGATGAACTTTAGAACTATTTTAGTGGACTTCCTACATATAAGTAAAAAGCAATTTTATAAAACAACCAATATTGCTTTCTGTTTCATCTTTGGCAGTTGGTCTAATGTGTTGGTTAAGATCAACAGATGCTAGAAAACATTACTGAACAGAACGGGAATCAGACAAGGTCACTTTATAAGTGGCAGGGCTTGGGAAAACCAAGATGTCCAAGCAAAAACAATCATCAGAGGAACAGTCCAAGAATCCTGTGTTAGAAGTCAGGACAAATCCCAAAGCAGTCCCTGAAAAGTAGAGACCACAGAAACCAGGAGAGCCACAGTCCCACAGAGGCCCAAGAGGTGCCTGAGATTCTCTGCTTTGTTCCTGAAAAGCTCAGCAGCTCTAACACTTCACCTGGACACTCCATTGGGATTGTAAGTGTCACATCCAGTTTGCTTCTGGAATTATTTCCTCTTATTTTCTGCTGACAGGTGCATTAAGCAGCATTGCCAATGTGGAAAGCTCCTTTTCCCCTTCATATAAGTGTCACAACCTGTGAAAACTAGTACAAAGATTATTGGGGAAAGAGAGGGGATATAAAACATGCATGATGCTGTTAATCTTTTTTTTTTTTAAGATTTTTATTTATTTTTTTATACAAGCACTGGAGCATAGGCCAGAGGCGTGGGAGGATGAGGAATCACCAGACACAGAATGGGGAACAAAATAGGCAGAAGGACCAAAATACACTGCTGAGGGGAGCAGCGGGCGAGAGAGGAGAGGTCTGCTGTTCCATGTGGGTAGCTCCCTGGTCGGCTGGGAATCAAATCCACACTGCAGAGTCTGCGGACAGCGCTGCGCTCAACCCGCTGCACCACCAGGGAAGCCCAATGCTGTTAATCTTGATAACGTTTCATTTTAGTTGTTTTTAACATTTAGAATTGTACTTAAAAAAGAAAGAAGAGGTGGGGGTCTCCCTGGTGTCACCGGGGTTAAAGACAGTGCTATCAAGCTATTGCCACCCACTGCAGCACAAGTTTGAAACTCAGCCAGCCAGGGAGCAACCCACATGGCACAGCAGACCTCTTCTGCCTCACCCGCTGCTCCCCTCAACAGTGTATTTCAGCAGATCTGCCTGTTCTGCTCCCCACTCTCTCTGGTGAATCCTCTCACCTTCCACACCTCTGGCTTACACCCCAGTTCTTATATGCATAAATAAATAAATCTTTTTTAAAAAAAGAAAGAAGATGTTAAGAAAATGGAAAGTGATGTTTTCATAAACAAAGAAGAGAGGAAGGGTGCTTTGCAACATGAACTGCAACCAATACAGGAGCCAGGGAACCACAGACGTGGAAGGCCAGCAGAGGAGAGTTGGAAAAAGAGATGCTAATGGACATAAGAGAAATGAGTTTTCCAAAGAGTTCTGTTATATCACAGTGTGTTCTGGAGTTAGAAACGGCTCAGGTGAAATAACTCTACAAGTAAGGAAAGGATAATTGAGTTTGCTAGTCTCTGAGCGAAATGCTAGCCAAGTAGAATGGATAGCTTAATGCACCATCTGGAGTAGAGTCCAATTTATTCTGGGACTCTCAGACCTTGACTATAGAATTAGGTAGGTGAGTTCTTAAAACCAAACAAAGATGGTAATTGAAGTGCATAATGTTTCATTTTTCAGCGTGTTTTTAAGCAATGCCATTAGGAGATAACCCTTCCAGTCTCCCGGGAACAGTGACGTATTGTGGTAGCCACACTGAGCCACAGAAATGTAAAACATTTTGTCTAGGGATCAAAGGATGATGTTAAAACAAGCTTACTTAACCTTGAGGTAATATTGGAGTTAATTTATATGTGGACATTGGATAATTTGCATCAGAGACTGAAGAATAAAACTTACAAAAGATTTAAACTCTCCTCCCCCTGCACCCATATAAAATGGCTTTTCTTTTGGAGAAACTGATGAGTTTCTAACTGCAAGATCTTACAAGGCTGACAAATCAGCTAAATTGACTTTTTTAATCACTATAAAAATGAAGCATACTTGTAGGGATCAGAATGCCAATTATTTTATCTAAAATTTCTTTCAGAGAAATTACATTATAAAGTATCAAAACTAGGCCTACAAGTGATTATAGCACGGTGATGTCTTCATGCCACTATCATCAGTGGCCAGGAAAGGTCACTGAAAATTCAAAATATATACATTGCTTGATATCCCACCATGTGTCAGAAGTTTTGACAAGACAAAAGTGATATGACTTCAGTGTTCTCAGATAAACACTAAGGTTTCATTTTATATCAGAGACCTCTTGAATAGAGTTACAAGAAGGAACCGGATGGCTTTTTGCTCTAGGACAGAATGGAGGGGGGAAATGATGGAATGAAACATCTTTTGAAAATAAGTATTTCTAGATGGTTATCAAAATTAACTCTGATATCTTCAAATTGTGTAAGAGTTTCTTGTTTTTTGTCTTCTTGGCATGAATTTGTATGGCGATTACAAACTCTGTTTCTTTGCAAAGTAATTTAGGTGATCTAACTTCAACCAACACTGCACTGATGAAGGGGAACTAGCCTATTCCCAGTCAAACATTTATAATGAACAGCTCAAGGAGACACATGTGACTCTAACTGCACCAAGCAGTTAAGACCAAGACTCAGAAATCGTTAGAAATCCTCATTCATTGTTAGTGGAAATGTAGACTCATCCATCCCCTATGGAAAACAGTATGCAAGTTTCTCAAAACACTAAAAATACACCTCCCCTATGATCCAGCAATTCCTGAAAAGGAGTATGGAAACGCAATTTGTGGTATCGACATATACTGGAATACTATATATACTGGAATACTATTTAGTAACAATTATAACAATGATGGTTGTACTAGTACTATGTTGCTGATAGATGCAATTAATGAATTAAGGTTTTGTAAATTGTCAAAAAAATGTTATTTTGAGTAAAGTTACCTAAACAAAATATTATCTAATGTATGTTTCCTATTCTACGATGTTCAAGAACAGATAGTTAGCATGACACACACCTCTCATAACATATAGCTTAACCCTAATTCTAACCCTAATACCAATTCCCTTTTAGACTCAGCCATATGCATAGGCTTTCTTCTGCACCAATTCTACTCCCTCCCCCAGCTGTCTTACTCCATGTAAAAGAAAAGCAGAGAGAAAATATTGGTTGATATAATCCATCTGACTAAGAGTTTATAAAATGGGTGACTGTGAAAAGCCTTCACTTTGCATGTATATATATGGCTTTTGGGAGCATTTTTAAAAAACAAAATTCGTCTGAATGAATCTAAAAATCAGATAGGCTTTATCTAACAATTCATGAATTCTGCACATAGAAAGTATTGATAGAAAGGCTCTGCAAGGGATTGTACAAAATGAAAGTCATTTTGGAGTCAGACAGAAATTAGGACAACATTACCAGTAAAAGCAATGGAAGATTATTTCAGGCAAAACCATCTCCCCTGACTGGAGCCCAGCAGGTCTTAGGCAGGTTATAGTGCTGGCAGTGACCAGGTTGATTGGTTTAAAATTCCAGTCTTGGGAGAGGCTGGAATTGCAGTTAATTTAGGTATTAAGTTTTGGTGGGACCTGGCATAACTCCATCTGGGGCCTGTTGTGTCTTTTAAAGCAAGGACATCAGTAAACAGTTGCATATTTACTATTTCTGTCCTTAATGAACTGGAAAAACAGTAAGACCATGAAGGTACTATGGTCTGGTGGTAAAATCAGAACTATAATTGTCTCTGTCAGCTGGGGATTACCTTGAAGAGAACTGTAGGTAACTTCCTGGGTGATGTAAATCTTCCTGACCTTGACTGGTGTGTCAGATGAATTTCCAAAAAAGTTTATAGTTAAGATCTTTGCATTTCTTTATATCTAAGTTTTCCTTTGATGAAAAATTGATATGCCTAACAACAATTTTTGTAAGTGCGCAAAAACTAAAATGATCTTATAGCCATGGGTTATTTAGCTCTAGCACCTTTTACTAACACAGATGATGGACTTAAATGCTAAATTCTAGAATATGTTTCTCCCTTGTGGGGTTTGAATCCAGGTCCATCTGTCAATGACGGACTCTGTGGAAGCTGAAAAAATATTTTTGGAATATTGCCAGCTCCTGTTTCTGGACTGATTTCTAACAGATGTCCTAACCTTGTGAATCCCTCTTCTATTTCAGCTGTCTCTCTCTGCATTAGCAAAAGGATTCTCAGCCATTTTTTGCACCAGTGGAAAACTTCACAGCCCAGTTGAATGAGGAACTGGTGGATGAGGAATGAATATCCCTGACACACAGTATGAAGAAGCTCATTGCAGCATGCATACACTCCCTCAAAGTTCCTTTCGAAGAGACTGGTAATTTGTTAAATTTAATACAGTGACATTCTGATCACAGGACCACAAGGCTGGCATTGAGGCATTAGGAGCTATGTAAGCTGTTATTATGACATGTAAAATTTTTTCCTGAGATGAAGAGTCTGAAACATTCAGGAGTAAACCACATTTGCTCCCTTTGGAATTATACCTGCAATCAGGATTCTGATTAGGACTGACTTAAAATTCCCAATTTTAGGAAGATTTCATTAACATCACCAACTATGGGCAAAGAAGCAAAATACATGTTTATTTCATATGGCAAATAATTGCATCTGGTAAATGTGTTCTCACACAGCTTCAGAATAAGGATGAAACTAAATGAAAATGGAAATTATTTTGCAAGCTTTCCTACAACTTAAAAAAAAAAAGAAAGAAAGATACCTTGGAACTTATTTTCGAAATTCAGATTCTTGAAATTCTCTATTCTTTTATCACTCTGTTGCCCAAGGGAAAATCTGTACAACAGGCATCATATGTCTTTAATAATGAAGCAAACTACTGTATCTCAAATCTTCCAAGCAGCTAAGAAACCAATTGTGTGTAGGAAATGCCAGAAGAGTTTGTTTTACTAGAGCTATAAATTCAGCAACATTCAAGGGTTAGGCTCATTTCAATTGAAGGCAGAAAGGCAAAGTTGATGAAAACATTTTAAAGAATAATCCATATGGACTGAGTCTGAGGGAAATTTCCCATGAAGCAAATACCTTCTTTATAAACCAAAGCATTCTGAATCCTCCCTTTACTTTCTTGTTTAGAGGATCACTTTTCAAAAAATAATGAAAGTTTTATTCTTCTTGAAAAAAGAAAATATATTTATTTTAAAAGGTTCTGGTAAAATTTTTCCAAGAGAGATATTTTCTCTCTGATCGTATTTACAAATCTGTATCTCAGATTGAAATGCAAAATCAGAGATAGCAAATTAGGTATTAAAGATTTTGCTTCAAACAACACTTTATTACAGCAGACAGCACATTATATGCCTGAGCTGGCAGAAGAACAAAGACTGCTATTAAATAAAGTAGAAGCGTTAAAGATAACTATAAAAATAATTGTATTTAAAACATCAAGTAAACATTTCAGGCATGTTTCCATATGGTCTTCTTTGGTGTTACAAATTGATGTCATATTAAATACATTCACTTAAGATAAACTCAAGCCAAACAAGTAAATTCAAGGTACTGCAGATTTAAAGATTACTTAATCAATAATTCATTTTTCTTTAAAAAACATCCATTCCGCTAAAAAATGTGTGTGTAGTGAAAGAAAGTAATCACTTATTTAGATTTTTGTAGGAAAGTTTTTGTATTTGTGTGGAAGTACCAGGCCCTATTAAAAACAAGGTACTGATAACAACCCAACTCTGTTAGTATCTGGGAACAACCACGGAATAACTCTGAAACTTGGTGTGCACTTGGCAAATGAAGGACCATATGACGTCTCAACTAATATGTTTTCTAACTTTAGATTCATCTCACATCTAACATTTACATGTCACTTGGCAACAAGTCTATGTCTCTGCAAAGATCAAATTAATTCAAAGTAAATATTGCCAAAACAATCCCTTTAGTTTTTCAGAGATTTAAAAAAATAAACTTGTTTCCTTCACAAATGACCTCCTTAGTCTGTAATTAACAACTGGTAAGGTACTTATACCTGACTCTGTCTGTCCTGAAGTATTTGGACCGTGCAAAAGGTAGCTCAACATTCTTGTTTCAGAACTTTGTATGTTAAACAACTCCTTGACCAAAAACTCTTGACTTATTTTTAGCTACAGTTCTAAAAGGAGTGCCTATTTGACTTTCTAATCTAGAACAGGTTAGAAGCAGAAAATTAGAAGCAAGAATGCCCATATTGGCAGGTCAACAAAGAGCAACAGGAATTGACAAGTGACAGCCTGACAGAGGAACAAGTCAGAGGAACCGTAAAATACACAAAATAAGTTTGAAAAGGAATTCATCAAGCTAACCCAAGAACTTAAGAGCTAGCTAGCGGCAAATGTCTCCTCAAATAACTACTTAACTATATAATTGACTAATTACTGTATACTATATGCAAGTGATATGGACAATGATGACCCTGAGTCTGCAAGACAACAGTAAATTATGCATCTGCTCCAACAAGGCAGACAGTATTTGACACATCATGCAAATATTCCCGTATAAACAGTTTACTTAAAAAAAAAGAAAATCGAAATAATCCAGGTTGACCCTTTTGTGGAATACCTCATTCCCATGGATTTCAGACCTCTGAGACCTAACTATATTAAAAGCAGAATATAAGATACTTATGCTTAATAGGATGGCAGACACTGATTGATAGGTCAAGTATTAAAAGATAAAATAATTTATTTGAAACCTTTAAAGTATCCTACTAATACATAGTCTTCATGATTATAAATGTCACCAAAGTATCTCTTTAACTGAATATTTTACAATTTATTTTCCACTCCTCATTTATGTTGCTTGCAATGACATTATAATTAAACCTACATGTCTCAGGATATTTTGGAATATAGGTAATAGAAGAAAAGACCATTAGTAACTTAAATCTGAAGGCCATGCATTAATTAGCTAGACATCTAGAGGTAGGGTAAACTGCAGTTCTCTTAATACATATGCACTGGTTCCATTTCTCTGTCACTACCTTTCAGAAGCATTGACTTAGACCCCATCCAACTTCCTTCATGTTTGCAAAATGCCTCTGGCAATACCAAGCTTCACAAATCAAAATATGCGGTACAGCAGAGCACTTTTTCCCCTTTACTTCTCTCTCACAAAGGCTAGAAGACCTCCTCTTTTGTCATTCCCAGAAAAACTCCCTTCAATTTCATCCTCACAAATTAAGTTAATCCTAGTACCTAAACCCTGTGGCCAGCAGAAGGCCATTCTCTGCTTGAATTTGGTTGGAGCTGTCAGGGCACAACAGAGAAACACCTATCTGAAAATTGATTTATTCTAAGGATGAGGAGACAATGGTGTATTGGGTGGTAGGGGTAACACACACTGACTATTACATTAAAATGGACTTTGTATGTGTAGAACCTTCTCTTTCCTTTGGCTTCCTTCTTTCATATAGTTTGTCAGACATTAAAACACTATGATGTCATGGTTTAAACTTTTCTGGCACATTAACTGGAATCCATTTGAACTTGTTTTAGCAAATGAGAAAACATTTGGAGTACGTAAAAGACTCCAAATTGTTTTATTTTTCCAGGACTGTACCCTTTGTGCTTCTTGGGGTGAGTGTTTTGAGGGAAGAAGGCTTGATTGCTATTGATAAACCTGTCCTTTCCTGACAAAAGTGATTGGCTGCCGGGTGAGCAGATGATCTAAGCTCAGTCTATCAAAGTTTCCTATGTGTATGAGTAGAATGTGATTCATCGGGGGGTAGACACATATTCCAAACCAGAGCAGGCTACTTTCTGAAGACTTTTAGAACTAAACATTATTGAAGTCAGGAGAGGATGATGAAATACTGATTTTGCTTCATACTGGAAAACTATGCTCAGGGATGCTGAAGGCCATAGTTCCAGCATCGTGGAAAAAGCTGGTTTCAGGGAAGCCGGAATCCAAAGAGGAATAGAAAGAAAAGTTCAAACAAAGGATCCTAAGCCATTGACAAAGATTCCCCCTTAAACAAATTTATCAAGGCTCCCCCGAACTTTTTCAATGAGGTCTCCACTTTTAGACAACTATACTTGTCTCTGCATTGTCCAGTTTTAGCATGAGTCCTGCTCAGTTGGTTTAAGTAGAATCCTTCATCCTGTATCTGTGATCACCTTCAATACCTTATTGGGTTCTTCATTCATCCCCCAAGGATTAGCTGATCACCCTGGCCTGCCTTCACTAGATCAGTTTAGCCAGGTCCTTTTAGCACCCATGCTTCCTGGTAAACATTTTCCATAGACTGACCGACATTTTGTTACTTGGATATAAAGCCCCACTTGTCTGTGCTGCATTGAATATTAAGTCCAATATCTGACTTCCACTGTAAGACCCTATTGCAGTGGCTTCTATTTTTACTATATTAGTGTTCCTTAAATAAAGCCTTATCATCTATATATTTTTTACTTATAAACAGAGCATTTTATTAATAAAATATTTACCTTTCTAAGAACAAATCTTGTAGTGATTAAGCATGCTGTACTCTATGAAAGTTTATTACAGAATATTCAGACTAAAACAATATAGTTTAAAAGTATGCCAATCCAGCACCACTTGCAAGATATCTACCACTAATCTAAGCATAAAAAGAAAAAAAAACTTTATAATAAAAATCAAAATATTTATTTTTCTTTTGTCAGTATCTACAAACAAGATAAACATCATATGGTTTAATTAAAGTATCATTAAATATATTTTTTTTTCTTTAACAATATCTAAGCACCCAATTCTACTTGTATCCAGCAACATTCTGGCTCTTTCCATTTATTAGGTTAAACAAATTCCAGAAAGTTTATCTTTAGCTATTTCTATAGATTCCTGCTATATATTGCCAATTTGCTTTTCCAAAATGTTACTTGATTTATAGCATATTTCATCATAAGTCAGCATGTATTTGTTACTTAAAAGATCACATGAAGAACTCTTCTGAAATGCATTTAATGTCACAGAAAAGCACCAGAAATGGAGAAAAACTTTTATAGTAGAAGGAATATAGTATTCAGGGTCAAATAAATGTGAATTCAAAAATCTGTTCCCTCCTGTTTACTAACCACAAAATTTTGGGAGAGTTATTTGAGTTTCAGTCACTTTAGTTACAAAAAATGGATATATTAGTGCTTAGCCCATGTCCAGGAAAATATTCAGCATTTAAAAAATGTATTTTCCTTTTTCCTGGAAAGTAAAGAAATTTCTATCCCTAATTTAACAACAAATTGCTTGGTCTAGGAAATTCACAATACCCACATTTTTGTTTTTCATTATCTTAATTTTTTAAAAGATTTTATTTATTTATGCATACAAGAGTTGGGGTATAAGCCAGAGGTTTGGAGGGTGAGAGGATTCACCAGAGACAGAGTGGGGAACAGAACAGGCAGATTGACTGACGTACACTGCTGAAGGGAGCAGTGGGCGAGTCAGGAGAGGTCTGCTGTGCCGTGTGAGTTGCTCCCTGGCTGGCAGGGGGATCAAACTCATGCTGCAGAGGCTGTGGACAACTTCATAGGCTGCATTTTAAGCTCTTGCACCACCAGGGAGTCTCCATTATCTTAATTTTTAAGTAAGAAATTTTACTTAAAATTTAAAAAAAAATCCTTAAAAATCTATGCATTGTATATATATATTATATATCTATATATCTATCTATATATATCTATACATTATATATAAATTTAAAAAATATACAGAAATAAAAGTCCTTGTTTCAGAAAAAAATATTACTTAGAGAATAAGTAAGTGGTACCTATCTCCATGGAATTTCTACCTTTTTGATACTATTCAGTTGTTCTTTGAGCCAAACTCAACATGACAAAACTATATGAGGCTTTGGTATTGCTGAGAAAGTCAGCTTCAATCTTTATATTCTCTGATTCCATTGGTACATTCCCCTGCAATAAATTTATATCTTTGGGTATTTAAGGGTGAACTTAGAAAAATGGGAATTCCACCAGTGTGAAATCACTGACTTTGTCAAGTTTTAATTGTATAGTCAAAATGTATACAACCACATAAGCTGTGTGCGTTAACAAACATTTATAGCAAAATCATAAATCTGTATGATTTATAAGCATTTATATATTGATAGCTCTTTCTCTGTAGATTTTTCCAGCTTAATTTGCAAGCTAGGTAGGAAATATTCATTAGTATATATTCTTGAAGTTCGAATTATTTTTAAAGATTTAATGAATCATATCAGCAAGTTTGCTTTAATTCAAAGAGAATACTTTATTGCTTAGCCTTAAAATTTAAATTTATATGTAAGCTCACTTCAGGAAAGCACCTTAATTATTTAAAGCTTTGCTTAACATATGCAGATATAAAACAATAGTTTTTTGAAGACTGAAATATTTTTACATCAGAAGAGACCAGAAAAAAATGGATAAGAGTAGAAACACTGCTGTTTTTCATTTCCTTACATGCATTTGTCAGCTAAAGGTTACTTTTTAGGTCAAGAAAACTTGTAAGCTAATCCCTTCTGATGAGAGAATCAAGGAACCATGTGGGGACTTTGGTTTTCTTAAGTAAAAGAATATTGTAATACTCAAAGTGATAGAGAATTGTGTAAATATGTTGCTACATTTAATGTAAAATTCCTTTCCTTATCTTTATAATTGGTTGGGTATAATCTTGTTTAACCCAGAAACATATGCATGCATACAACCTAATTCTTATTTTTTGTTTTTTCTTTTATCTATAAGTTTGCTAA
Source organism: Talpa occidentalis (assembly GCF_014898055.3). Classification (NCBI taxonomy): domain Eukaryota; kingdom Metazoa; phylum Chordata; class Mammalia; order Eulipotyphla; family Talpidae; genus Talpa; species Talpa occidentalis. The sequence goes on along the minus strand of NW_023604295.1, from coordinate 71,826,920 downwards.
ACAGAAGAACGTCAAGCTCTAGATCCCTTTGTAGTGCTTTCACAGTAATACGTAATTTGGAAAAGTTCTAGACATATTTCTATGGGGGGACAGAATCAGATAGTGCATGAGCTAGAGATGCACAGGAAAAAATTTGAATAGTAAAAATTATTAGAGGAAACTGGAAGGAGAAGAGTGTGAGGGATTGATTTACACCAAAGCAAGCAATTAATTCCTCTTTCACTTAACACTAATTCTTGCATGTAAAGAAACACACATGTATACACATGAACATGTATTCAATGGGTTCTAACTCATTGATTATAATTAGAGAGAGTTATCTACAATTTGCCATAATTTCAGACAATGGGTGAAAATATTGGTCATTATTTTCTTCTCTAGATGTCTTCATACTTAATATAAGAATCCACTGAATTTAAAATTCACGGATGTTTTCATACTACAACTTAGAGAGTTAAGAAGAGAGAGAAATTCACGGCATAAATCCTGGACAGGAGTTTTGCTTTATTGGTACCAATGAGAAGTTTGCAAAAGGGTTGAGGATGTTATTATTTTGCATTTTCTCAATAGTCACTGAGAAACTATTTGCATTCGAAGTGTAGGTATGAGAGCAATTGAAAGAATAAGAGTTGTGGTCATACAAAGACATGTTGGGTTTCAAAATGTTATAGACAAAACAGCAGCTCATCATGTCAGATTTTCAAGCCTAGAGGAAGTAATCAATAAGGTATTGACACTTCAAAATAATTTAGAGTAATTGATTATTGAAGACAGCTACGAAGAAAGGTAGAATATGGTATAAAACTCAAAGAAGGGGTTTTGCAGAAGAGGAGAAGAATAAATATTGGGAAACTGTAGTGCTGTATATCATAATGAGTAAGATTTGATTCCTGTTTAGCAGTGAATGAAGGGAATTCTGTAAAACATAATGGGTAGGCATTCCTTTGGTTGAAGGCAGTGTCAGGTGAGGCCACTTTCCTATTATTTGCTAGCTACCTACATACTGGCTTGACATTGATACATTACCTTTTAATGAATAAATTCATTGAACAGTCAAGGTGGCAAAGCTAAGTAAACACACTGAACATTTTATTACTCATTAGAGATATTTGGTCATTTGTAAGGTTGGCATATTGCTGACGGTGTTTTCACGTTCATTTTCTTCAGCTAAGTCATAATACTCAATTGCTTCTTTACAATGTCTCCTATATTAACTCATTTCTCTCCTTTCCTTTTTCTCAACAGTAGTTTAGAGTTGGAGATCTGTAACTATTTTCTCCAACATTCATCTCTCTCCTCATCCAATCATTTTAATGCATGCATCTGATTAATCTTTGTAGACAAATGATGTCATTATCTAATTCTACTGCTTAATAGCATACACAGTATTGATTCTCCACTGGGTACATGACTCAGTTCTATTAAGTCTTTCATAAATTTAAGTATTTAGTCTTATTTCCCACCATGCTCCACCAACATAATCTATAACACTTTGGCTGATGTTCTCTCTATCCTCCGACATACTATGGTCAGGTTCATATTTGTGTTTTTCCTAATGCTATTTCATCTATTTTAACTGACCTTGTTTTCCCCACCAATGAGTCCAAATTCTGCCTTGCTTTGTAACCAAATAATAATCTAGTTTCAAAAAAAAATATTATCTGAAATAATACAGCTTACCAGGACTTACCTCTGCTCTCAATTTTATACATAGTTATCCTTTTGTTTTGTCTCTCCACATAGATTTTAAGCTATTTGAGGGACTGTGTTATACCCTTCTTATCCACTGTCTCGTTGTCCAGGAACACAGTATTGGTGAGGTATGGTGAATCACACATAGCTGTTATTGTGCTCTCAGTATGTCATTAGAAATACAATATACTTCTTGAATGATCACACTGATGTTTTCTAAAGGAATTTCATCAAATGTTGATTACTTATCAGAATTTTTTATGTTGCTCAGTTCTTTTCTTTTCCATATCAGAATTCACCAAAAGTACTGCTGAAATCAGCTAGTAATAAAGTCATCACTAAAATTATCAAGGCCAAAGCATAAATGGACTTTGATTATAGGTGGATGTTAACTTTCAAAGAGCAAGCTTTGACTATTCAATTCTAAAGTCTCTATTAACAGACACCCAGTGACCTCAACCTTAAGCCACAAGAGAGTCAATTCAATTTGTATTTCATAAGTTAGGAAGGCCAGTTACTAGTCTACTCTGCTCTGAGATAGAAAAATATTCAGAAACATCTGAAGGTCAATCAGGAGGAAAAACTCAAGCTCAATAAAAGAAATAAAAAATGAATAATTTAAAGTGATGCATAACATACCATTTCGTTGCAGTTAATTCTATTTTCCACCCCTTTACTGTAAGTCAGTCCAAACATCAGAAATTCTAATTCTTTTCATATACTGGAAAACATTTTTATGAAGAATTAAGTGTGAAAGTGACTTAGGTTTAAAAGTAATGCAATTATTCCTATGTCTCAAATTTATAATGTAGAAAATCCAGACAAACTAACTTTCTACAGTGAGGGCCAGGAAAGTCAGTCAACATATTTTATCAAGGAGGTCAACCCTGAAAAAAACGTTAGGTGGCTTTTGACATTGGTTGTTGCTACCATTTTCATTTATTGTCTTCAAGAAATTAAGGTCTTCTGAGTAAACATTCTTGTTTCCTTACCTGCAAAATAAAACAGTTAAATCTAATCTCCGCATATCAGACAGTAAAATGCGTTGCGTGAACCTTTAGTAGTTAAAATATCAAGGGGAGAAATGATGCATTTAGGTGCAAATTCTCTCTTTGGTGGGAAACACTATTTGTTCACACAAAAATTGAGCATATTTTCCACACAACTGTGTATATACTGCATTATAAATTGAGAAAATAAAGGAAAACTTAGAATGTAAAAATGAGTTTATAATAACATGGTTAGGATTTTATAATAATATGGTTAGGGAGACAAAAGATATGTCCATGAAATGTTCATTGCAACAAAATACATTTAAAATTAAGTCACTGGGAAATGTTAAATGCCATGAGTTCAGAAGAGGAAATCTTTTCAGCTGTGTATATATTTGCATTAAAAACCAATATATACACACATGCTAAATGTTTTCCTTACATTATCTCCCTTAGGGAAATGCAAAGCGTTTTTTGGGCAGCAAGACTTTTCCCACAAAAACTAGAGTGGAAATCAAAAGTCTGAATACGTTGGGATAGTTGAAGTATGAACAGATGAGGAGGAGCAAAAAGAACAGATGAGGAGGAGCAAAAAGATCAGGAGAGTGTGGAAATCAACCAGAGGTGCACACAGAAATTTAAATGCCCCAGCCCCTAATGCTGCTAAATGATTACCTTCCTCACATTCTTGCACAAGCTTACCAGTTTGTTATTTAAAGATAACTTTGGGGTTTCAAAAACAACATAGAAAGAATATCCTTTTGTTGTGATTTAATTAAACATATAATTAGTAACTCACATCTAAAGCACTTTTTAAATATACTTTTTATTGCAGTATTTTTGTTCTTGCTTTAAAATAAGTTAGACTTATTATTTTTGTTTTATACTGTCAAGGTTGCTTAGATTTATCCCCATGTTTACCTTTTTTAAGTTGAAATAACATTGCATTATAACATTATATAATAAGTTTTAGGTGTGCATCTTTAAATAATATCTATCTATACCGTATTAATGTCATCACCAAAAGTCCAGTTCACATTTATCCCACTCAAAAACACTTCTTAATCGAATTTTTGACTACTTGTCAACTACTGTGCATCTCAGTGTTGAACTATGGAGAGGTTTAGTATTTAAATAAATACTGAGTGTACTTGCTCATGCATAGATTTATTTGTTAGCCATATCTTGTTCATGCCAAGTGTGTCTCGGTTGGCTGCCTCAGCAAGCATATCTTTTCTTCTCCTAGTGCCCCCTTCAGTGTGCTACATACAAATTTCTTAATTCATATGCCAGAAATTATATCCTGGAAAGAGAAGAATTAAATCCAAAATGGTTCTCACAAATTTGGCAATTATATAGAGTCCGTGGGTTACTTTTAACTTCATTAACACTTTTCTGGAATTTATCCAAGTTCCAGTTCTTGATCCTTAATAGCTATTTTCATGTAAAATTAGTAAAGTTATTTGATCAATCTCCAGTTTAGGAGGTGATTTGATGTGTAAAATAATTAATTTCTCTTTATGCTCATTAGCTCAAAGCTTAATTCAAGTTAGGTTTTCTCTTTTGAGCAAATATTTTCTTTTTCCTCGTGGTTCCAAAGCAAGTATTATGGATTTTTTGATAGACCTAATATATGAATTTATACCAAACTTCATATGTAAATCTGCACCAAGAGCAGATAGGACTCAATCCTACTTCACAGTTTATCAAATACCATATGAAAAGGAAATATTTATGTGGAAGGAAAGATACTTGGAATATGTGTCTTCCAGTTCATTCACTGAAAAAGTTATTAGACATAATTTCTTTTAAAAATAAAAAGCAAACCTCCCTTTTCACATAAAAGTATTTTTTAGATCAGAAAATATGTATTTGATAGAATAGAAACAAAAGCAAAATGATGCTAAATAATACGAGAAATAAATTTCCCAGAAAATATGATTCCCAAGGGAAAAGCAGAAGATCCGACAGTCTGACATAATTCACAGAAAAAGACAAAATCACAGGCAGGGCTTGAAGAGGCACCCTAGAGTTTTGAATATAATTCTGCATTTGAACTTGATGATAAAGTATTTGACATTGGTGAACATTCACTGAACCTCTATAAAGGCAAAAATCTTTTCTTTAGCAAAAAATTGCTTGCCACTCCTTTAATAAACTTGATCTTTGCTATCACCCCTCCTACGGTTATGACATAGCCTCAATTTTTTTCAACTAGTTTTTACTCTTCACTCAGACATCCTTTTTTACAATGCTTTTTTGGGTGGTAAGCAATCACTTTCTTGCTTAACTTCCTATCACTACCCCTCTAGAAATGCTATCATTTCTCTCCTTTGATCTATTTGAGATAACTAAGAACTAAACTAGAAAAAATTCATAAATTCATCTCATTTGTCATCTAAACTACCAGATGAGATTAAACAATTATTAAGCATTTTTAGATGTATATTACAACTTCTATAATGAATATTGCAAACCATTCTGAGCACTCATGAATTCTGACCTTGATGCTGCCTTCTCAATATTCAAGGGGAAGTGCTAAAGAAGGAATCGCCATTGCCTCATTTCACCTACAAAAATATTTGATAATTCTTCCCTTTTTTCTATCTCTCAAAAAAAAATTGCCTTTACTCATTTATCAGTTACACTCAGTCTATTCTTCAAATTTCATCCCCCTCTATTTCTTCCTCTTTTTTCTTTAAGATTTATTTATAACAGAGCTGGGGTACAGGCCAGAGGCACAGGAGAGTGAGAGAATTCACCAGAGACAGAGCGGGGAGCAGAACAGAAGGATCTACTGAAATACACTGTTGAGGGGAGCAGTGGGTGAGACAGGAAAGGTCTGTGGCACCATTTGGGTCTCTTCCTGGCAGACTGGGGATCGAACTTATGCTACAGAGGCTGCGAACCACCTCATAGTGTGGTGCTTAACCCCTTGTGCCACCAGAGAGACCTCTCAGCAACAATTTTTACCATCACTTATCTTTTGTCATTATTGCTACTAGTTTCATTCTAAAAACTCACTTCCCTTTCTTACATAACTTCAGTTTCCAGATCTCTTATGTCTCGTGAAATGTTACTGTCTACCTTGCTCCTGGTTTGTTATTTTCTACATATTAGTTAGATGTGAGTTCCTGAAGGGGCTGAGTTGAATCACTTTGTCTCCTAACTTCACTTACCATGTCTTCATGGATGACATCCAAATTCATATCACTGGTTCCTAAATCTCCTGAGAATAAGAGGAAAATTTTAACAGAATGCTGAAGATTTCCACATGGATTAGCCTGAACACCTAAAACTTAACAGGTTTAAAATCAATATTCTCATTTTCCCTCAACTTTCCTATCACTTATTTCTATGTCACTTATTTGTGTTACTATTTTTCCTCTTTAAATATTTTAACTTATCATTGATTTTTATTTTTCTCTTGACTTTTACTCCCCACACATTGCAGGACTCCAGCTGGTCACCAAACCAAATAATCTTTCCTTGGCAAAGTTCCAATATACAAGAATTTTAGTAACCATGTTAAATAATACCAGATCCAAACAACACAGTTCAAATTTCAGATACCATGCTATATTAACTAAGTAATTGCATAAAACATGGAATTTTTTATAGCTGTTCTGATAGCTATAAACCTTTACATAAATAACAGCTGTGCCCTTAATCACTAGCCAACAACATCACTTTTTTCAAAGTACCTTGATGATTGACGACTATATGCCTGTCACTCAGTTCATTCTCTAAGTCCATGGAGTTGACTACCAGTCACACGTGATAAAGCGCACATGACCTTTTACAAAAATGGATTATTGAAAAAAACAAATTGACCAACAAAGATACAAATGCAACAAAGAAATAATAAATGATAATGCTTGAAGGTAAATTAGAATGTACCTTTCCTATGTAAAAAAAAATAATAACTGGCCTTGGGAATATAAACATAAACATTTGAGAAATTACAGATTTTTTAAAAAATCTTTTAAATGATTTTTTAAACATTTTTATTTATTTATGATTACAAAAACTGGGATACAGGTCAGAGGTGTGGGAGGTGAGAGAACTCACCAGAGACAGAGGGGGGAACAAGCAGATTGACCGAAGTACACTGCTGAGGGGAGCAGCGGGTGAGTCAGGAGTGGTCTGCCATGCCATGTGGGTAGCTCCCTGGCCAGGGATTGAACTCACACTGCAGAGTCTGCAGTTTCACAGCGCTGTACTCAACCCCTTGCACCACCAGGGAGGCCCCATAGATATTTTTATATACACATCTAGATATTTCCAAGTCCACTGAAGCTGAGTTTATTGATATAAATGAGGAAAGTTGCTGTAATAAAAAGATTTAAGGTGGGCCTTCCTATGGCACAAGTGGTTAAGCACAGCACTGTAAAGCTACCCACAGACTCGCAGCACAAGTTTGATCCCCTTGCTGGCCATGGAGCTACCACATGGCGCAGCCCACTGCTCCCCTCAACAGTGTATTTCAGTAGATCTGTCTGTTTTGCTCCCCATTCTGTTTCTGGTGAATCCTCTCATCCCCCACACCTCTGGCCTGCACCCCAATTCTTGTATGCATAAATAAATAAATCTTAAAAAAAAAAAGATTTAAGATGTCCCAGAGGAAGTGGCACTGACAAAAAACTACAAAAAAGAAGTTCTGAAATATTTCATGGCATTAAAAGGTCAAAGTATAAATGCTAGAGTTTGATTCAAACTTAGGAGTACAATTCACCAAAGCAAAGCAGTAAAGAGTAAATTACATGACAAGAAGACGAGCATTGTTAACTGACTCGACTTATTTTATACAAAGAAATTAAATATGTTCATTGTCAGTATTTCAGCTGTTTCAAATTATCAAGTACTAAATAAATATTAGCTTTGCTATTCTCTCATTTCCCTAATATTTATGACCTATAGTAAAAGAGATTTTAATACTTTGAGAAAAGGTTTTAAGGGTTGTAAAACAACTGTAATTTTTCATCTTGATTTTTAAGTCATTTTGTATGATTTCAGTTTACACAGTCATTTTTATGATTCCTCATTACTGTGAAAAGCAATGACTAGGTGCACAGTTGATTCAGTCTCAGCAGCCTTTTGCACGTGTCCTGTGCATATATTGAGTGTTCTTGCTGAGGAATTTCCTACCTCTTCTCAGAGTAAAGGCATCAGCAGTTGGCAAAGGGGAGTTTTGCTAGTAGCATCCAGGCATTTTGCTGAGAATTACCCACTTCAGTGCTGTAAGAAGCTATGATAACCAACTGCAGCTGCACAGTAGTTCTGCACCCTTCTGAAAATCACTGACTTTGGTATTATAGAGAACCGCGATTATTTAGCAATGATTTTCCTATAACTGTTAAATTTCTGAAAGTCAGAAGTAAACTTTCTTAATTTTGCTTTATCAGCAAAATTGTAATACCTGCAACGATGTCTGTTTGCCTGACTGTACCTAACAGATAACAGTGTTTGGCACCAGAAGAACTTCTTAGGTAAGTAGGTAATTTGTGCTAAATATGCTAGGTAAAGACCAAGGTGAGCCTTCATATCGGTTATGTCACCTAATGAGATCTGAAGGCAGTAGTGACTTTGTCATTAGTAGAAAATGAGAGGGTAGACTGTAAGATACAGTGGCAAAACCGTTACTTAAATTATCACCTGTAGTTATCAGGACTATAGCACCTAATGAAAGCTAATATGGTGAATCCAAGTGACTCTTGAAAAGAATGACAAGATAGAGATGAGCACCAAGACTGTGAGGTAAGATGTCTAATTCTGAGCACCAAATTTAAAGAGAGAAAGTGCTCAGGATTTTAAATTCTCAGCTCACGGCATGATTAGAAACTAGAACACTGAAATAATCTTTTATCTTTTATAGTCTCAGGACTGATGTATCCAAACATTAGACATAAATTTTGAGGCTGCAAAACTGCAATTCAAGTGAAATTCACAAGTTTATCAGTTCTCTTCGGTAAAAAAATAGGGCATTGATTCTGTGTAAGTCAGAATGTAACCAGAAAAAAAGAGAAACCATTCTTACTATTTAAAACACAGGGAATTAAAGGCAAGAGTTTATTTACACTATTGATGAGAGAGGCTTTGAACACACTGATATGTGTCCCTACCTTTGTTGTTTTAGACAATTAGTTCTGGAGCAGCAACTGAATTAGAGTTTATAATAGGTCTTCCAGATTTGGACATTTATCCCTTCAAAGCATGTTTTAGAGCATCTTCCTGAAACACAGGTCTTATGTACATGGCAGAATGGGGAAATTGCCTAATGTTTGGGCAGACTTGTGTTCAAGTTCTAATTCAAGGTGGGATCACAGGTAAAATGCTCCTTCTGAGCTGATGAAATAAGTACAATGAAAGGATTGGGGTAGTTTGCTAGATTTCAAATTCTGTTAATTTGGAATATTTGATCAAAGAAGTGTCATCTGGGAATTATAAACAGATAAAAGCAGGGTTGCTCTGAATTGGAGATGGTGGTACTATGAAGACATACCTACTCAGCAGCCCTAAACTCTGCCCCAATCCTTTGCCCATCCAGTAGTTCTCATTGGCACACCCGTTTGATTACATATTTTGATAGTTACTAAAGTAGTGGATTTTAAGATCATTTAAGCTCTAAATATTGCATTTTTCTTACATTGTAAGTAACCCTTAATGACTAAATGATCAGATGAACAGTTTAATTTTCTCAGTTAAGACATAAAAAGTCATTTGTAAACTGACTTTTCTGATTCCACCCTTATTCTTTATGTTTTTCTTCACAGACTCTGGACTATTAGTTCATGTTGAATGAATTAATAGGTGTTTTCAAAGCATTCAATGCAATTTCCTACTGCTAGGATAACAATATGCCCTCTTTTTATACATCTCTGACCTCATTCACCACTTACCTTGTTTTTACACATCCAAGTCCTAGTTTTTGATTTATTCATTATTGACTCATTTACTTTCATTGATAAGTTAATTATTTGGGTTTGGTTAGCTGCATGTAACAGGAAATCCTAAGTATATTAGTTAATTTACAAGGACTTAAATTTTTCTTTTACATAAAATAAATCCAGAGTAAAGACAGTCAATGGTTGTATGATTGGTCTATAATCATCAGGAGTCTAGCTTTCCTTTATCTTTCCAATCTGCATTCTGACACGTAAAGTGGGTGATGATCTAAGACTGATGACGATCTCTGGACCTTTTGACCACAAACCAAAGTGCTGAAAGAGAAAGGAACAGGTTTTCATTAGTAAATGCCTTCATTTTCTGCTTCCACTTTAAAGCTGTCTTCCTGGAAGTTCTATCTAAAAATCTTTATTTGGGCCTCCCCGGTGGCGCCGCGGTTGAGCGCTGGGTTGCAAAGCTGCCCGCGGCCTCCGCGGCGCCGGTTCGATCCCCGGCTGCTCCCCGGCCACCGGAGGAGGGTCCCACATGGCGCGCAGACCTCTCCTGCCGCCCGCTGCTCCCCTCAGCAGTGCACCTCGGTCCTTCTGCCTGCTCTGCTCCCCGCTCTGGCTCTGGTGAATTCTCTCACCCTCCCGCGCTTCTGACTGTACCCAGTGCTTGTATAAATAAATAAATCTTTAAAAAAAAAATAAAAAAAAATAAAAATCTTTATTTACTTAAACTTTTGTCACGTGGGTGGAGAAATGATGTCTCCTGGCACCTGAATAATGGCTCTAGTATTGTGGGAGTCAGGAGAATGGGCACTGGGTAGGAAACTTGTAGATTCTGCCATAACTAATCTATTTACTCCTTTGAGGCAAGAGTCAGCATACTAAATTGTGAAATTCTATTACTTATTTATCTTTACATTCCTAGCACCTGGCACAGTATCTCAACACATGAATGAATAATAATAAATGAATAACAACCTTTTCTTTTTTAAAACTGACATTTGGCTAGTCAGAATGTCAAGGAGTTTATTGCATACTCATACTAGGACTATAAGAAGTCATAGAAATAACTGGCCAATGGGGACAAAAATATTTTTATTTGGGGAAGCTTCCTGTAAGAAAGAAGTTAAAACTGAATATTACTGACTTCATTTCCATAACAGTCAGTAAATTATTATTTTATGCAAATTTAATTTTTGGAATTGTCCAATATTGTGAGTTTATCTAGTTTTTTATAGTACTTTCAGATTTCTGACATATATAAAGGAATAGAAGTTTATTAAAGTACATGTGAGAATTTATTGTTTTTCCATACAAGGAAAGTCATCATTTTTTTCATATATACTTTAAAATGTTTCCTACAGTATAATGAGGCTGTCACAATATTGGGCTGAAATCTTTATGAACTAGAAAACCCAGGTTTTAGACTAATGAAATATCAAGGGAAGCTCATTATCTCTAAGTGGTTCCTCAGCAGCTAGTCACAAAATATGGAAACACATAACTATAGACTATGCCATTACAATAACCAAAGCCATATCTAAAATGTATTTACTCATCTCTTTATATATATATATATAATATCTATGTATATGTATATCTATTTATATCTATAAATATATAATAGATTCACCTGTATCTTTATATATATACACACACATGACATATGTACATATCTTATCTATCTTTATCATGCATCTATATTTATCATCATCTACCTGCTGTCTCACTCCAAAAGTGATTTAGATGGCTTACATGCTTCAATAAGCAATATAAAAATGAAATTTTAATGTATAGGTAATTACAAATCAAAGGAAAAATAGGGTAAGAAAATCAATCTAGGAATTAGATAATAAATAAAATGCATACCGTGGCATCTTAATCTTGCTATAAGTTGATCATTAACCTGGTTTTAAGAGTTTTCAGAACCTAGAAAAATTTGTTCCAGTATTTGGGGTCCAGTTAAACAGAATTAGGTTCTGGACCTATGGAAATTAGCTTGTTCACTCATATGGTTCAATCACGAGATTAAGAAATGATTTAAATAGAAGTGCTGAATCTTATATCAACTTGCCTAGAATAAAATGAAAGTGAACTGAAAAACACACATACAAACTCACACACATAACCCACAGATAGGACTTCTTAGGGTCCTTAACTTGAATTATGAACATGTAAGGGGAAATAAAGCATACTTGGCTGACAATTATGCAGGTTCTAAGCTCTTTCATTGCACTGTTGCCCTTTCTGGACTTGGAAAAATTCAGCTGCCCCTGCAGTTAGGTCAGGACAATGCAGCAGTTTTGATTAATGGGGTTGAAAGGGGGAGAGGGGAAAAGAAGGGGTATAAATCACTTTCCAGCCAGGACTTACTCTTGTATGTCTTCAGTTTGCTCTTTTATTGTGATTTCAGAGGACACATATTCCAGAAAGTAGTATACTTACATGATGGAGGGGTTCACCTCTTAGGCACTGAAATATGATGTGATGTTGTATCCAGTTATCAAGACTTTAAGGTTTGTTTGTAAGTTCTATCTAGTTTTGCCTATTCTGAGGATTATGGTCACATATCTAATATTTGGAGAACATCTACACATACCTTGTTTCTTTATATGAAATGGTGCTCCGCGATCAGTGGTTGAAAATATCTGTCCTCATACCGAATGAACTATTTTACCTAATGGATCACTAGTAAGTTAAATGTGACAGATGATTTAACAGAAATCTCAAGTTTCAGTTTAAAATTGCTTTATTTGCTTGCCTGGAGTTCACTACCCAAATAATAGTATCTCAGAGGAAGTGATCCTGTGTGAACCAACAAGACATTAGTTTTAGACATTTACTTCATGTAGTCACGACTTCAGACCTTTGCTTGGACTGTTGGTCAGGGAAAAAGACAAAGAAAGGAAGACTGCTCATCACCATTTCTGTCAATTTGGAAAATTGGTGTCAGCTCTTTAGCTCCTAAACTCAGTCTTTTTTCAGTCTTGGTTTGTCTTCCTGGAACTCTGGAGATGATTTATTTCCTGTCTGTTCAGGCACTTACATTCTTTTTCACATTAAAAACAAAACAAAACAAAAAAAAAACCTAAACTTGACATCACATTTGGATTTCACCAGACTTTACCTATTGTTTCTTTTCTGTTCCAGAATCCTGGTTTGGACGCCACCTTGCATTTAGTTGCCATGTCTCTTTAGCCAAACTCTGGGATGTGATTGTTTCTCCCACCTGTCTGGCATTTTCATGTCTGGGGAGAAATCTCTGTGGTGATTATGCTTATGTGTCAACATGGTTAAGAGCACCCTGTTATTTAACCACATACTAATATAGGTGCTGCTGTGAAGGTGTTTTTTATACGTGCTGGTTAACAACTACAATTAGTTGACCTTAAGTAAAGGCGATAACTGTTTATGAGTGGAAAGACTTCAAGAGCAAAAACAGGTTTTCTAGAGGAGTCTGCCTCAATATTGCAATATCAACTCTTGCCTATCAAGTTTACAGCCTGCCCTTCAAATTTTACTCTTGCCACTGCCCACAGTAATTGATCCAACTCCCTAAAATAACTAATAAAGTAAATTTATATATATCCACATATATGAAATTTATACACACATGGAAAATCTTGTATGTATAGTCTTAGATACAATCTCTCTCTCTCTCTCTCTCTCTCTCCACACACACACAAAATCCCTTAATATTTTTATATTTTTCTCATGGTTAGACTAGAATTATAGGTTCAGGAAATTGTATTCTTATTATTCTCATTAGTAATAGCACATCATGTCTCCAATACAACTTTTCACTAGTGTTGCTATTCATAATCACTTAGCTGAGGTACTTTTCCAAGGGAATTTATTATACCTCTAGAAGGTAGTCACTGAGTGCGGACTCAACTCAAGAGAATAAGTTGTGTCTGGAGAAAGCTAAGCTCTATCATCTTGAGAAGGGGTATCTACAAAAATCCCTTGATATTTTCCTATGCAGGAGGCTGCTCACTTCTCTCACATTTATTTATGCAATAATATATATCAATATTAATTTATGAATATTTACTTTATATTTTATGCAGCTACAAATTATTTATGTTGTCACTCACCATATTACAGGTGTGGCCACTGGGTGCCTTTCAGTTGGCTTATTTCCCTTTGACACTCATCAAAAGCATTTTTCCCACCAACCATATTTAAATCCAGTTAATGTCAAAGAAAGGATACAAATGAAAAAGCAAAATTTTATTGTAAGATCTCAATGACCTAGTGGGAAGTGGCAGAGTGAAGTAGGATTAGCATGAACCTAGACTCAAATGAGGACGTAATAATCATTTCAAAGAGCTTAAAAGAGAGATTCAGTAATAATGTGTATAAAGTGTCTGCACAGGGCATAGTAACAAGGAAGCACTCTAAACACAGTAGCCAATAGAGTATGTATTTTAAAATATATATATATATATATGCTTAGTAAGGAATTAGGCATTCTACTGTCCTTTCTATAGCGCTAAGTGATGCCCACTTATCCTAAGAATGAATAATAGAAGGAATGGAGAGTTACTCTGTATGTGTATGGGGGACCTCTGCATCATATGATTAGTCTTAATCAATAGTTGACAACATTGCCAGAGGCATTTGTGAAATGAAAATATAGGCAGTGTTTTTCATTATTTATATTACTGGAGTGAATAGAAAGTGACACTAAAAACTCACTTAAAAAGGATCACTAGTGGATATAAATAAAGAAGTAATAAAGGTATTTCATTTTACCCCTCCTCTCTTTCTAGAAGGTTAAGAGGCATAGTCGAACAGTTGGAGCTAAGAAGTTCTGTTAAGGGACACTGAAACGTATTTAGTGTTTCAAATGTGTTTGAATTCCAAAAAACTTAGAAACTTTGTTAAATCCAAACAAAATCATCTGTTTAGATTAGATGCTCATAATGTGACCAGAAAAAAATATTTAAAACTAAGTAGAACTGAAATCAAGCAATTCATTAGTTCAGGAGAAATATTGGATTAGTGAACTTTGGGGGGTTTACTTACATATTTTACACCTGGGTATATCCACATGCTCATACAGAGGGTCTAGATACATAAATGTATGTGTGTTATATGTGCTTATTCACACATGCACAGCTTGCTATTTCCTGCATTACCTTAGACAATTATGCACAAACAATTGGAACACTTACCTCATTTAATTTATATCCTCATGTAGCAAAGTAATTTAGTATGATAGCATTTTTGGTCAGTTTTCTCTTTTGCACTATTGTAGTATAAGTAGAAAAAACTGTGGGAAATTCAAATGAATGTTTTTTTTTTCTCTCCCACTTCTTTAAGAAATTAATAGTTATCTACACCCATTCATGATAAAAGCCCTTGAAATTCTTGGGATACAAGGAACATACCTCAACATCATAAAGGCCATCTATGACAAGCCAACAGCCAGTATCATTCTCAATGGTGAAAAGCTGAAAGCAATTCCATTAAGATCTGGAACAAGACAAGGATGTCCACTCTCACCACTGCTTTTCAATATAATACTGGAAATCCTAGCCAGAGCAATAAGACAAGAGAAAGACATCCAAGGAATCCAAATAGGAAAAGAAGAAGTCAAACTATCACTATTTGCAGATGATATGATAATATACATAGAGAACCCCAAAAAGTCCACAGAAAAACTAATTCAACTCATCAATCAGTTCAGTAAAGTGGCAGGATACAAAATCAACACGCAAAAGTCAGTAGCCTTCCTATACACAAACAATAAATCTGAAGAAGAAGAAATCAAAAAAACCATCCCTTTTTTTATTGAAACAAAAAAAATCAAATATTTGGGAATAAATCTAACAAAAGAGGTAAAGGACCTATACAAAGAAAACTATAAAACACTGTTAAACGAAACAAATGAACAAACAAATAAATAAATAAAACATGCCTCTATAAAAAAAAAAAAAAAAAAAAAAAGAAATAGAAGAAGACACAAATAAATGGAAGACATCCCCTGCTCATGGATTGGAAGAATAAACATTATTAAAATGGCCATCCTTCCAAAAGCAATAGACAGATTCAATGCTATTCCAATCAAAATTTCAATGTCATTCTTCAAAGAAATAGAACAATTATTGATGAAATTCATATGGAATCACAAAAAACCCCGAATAGCCAAAGCTCTCCTGAAAAAAAAAGAAGGGAATGGAGGCATCACACTCCCAGACTTCAAACTCTACTACAAAGCCATAATCATCAAAACTGCATGGTATTGGAACAAGAACAGACATACAGACCAATGGAATCGAATAGAAAATCCAGAAATAAACCCACAGATTTATGGTCAACTAATCTTTGACAAAGGAGCAAAGACTATGCATTGGAGCAAAGAAAGTTTGTTCAATAAATGGTGCTGGGAAAACTGGGTCGCTACATGCAAAAGAATGAAGCTTGACCACTACCTCACACCATACACAAAAATCAACTCAAAATGGATTAAAGAACTAGACATAAGACCTGAAACCATAAAATATATAGAAGGAAATATAGGTGAAACACTACGTGATTTGCACATCAAAGACATCTTTACAGACACATCACCCAAAGCAGTGATAGTGAAGGCGAAGATAAACAGCTGGGACTACATCAAATTAAAGAGCTTCTGCACAGCAAAAGAGACAATAACAAAAACAAAGAGAAACCCCACCAACTGGGAGAACATTTTTGCACCCAACACTAATGATAAAGGACTGATCACAAAAATCTGCAAAGAGCTGATGAGACTCAGCAACAACAAAGAAAAGAATCCAGTCAAAAAATGGGCAGAAGAGCTAAAAAGAAACTTCTCTGAAGAGGAAATGCAAATGGCCAACAGGCATATGAAAAAATGTTCAACATCACTTGTCATCAGGGAAATGCAAATCAAAACTACCATGAGATACCATCTTACACCAGTGAGAATTGCACATATTAAAAAAACTAGCAACAACAAATGTTGGCGAGGGTGTGGAGAAAAAGGAACTCTTCTGCACTGTTGGTGGGAGTGCAAACTGGTCCAACCACTGTGGAGAGCTGTGTGGAGATTTCTGGACCTACTAAACATAGAGCTTCCATATGATCCAGCAATTCCACTCCTAGGTATTTACCCAAAGGACACAGAAACATCAATTCCAAAGAACACCTGCACCCCTATGTTTATAGCAGCACTGTTTACAATAGCTAAGCTTTGGAAACAACCCAAATGCCCAAAAATAGATGACTGGATCAAGAAGATGTGGTACATATATACCATGGAATATTACTCAGCATTCAAAAAAGATAAACACATGCAATTTGCAGCAACATGGATGGCACTGGAAGGGATCATGCTCAGCGAAATAAGCCAAAAAGAAAAAGAAAAATACCGGATGGTCTCACTCATAGCAGGAATCTAGAAAACTTAAATAAGGGACCAGGAAAACGAATAACTATAAGAAAGTGAAAATCAAAATCAACAAAAAACTACGAACCAGAGACACTTTTAGGGGGGCGGGGGTGGGAGGGGAGGGATTGGGGTCAGAATGGGGGGGCTGCAATTGTATGGGGAATATAAAAATAAAATTTATTATTAAAAAAAAAAAGAAATTAATGGTTATCTAAACATTTACTTACATATGTTTTGATGAGTCCACAGACTCTTACGCCAATAAATGATAGACCAATTTGTTCCTAACCTATGACTCTCATTTGCAATTTTATTCTTTCTACCAATAGGTGGACACTGCTGGGCTGTGAGCACGGGAAGAAGAGAGAAAGGACTGGAAAGCCAAGCACCTGGGTGCTCCTCACTGGAGGGTGCCTGTGGCTGTTTCACTTCTTATAGCGTTTACATTGCCTTATTGGCTACCATTAAGAGCTTGTTAGTTTTTGTGCAGGAGCCTGGGTTATGTAAATGCAAAGTCTGAGAGCAGCTGAGACCCTCAGGGTGCAGTCACTGATAGCAGGGGAACACATTTCCCTGGGATGTACTAGTGTGCTCAGCAAGAGTTACAATTAGCAAACAAAGGCAGCAGTGGATGACTGATGCTTCAGGTCACCTGCAAAGGTAAAGGAAATGCAGCCCATACCTCCGTATCTGGGTAAGGAGGGATAACTTTCTGAAACCTGGAGGTAACAGGATGATCACAACAACAAATTGGGAAGATGTCTCCATGTTGCAGGGCAGGGAGAGGGGCACCGCAGACCCCACAAACCTGCCAGCTCTAAATAGGTTCTGACATCTGCTGCATGAGACTGAGACTTTAATGGGAAGAAACTTTAATACAATTAGGAAACAATATAGGAAAGGCAAAGAATATAGTTTCTAAATCAAGCACCCAAAGTTACCCATCCCCTCATGGGTAAAAGTCCACCCAAGCAGGATTGGCCCAGAACAAGGCCCCAAAGCCTGTCACAAGTCTAAATCATCTTCCAGTGGGGACCCACAGAAAAGGATCAGAAACAACCAGACAAGTCTGGAAGGAAAAGAGTAAAATCAAAATCAAGATAAAAACCACCATTGTCACCTCCCCATAGGTCTCTCACCCACATCTGTGTCACCCAGTCCATGACCAAAAGGCAAGTGTAGTTTCTTCACATGTCTCTCCGCTCCATGTGCCTCCTCCAGGTCTCCTTCTGGCTCTCCACCCTGCTTCCTTCCTTCCTCAGTCTCCTCTGCAGCTTCTCTCCCTGCTCAGCTCCACCCTCCTTTTGGGTGGGGCTGGAAACATGGAACCTCCACCTTTCCAGGGGACCACCCAGTTACACAATCAATGACTCAACATCCATGTAGAGACTGATCAAATTATCACATTTATAAAACCAGTGAGAATGTTCCCAATCCCCACTACATTAACTGTCTTGTAACCCAGCAGAGAAACTAAGAATCATCTAATGATTTCTAAATCGAGGAACCAGAAATAAAGACTCCAACTTGAACCCAGAACTTTTGAACATTTTATCAAACTTTTCCTTTAAAACATGGTGAGGCTTCTGGGTAAAACGGCCAACACATTATATGTGAAGTTCAAATACCTTTCTCTGATCTCTCTGTAAACCATAAGTAAACTTGTGAATGACATGCCTTTTAGTGTATCTATTACAAAATCCATTTTTTTCATGTAAATAAACACTTTCTTTGCAGTTTTCGCCAAGAGTTGAAATTCAGATGTAGTGTTTTACATTATGAAGAGATAAAAACAGTTATAGCTACTTTATTTTAATTCCTCACATTAACAATTAAGAAATTCTGCCCTAAAGTATGAATATTTCTCTCCTTTTCTCTACAAATCACCATTAATAGGATGATAGAGCAGAAAAATGAGTAAGGAGTTCATTTGATCCCCCACCACCACCCCCGCTGCCCCAGGCTGGTTTTAGTGGGAAAATTTATCTACATTTCCATTCTAACACATTGTGAATGATAAATGAACTCTACTGCATAAAGGACATGACATTGCTATGCCTTAGATTTCTATTTTCTTTCATCAAAATATTCTACCTAGCAAAGTTCACAGCTCAGTGCTTGTCTCCCTATAAGGAATATATAGATTAATGAAACTCACCACTGGAAAGAACCCCAGTTCAGGACCTGACACAAGATGGACAAAAAGAAATAGTCTGAGAGGTGCAAGGCAGCCAGGAAGCTGCTTCGGGGGTTTGGTTTCCATCAGCTATGTCTGCCCTGTCTTGCTCTAAACAGTAAGCATAATAGGAAACCTATTTTACGTTGCTTTCATCACCTGATTCACTGGCTGCAGGACCAGAGACAGTGAAAACATATTTGCCCTGAAGCTGCAGGCCAAACACGAGAGGAAAACACATTACCCTTCATCGCTGCCCCCAGATCTGTCCGCAATCTCTTCTTTATTACTTGAAGAATAGGCTAGAGATTTAGACAACCTTCTGTATGATCCTGCATAGCAATGCCTCTAACCCTGATGGGTGGCAAACACTGACTTGATATTGCTAAGAGGAGTGCTTGAGACAGAGGGGAAAAAATGTGCATTCTTTTACAGCTGCAGGAGACAAGTCAATTAATTGTCAGTAGTCATTTTTTGAACTTGAATATGGTGGCTAAGTCCTTCATTCTGTGTTAGCAATGAATGTATCAGCTAAGAACAGGGCAAATGCAGACATGTCAAAGGTAGAGAACAAAAATATGAAAGGAGTTGACCCTCAGAGTTCAAATATTACCAAGTGTCAAACATTCTAGGAAAGTATTTAGAGTTCAATTTTTGATTATTAAAAATGATTGTATTGGGGGCCTCCCTGGTGGTGCAAGGAGTTAAGTCTCAGTACTATGTAAAGCTATCCACAGCCACTGCAGCAAGAGTTCGATCCCTGGCCAGGGAGCTAACACACATGGTACAGCAGACCTCTCCTGTCTTGCCCGCTGCTCTCCTCAGCAGTATATTTCAATAAATCTGCCTGTTCTGTTCCCCACTCTGTCTCTGGTGAATCCTTTCATCCCCCACGCTTAGGGCCTTTACCCCAGCTCTTGTATGGATAAAGAAATAAAATAAATCTTAAAAAAAAAAGATTGTGTTTTCTAAGTGAGCTAATTTTAAACTAAAACATTGACTGTCATTAGCATTAGGGTAAATTTTATTTTGGGTAACAAAACAATTACTAGCAACTATACCAAAGCAAATATAAATACATCAGAGATAAAATTAAAACATTTTGTAAAATTTTGTTCCTCTCTCATGATTACTGAAAATTTTTATTTTTTTTTTAAGATTTATTTATTTATGCATACAAGAACTAAGGTGCAGGCCAGAGGTGTGGGAAATGAGAAGATTCACTTGAGACAGAGTGGAGAGCAGAACAGGCAGATCTACTGAAATACACTGCTGAAGGGAGCAGCTGGTGAAAAAGGAGAGGTCTGCTGCACCATGTGGGTTAGTTCCCTGGCTGGAGATCTAACTCAGTCCAGGCTGCAGTGGCTGGCAATAGCTTGACAGTACTGAGACTTTACCCACTCCACCACTAGGGAGTCCCCACTGAAAATTTTTAGACAACAAAAAGAACTTCCCACCACATGACATGAATGTTATTAAAACAAAAATGAAGACCTACACGAAATATACAATATTAGAATGCCTATAAAGCCTGCCAATGCTGGACAGATAGGAAAAAATAAAAAAAAAAACCAAAAAACAAAAACAATATTCTCTTTTGGTCTCAAAATTTTACTTGTTCGTGTGTATTTTTATAATCTTACCTAACAACATATGTTTATTGCCCTTCTTGGTAAAAACACTCAGCACAGGCAATTAACTTAGTACATTGTTCAATTCTAGTTTTAGACTGAAAAATCTAAAAACTATATTAGTAAGGTGAAATGTGAAAATGAAAAGATGGCACCTAATGACTCTGATCTTTTTGACCTTGTCACAGAGGTCACAATGGAAAGAAAACAGATTTTAGGCGTGAAGCAACTTGTTGTCACTGTTCCCACACTAGAGAAACAGCTTATCTCTTCAAACATCAAAAATGCAAAGGTAAGGAATTGTAAACTAGAACATGAAACATTTGATTGCTCCTCATGTTGTCATCAGTAACAGGCAAGGGACTCTCATCACGATGGTGTTAAGATATTAATAACATCCCTGTAACAGGGAAAACATCACACAAGGCTGTTAGTCACATTCCCTTGTGTAGGTTATCAGCTAACATTGCTGATTCTTTCAGATAATCAAACTATTATTCCACTTTGAAGTTAAAACAATACATTTCAGACTTACATTCCAGACCTTACTCAAAAAAGTTGTGAGAATCATAGTTAACACACAGGTTTAGCTTTAAAAGTCAGTCTCTTTCATTACTGAATGTGTTTTTAATAAGATATCCAAGCACAGCAAGTTCTCATTTAACATTATCCATAGTTCTTAGAAAATGTGATTTTACTTGAAGGACATAAAAAGAAAACATTTTGAAAACAACATGAATAAATGTTATTTCACTTCAATGTTGGCAGGATTTTTTTTTTCCTCATTGTGTTATAACAAAACAATGTCGAACAAAATGACGATAGTTATTTGAGGATCTGCTGTACTCCTAGTTAATCACAAATGATCAGATTAAAAATAATAAAGGCAGTATTAATGTAAAGGAAAAAATCAGAACTTTAAAAAAGTGGCATTCTGTATCTGATAAGTGCTTCATCATTTCCATTATGAATGAATTATGCATCAATGATTTTAGAACTATTTAATAAACCAAGGGGTGATTTCATGATTGAGTATCCCACTGAGTTGACAGAGTTAATTCACCTCTCAAAGTGCTCAGGTTTACAGCTGGAGAGTAGCTTAGATATCAACTAATTTCAAGTTACAAAATGGTAACGAAAGAAAAAAAATATTAATCCCCATGTTTCCTGCTCTGTCATGCACGTGTTCCTATGTGTGGGGAGGATATCAAAGTTGAAATAAGATATTTTAATATTCTAACTGAATATCCTTAATAGTATATACAGCAAAACAGACGTCAGTAAAGGCAATTTTGGATATTTTCATTTATTGCAAGTAAAAGAATTTTCTGAAATGTTACAATGACCAATTTAGAACTTCAGAAAATCGACGATATCAGCATTTACCAAGATACTAAGTGAATAAGTGATCATAAGATAAAACTTATGCCAAATGAAGCATGAATGAGTCATACATAATGGCTTATATATTTTTTGATATGGTTTTATATTATTTTATATTATTACTACATATTTAATAGTATTTCTAAACACAATTTGAAAAGTCAAAGTAACAATCTTGGTATCTTGTAATTTAGACCAAAAAATATTAGACCAAACAAAGCAATTACATGCCCAGTTAAAAAAAAAATACTGCATACATTCAACTGAAATAATCACACTTGACACAAGGATTCAAATTTGAATTTGAAAGATTCAAATAATTGACCGGGAAAGTAAAACTGCTTAAAGACATTACACATCATACTTCATTTGAGAATCCCAGCTTTTTCAATGGCTGGAAAATACAGTCTAGGGTACCTGAAATTTTAAAAATATCCTCTTCTACCTCAAGAAAAGCTTGAGATTCATTTGTGTAAACCAATATTGAATTTCAGACATGTACATTTTAGCCAGACAAATGTATTTTGAAAAGCTTACACATCATGAGCCCTGTGACACTGAGAATGGTGAAAGAGCACACGTCTTCCTCTGGTAGAGCTGAACTCTCGTCTCTTCAGTTGGGCAGATCCACATTCTGAAGGACGAGGGCCACTCGGCTCGGAATGTACACCTAAGTCAACACAATTCATGTCAGTGCAATTAAAAGAAATAGTACATATGGCATCATTGTGACAAAGAGGCAAGATGCAATCACCCATTTGCCCAAGTTAGTTGCCTCTACAATTCTACCAGTTCTGAGGCTCAATTTAGACAGTTACGCTGTTCTGGGATCCATGAAAGACTTCGTTAAAGTCATCATCACTAGAGGGTGCCACAGACTTTACAAAAACCAAGGTTTTCAGACACTAGGGATGTAAATGGCACTCTAAGCATGATCAGTTGGTGAAGGAAGGCTGCTCTACAGTTCACAGGTTATTCTATTTAGGTGAATGAAAGTACTATACAAACACTGCTTTACATCAGACATGGTTACTTATTATCCTAATATGAAAAAAATTAAATACAATATAAAGGTGTATTTTAGGTCACTCCCCAATTTAAATGAATCAAAAAGCTTGCCACTGCACTTAAAATACAATACACATTCCATACCCTTCAGTGTCCTGACTCAGTTCTTTAAGCTCGAAAATCTCTCGATTAGGTTCCTCACGTCTCTCTTCCCTCCCCAGGTTTCAGCCACAGGACTTTTCAGTTCTGTTCCACATTTTTCCTTCCTTGGAGTCTTTGCCTATGCTGAATCTTCTCCTCAGATCATTCTTTACTTCACTAGCTACTGGCCCTTCAACTTGAAAAATCCCAGCTCCATGAGTGGTGTTCCCTGATGTGAAATCTGACAGTTTTCTATCTCATCTTCTTTCATAGCACTATTTTTGTTTCTTTCTGGACACATAACACTAATTGAGATTTTTTTTCAGGTTTTTAATCTATCTTCAGCACTAGACTATGGGCTTTATGAGGCAGAGGCTGCATGTCTTCATATGTCTACCACTTAGAAGGTGTGAATGGACAAAGTAGCTGACAATGTGGTCAGATAACAGTAAAGGGTAAAAAGAGTAAATAAATAAATTAAAAAATGGTGGAACTGATTATGGATATTTCACAAGACATTCCTTAATATGCTTGCATTTTAATATTTTTATAAATATTGAAAATAGCTTGAATGACTTGATGCTGATCTCTGTGTACTTTATACATATTTATTATTACCAAAGCAAACACTAAAAACATTACAGGTTTCTATCACCATTAGGATTTCTTCTTCTTTTTTTTTTTTTTCAATATTTATTTATTTATTTATTTACACAAGCACTGGGCACAGTCAGAGGCGCGGGAGGATGAGAGAATTTACCAGAGCCAGAGCAGAGAGTAGAACAGGCAGACTGAGGAAGTACACTGCTGAGGGGAACAGTGGGCGGCAGGAGAGGTCTGTGCGCCATGTGGGACCCACGCCCTGCGGCGCGCTGCAGAGGTGTGAGCAGCTTCCCAACCCAGCACTCAACTGCTGTGCCACCGGGGAGGCCCCTATATCTCCATTTCTGGCTTTGCAAATATTTTACAATTTTCAGTTACTTTAAATGAAAGCGTGACTGATGGTCCATCAAGAAAAAAGAAAGAAGGAAAATGCTTTCATAGTGTCTATGACTACAATGAAAAAACCCAAAATAAACACAGCTTTAGGAAAAATAAATTAATAAAAGAAGAGAAAAGTCAATTTTTTTTTTTTTTTTTTTTTTTTTTTACATGCACTTATTAAAATTTATATCTTAAATAAAAATACATATATGACATAAAAGAAGAAATATGTGTGGATTATTACATATATACATATGAGGAGATGTGTAGGATGGTTGACAGGCTAATAAATCTGAGATTTTTCTATGTGATGCTTATCCTCCATAATGGAGAGCCATATTTAACTTACAAATCAAAACTCTGAATTTCGTTGGACTTGGCTGTGATTACTAGATAACAAGTAATTATTCAGTCTCCAAAAATCTTGTAAGACAGAACATTGGATTAATAGCAGAGCACTTGATTCTCGTCCTGGCTCTGTTATTAATGAATTATTGTTCCTTGGGTAAGTCACTTAGCTTCTCTGGGTTTCCTCATTTTTTATTTTTTTTATTTTTTTTTTTTTTAAATATTAAATTTTATTTTTATATTCCCCCATACAATTGCAAACGCCCCATTCTGACCCCAATCCTTCCCCTCCCGCCTCCCACCCCCCAAAAAGTGTCTCTGGTTCATAGTTTTTTGTTGATTTTGATTTTCACTTTACTTTCTTATATTCATTTTCCTGGTCCCTTATTTAAGTTTTCTAGATTCCTGCTATGAGTGAGACCATCCGGTATTTTTCTTTTTCTTTTTGGCTTATTTCGCTGAGCATGATCCCTTCCAGTGCCATCCATGTTGCTGCAAATTGCATGTGTTTATCTTTTTTGAATGCTGAGTAATATTCCATGGTATATATGTACCACATCTTCTTGATCCAGTCATCTATTTTTGGGCATTTGGGTTGTTTCCAAAGCTTAGCTATTGTAAACAGTGCTGCTATAAACATAGGAGTGCAGGTGCTCTTTGGAATTGATGTTTCTGTGTCCTTTGGGTAAATACCTAGGAGTGGAATTGCTGGATCATATGGAAGCTCTATGTTTAGTAGGTCCAGAAATCTCCACACAGCTCTCCATAGTGGTTGGACCAGTTTGCACTCCCACCAACAGTGCACAAGAGTTCCTTTTTCTCCACATCCTCGCCAGCATTTGTTGTTGCTAGTTTTTTTAATATGTGCCATTCTCACTGGTGTGAGATGGTATCTCATGGTAGTTTTGATTTGCATTTCCCTGATTACAAGTGATGTTGAACATTTTTTCATATGTCTGTTGGCCATTTGCATTTCCTCTTCAGAGAAGTTTCTTTTTAGCTCTTCTGCCCATTTTTTGACTGGATTATTTTCTTTGTTGTTGCTGAGTCTCATCAGCTCTTTGCAGATTTTTGTGATCAGTCCTTTATCATTAGTGTTGGGTGCAAAAATGTTCTCCCAGTTGGTGGGGTTTCTCTTTGTTTTTGTTATTGTCTCTTTTGCTGTGCAGAAGCTCTTTAATTTGATGTAGTCCCAGCTGTTTATCTTTCTCTTCACTATCACTGCTTTGGGTGATGTGTCTGTAAAGATGTCTTTGATGTGCAAATCCCGTAGTGTTTCGCCTATATTTCCTTCTATGTATTTTATGGTTTCAGGTCTTATGTCTAGTTCTTTAATCCATTTTGAGTTGATTTTTGTGTATGGTGTGAGGTAGTGGTCAAGCTTCATTCTTTTGCATGTAGCGACCCAGTTTTCCCAGCACCATTTATTGAACAAACTTTCTTTGCTCCAATGCATAGTCTTTGCTCCTTTGTCAAAGATTAGTTGACCATAAATCTGTGGGTTTATTTCTGGATTTTCTATTCGATTCCATTGGTCTGTATGTCTGTTCTTGTTCCAATACCATGCAGTTTTGATGATTATGGCTTTGTAGTAGAGTTTGAAGTCTGGGAGTGTGATGCCTCCATTTCCTTCTTTTTTTTTCAGTAGAGCTTTGGCTATTCGGGGTTTTTGGTGATTCCATATGAATTTCATCAATAATTGTTCTATTTCTTTGAAGAATGCCATTGAGATTTTGATTGGAATAGCATTGAATCTGTATATTGCTAGAAAAGTCAATTTTCATTGAATGAGACTATTTCGTGTCCAGAGCATCTCAATATTACATATGAATACAATGTTTTCCCTCGAGGCTTCTTTGAGAAAGAACTCTTACAACTCTTTCCCCCACCCCCCACTGGTGGTTTTAGCCATTTTATTTTATTTTATTTATTTATTTTTTTTAATAATAAATTTTATTTTTATATTCCCCCTACAATTGCAACCCCCCATTCTGACCCCAATTCCTCCCCTCTCGTCCCCCACCCCCCAAAAAGTGTCTCTGGTTCATAGTTTTCTGTTGATTTTGATTTTTACTTTTTTATAGTTATTCATTTTCCTGGTCCCTTATTTAAGTTTTCTAGATTCCTGCTATGAGTGAGACTCTTAAAAATACCTGACACACTAAAGCTGCTTAGCTTTGAACCTTAAAGATTAAAGCAGTTTTAAAATGGTGGCATTTCAAGAAAATTATTTTATGACCAGAATAGCTAGAGAATA
The DNA here is from genome assembly GCF_014898055.3 of Talpa occidentalis. Lineage (NCBI taxonomy): Eukaryota > Metazoa > Chordata > Mammalia > Eulipotyphla > Talpidae > Talpa > Talpa occidentalis. Next base: position 71,800,010 of record NW_023604295.1, on the reverse strand, counting down.
GCTTTTCCAATCTTCAATTAAAAGGTAATAATTATTGAGGAAATATGTATCATAATCTAAGAAAAATTTCACATGTGCGAATAGTTTCTGACTTATAGTCTCATTTACAATCCAGTGCTTCTGAAAGATAAATTTTATATCCTTGCAGTGATAAGGTGTGGGGAAACCATGTATTTTCAATGCCACAAATCTGTTTCCCGATAATTTACACATTGTTTTAAATACAGCTTTTAAACATCAGAATTTAATGGCTAACACAATCCCTTTTATTCAATATTTTCTGATTATGACGGGTAAGATGTATGAGACTGTTTCAACAAAAGGAAGCTGAAGGTACTCATGAACAAAACATGGATATTACCAATGATCCAGGTAGATCTGGTGTAATGAAATGATTATTTCCATAATCAAGTTACAATCTAAAGCAACACAATTCTAAAAAAAGGAGAACTAAAAGAACCAGCAGTCAGATTCAACTAACTCCCTCTACAAGTCTTAGACAAGCAGGCACAAATCAAGACAGCGCCTTATCCTCCAAAATAATGTGTCAGGTACTTGATCCAGCCTATACGTTTAGTTTGGGAGATCACAGATACCAGGTATAATTAACTAGTGGGGAGGATCTGATGTATTATGGACAACCTAAAATAAAAGACAACCTGAAATTTGTCAGTAGCATGAGAAACTGAACAGAAAATTTCAGTTCTCTTTACATTAAAGATATTTCTCTTATCCTATACAGTCCTATATGCAGATAGAAGGTTTCCGATAAGTCCAAATGTATGGCGTGGTATCGATCAGGGAAGAGCTGAGTCAATCTCTTATTTGCACCACAAGCCACTGTGGTATCTATTGCTTTATTTTTTCTTTAATTTTATTCATTTTTATTTATTTATTTATTTATCATTTATTTATTTGTTTGTTTGTTTATATATGCACTGGGTACAGTCAGAAGCGCAGGAGGGTGAGAGAATTCGCCAGAGCGGGGAGCAGAGCAGGCAGAAGGACCGAAGTACACTGCTGAGGGGAGCAGCGGGCGGCAGGAGAGGTCTGCGCACCATGTGGGACCCTCCTCTGGTGGCCAGGGAGCAGCCGGGGATCGAACTGGCGCCACAGAGGCCGCGGTCAGCTTCGCAACCCAGCGCTCAACCGCTGCGCCACCGGAGAGGCCCTAATTTTATTCATTTTTAATTTGTTTGTATCGAGGTGTCAATAGTTTAATTCAAAATCTCATAATGGTTTTATTAATGAACTATACATAATAATAAAACTGTTAATTTAGAAACAATCTTACTTTGTGATTGTTTGCTATTTTAGCTAGTCTAAATTTAAGAGTAAAACAAAAAATATGACTTAAAAAGTTTAAGGTTTACAGTATATGCATTGAGTTTCTTCTTAACATTTAATGGTTAAAAAAATGCTCCAAGAACTCTCACTACATAATGCTGGTCATTTTATATAAGGAGCTTTATGATGCCAATTCCAGACACACTGTGAGACCTCTTAATATTATCTGCTTAAAAACCTTCAGTTGATAATTGTGTAATATCATTAACAGGAATATTGTGTAATTATATATTTTCACTGCAGTGTTAATTACCAGAATGTGTTTATGTTGCTCTAGAGTCCTTGCAGTGTATGCAACATGAAATAATTTCCCCAAGCAAGTGATTTTTCTTAAATATGGCTATCTATGAAATTTTGAGTTTTCTTCTTTATTAGATTCTGAGTATATAAATCAATTTTCTTAGTGATTAGGAAATGACTACCAATTATATTAAAGGACTTAAGATAATCAGAACTAATCCTTATGATGAGACATTACAGACATGAACAATTTGGGGGCCCTATAATTTAGCACTAAGTATTGGATCTGTAACTCTCATTTTATAATTTTAATTCTAAAAATAGCTTTGATTTATAGAGCAGGAGAAAAAATAAGAACATCATTTAAGTAGACTTGAACATAAATATATCAGTATACTTAAATATAAACAACCTATATGTAAGTGCCTGTATATGGAAATCATCTAGCCAGCATGTCACAGATAATATATATTGATATTTGTATCAATGATACCAATTTATTAGGCATTAAATTGTAAATATGTTATAGCTAAGATTACATCAAGGATCCATGAGATAGTATAGTACATGGCCATCAATTTAATTTTTCCAGCTATATTCATATTCAACTCTTCACAAGGAATCAGAATACCATAGTATAGTCCAATTCATTTATTACGTCAAAATGCAAGCTAATCTACCTAGTTAAAATAATCTTAAATAAAAATAATTTAAAGGCTAATTTTTAATTTTCTTAGACCTATTTAAATTTGGCAAAAGTAGGGCCTCCCTGGTGGCCCAAGGGGTTACGCTGCAGCACTACAAAGTTATCTGCAACCACTGCAGCATGAGTTCAATCCCTGGCCGGGGAGGTGACCCACATGGCACAGCAGACCTCTCCTGCCTCACTTGCTGCCCGTCTCAGCAGTTTATTTCAGTTCAGTTCTCCTGTTTTGCTCCCCACCCTGTCTCTGGTGAATCCTCTCACCCCCCATACCTCTGACCTGTACCCCGGTTCTTGTATGCATAAATAAATAAATCTTTAAAAAAATTCTAACAGTGTATATTTCCCAGTTGTACATATACATATATTTCCTCAGAGCAATGTAATAAGTATTAAAAGTATTGTTTTATTCACTTTTTTAAAGATTTATTTATTTATGCATACAAGAACTGGGGTACAGGACAGAGGTATGGGAGGTGAGAGGATTCACCAGAGACAGAGTGGGGGACAGAACAGGTGGACTGACTGAAATATACTGCTGAAGGGAACAGCAGGCGAGTCAGGAGAGGTCTGCTGTGCCATGTGGGTTGCTCCCTGGCTGAGGATCGAACTTGTGCTGCAGTGGCTGCAGACAGCTTCATAGGTTGCATCTTAACCCCTTATGCCACCAGGGAGGACCTTCTTCACATTTTCCTCTTAGGAAAATGTATTCCTGTAGTTTACCACTGGAAACTAACTCACTTCAGCTTCAATAACCTCTGCTCTCCATTTGTGCTATCGAATATTCTAGCACACAGATAAACATGTAAGTTAACATATAAATTTCTACATCAGACATCAAAACATACAGACATGATTATGTAAATTCAAGTTTCCAATAACTGCCAGTAAAGTGGAATGGAGAAGTTCTGCCCTATCACTTCTCAGCATTTGCGAGATACTCTGACCTTAGCAATAACTTTCAAAGGTAGTACATATGCAGTGCTCTTCTGGTTTCACAGTTTCAACTGATGGAGCACATAAAGGCTACACTGGAACTGTACCTGCTGATGCTGCAGCATGTATAGCTATTTTGAGATTCCTTTGGGCTCTGTTTGTTGCTATCTTTGAAAACAGATTTGACACTTATTCAGCAGATCCTTTGGATTATTGAGCTTGCAAATTAAGCTTTAGCAAATGCAGTGTACTGGCTATGAGGGGCAGAAATTTCATGGAATACGGAATTTTTATTTTGCTCACTCCTCCCACTGCTTAATCTGGGCATGTGAGAGACAGAAGTGTTATCATCAGTGATGGAGTGAGACCTACAGCACTTAGGGTCATATTCAAGAACCCTGATTGGTCCCAAGCACATGTGAATTACTTTTAGAAGCAGTTCCATGATAATGAGCCTTCACAGTTATATTCTTATAATAGATATGTTTTTATAATATAGTTTTTCCTCTGGCTCTCAGAAGGATAACTGGCAAGAAGGAAACCTGTCTTCTTAGATCTTCTGCTCTATTTGGGTGATCATTTCATCTGGCACCTAAAGACTTATGTAAATGAGTAAGTTCAGTAGCACCTGGAGTCATCAAAAACCAGCTGCTGCTGCTGCTGCTGCTGGAAAGACAGGGCTAATCTTCGCCTTTCTGACCGAGTTGGGTCAGAATTCCATTACAGGCAATAGTTAAGCTCTATGCAATTTCTCATGTGCTTGCTGTGCTATATTGCTCTACCTGTTATCAAGACCATTCCAACTGCTAATTTAGAAGTGCACATTCCCTTTTGTAAGATCAATTCAATTAGTACTTGAGAAGTAATCTCCAGACTGCGGCTGACACTGGTTAGTTGACTTACTTACGACAGAATATTTTTGCTCATGTAAAATCAAAAGGATGCCAGAATATTTTCTACCAGCCCTCAAAGACAGTGAGCCCTCATCTATGGTTATAATTTCTCCAAAGAGGAGAGTGGATCTTTGTGTGTTCTCAGGGTACTTTGTGTCTCGACATGCTTAAAATACTGAATTATTGAATAACCAAGACAATATTAACTTTAAAATACATGTGCAATTAAATTTAGCTGTTTCCAAAAGTGTGGCACTGTTCATGAATTTATTTCTCTGAAGAATCTCTAGTTGGAGGGATGATATTATTATGAGTCCTCTTTAAACAGATCCGAGAAACTGGGGCAACAAAAGATTAAATTACTCAAGGCCCCACAACCAGTACATAGTAGATTGGAGCATCTATCCCAACTTCTTTGCCATGACAATTTTTTTTTTTTAGGATTTATTTATTTATACAAGAACTGGGGTACAGGCCATATGCATGGGAGGGTGAGAGGATTCGCCAGAGGCAGAGCGGGGAACAGAACAGGCAGACTGACGAAATACACTGCTGAGGGGAGCAGCGGGCGAGGCAGGTGAGGTCTGCCTCAACATGTGGGATTCTCGCTGGCCAGCTGGGATGGAACCTGCACTGCAGAGGCTGTGGACAGCTTCACAGTGCAGCGCTCAACCGCCTGCGCCACCAGGGAGGCCCATGCCATGACCTTTTTTTTGGTCTTTTCACTATACAACAACACCCCCTCCCTAACAGAACCCTCTTTGGAAGTGTGAGCCTTTAGGGAAGCTGGTTACGTGAGAATATTGCCATTTGAGTCTTTCAGACCCGTCCAGTCAAGTTCAACTGGTTCCAGTTCACCTTTCTTGCATTTGGTTGCCACTTCCCTATGACTCCACTTTGAGAGCTGAACCATCTTCCCTACCCCTTAGGTCTCTAAAACTCTTCTGAAAATTTCTCAGCTTTAAGATACTTCTATTATTCATTTTAGAAACTACTTGTATCAATCTAATTTTACAAGTCAAATTTGGATGTTCTAATAAACTATAGTAATCACCCTTTGAAAGAACCTGCTAGCAGCTTGAGCCTTCCCTCTTAAAAATACATGTGTCTATATCTATACCCAAAGCTATATTAATATCATCAAGGATATCACAAACACATAGAGTACAGTTAAGTCTCCTATGGTCACTTTCCTTGCAGCCTCTATTCAACATCTCAATCGTGTTCTGGCCCATTTTTTTGTTTGTTTGTTTCTTTTATGCCACTGTCTTTTCTATATTAGTTTGGGACACAATTGAGCAGCTTACAAAGTAAGGTGTTGGTCCCGCAATATTAGTTGGGAATGCAGTCGAAAATTGATGGACCCACAGAATCTCATGCTTCATTTATACCTAAATATTTGAAATATTAGAAAATTTAACAGCTATGGCAAAGCTATACATTTGTTAGACATATCCTGGCTTTATGAAAGTGAAAGAAATCTTAATCCAAGACTTTCCATGGTAAAATATGAAATGCATATTGAATACAGAGAAACAGAAAGAGGAGAGAGAGAGCGAGAGCGAGAGTGAGAGCTAGAGAGAGAGAGAGAGCAGGCATAGGCATGAAAATAGTTAGGAAAAAAGAAATAATGTAGATATGGACTTAATCTTATTATCTGGTCATAAATTAAAAGAAGAATTTCCCTAAATATATAACAATTCTAAATTCTACATATTTAAAAGACTTTAAACCTAGTAGTTTAAAGCAATATTCTTTTATTTGTTACATCACATATTTAAAAGTAGGTACAATAGATCATGCTCTCCTCAGCAATATGAATCAAGGAATTTTATTACTAGAATGAATTTAGTCTTCCACTGATTAACTGATAAAAATACATATATGCTATTGATCCTTTTAAGGTGTTTTAAATTAAACTTCATTAGATATCCAATAATGTAGAAAGCTGCTTGATGTAAAGTATTACAGAGAAAGCAAGAACAAGAGGAAAGTAAATTGTTGCCTTAAAATAGAAATATTTATAATAAAAAGAAAAATCAAAAAATGGCCTTCCTCTTATTTTTTGAGAAATAAATTTTAATCCTACTAATATTCCAATTTTCCCAACTGTCTGCTAATATCCCTTACTATTAACTTTTCCAAAATCCAGTTCAGTTCAGCATCACCTGCATCTGTCTTTCTTATTGCAGTATTCCTTCCATTCCCCCCTCTTTTTTCCATTCACTTACTTGTTGAAGAGTTATTTCTTGGGGAAAAATATCACTTTAAAAATACAGAATGAAATTAGAATGGATAAAAATCCCTTACTTACCAAAAGAGAATAGGGCCTCTCATTATGTCCAAAAGCCTCGGAAAAGAAATCAGTGCTGTGGTCCAGCCTTTGGTGTCCTCCATATTCTGCTGCATCTGAGTCGAGCACAATTTTGAATGTACAGTCTTAAGGAATCACAACAGTTCAAGTTTTGAATGAGACACACTAACGTGTCTAGCAATTTAAAAGTATTTTGAACACTTAAATCATTGTGCACTTGTTCTCATTTATTTTCTATTATTTCAGAGATTCTCCCATTTGGTAAGGGTTTTATAGCTTATGTAGTTCATGTCCCTTCCTATGGGATCCTTATTATCCTTCGATCACAGCTCATCACATGAACTAGTCTAGGACTGAATATATTAATGGAGAATCTACTTTTCCCTTAATACAACCCATTCTATTTGTTAGAAATTCTCTATTGCAAACAGAAATTTGACTCCTTTAGACTATTCCTACTTAGGAAAGCTATTTTTGAAAAGCTCAAATACAGTAACCTTTCAAATATCTAATAATAGCTATGCTATTTCTATGCACCTTCTACATATACCACAAACATAGTAAGCATTCCAGAACCTTTGATCATTTCTCATTTGATACTTGCTTTTACTCCTTCCCCATCTCTTTTTAAGATCCTGGTTACTAAAGTAAGGAACACAGGAGTAAACAAAGTACCCATGTGTGGTGTGAAGGATACAGAACAAAGTTGTTCACTTTCTCATTCCAGCTACACAGCTACTAATTCAAAAGATCAAATGAACATATTATCCAACATGCACCGAATGGGTTCCTGTGGCAGTCATCACCTGCTACAATTTAACATTTGATTTTGCATAGAGTTCTTGACCATGTTTTCAATTTCATTCTTACAAGAAAACAAGAGCTAAGTTTACATATTCATAAATACACACCTGTACTTAGACTTACTAATTTTGTCTAGCCTAAGAAGAGATACAGATAGGTTCGAGTGCTTTGTGTTTTCTTTAATCTCAGAAATGCTTGTATATTCTTATTATAGCAAAAAAAATGTATTATATTAGAAGTACACACAGGTAAGAAAACAATAATTCATCATTTTTATGCCTAACTCTGGATAAAGAAAGAACATTTGCTGGGAGTAGTGGCTCAATTGAGTCATTCAGATCAGTTTTCTCTGGTTCACTTTAAAACAGATAATTAGCATATAAGTGCTTAAAGGAGAGAGAATGAGAGAACAAAAAGGAGAGCTGGACAGTGAGAAGTTGAAAGAGTGAGAGAGATTGAGATTCAAAAGATGACTAACGGGGGCCTCCCTGGTGGCACAAGAGGTTAACCACCCCACTATGAAGCAATCCGCAGCCTCTGCAGCAAGAGCTCAATCCCTGGCCGTCCAGGGAGCAGCCCACATGGCAAGGCAGACCTCTACTGTCTCACCTGCTGCTCCCCTCAGCAGTGTATTTTGGTCAGTCTGACTGTTCTGTTCCCTGCTCTGTCACTGGTGATTCCTCTCACCCACCACACCTCTGGCCTGTGTTCCAGCTATTGTATGCACAGATAAATAAATCTTAAAACAAACAAAAAAAAAGATGACTAATGGGCACGAAAATCCCTCAATAGAGGTGAAAGTGATTTGCGCACACCAATTTGTGTAATGGTGAAATACGGATAGTGCAAATAGAGACATACTAAATAAATGAACCATTGTGGAATGAAAGAATTATCAAAAGGCTAGCTTTTGTCCTTCATCTTAGTTAACTAAATACTTGTACAAATTTGCAAAGAAACCATGACAATGTAATTTAAAGGATGTCCTAGAACACTTCTGAAATCTTTTGAAATGGAGTATCAATTATGAAATTACTGGTTAGCAACAATGAGTATTGGTAGTAGTGGCTAAAGCAAGCAAGTATATCATCAGATGTAATAATGTCCATCCTGTGGGTTCACAGTAGATGTGTTATTATAAGGGTTTTACTCAATAATTTTGTTATTATAAGGGGCTGGGGATCTAAAGACTGTTATTAAACACATTTGATACTGTATTTCAAAGAATGCACATTTTTTGATTAATAAATGCAGATTCATTTAAAAAGTCATAGAATTTACAATGGGGTGTGCACCACAAAGGCATACCACCAGTTTAATGGCAGAGTTGGGGTGTCCACACAAGTCAAATATACATCCTAATACCCTATTCTCTATTAATGGGTACCCATTTTATGCTGAATATCAGGCAGAGTGTTTGTATATGCAGATTCTTGTTTAATTCTAATGGTAAGATTCTAAATGTATAGAGGCCAGAAAGAGCATGACATGAGAAAACAAAAATTAGAAAAGCAGATAAAGTGAATTTAATCTAAAAGATTAACTTGATTATAATTTTAAAGATTGGTATTAGAGTACTGAATTCTTACCATTTATTATGGACCCAGAATATCTGAGACCTACTGTATTTATTCTAGATCCTTCTTTGTTTTTTAGGTTCATTTGGTCAGTGAATACAAAATATTGGGCCAAAACCTTACCTTGCTCATTTTGTAAATATATAGTAGGAAAGAATGATAAAATTAGAGAATCATTTAATCAACATTTTTTTTTTAAAGAGATCAAGTAGCACCCTATCCATTTTAGATATCATTTAAAAATATGATCATAGAGTTTAAATTGAAGAGCTTCCTAAGTATTTGATATATCAACAGGTTGAGTAGATAAGAAGTTTTAGGCATTATTTTACAATCTAAGTCCTTAAATTTGAACCAAGAAAGAATCATGTTCTGAAGACCCGTACTAATAAGATTAAAGAATAGTGAAGGCATGAAGACTCTTAAATTCAATGGCTCTTCAAATACTTCAAAAGCTGCTGTGTTTGCTCAGCCACTTGATAAAGTGTCTGTTCAAAGTATAAGGATTTTGATGTAAGAAGTGCTATCATTTATATCATTCTACACTAAACTCAATTCAGTCCAGCTGATGAAGCTAAGGAAATTTATTGTAAGGTACAACCACTGAGGTTTCAAATTGGATGAGAATAAAATGGGTTCTCCAGTGACTAGATGCCCATAAAGATGGCAAAGCTGGTAAGTTACTATGTATCTTTCAATCTTAGACACCGCAGATTTTAAGATGAATGACTTTATGGTAGTAATAGCATTCTCATGACAGCCATTGTGAGACACATAACAACTGAAGACATGATGAAATGTGAAAAAATATACATGCTAGTATATATGCATTTAGAACTTTATTTTTGGATCTGATTCTTTATTCAACCCACTCATGTTATTATGACTATAATAACTTCTGGGAGCTAAGTAATTCCATTATTGGAACTCTGTCTCTAAGGCAGAAAATAGGAGGTACAAAATTTGGAGTAACTGTTCATAAACAACTGCTAGAGTAAGAATGATTTACAGAAAACAAGAGTAGTTTTGTTTTTAACCATTAAAAAATAACTACCCAGCACAGGACTTGCCTCAATATTCTCAAATAATCTTTACCATTTTATGTTTCATGAAGTGAATTTGTTAGTTACACTCTATAACATCTTAGGCTGTATCTGTACAACATCTAAAATGGATCCCTACATTTTATAATTATAACTAAATTAAGTCTAATTTATTGTCCTGAGCCAATTAATTACAACTGTTCATTGTTGTAGATGATGTCTTTCCAAATGCACAAGCAGCAAAGACTTGTGATATGTGGCTATGTATTTTATGAATGCATAGGTGGGTGTGTGCATGTTTTCTTTAGGCATTTCTATCTTTATCTACCATCTAGAATACAAATGAACTTAAAACTTATCACTTTAAATCAGTTCTGATACTTAAATGATTTATTTTAAACTAGTTTATGGCAACATAATGTTTATGACTATATTACTTTCATTAGAAAGTATACATTTAGCTTTTTCTCTTTCTGACTATAGCTTTTTAAAAAATCCCAATATAATACTATTTCAGTAATAAAATTAAAACAAGGAGAAATATGAAAGTGGAAAATTTACTACTGAGTGTAGTCAAAATATGTTTTCAAATATACTGAATGTCAAACTCAACTTTTCTTTAAGAAGGCATTTTTTTTTCCATCTCATTACTTAACATTAAAATTTTGCTGTCCTTGGGCCTCCCTAGTGGCACAAGGGGTTAAGCACCACACTGTGAAGCAATACACAGCCTCTGCAGCACAAGTTCAAACCCTGGCCATCCAGGGAGCAGCCCATATGGCGAGGCAGACCTCTACTATCTCGCCCACTGCTCACCTCAGCAATGTATTTCAGTCAGTCTGCCTGTTCTGTTCCCCGCTCTGTCTCTGGTGAGTCCTCTCACCCCCACACCTCTGGCCTGTACCCCAGCTCTTGTATGCATAAATAAATCTTTAAAAAATAAAATTTTGCTGTCCTTGAAAAAAGCAACTTCATGCATGACTTACATATGCACTCATGTTTGTGAATACTACCTTTATTAAAAGTTTAAATGACAGTCACACATTTTAATTAAGTGCAAAATTGAAGTATATTTCTAATATGGTCTAGTATTTGTTCCTTTCTTCAACAATAGATTCCTGATTTTAGACTAGGAGGTAAAATACAATGTCTACAACTTTAATTCCTAGGTTGTCAACATTAGAGACTGTAAAACGTAGACCAGCAATAAAATAAACTGAAAAGATGAGGGGTTCAAATATTATCTACCATGTTAAGTAATGGATTGCTATGCTTTTTGAAATGCATTTTATGTAAATTATTACTGTATTCTTAGGCATGCATGATGACACACATCAGTAAATAGCAAATTGAATGATAAAACAAGATATTGAGTACTACACATTTCTCGGTGCAAACAGGAAAATTATAGAATACTTTGACAAACCTAATTAGGAATTTTTGTCTGTCTTAGAAAACTATATAACTCAAACCAAAAAGTATCATGTTGCTCAACAATCCAGGAAAGAATAATAATGAAAAATATGTACACATTTAAAGAATAATGATGAACAATGTGCCCACACATCTAGCCTAATCTCCCTTTAAAATTGTTGTTTTTTGTCTGTGTCATTAGAATAGCCAAGGAAATTGTTAATTCCATGATGAAGACTAGCCATTATTTAGAACTGCAAAGAAAAAAAAAAAGATATTCATTCACCTTTTAACCACATACTTTATCACCAAAATGAGTTTTGACCATGCAGATTGAATATTTTTTACAAACACATGTGGTTTTGAACATAAATAATTTTGATTTAGGGGACAGAGGAACCTCTTCCCCCAAAATTACTCTATTATTCAATTTCAATGGAGTTCAACAAAATATACATAAGTGGAAAAGATAACTGAAAACTTCAAAGTTCCTAAGAAATAATGACAAATATAGGATATAAATAAGCATCATTTCTGAGCCATTTAATACAAACAGTAGGAGAAAGTAACCTAATGCAATAAAATACAGTGAGTGCTTCCATAGGTTTTTGTGTCCAACAACTACATTCTAACCCAGTTTTGCCAATTACCAACTGTGTAGCCCAACACAAGTTACTGAACTTGCTTGAGGCTCAGTTTCTTGTTGGTAAAATAGAGGTAAAATATGTGAGGATTAATTGAAGCAATATATATCAAGTGCTTAACACACTTTTAACACTGGGGGAAATGCACAATTTATTAACTATAGGTTACATTGTTCTTATAGACCCTGGACCACATTGCTTTATCAAATGATGGTAAATTTTTAGAATACTTTATAGAATAAAGTCGAAGTATTCTATAAAGTAGATCTATATTCCTGTCTTACTTTTTATACCCACTTAACTTTTAATTACCTATTTACAATTCCCTTCTTCTGACTTTCTCACTAGAATCTGAATACTTTTCCTGCTATATATATAAAAAAATTAACATTAAAGTTTAAATGAAAAGTACATCAAGCTCTTTCAGGATTTTTTTTTTTTATATTTTAAGCATGCTAATTAAAAATTAAATACCCCCCGATACCATCTTGCACTTATTCTGTTTTTTTTTCACCATAATATTATCAACTTTTAATATACTATAAACTTAATTCTACTTTTCTGTCTCCTTTTCTGAAATACAATCTCTGTAAGTGATTTCTGACACTTCACCCCCCTCCTCCCTGCTATCTTGGGCCTATATTATTACTTACCATATTAAAACAAGAGTGAATGTGCTTTTCATTATTTTCCAATTGCAGTCTCCTCCTTGAGTTTTGACCTATGTCTGCTTTTGCTAAACTTTAAGAAGAAATATATTATTGCTTTGATTAGCAAAAGACAACCTTGATTTTCTTCCTTTGTTTGACAGAGTTAACATTTCAGAGCTGTACAATATAACTTATGATGCAATCCCATTTCATTAACTATTAAGTTTTACTTAGACATTTTAAAAGATTTTTCCTTCTGTTTGGAAAAGTCACAATAGTGCAATGAATGCATGTCAACTTGAAGTAATTAATTCTCCAGTGAGTAGCTCTGATTGGTAAGAGATGTGGAACTAGACATATAATTCTGAGTTGATGTGAATAAAATGATTACATGTTTACTAAAGTCAGCACATGCTCAAAGACTTTCATTATCAACTTGACTGGTTAGCTTTCTATACAGGTGATTGAACTTAAGCAATCGTAGAACACATATACGTGTATTAATATATATTAAATTACACATGTGTAAATTATATATATATATTAATATGTGTGTGCAGTAATGTGGCAGCACCAGGAGATTCACTAGGTGTATATTTTCTACCATTTTACCATCATCTGCCTGGTAAAGATTGACAAGTATATTGACATTAAAATACTCAAGCATTTGAAAATTGACTATTTTAGCTCTGAGAATAGAATCATCTTTTTTCTTTATTTCTTTATTTGAAGTCATAACTTACTAGGAGTAATATGTAGTTAATGTATATTCTTCTTTCTCTTTAACTTTTAAGAACAAATAGAAAATCATAATATGTTAGGGCTTACTCAATGCTTTAGAAAGCTGAATGAGAAGGAACTGAGCTAGCTTCCTGTGAAAAAGCCTAATATCAAGATTGCAAGCTTGTGTTATTTGTGTGTGTGTGTGTGCGCACGTGTGTGTGTATGTGTGTGTGTGTACACACACACAGGCATCATCACCCTCAGGCATTCCTGAGCACTTCCGGGCACAAAGCCCATAACTATCATAACATACCTAGATTGATGATCACAAGCAAAAAGATTCAAAGTAAATATTTTCCCATCAGCACTAAAAAAAATTTAAAAAAAATGAAGAGCTTTAAACACACACACACACTCTCACTCACACACACACTTGTGATTGCTAATAAAGATATTTTCCAGGGCTATAATAAATTTAATACAATAGATGGTAACCTACTTTAAAATCCATCCTGATTTAATATTACTAGGTAAAGGTAGGAAAGAATAATAAAAGGAAAGAGTAAACCTGCTAAGTTATTTCTGCAAAATGCACATTTATACAATTCCAAACAAAGTCAACAAATATTTTAGCTATCACAGTCAAACAGAGGTGATTTACATAATTCAAATGAGGAAAATTTGGGTATGTTTAGAATAAAATGCTATGTAGAATTAATCACATCTTTTCATAATTATTTCAAAAAGGTATTTTATTTCAACTATCCAGTTATTATTAAAACTTCAAAGTAATGAAACTTATGGTCATGAAAGAGTTAATGATATCTAGTAAGATGATTCTATAAATATCTGTTAAGTAAGTAACCTGGGGCAGTCAGCAAAGTATCACTGGGAATAAATTACATATTTTCAAAATTACTAATGTGAAAAAAGTATATATAGACAATTAAATGCTTCTAATATAAACCTACAGGGAAGCTCATCTTCCTGAATCGGTTCAAGGCTGTGTCTACAGTCTGTGGCTAAAACAAATGAGAACTCCAGTGTTATAAGCCTAAGCCTGTAAAATGGATCAATTGTGTATCTCATAACTTAAACGACTTAAGGAAGAACACAAACAAGAGCTTTTCAGGAGAACTGATGAAAGCAGAACTCTTTCACCTCTTTGTAAAATGTTCTTTTCTCTGTTCTATGGGATGTTTAATTCAAAAACCTATTTATTGTCTAAAATCTTCAGCAGTTAAGACGGCAGTTAAAGCTGCAATACACTTAGGTCTATATTCCTAATAATTAAAATTTTGAGTAGACATCAGTTTTCCTTGTTATTTTATCCTTGGAAAGTATGTTTGTTTTAAAAATTCTCCATTTTTAAATAGTTCTGTCCTTTTGAATGTCAGAAATTAGGATAGTGTAACACTACAGAAAAACAACTTTGAGTCAGAGGCACCATTAACTTTACAAAGAGAAACAGAAAACAAATAAAATGATAAGTAATTAGAAAGACAACTTTACCAATTTTAATGGCATTTTTACATTATAACAGAACAAATAATTAAGCACTGATACCCAAATGAAAACCTGTATTAAACTGGATTTAAATCACAGTTTTATTCAATTGCTAAGAATATAATCTTGTGGAGGTTATAATTCTTTCTGATGTTTATATTTAGATTAAAGAGAATAACACTTGCCAGGCCTGTATCACTAGCATGATATGAGGCTAAAGGAAGTCAATGTAAATAAACACAGGAAAAGATTACTAAGTGAGACTATAGTATAAAGTGCTCAGAAGGCAAGGCATGTAAGTATTTAACAGGAGGGAAATCTTTTATAAAATTATTTAGCAAATTTCTGACAATAGGTTCTAATATACAAATTTTGAATTCTACAAAATGATGATTTTCTTTTTTAGAGATTTATTTATTCATGCATACAAGAACCAGGGCACAGGCCAGATGTCAGGGAAGGTGAGAGGATTCATCAGAGACAGAGTAGGGAGCAGAACAGGCACACTGACTGAAATACATTGCTGAGGGGAGCAGTGGGCAAGACAGGAGCAGTCTGCTGTGCCATGTGGGTATCTCAGTGGCTGGCTGGGATCAAACCCAGCTGTAGAGGCTGTGGATAGCTTTGCAGTGCTTCGCACAACCACCTGTGCCAACAGGGAGGCCCCTGATGATATATTTTGATCATAGTATTTTGTCAATCTTTCTACAATTGATAAATCTACTTTAAGAAAAAAGCAATAGTAATCTTTGTGTTCTGATTATACAACTTTAAATAAATTTATATGACTTTAAATAAATTCAGCAGTTTTTTCACCATTATCCTCCATCTTACTACCCATTTATTAGTCTACCCATTTAACAAGCCATCCATCCATCCATCTATCCATCCATCCACCCACCATTCATCCATTCATCTATCTTTTCATCACCCAGTTATTTATAAAAAAAAATTAAATTTATTGGGCCTACCTGGTGGAACAAAGGGTTAAGTCTCGGCACTATGAAGCTATCAGCAGCCACTGAAGCACAAGTTCAATCCTTGGCCAGGGAGTTAATCCACATAGGGCACAGCATACCTCTCCTGTCTTGCCTGCTGCTCCCACAGCAGTGTATTTCAGTAGACCCGCCTGTTCTGCTCCCAACTCTGTCTCTGTTGAATCCTCTTAGCCCCACATCTCTGGCCTGCAACACAGCTCTTGCATGCATGTATAAATAAAATAAATCTTTTTAACTTTATGTTGCAAGTACCTAATTGCTCACATGGGTAAGACTTTCAGTCTTGGGAGTCAATTCCCACAAAACACTAGCTACTTTTACGAAGTAATTAATTAATTACTCTGTGTACAGGTTGCAAATGTCAAAGTCTGAATTTACATTTTTTAAAGTACAGTTTTAAAAGTAAAGTTGCAGAAGTTTAATGGAAATATTTCAAAGACTTCAGGTTAACTGGTAAAAATGATGATGTCAGACACAAATGTTTTCCCTTCTGTTTGTGGTACAACTACTAGATAAGTATGTAGTGTTCTTAAGGGTGATAATAATATTTCTGATTTCTTTTTCCTTCAAAAGGACAAGAAACAGAGAACAGAAATCCTAACTGAATTATTGTTAGATGAATTTCTTGCATCAGAAGAGAGAATCACTGCACAACTGAGCTATAAACAAAAAAATAAAAACAAAAAACAACAACACAGTAATACTGTTGAATATCCCAGAGCAATAAGATACTGAATAGCACTCAGCTATTAAAAAAAATCAAAAAACATTTGTGTGTAGTGAGGGCTTGTTCATTATTCATTACTGCCTATAGTCTTATGAATATATATTAAGCCAATCTAAAAGTGTTATAGCAGTTGCGATATTTTAATCATGCAAAGTATTTTTCTTACTTTGTGATTCATCTCAAATTCCTCTGTAGAAAAATGATGCTAAATCATAGGCTCTTTATTACCAGTGGAGATGGGGGTATGCATCTGTCATTATCATTAAATCATAGGGATTGTTGGACAGGGCTTAACAATGAAAAATGATGTAAAGGACCTCTAAATACTGTTTGAAAGTACTACTGTCATCTTGTAACTAAAAAGGCTAACCAAGGCAATGAGTATACATCCATTTTGAAGCTATGGAAACAAAAGGAGAATCCATATTAGATATAAAATCATTAATTAAAATAATTTGTAAGACTACCTCTCCACATAAAGAACATCACCATAAAAGTACACTAACACTCACATATATACATACAAGAAAAGGAAACATGCTTGTGTCTCTTCAGTAACTGTGTAGATCTTTAAAAAGAGAATTACCTATTTTTCTTTAAATTTTGCCAAAACATTTAAACCTGGAGATCTAGGAAATTGAAATGCTTTACCTTATTTTTTGGTGCAGAAATTAACCTTTATGTATAAAATCTTGATAGAATGTGCATTTAGTTAATCCTAAATTAAGTCGTTTGTTGTATAAAGCACAGATTCTAACCGAGTGTTACATAACTACCATTCAAAGGCTTCTGTAAACTAAGCAACTCACAGCAACATCTCTGCCTTCAGCGATCACACTTCAGTGAATCATCCAAGTGACCTTATTTGCTCATTAGAAACTCTGTGTACAGGTTGCAAATGCCACAGTCTAAATTTACATTTTAAAAAGTGCAGTTTTAAAATTAATGTTGCAGCAGTTTAATGAAAATATTTCAAAGATCTCGGGTCAAATCCAACTATTTACTCATCTGTTCCCTTAAGCTTTAAATATTTTTTTGGCCTGAATTCTCATTTTCTTCACAAGCCTTGTTTTATGATCACTCCTGTAAACATTTCAATATTGTAACAGTTTGAAGTGCCATTTGGAAGGGGGGTTGCTATTACACTATTATTTCCACCCAAACTCAACAGCCTGCTGACAAAGAATTTAAAAACATTCAATTCTAGTGTTGTTGATGTTCTCAAGAACAATAGGAATCCATACATATCAAGATTCATACCCTATAAATAATTTGTGAGGTTGTAATTTTCTTTGAATATTATCTAGTAAACTTAAACTGATGTGAGGTATCACAGTTTAATGTTCAACAATGGTACATAACATACAGAAAAATCAAAATAATTAACCTGAGCATGCACTTTTTACATTTTAAATATTCTTTTACTTGTTGAGGAAGGTGACAGAGGTCATGAAGAAGAAATTCCAGGGAAGATGCTGTGGACAGTGATGGAGCGGAACCAAGGAAAGTTAGGTGATAAGAAAGAATCTTTCCTCAGCCATGAATTTGTGTATACTTTTCTCATACTATTTTCCAAGAATTATATCCAAATCATTTTGTACATTACAAAAATGTGGCATCATTAGTAATACCACTGTTGCTACCACTATCTCTCTCTCTCTCTCTCTCACACACACACACACACACACACACACACACACACACACGCGTGCATGTGTCCATGAACAATGAGGAGGCATGATGATATTGCTAAAGAATGTAAAAAAGAAAAACAGAAATGGAACCATCCCAAGTCTGGGTAAAAACCATAGAGTTAGGAGATTATTGAGGGTCAGGCCCCAGAAACCTCAGGCTCAAGGGCGGGCCCAGAAGGAGTCACCACTGAGAAGAAAAGGAAAACTGAAGGACATGCCAAAGACTGGCCAGGATAGAGATCTGACCAATTTCCCTTCAGTTGAAACTGCACTGACTAAAAACCTCATTTGCATAAAATCAAAGTTTGAACTAGTCCAATTTTTTGTCCATAAGTACTTCCCATCCCAGGCATCTAGAGCAAACAGCTGAAGTGCTTCTTGGGTCTGTGTCTTCTGAGCCACAGTCCTAAAGTCCTAAATAAATGTCTTCTCTAGGCTGTAACTCAACTAAGTTTCTATTTCTCCATCTACAACACAGTAGAAATAACATGGGCCTCAGTGCTCTCCTCGGCCTTTATCAGTTATGTGCTGGAAAGAAATTGGGTAGTTACTTCAGTTTACTTAGTCACATGAGGCTAACATAATCTACCTTACAGTGTGGCCAAGAATATTAAATCAAATACTTAATAAAAAAAGCTAGCAAACAGAAAGCCCTCAAAAGAGTCCCCTGATGCCCACTTTCTCCAACATCGCTCAAAATGTGGCATCATCACTTGTATTATTAGAAATGGATTAGAGACAACAGTTTATCCTCCGGGACTTAGTAATTTTCCTTTTATTCAATGCTGATCTGATATTGTTTTAAGTGATACTGTTTTAAAGAAATTCACTAATGATTCTGATAATATAAAAGGTAACAGGTTTCTTTCTTTGTAAACAATGTGAAATCATAAGCAAAAATACTACTTCAGGAAAATATATTTTATCTTCCAATGTATGAAATGTGTAACCTGCCTACTTACCCAGTACGATGACGTCTCAATTTTACATCACCCACTTTCTATCTAGTATAGTAAAGAATGTTGGTGATCATTACACTGAAGATTAGCAGCAAGACAAATATGAAACGGTATATAGGCAAAACTTTTTTGCTGCTGCTCTTTCTTTATATTTATTTTCTAGAACATGGCTGCAGATTCTTTTTGCAGAAACAATATCATATACTTTAGAGTTATCCTGAAGAAGATCATTCAAAACCTTAGTGATACAAATCAGACCTACCACTTAGTTTTCCAAAGGTATCATTCTCTTTTGATGTGATGGTTAAAAGCACCCTAAAAGTGTTTCTTCTCCCTTTCCTGGCATTACCCGCAAAATAACTCCCCTTACAACCATTCTTCAGAAGACAGTCAAAAATATCTATTCTCTACAGATCTGAGTAAAAGTTGATGTCTTGCTATTTGAAATATAGTATAACCAGGTTCAAAAAAATGGAACTACCCATGAATTCAGACATGTTACCTATAGAAGGTTTATATTTCAAAATGACAGAAGAAGTTGAAATAACTTCTTTAGAAACTTTAATTTTGTTATTCTAACAAATTCTGCTTTCTGGGAATTAAAAGTCTAATGAATTTCTTGACTTGATTATTATATCTAATCTTGCCACTGTGTGTTTTTTTTTTTTTTAAGATTTATTTATTTATTTATTTATTTGTTTATACAAGCACTGGTTACAGTCAGAAGTGCGGGAGGGTGAGAGAATTCACCAGAGTCACAGCAGGGAGCAGAACAGGCAGAAGGACTGAAGTACACTGCTGAGGGGAGCAGCAGGCACAGCAGGAGAGGTCTGTGTGCCATGTGGGACCCTCTCCTGTGGCAGGGGATCGAACCAGTGTTGCAGAAGCTGCGGGCAGGTTCGCAGCCCAGTGCTCAACTGCTGCACCACCAGGGAGGCCCAGATTAGAATTTTTTGATGAAAATTACTAACTAGATAAAGAACAGGGGGGATATGACATAATACTAAAACAAAGACAGAAAACTAAAGATATATTTTAATGCAGATATAATATGAGCAGAGAATGTGATGGCTGTCAGTAAAGTTAATGTAACTCTAAGGATAATAATAAGAGAGCAATGTCAAGATAAAGGGAGGTAATGGGGTACTCTATGTTATACTTGTCAGACAGTATCTATAATACTATGTTGTTAGTTCTGGAGACACAGTGTAAAAGGAACATGAATAATGGCAGGTGCGTTTTGATAAAGGAGATGTAATGGTAAGAAGTCTGGAAAGTAACAGAAGAATTTATTGATGAAACCTGAGGATTCAGTCTGGAAGAGGGAACTCTTGGAAGAGATGGTACTGTCAGGAGCACATTAAGTGCCTTTCCGATTTGAGGAACGGGCAGGAAGAACAGGCATTAGTCCCAAAAAACAGAGCAACTTCGTTTACATTTTTGGCAATATTTAAACTTTTTTGTAAGAACTTCAATTGTTTACCATGTGAAACAGTAGGATTCCAAGGAATGCAAAGTATCCTATTGGTTAGCTACTACTTGTGGAGAAGGTTACAGATGGGATTTCTGCATTGAATTGGGTCATTGGAGTATAAAACCTTGCAAAATCCAGAAGATTTTATGACTTTAACCAGGAAGTTGAGGTTGGCAATATAACTAATTAGAAGGTGTGTTCAAGGTATGACTCTTCTGGTCCCCTCCTCAGAAAAATTGTCATTATGAAAAGAAATATTCCATAATATAGCCAATAGATGAGCAACTTTCACTATTACTTCTATGAAGATATGGTCTATTTTCCCAAGGTGTTTCTATCATTATAAATTTCAATGAGCATAGTTTTTGAAATGGGTCACTAATACAAGGAATTCAGTGCTCATTAAAATATAGACTTTCTGTAAAATAAGTGCCTACAAACATTTAGACAAAACACTAAATTTCAGGAGATAATTTGTGACAAGGTCTAGCAAAGCCAAACTTGACTTTCATCTAAAGTGTACCTTTGCACAAATAAATAAAATTAACTTTTGGGTGAGTTCTATTTAATAAAATGTACTATGCCATTGCTGATGCTTTCATTTAATGATATCTGTTAAGGCTACATAGATTTCAGATAAAAGATCAATGTGGCATAAGTCAAGATTTTTCTCCTAAAATTGTCATTGAAATTCCATGTATTCCGAGATGTCAGTGATCACAAATTAAACACACATTAGACCAAACTGATTTCTCTTTCTTGCTTTACTCTCCTTAGTAATAATACCACTATCATTCTTCCCATTGTTCAAAGTGAAACCATCTTTTTACCTTCTACAGTCTATGTCCAAACAACTGCTGAGTTCTTTCACCATAAGAAAGGGCTTTATATTTCTCTTTCTATCTTATTGCCATTATGTTAGTAAATGCCCTAATTATCTTTTATATGTACTGCAATTTCTTATAATTAATATCTGTACTTCCAATCTCCTCATGAAAGCTCTCCTACACACTGAGTATATAAGAACTTTTCCTAAAGTATACATCCTCACTAAGTGACACACTAATTCAAAAACTTTCAGTGACTTGCTGTAAGACTATTAAAAAAAAAAAAGCCTAAACTAATTAATATTGCAATGAAATCTTCTATTATGTGACCTCAATCTAACTTTTCAGCTTTATCTCTTAGTACTCTTTTTTATGGTTATCACTCTCCAATTAATCCACTGTACTGCCCATTATCTAAGGATTTCCTATGGTTTCCAAAGGCTGAAATGGCCTTCCTCAATTTTTTTCTCTTACAATTTTATCCACTTCTCAAGGTCCAGGCTTAAAGGTCATTTCCTTTAATCAATCAACCTCTCTCAATTATTTATTTATTTTTCTTTTTCTTGTCCTCTGTTCTCCCATGGAACATTCCTGTCCTTGTCCCATTTATTGCACTATGACTTACATCCAAGTCTGGTTTTACACACCTTCTCGCCCACTTAGTGTCAAGGAAAAGTGTTTAACAATGATTGCAATAGAACCTAAGTGATCTATAAATGTGTTTTGGTTTGATTCTAATCAAAGTTACATTTTGATTATATTACATGGTCAGGTATAGAAACATTTAGTCTTGGGACTAAATGGAGCTAAAAGGGTCATTTATAAACTGCTATGCATCTAGACTAGGATTTGCATTTCTTCATAAAGATGTTGAGAACATATGCTTACTGTAACAGAATAGTTCATTTTTAGTGCACGCAATCCTATTACCTTGCTTTTTGTTATTTTCTGTGTTAACTGAGGCACATTTGCACTATCAGTTATAGCTACAAGCTCCCATCTTAAATACTTTGTCATCCTGTAGGACGGCAATCTGATAGGTGGGGAGAAGGTAGGAAACCACATCTCACCACCCTCAGTGTCACCAAGCATACAGGCTGGGACTCAGGCTACTTACCAGAATACACTGGCCCTTTCCTCTTTATTGCCAGAGAAACGTTCTATCTAAGTAAGCACTTCACCAGCATCTACTTCCTGGGTACTCAGTGGGAATTCCTGATTAAGCCAATCATGGTGACATGATTCTCCTTCTAAAATATTTTTGGGCTATGTAACCGAATTCTGGTCAGCAGAATATGAAAGGAAGTTTGCTAAAGTGACTTTATTCTTAAAAAGAGACACAAAAAATTGAAAGTAAAATGTTTGGCTTTTGTTGTGTCTGAAGGTGAGATCTGGAGCCATGACTGTCTTGAGCTACAACAGGTGCCAGCCCTTGGACATGGCTGATGTCCCTAGGTAGAAATCAGAAAGAACAATCCAGGGAACATGATAATGTTGTCACAGTGCTGAGGTCACCGACCCTAGAGCTTTTATTATGTGACAAAATAAATTTCCCTTATTGCTTGAGACAGTTGAATAGGGCTTTCTCTTATTGCAGCCAGAGGCTCTCCAACACACAGGGCTTCATGTTGACTTCAGATGTCTGGCTCAGGTGGTAGACACTAATCATTGTTAGGGCTTCAGGGGAGAAACACATTATTCCTACTGTGCGTGTAAACATGTATGTTCATTTGTTGCTAGGTCCTGAATCTGCCACTTTGTCCATGGGTCTGGGAATTCATAATCCGTTTAAAATACACTGTCCTTTTCCTTTTATAATAACTGTCAAACTTACAAGTAATATTTGTCTTGATCAGCAGTTTAAATTCTCCCTGAGGGCAATGACTTTATCTGCTAGGAAAATTCCTATATTTGCAGCACCTAGCGCAGAGCTGGACACAGATATTCAATAAACAGTTACTCAATGAGTACCTTTGAAATGAACAAACGAGTAAGTGAATATACAGAGGACATAATATTATTCTACCTGTTATTTCTTTTGCTCACATCTCCCAGCCTGAGTCTTGCCAAATCAGTTCTACAAAATTCTACAAAAGTGAGTTATGCCCTGTATTTTAGGAGACAGGAAAGGTAGAGAGGAAGGAAGTTACCTTTATAGCTCCTGTAAGTACAACTCTCTCACCTAGTAAAGGAGGGGAAAGGAGATGATTATCACAGGCAATTCACAAAATATTTTTATAAGGAAAAACTACAGTCATGTGCTGTGGAACACTGGATTGCAATATTATTTTTTAAAAATGTTCAGTATCCTAATTTGGAGAGTCAGAATAAAGTTTAGGGTTAATTCAGTAAAGATTTAACAACTATTTCAAGTCTTTTGCTTTTCTGAGTAGGAAATTGTCACCAACATCAACATTAGTCTTTCTTAATTCAATGACACAATAACAAATTGAATGCAGACAGTTACTTCACTCATAAAAAAAGGATATTTTCCTGGCAATGCCGTTCCAACTCGATAATCAGTGTAGCTCTTGTTTGGATGAAAGTTGAAAATAAAAAGAAGACCTGCTCTCTCAAAAGTGATAACCTTATTGGCTTCATGCTTTTCACTTACATAGGCCTGTAAGAATTAACACATATATTACATTTAAATGATACCCAGATGTTGCTGCAAGTATGTTATTTACTAAAAGTTTCATTTTTATTAAAAGCCTTGCTAGCTATTAAGCAAAAGATGAAAATGCCGACGATACATTGTATTTTTCAGGCACACTGAATTTTTCCATAACAAACTAAGCCAACAATAGTCTTAGAAAATGTGTAAAAACTAAAAAAATCCGATTAACCACTTGCCAACAGAGCACATAGAATCATTGTTATTTTAAGTAATAACATGGTACCTGCATCATGTACAGTGTTTGTGTGTACTAGAGCTAGTTATAAGTGATTTTTAAGACTTTTGTTTGAGTCTCCAGATGAATGAGATAAGTCACATAAATTCTTTTAAAATTACTTTGCAAAAAATAACATATACTATTGAGATGTCTGAATGTGATTTCATCTTAAAAATTTTATCACACAACTTTGTCAGATTCAACAGCAACTTAAATTCCTTTACAATGCATTTTTGGTTACCTATAATAGGCGATGTCTGAAAATAAATCATATCTACAAACTCTCTTACTTTATACTTAATGTTTTACAGTAGGCAGGGAGAAGCCTCTGCTTTTTCAACACTACTCTCCTTCAGCCCCAGCTCCCAGAGGACTTATTTCCATGCATATCAGCAGCACCACTCTTGGTAATTTAAAAATGTGAATGGAGACTCTAGAGTAAACAGTATGCCTTTTGGTATTCAACATTGTTCCTACTGAAAAGAAGCATCATTTTGCTCGCTCTTCTGGAAATAGCATTACTAATAAATATGATTAGGGCATTTGTGTCATGTAGCCAACCTTACTGAATATATAAGTACCTTTGTTCAACCATTAAAAAAAAAATCACAGACACTAAAGTAAAAACACATCAACAGTAATTTCAAATAGCACCAGTAAAAAGTAAATGGATTATAAGTAACACACACTATATGCTAATTTTTGCACTGGGAGAAAAAAAAAAAACAAACCTCTATAAAATTTGCACCTGTTAATTACATTTTCTAAAACTTATTGAAAACTGAGACTTTAATTCCAGAGGAGATTCAGGCTCATGAAAAATACAAACCAGCATGCAGGTATAATGGCATCTACTGAAATGACAAGTTAGAGACCAGTAAAGGAAGGGGAAAAAGAAATAAAGAAATCTACATTTTTGTCCAAGTAGTTTCTTTATGACAGCATAATTATTTATATAAAGAAAAATAGTCAAAACAATTAAGATGTTTCCACAGCAATTTCCAAAATGGATTCCATGCCAAGCTTTTATCATTTATTTTAACCAATTGAAATAAAAATGACTAAATTTAAACAACAACAACCACCTAACCAGGAAAGTAAGCAGGGTATTAAGTTTAAGGCTTTTGTTATCTGTTGGAGAGACTTCAGTGACATGTTTTGACAACCTGAAGTATGTTACAGGGCACTACACACTGAATAATAAAGCACTGTTTAAATGATCTGCATATAGATCTAAGCAGATTACCATTCTAAGCATGTACAGCACTGGTGACTAAAACATAACATTTAGAGTAAAGAGCTTACCTGTGGAGCAGAAAGCCAACCACATCTTTCTTCCAATTTATTCATATCCCTGTCAAAGTTATTTAGGAACTTATAGCGAAGAAGGTCATCATCAGTTAAATTAAACTGCCTTCTGGCATAATGGTAACTTTCATTATTTCCTTTCCTGGGGAAATCTAACCATTCGGGATGCCCAAATTCATTACCTGCATTAAAAAAGAAAAAAAAAAAAACATAAACAACACATAGTAAAAATTGTATTTCTTACTAAGATAACTCAATAATTATACTTTTCAAAGTCTTTAAAATCAGTGTTGGTTACAATTTATACAGCTGTCCCTTGTGAATGATGTATAACCCTGGTTCAGAAAGAACGCAGTTTAAAAAGGAGACCGTGTTTGGATTCTGAAGTCCAGGGTCCAATTTTAACCTGCTTTTCTCATTTTCTTCATGCACAAACTGAGAACAGCTAGCTCTGTCACACGTATTTCATGTCTGAAATAGTAACTGAAATCTGAGTAATTTTTGAATTCTCTATTTCTATAATCTCTTAAATCCCTACAATGTTTCACAATTTCTAAAGGCTTTGCATGTACATTATTTTTGATCCTCAAAGGAACTCTTTATTTAATCCATTTCACAGATGAGAAATCCCAAGCTCTGGGCAGTTAAGGGATTTGTCCAAATTCACAGAGATATGTGGAAAAGTAACCGTTAAAATTTAGGTTTGATTAAAACTCAAATTTCTTTCTACTTTGTCACAATAGGCAAGTATGTTTTAAATTTCAGGTGCTATGAAAACCCAAGTCATCACTTTTATTATTCATTTTCTATTTCTTTCTCAGCTACGTAGGTTATCATATATTTATGTGTATCTTTCATCTCAAGTGTGTGTGTGTGTGCGCACATGTGCCTGTATGTGTATGTGTATGTGCACGTACAATTGGGACAGCTGGTTGGGAATCCATTCATATACTATTTTTCATTATAATTATAAGAATCAGAAAAAATACACCCAAAATGTAAAAAAATAATAACATACATATTTTTCATTCTGAAAATCAAATTTAGATATTAGCTGTCTAATAGATAGGCTTCTATAGTTTTCCCCAAGTTGTTTTTCTACTTTATGGCTTCTTTTTCCCCCTAAAATTAAATACTACCTACTAAAATTACTTTGATTTGCTATATTAATGCAACAAATTTCTAAGCTACAAATTTCTCTTTTGAGTTAGAAAGTACCATTGCCAAAACAAATGTTCTACTTTAAATAAAAAGGTATATTAATATTCTAATAAATAAAAGCTAATGTAATTCAAAATGATTTACTCTACAATTATTCAAAATGGTAAACTCCGCTAAGAAACAATGCAATTTACTTAACTTTTAATTTAAACTTTTAGGGACCATAACCATCAAAATAAACATAACATCCAAACCAATTATGTTTGGATGTTATGTCTATAGCAGTTTTATAAAAACTAAAGTATCCACAAAAACTTTGCTAACTTCTATTATTTTATTATAAATGATATTTCTTAGGACACTGCCCACCACTGAGAAAGAAGAAATAACTTAATTTCTGACCCTGTGGGGTCAGAAAATATCTATAATACATAATAGAGTATACAGAATGTATATATGTTTATATTTACTTACTTATGCTTTGAAAGAGACAACAAATTTTCCTCTGCTATACTTAGGAGTCCTATTTAGGTCTGGGGCTTGATTCACACAGTCCATAGTATACCCATGACATAGTTAATTATTATCCATTTAACCAGCAGAATGATGTACTTCCAGAATGGTAGTTAGGGCTTATGGGATACTGATAATGAAGTTACTACCAGTTTGGGGAAAATTACATGCCAAATGCTAGTTAGATTTTTATTTAGTAGAGGACTTAGGAGATACACTAAAAATTCCATGAGGCAGCTAAGGTATAGTAATCTAAAAACTGGATCCAGTCTTTTTGTAGTCCATTTCTGAATGGACTCCATTATTACTAATTCCTTTCCTGGGGGAGATTGTTAGATCATTGTCATCATGATTCCTCACAGTAGAGGCAGCAGTGAATGGCTAATGTCTGCTTACTATGTGCTAAACACTATTATAAATTTTGCATATGAATGGGCTCTTTCCAATTTCAACAACCCTGAAAAAGGTGTATTATTGTCTTGATCTTACAGGGAAGAGAGTGCAGGCATGAGAGTTATTATGTGGTAGGGCTTATCAATTTAGGTAGCATAGTTTAAGCATTCTCTTACAAATCTACCATATGGCTCAGAAGTACATGCCATGGTAAGCACAAAGAATGACCAACCTTTCATATTAGGTCAGAGAATTCAAGTTAAGCAACTGACATATGTAACTGCACTGGAGTGTGAAGGGGAGAGGAGGTGAGTTCAGTTTAACCATAAAAAGGGGTTCATGGCAGGTGGAGACATTGGGCAAACAAAATGAAGTTATGAGGACAGACCTCCTGAAATCTGGATTTTCTATTAAAGGCACTATGGAACCAAAGTCAATTTTTAGGTAAGGGAATGAGGAATTCAAATATTTTCTTATAAAATCTCTATGTCACAGAGGGGAAAGATAACAGATACGGGTGATAGGCAAAGGTTGGAAAGATAGTATGGGATCCAAAGTATAAGGTATGAGATGATGAGACTTTGTAGGAATGAAGAATGATGGTTCCAATGGCATTTCTGAGATGGATACAGCAGGATTTGATGACTGCCAGCTGAATGGAGGTGGTAAGGAAAAGGGATGTCAGTTATGAGCTCAGGAAACTGAGTAGTAACAGCATTACCTGAATTTGGGGAAAATGGTGAGAGGAAGTGTGTAGGGAGAAGATACTAAACTTATTTTTGTTTGTTTGTTTGTTTCATTTAAGACCTGAAGAATACATAGGCATTTATGGATTTAGCATAATAGTGACAGGTAGGTTACTGAAATTCAGGAGAGAATTTATTACACTAGATTTATCCACTAGATGACCAATTTATTACAAATTACACTAAAGGATAAGAACCAGATGGAAGAGATACATAGGGAAAGGTATAGAAAAAAGGCATGGGATTTCCAGGCTCTCTCCAGGTGGGCAACTGTCCCCCAAATCTTCATGTTCTGCAATCTGTAAGCTCTCTGAAGACCTTCCTTTTAGGTTTCTATGGAGGCATTTTTACATAGGCAGGAGTGACTAAATCATGAGCAACTAAACTCAATATCCAGTCTCTCCCCCTCTCCAGAGGTCGAAGGGGTGGGCTAGAAGTACTAAACTGGCAACTAGTTTTCATCCTCAAGTGCTTTCCAAAAGTTACCTTTGTTAACATAGAAAGACACCATTAACATTCTCAACACTTAAGAGAATCCAAAAAGGTGCCATGAACAGGGAATTGTGGATGATGAGCAAATATGTATGAGAAAAAACTATTTTGGTCATCTGAATGACCAAATACATGAGTGTGTGTGTATATATATATATTTCCTATAAATCACAATTTCACAAGGGTCCTCACTCAACCATTCTGGCACTCCATCTGCAGTGCCAGCTTCCTGAAAATTAGAAATAAATTTCTGTTGTTTATAAGTCACCCAATTCATGATATTTTGTTCTATCAGCCCAAGTAGACTGTATTTTTGATAAATATTTAATTTTCATTTATATAGTGATGGCTATATATCCAAATCTATCATTCTCTATTTTTTTTCTACCTACAACTTGCCTACAAACAAATATAGGTTTACCTTTTATGCTATTTTGAACTTAATATTAGTATTTTCATGTGAATAAATGTGTATTTCCACCATGGTATTACATTGTGTGCATATTATTTATTTAACTATTTTCAGGTTAGCTATTTTGACTTTTATTAATACTTAAATATTTAAAAAATGGCCAATACTGTAAATGCATCTCTGTGCAGTTAGTTGCCTGATATTTCCTTAAAATAAACTGAGTAAGTAGAATAGCTTGTTCAAAAGGTAAACAGCAGATTTTAAGAGAAATTTCCCAGGTGTGAACATTATTAATTATTTGAAGACACAGGTAAAAGTTACAAATTGTTACTGAAAATAATGTTTAACATATATACATATTATATTCCTTAATACATATGTTTACAGTTCTACCTTAAAAGTATTTTTATCATTTAAATTTAAGATTTTATTTTAATGCTCTTTAATAGGTAAATTTGAAATATTCATTTCTCTTTTCAAAAGCATGTAAAAAGTTATTAACTATTAAGAAGAAAATTCATAAGTCAATTTAAGTACTTGGGAAAATATAAGAGAAAGATGAAAGAAGGAGAAATGCTTGGTCTCATAATCCAATTTTGGATTTTAATGTATTTTAAATTTTTAATTCATTTATCCATTATATTCCAGTAAGACGATTCTAATAAGCATGCTTACATAATATGGGAGAAGAAATTAACTCTCTAAATTAGGAAGTTATTTTTTAAAAATTCAAGATTTAATGAAGACCCTATTCTATTAAATAATAATATATTAGTATCTCTTAGGGACTACTTCAGATTTTCTGAAAAACTTCTCCTGGAAAAGCTTCTTTATAAGCTTGAAAGATATGGAAAGTTACATTCAACAAAAAATAAAAGTTATTTTATTTTCATGCAGACAAAACATTCTACAGGGTGGCTTCTGAATGTTATATCTGTTGTAAATGAGCTGACAAGGGGCAAATTAAGTTTAATGTAGACAAACGCAACATTAAATTTCATATTTGGTTCAAAACTGTAAACACAAGCATAAAATAAATGGAAGCAAATCACAGAGAGACTTTCAAAGTGACCTTGGAATAATCGTGAAGCATTCTGAGACTGAACAGAGAAAACTGGAAAATGTGTGTTAGTATCTTACACTAGCTCACAGCTCACAAACCTAACGAAGAAAAATACTATCATTAAAAGAAGTTAAGGATGCTCTTCTCAGCTATGGCCTACAAATTACTTAGGAAATGTGGCAGCAGTTGAAACAGAACAGTGAAATATGGCCATCCGAAAAGCTTATAACTTAGGACTGCTGTATATAAAGATGGAGACAAAATATAAATTTATTCAGATAATGGCAAAGGTAATTGATTTGTTTTAGTATAAACAACTTGAAGGGATGGGAAAAACATGTTCTGAAGCAGCATATAAATTTAACTAAATTAAAAAATATGGGTGTATACATTTCTAAATTATATATAAATGTCATATATACATGTATACATCATGTATGTACATATTTCTCAGTGAATGCAACAGGCATTTGTAATGGATTTACGCACTCCTAGTTATTCCCTGGTATTTTATGCTAAATGTGTGTATGTTCATCTGTACATTTTTCTGAGGAGAAAAAGGTTTTCCGCAGATTCTCCAGGCATTTGAGTCTTAAAAAGTATAAGAATGGCTCACTGTATTAGAATGTTGGGAAGTAGAATACCTCACAAGTAAGAATTTCTAAGAAGCATTTTTAAAACCTTTGGCTGGTTTATTCAACAGATAAGAGACGTAGACAAGTCACATTCAAACTGACTTTACTGCAGAGAAGCAGTGACCGTGACACATGAGAACAATACTTCTTGAGCCCAAAATATGTATCACAAGTAACCTGACATTCACCATCAAAATATGACATTTCTGCTCATTAAATTATGATTCTGATCATTAATGTAATACATAGAATGTTACTCATTTCAAAATGAAGGGAGAAAAGTAATTTTTTGACCTGTCACTTGGGACATTTTATAAGAAAATTCACAGTTCTTGCCAAGATTCATTGTACTGAATGTAGTAACAGCACTGGGTGCTTCTAGAAATAAGGCTTTAATGATTTGGCTAAACAACTTTAAAACAAGAGTAGAAAGCAAGTGACTAACATTGCTACATTTAATTCATGAGTCTAGAAATTTCTCTAAGTTCTTTCTCTCCTTTTCCATTTCCCTTGTAAACAGAACTATTCATGTCTAGTTAATTGTGAAAAACCTCTAAGCGCGAAATTCCTATTGGGATTTCTTTTCCTGTAATTAATTTTTTGCTGTTTGATGTAAAGGTCCAAACTATAAATTGACAAGAAGCCAGCTGGTAAAGTGATGAAATTCAAGACAATATAACTAATGAAAAAAGCCCCAGCTCTGTTAGCTGAACATTTTGATTAGTGGGTTTGTATTTTGTTTCTTGAAACTGTAATGCATACTAATTTTACCTAGGAATTAATTAAAAGTCTATTATAAATTCCATGTTGTGGATGTTACACAATTTTTATTGATATCATTTATGTATATATGACAATAAAGTATAGTCCTAATGAGATTAAAAAAAAAACTAATGAGATTAAAAAAAAAACTGTACTAAAAACTAACTCTTAAAGGGACGCATATGTCTTAAAGTCAAATGCTTTTCGTGTTTATTCGATTCCCCAAAGAAGAGCACACAGCATAAAATAATTTTCTAAATCAGGGCCCATGTTTTCTCTTTTTGAAAGAGTAAACTTGCTCCTACTTCTCCACCACTGATCAACATGGCTCCAGGCAGGGGCTACAACTAATGCTTCTTTTTCGCTCTCTGCAGCTTGCTGCAGTGCACTATAACTACAACAGGGAGTCCTTAAATATTTGTCAAGGTTAAATGTTTCCCACTACAACTATTAAAGGTCTAACTTCATCTCTTTTGAGGCGCAGAAGTAAAATATAATGATCAGATACAGAAGATGAGATAAAGAACAGCATGCTAGCTGAGGCAAGCAGACCTAAGTGCAGCAGTGTTACTGGGGATTCATCCTTAAAGTCTATTACACCTCCACACTGCAAATTTTAGTTAATTCTCTGTTTATAGTAAATACGTCTTTATAATATAACTTACATATCTCTATATATTTACATATATCTACAATCATATAGATACACACATAAATATATGTGCCTATGCAAGTGTGTGTATATTACAGTCCTAATAAGGACATTAAAAAATTAAATGGAAAGCCCACACTATTGAAGTGTATCCTGTGTTTCAGAAAACATGCTTAATGTACATCAGCATGGTCCCTGTCCACAGAGTTCATAACCTAACAGGGGACAGAGACAGAATTAAAGAACTACATACATACATATATACATATATATATATATATATATATCATACCTTTATATGGTATCTATGCATACAATAATACATAATTATGTAAAATATTAGTATACTATTATACTATCATGTCAATATACTGTTTGGTTTCCTAAAATTTCCTGTAATAAATGTACAAATATTTTGAGTAAAATACATAACATTCAGTCTTTCATTCCTAGATGCGACGCAGGAAGAGGGGCCTAAGAAGTAAGCACAGAAAGAGAGGTTTACCCCCCGTGTATGCACAAAGGGAATGGTGGCCTGAATTAAATGCTATTCCTGATCTTTTGTTCCAAAAAATAAAACCATAGTGACTAGTTTCCATGCCCCGAGATTGTGATAGCTGAAATGGCAAAGGAATGGTGCTGAAGTTAAACGCCAAGGCCCATCAGTGCCATTTATCTGCCCTTTTCTTCCCATTCTTTCCCCTGAAAAATTATAAATAAAAGTCTTGACGCAGGGTCTCCCTGGTGGCACAAGGGGTTAAGATGCAACCTATGCCACTGCAGCACGAGTTCTATCCCCAGCCAGGGAGCTACCTACATGGCACAGCAGACCTCTCCTGACTTGCCTGCCCACTGCTCCCATCAGCAGTGTGTTTCAGTCATTCTGCCTGTTCTGTTCCCCACTCTGTTTCCGGTGAATCCTCTCACCCTCTCCCCCACACCTCTGGCCTGTACCCCAGTTCTTGTATGCATAAATAATCTTTAAAAAAAAGTCTCAAGGCAATAGCCAAATGAGTTCTGGGCATTTTAGAAAACAGTTTTCAATTTCAACTATGCTTGGTTGGCCATGGCCAAACCCACCAAACCTTTTAGTTAGTCACATAATCAGAATTGCTGTAGTGGTAAGATTTCATCATAAGGATAGTAGATAAAGTCAATTCTTAGGTCAAGTGTTTTGGAAAAAGAGTTGCCCAAATCAAGCAAACAAGTAAACAACCTTCAACCACCAATGCACATAAGAACAATATGAAATTAACTTTCTATTCCATATAGATATGGTAGAATAATATAGACACAAATATAAGCCGGTGTTATTTGAAATGCTAAGAACTAGTAATATTATATTAAGGATAATTCTATATCTTATTTTAGTTAGATTAAGAAACTGGAAGAACATTTTAAAGAAATGAAATATAAAATAATCATCAAGACATATTAAAATAATAAAAGCAAAAGCAATTCCTTGAAATCCCTCCATACACATATTTTTTGTTAATATTTAAGCAGTTTTTCAAAAATAGTAAAAAAAAAAAACCTTCAGGATGGGAGAGAACATTATCCCCATTTTCAGATAATAGATCAGGAAGGTAATGTTATTTTCTAATTTATGCAGATACCAAGGTTAGTATTCAAATATAAGTTTGTCTATATTATGTCCTTTCCATCTGGTAGTAGGTACTTGATTTGAATGACATTAGCTAGAAACCTATTATATACAGGCTAATATTAGGGGAGATTTAAAAAAAAAAAAGCTATAACAAGATGTGTAAGAGTGTATTTTCCAATATCACTATTTTTTACAGATAAGATATATTTATTACTGACTTGTGCTCCCTTTGAGCCTTGCATGTTCTACAACTCATGCTGTTATTACTCCGTGTTCTAGCCTTTTAGTCTCCATGAGGACTTTTTTAAATTCCTGAAGGAAGGTTTTATTTAAGGCTTGTGCTTCTACCATCGTATGATATTTTTCGTATTAAGGCAATTATTTAAATAGTGCAAAATTTTTTTCTGTGCTTATTGTTTGTGTCTGTTTCTTAATTGGATTGGGCACAGACATCTTATATTTTCATCTATTGTCTCTACTGCCTAATGTAATAGCAAGCATATTATGCACACTCAAAGATTTATTGAAAAAATGAAATAGGAAGGAAATTGTGTCTGCTTTCCATAGCAGACTATATATTGCTAACAGGAAGTTTTACCTTACTTTTTGAATACCCAGCTTGAAGCACAGGGACTGAGTAGAAGGAAATATCTAACATGTTTCCTTAGTAGTTGAACAATTGTTCTCTATGAGGGCCATAAGAAAAACACAAAAGTGCTGGGGGACATAAGGCATTGGGTAAAGGGGAGTATATTCACACCATCAGAGAAGAGAAGATGTAAATCCAAAGAAAACAGATAAAACACTTCAGCATTCTGTTCCTTGGAGGTGAGGATGCCTCCTCTAGTGTTATCCTATTCTGAATGACATGCCAACTGGAGGTAGAATTTCAAGGGTTTCATGTTGCTATGCATACTCTGATGCACACACCATTTTTGATGTGCATGATATTTGAAAGTTATTTAAAATGAATAAAGATAGTAAAAAATGACAAAACTAAAAATATAAATGAGACTGAATTGAGAATGAGTATGGTTTTATGCAAAAAGATGTTTAAGAACTTGATACTATTTGCTTAAAGAAATTGACAGCAACAATAATGAAGTTTTGCCATTCATTCTGAAGTTTTTTTGATGCTCCATGAAGCACAGGACTCAAAATATTCTTTGAAGGAAAGGAAAAGAAGGTGAATGAATAGCCTATTTTGTAAAATAATCAATTGAATTCAGATGTTTTGCAAGTAAGTTACAAATGTCTGAGAAAATGATTTGCTAATGAAATACAGTGCATAAACATGGGCACCAACTGAAAGACTCCATACCTCTCAAGGTGGAGAAAACTTTTTAGGAAAATAAGAAACAAAGAATATATTGGCTGAATTATAAAACTGATGATAACACTGGTGGTTTTGTGGCAACTCTAACTTTAGATTTAGAGTCAAAAGTTCAGTAGCTGTCAGATTGTTTCTATTTAGTTCCTGAAATTTGCCTATGGTTAGGATATGCTACCAACTAAGCCAGTGTCAGCTCCTTGTGGTCACATTAAACAAAAATAGTAATAGAGGTTAACAAACATTCCTAAATCAATTATTCCTTATGAGCCAAGCAGAGGCATTTTAAAAGTAAACATATAACCATGGGAAATAAGATCGGAAAGAAAATGTTCACTTAAGTCATCTATCTGTACTCCCTAACTGACATCAATTTAATTCCATCCTGATATCATTCCCAGGCTGGATAAATGTTTCTGTAAGATCCCAAGTCTCTTTCAATGCACAGGAAGCTGCAGCTTTTCTAGATTTCAGTCTCCCACAGTGCCTCTTTGGTACTCAGCAACTCCCCTAGTAGAGAGACTTAATTACCTGCTTATAACTTAATCAAAGAACCAGGATCAGTTTGCCTTTGCATGATGCTTCCAATGCTCCAGGTTCCTGCCAATAGCTAGTTAGCCTTCTCTGCTTCCTCTTAGGCAAATGGTGCCAAAGAAATGAAAAAGTTCCATAGCAGTGTGATGGCTTGTGGGGAACACTGTAAACTTATTTCTTCACCCAATAAGTAGAAAGGTTCTCATTGTTATACCTGCTCACTTCAGCTGTCTGCTTTTCCTCTGGGAAACACTGATTTTGATTTTTTTAATATCACTTTTTTCATTAAAAAAATAATTATTGGGCCTCCCTGGTGGTGAAAAGGGGTTAAGTCTCAGCACTATGAAGCTGTCTGCAGCCACTGCAGCAAAATTTCGATCCTCCACCAGGGAGCTAACCCATATGGCAATGCAGACCTCTCCTGTCTGGCCCACTGCTCCCCTCAGCAGTGTATTTCAGTAGATCTGTCTGTTCTGCTCCCCACTCTGTCTCTGGTGAATCCTCTTAACCCCTGCACCTTTGGCCTATACTCCAGTTCATAAATAAATAAAACAAATATTTTAAATTTTTTTATTAAGGTAAGACTGCATTATAACATTATATAAGTCCCATTTGTGCATTGTTAAAAGTCAGTATGTGTATATACTGCATACATTAATTTCATCAGTAAAAGTCCAATTTTATACTTCACCATCCTCCTGACCTCTTGTAGTTGACCTATTCCCCTTCTCCCTTCCTTTTTGACAACCACTAATTGTTCATCATCACCATCACTCTCTACATGGGTAAACCAATGAAATCATCCATATGGCTAAATCATTCTACTTCCAGAGGAGAAAAATTTCTAAATTAAACAGTTTGATTAAAAAAAACACAACACAGAAGTAAAACAATGAAATTAGAAATTTAATCCATTTATGTTTTCACCTTTGTCACAGCTAACCCCTACATTAAACTATTCTACTGGGAATTACTCATGACTATAATTCATCCTAGATGAATCAAGTTCCCTTGTTTTCCACTGACTACATCTTCCCATATACAGACCTTGTTTCAGTTAAACTAGATGACACATAGTAATCTGATCATGACCCCTACTTCTTGCCTCTCTCCAGTTAGTCTTTGTCTTGTAATGCCTGCATTTGCCTCCATAAACCCTGTTTGTTCTTAACAACCACTTTAAATGTCAAATATCTACCTCTTTTTAAGTCTGAGAAACTTGATTTTTTTTTTTTTTTTTGCTAGATAAATTGCTTTCTAAAAAAGGCTCATTCCCTAACCTCTGCTTATGGTTCCAAATTTTGTGAAGTGATATACAAACAGAATGGTGATGTAAAGGCTCATTCAAAGGAGCTCACTCAAATAGTCTATGTTTTTGTTTTTTTTTTTTTTTATAGAGGCATGTTTTATTTATTTTTTTGTTTGTTTGTTTTGTTTATACATGCACTGGGTACAGTCAGAAGCGTGGGAGGGTGAGAGAATTCACCAGAGCCAGAGCCGGGAGCAGAGCAGGCAGAAGGACCGAAGTACACTGATGAGGGGAGCAGCGGGCGGGCGGCAGGAGAGGTCTGCGCGCCTTGTGGGACCCTCCTCCGGTGGCCGGGGAGCAGCCGGGGATCGAACTGGCGCCGCAGAGGCCGCGGGCAGCTTCGCAACCCAGCGCTCAACTGTTGTGCCACCGGGGAGGCCCTCAACTAGTCTATATTCACCTTTTGCTCCTCTTCCTTTTTCCTTGGCTACAGAGAGAGTGTTTTGGTACTTTGATCTAGATTATGTAGGAAAGACAGAATTTCAGTTTTGTGCCTTTTCCTTTATAGAGGTAATGTGTTTTATATATGTGGCTACGAAAATAAGATTTTAGTGTACCCCAAAACTGCAAAGACTAAGGGTATGACAAATACACTATTTTTTTTTTTTACTATCGTTGTTATTTATTTTTTTATTTTTATTTTTTTTAATAATAAATTTTATTGTTATATTCCCCATACAATTGCAGCCCCCCCATTCTGACCCCAATCCCCCCCTCCCGCCCCCGCCCCCCAAAAAAGTGTCTCTGGTTCATAGTTTTTTGTTGATTTTGATTTTCACTTTCTTATAGTTATTCATTTTCCTGGTCCCTTATTTAAGTTTTCTAGATTCCTGCTATGAGTGAGACCATCCGGTATTTTTCTTTTACTTTTTGGCTTATTTCGCTGAGCATGATCCCTTCCAGCGCCATCCATGTTGCTGCAAATTGCATGTGTTTATCTTCTTTGAATGCTGAGTAATATTCCATGGTATATATGTACCACATCTTCTTGATCCAGTCATCTATTTTTGGGCATTTGGGTTGTTTCCAAAGCTTAGCTATTGTAAACAGTGCTGCTATAAACATAGGGGTGCAGGTGTTCTTTGGAATTGATGTTTCTGTGTCCTTTGGGTAAATACCTAGGAGTGGAATTGCTGGATCATATGGAAGCTCTATGTTTAGTAGGTCCAGAAATCTCCACACAGCTCTCCACAGTGGTTGGACCAGTTTGCACTCCCACCAACAGTGCAGAAGAGTTCCTTTTTCTCCACACCCTGACAAATACACTATTGTCTAGAAAAGCATGCTAGTTACTTTACCTAAAATGAACATTGTGTATTAAATTTATAATATAAAGAAAACTAATCAGAATTAAATGCAATAGCTTGCCTGAGAAGTAAAGAAATGCTGAAGAGACTCGAATTACACTAAAATAGAAGATTAAAATAAGCTCCCAGAAGTATGGCATCAGTTATTTGGGTCCTTCACAAACTAGCACATCAATGTATAAAACAACGTTGTCAAAGTTTTTCCTAAACTTCTTGAAACTTTACAAAGAATCATTAAATGTGTCAGGTATTTGGGGAAAAAAAGGAACTTTTAACATTCCAAGTGACAGATGTCAAGATTCATGAATACCTAAATATTCATAACTTAGCAGACATTCCAAACTACCGTCCAGGAAAAATATACATATTTACTTTAAAGTTATTCCTAAGAGCCGTTAAAGCCCTTTAAAGGAATAGTGAGAACACAGAGTAGAAACTCTATGAAGGTAAACTCCACTAATTTATATATATTACAAATTCTTTTGCAGTTTTATGCTTTCAAATAATCTTCTGACTATAAATCAGTCCAGTCTTCTGCAAATACATTTTCTTCCTCTAGTTTACTTATAAATTAAAAAATAGGCCAAATTAAATGTCATACATTGGGGAAGACATGGGAAATGAATACAAAAGCTGAGTTTTATTATTCAGTTTGTGACAATATGTAATGTCAACCTGTGTAACTTGTCCTTAACTTGTGATCAACTAAGAGCTTATCTTTATCAAACCCTTATTACTTGTAAGGGATCATTTCAAACTCTAAACATCATTCAACTTTTTAATTCTTAAAAGTGCACATAGTGAAACAGGTACCATAAAAATCCCCATTTTTCAGACAATGAGGAGAGGAAACATCAAGTAACATGCTCAAGATAATGCAGCTAGAAATTGAAGTAGCAGGACCTAGGCAGAATATCTCTAAATGAGAACTCGTAGCCCCCATGTTATACTATTACAAAATTGAAATTATAAAAAGGATCCCAACCTTCCAGGTTGGAAGCATTAAGTAAAATTATGCATGCAAACACTTCACAAACTTTGTAAGTCTAAACAAATACAATATACATAGAAAATGATGTGAGTATATGCAGTGGAAAGGGCATGAAGGATAAAGACGCTGTGATGGCTACTGGCTGAATGTTAAGAACAAGGAAAAAATTTTTACTTTATTATAATTAGTCTTTTTCCTGGTCCTTTATTTAGGTTTTCTAAATTCCTGCTATGAGTGAGACCATTCGGTATTTTTCTTTTTCTTTCTGGCTTATTTCTCTGAGCATGATCCCTTCCAGCTCCATCCATGTTGCTGCAAATTGAATGAGTTTATCTTTTTTGATTCCTGAGTAATATTCCATTGTGTATATGTATCAAATCAAAATCAATAAGCAACTATAAACCAGAGATGGGGGATGGGAGGAGGGATTACAGTCAAAATAAGGGGGGTGGCAATTGTATCGGGAATATAACCAAGATGAAAATGCATACATTGTGCAAAAATGAAAAATGATGTAAAAATGTATCAAATAAAATAAAATACAAAAAAAATTAAAAAAAAAAAGAACAAGGAAAAGAAAAGAACAACTGAAACGACTCTCAGGGTTCGGCTACTCATTACTGGAACAGAGATGATGGTGCTAATAATAATAATACCAATTTTTCAAAAGGTATCACAATTTGTAGGGAGGTTGATTTCAGCTTTAGATTCAGCAATTTTGAGGAGCTAGCAAGATGCCAGGCAGAGATAGACTTGCAGCTTCAAAATTAATAGTTCAGAACAAAAGGATCCATCCTGAGAGGTTGATATGGGAATTATTTACATTGAAGAAATGAAAAAAGTCTAAAAGTAGATGAGTTTCCTAAGAAAGAGAAGAAATAAAAGAGGCCCAGAACAACAGGTGAGGAAGGATGCACTCCACAGGGGAAAGAGATGAAAAGGAGTCTGTGAAGGAAACAGAGACCTGATGGTTAATAAAATAAAAAAGTAGGAAGACAGACAGGAGAGGCATCAAATCAAACTTGGTGGTCAAGACAGTTCAGGGGAGAGGAGCAGGCACCTGCAAGTCAGTGATGACTTTGGAAACCAGAGTTCCAAATGCAGAGAGAACAGCAGAAACTTTCAAAGGTGAGAGATAATAAACAGAGTATAAACAAGCAGAGTTAGCATACAAATAGACAGCAAAAGTCGGCATGTAGAAGGACAATAGGAAAATAGTAATCAGTTTCTCAGGTACATAACCTATTTCACAATTTGTAATATGTGTGTTTTAAGCAAAGCTTTAAATGTTTGCTAGTTTCACAGATTCATTTCTGAATTATAATTATCAAAATAATTAAAACAACAGTGGTGAAAGAGCCATCTCCTGTCAAATTCTTACTATTGATTGCATGTATAAAAGGAAACATTCATTTTATTATTTAACAATAATTTTAAAATAAAAACAACTTTGATGTCACTGACATATCATCAAGTTGCAGGAAAAATATTGCTTGGTATAAAACATCTTGTGCTAAGCGTCAGAAAATAGCAAAAAAAATTACTAAATATCAAAATTCAAAAATTCAATTCTATCTAGTAAGTCATAATAACTATGTATATATCTTTTCCAATTAATTTTTTCAGAAGACAAGTTATCATTTGTGAAAATATTCTTGATTCAAAAAGAAACAATTATTTTGTGTAACAAAGGTTACACAGATGGAAATTGATTTTAGGAAACAAAATTGTTTACACAGATAGATTTCAGTATGTTAAATGTTATTGTTTATAATGATTACATTATTTTCTTCATTGAGAAAATATTTTTATAAGATACATATATAATAAATAATATAGAGCTACTGGAACTTTTTCCAATTTAAACAGGTGACCTTAAAGTGAGCTGACTGAAAATGAACAGATTTCCTTGTCTTTTACTAAAAAATGGTGTGTGGCTATAGGAAGGAAAATTAGAATTTAAAAGTGTCAGCTCTTTATCTTAAACTCTGTGGCCCTTGATGTTATATTTGCTCAGGCAACTCTTGCCCTCATTTAGTTGGGGGCACTATATACTGGCAAGGGAAAGAAGAAAAAGCGTAGATGAATATAAAAGAATTAAGTTGGAAGTAGGCTAGCAATCACTGGAAACTTTTCTCACTTTTAAAGACAGATTTAAAACTTAAATCTATTAACTTTTATCTGCTTGAGAACTATTTTCCAAGGGAATAAGAACTTTCATCAAAACCACTGTTAGAAAGAATATGAGGACAAAGTCTTTGTTTTATATTATACCATGTAACATTTAATTATATGGAAATGGTTGAGCCAGGACTAAATTCTTACCTGTCTGCCCTAAAAGAAGAACCTGAACATCAAACCAGAGAGTTGAAACAATTATCCTTGACATATGATTTTGTGATAAACAGAATCTTTACACACAGATACACACACATACACACACAAGCCTTTTTAGACATTGCTTTTCTGATTGTTCTGATACCATGAAATTCATATACTTTAAATCCACTACTAATCTGTTTACCTACTCTGGACAGCAAAAAAAATACTGTAATATCTAATTTTTTTTGTCCTCCCATAGGAACCAATTTTCACTGCCATGGGTGGTGATATCACCCCAGTTGAAACTGTGCTATTAGCTGGGGTGACATTACCTTGGTTGAATTAGGCATGCTGATGACATCATGAAGACAGCCATGATGCTAGAAATGGGTGCATGCATTCTGCTCAATGTAGAGAGGAGGCATTGCTTCCTGCATCAGGTAATGAAGGAGTTGTTTGATTACACCTCTTCAAAGACAATGAAAAGGAAGCCCACTTGTCCATGAGATAACTATGTCATGGATTTTATTCATTTGAAGCTCTTTTTAGGAGTTATTGGAAAAATCTAGCTCCCAAAATACTGAAGCTGGCTAAGTACATAAAGTCATCACTTAATCTCCTCCCAAGATTCATGGAAACAATAACTTGAAGCAGAACTATGTATAAGGAAACCAGGTCCTCAACTAGCATTTTTGTTGTGGTTCAACCTTGGCTAAGATTCTTTATTTCTTATCATCATTATAAGGAGATGATAGTGAAAAATGTTATTCAAGGACCTACTAAATCATAAGAGTAGCTTTCCAACTTTGCACCCAACAAACACATTTCAGTATTTTTTTGTACACTACTAAGAAATATTTGGTCTCATGTATAGGAGAGCTCAAACACACAGGACTTAGATTTCCTGAGAGAGAGAGAGAGGAGAGGAGAGGAGGGAGGGAGGGACATTGGGAGAGAGGGAGGAAAGGTGGGGTGGGAGAGAGAGAAAGAGAGAGAGAGAGAGATCTATTAGTTTTTCTAACTTTCAGAAGACTTTCACATTAATAAATGAATTGTCTTTTTAAAAGTCAATATAGATTTTTTAAAATGTGCCAGGTTGTTATTATTTGTTCAACATATAATAATTAGGATTTTGCTTCATACTAGTATTTTAAAGTATATAGGTAGGCATAAAATAAGCGGATCTTTAAAAAAATGCATGTGCATAGCATTTTTACATAATAATGAAAAACTGAAAGAGAAAATAAAAATTGTGGCATGAATTTTCAACCACATAAAATAATTAATATTCTTTATTAAATTGTAGAAAACTAAACAGTTAGTGGCAATCACAATATAATGTATACCAATGTCAAATTACAATATTGCCCACTTGAAACCTACACAATGCAATAAATCAGTGCTCCTTCCACAAAAATTTATGAACAAATTTATTAAACTATAGCTAATATATTGAAATAATCTAAGATATCTGGATATCTTGATTGTAGAAAGGTTTGTGAAAGACTGACTAGATTAAGTAAAAAACCACTATACCAACAACTCAGTATAAGAAATTCAGAATAAATTTACTTGCCTACCCTAACAATTTGATATCAAGTGCAATATGAAACTTTAACTCATGCCCTATATATAATAAGGCACAATATACAAATGATTTAAAAAAAGTATTCAAAAGGTGTGTAATATCTAGATTTTCAAATCTTTGCTTTTGCTGTCTCATATTTTTATGTCAAAATCATCACCTTAGCGGGCCTCCCCGGTGGCGCAGCGGTAGAGCGCTGGGTTGCAAAGCTGCCCGCGGCCTCTGCAGCGCCGGTTCAATCCCCGGCTGCTCCCCGGCCACCAGTGGAGGGTCCCACATGGCGCGCAGACCTCTCCTGCCACCCGCTGCTCCCCTCAGCAGTGTACTTTGGTCCTTCTGCCTGCTCTGCTCCCCGCTCTGGCTCTGGTGAATTCTCTCACCCTCCCGCGCTTCTGACTGTACCCAGTGCATGTATAAACAAAACAAACAAACAAGCAAACAAATAAATAAAGAAAAACATGCCTCTATTAAAAAAAAAAAAAAAAAAAAAAATCTTAAAAAAAAAAAAAAAAAAAAAAATCATCACCTTAGCTCTGAATGACAGTAATTTTCTGTGTTTGTGAAGTTTAAATACCCATCACATTTTTAAAAATATTTTATTTTATATAATTCTTACATCATTTTTCATCTTTGCACAATGTATGCATTTTCATTATGGTTATATTCCCCATACAATTGCACCCCCCCTTATTTTGACTCTAGTCCTTCCTCTCCCCGCCCCTTCCTCCTCCCCCCGCCCCCCCAGTGTGTCTCTGGTTTACAGTTGCTTGTTGATTTTGATTTTTACTTTATATTGATTAGTCTTTTTCCTGGTCTCTTATTTAAGTTTTCTAAATTCCTGCTATGAGTGATACCA
The DNA here is from genome assembly GCF_014898055.3 of Talpa occidentalis. Lineage (NCBI taxonomy): Eukaryota > Metazoa > Chordata > Mammalia > Eulipotyphla > Talpidae > Talpa > Talpa occidentalis. Next base: position 71,755,667 of record NW_023604295.1, on the reverse strand, counting down.
TCTGGTATTTTTCTTTTTCTTTCTGACTTATTTCGCTGAGCATGATCCCTTCTAGCACCATCCATGTTGCTGCAAACTGCATTCAAAGTAATTCATAATTAGACAATAGCGTGCAAAGCTGAAAAGTTGATCTGCACTTTTTTTTCCTCCAAAGCTTCCACATTTCTCAATTCCAAATTTCTCAAAAACATAAAGTTGAGGGCCTCCCAGGTGGTGCAGCGGGTTGAGCACCGTGCTGTGAAGCTGTCCGCAGCCTCAGCAGTGCGGGTTCGATGCGGCCGGCTGGCGAGCGTCCCACATGGTGCCGCAGATCTCTCCTGTTGCGCCTGCTGCTCCCCTCAGCAGTGTATTTCTGTCATCTGCCTATTCTGCCCCCTGTTCTGTCTCTGGTGAATCCTCTTACCCTCCCTTACCTTTGGCCTGTACCCCAGCTCTTGTATAAAAATAAATAAATCTTAAAAAAACAAACAAAAAAAACCATAAAATTGAAATACTCTTGAGATTAATAATATAAGCCTCTTATTGTGAATAATTTCCTAAATGCATTTTTTTAAGATTTATTTTTATTTATACAAGAGCCAGGGTACAGGCCAAAGGCACGGGAGGGTGAGAGGATTCACCAGAGACAGAGCAGGGAAAAGAACAGGCAGACTAACTGAAATACACTGCTGAGGGGAGCAGCGGGTGAGACAGGAGAGGTCTGCTCACCATGTGGGTTGCTCCAAGGCCGGCGGCACTGCAGAGGCTGCGGACAGCTTCACAGAGCTGCACTCAACTGCCTGCGCCACCAGGGAGGCCCGCCTAAATGTTTTCTTAAAGGAGAGGTAATTATTGTAGGTATTTCAATAATATGTTTATGCTTTAAAAGTTATACTATTACTCTTTTTCATTTACAATTTATGCTTCCATGTGTACAAGCTTCTTTAAGCAACTTAATAATATGAAAATGTTTTCATGAAAGATGAATCAGGTATTCCATGCTACACTATAGTATTATTTAAAATAACACATTTGGGCCTCCCCAGTGGCGCAGCGGTTGAGCGCTGGGTTGCGAAGCTGCCCGCGGCCTCTGCCGCGCCGGTTCAATCCCCGGCTGCTCCCCGGCCACAGGAGGAGGGTCCCACATGGCGCGCAGACCTCTCCTGCCACCCGCTGCTCCCCTCATCAGTGTACTTCGGTCCTTCTGCCTGCTCTGCTCCCTGCTCTGGCTCTGGTGAATTCTCTCACCCTCCCGTGCTTCTGACTGTACCCAGTGCATGTATAAACAAAAACAAACAAAAACAAACAAATAAATAAATAAAACATGCCTCTATAAAAAAAAAAAAAGAAAAAAGAAAAGTTTTAAAAAAAAAATAAAATAACACATTTTTCAATTGCACTCAGATTATTCATTTTATAAAATCTAAAGGAAACTTTCCAAATGATAGTTACTATCTAATGTGAATTTGACTGTATTGCTCTATATTATTAAGACTGCTTAAATCAAGTACCTGAATCGTTTTTGAGTTATGAAATAAAATACAGAGGTTTATTCAATCTAGCACAAAAAGCACACTCTTATATGATCCACACAGAAAAAAATGTATTCAAGCACTTGATAATTTAAGATATAAATACTCAGTGAAAATACTTTAGACTAACACTATGATATATTAATCTTATACTACATCATCTAGGCATAATGATTAAAATATTTCTGATGTAAGTTAATAATCAGAGGAATCTTATATTTTTATGGCCCTAAAAAATAGCAACTTTATCTTTCTCATAATCTTCAGGAAAAAAAAAATCTTACATAAAAATTTAATTAAATAATTTTGACCCACTCATATGGGATATATACAATTTATTGACGGGTATGAACAGTGTGAAAAAACTTTAGATCTGGAACTTTAAAGAATTCTGGTGGCAGATGACCTTGCAGTGCTATATTTAGTTTAAAGCTCTTGCCCCCTCAAATCCATCTTTCACATTTTTAGTTAAGTAACATATCTAAACTTTGGATCTGACTATGTCAATCTCCTGTAAAACCCTTCAATAGCTCACTATGACCTGGCCTATGCTTCTATCTTCTGCCTTCTCTCACATCATTCATGTCTTAAATTAATGTGTCTCTCATTCTGTCTCAGCTTCTTAGTTTTACGTAGTCACCATTCCAATGGATGCTTTTCACAGGGCAAAGGGATGCTTGAAACCTAAATCCTTCTTCCACAGTAAACCCTTCCTGATGCCTCACTCATTCCTCCCTTGAGCATCAGTTCAGCATTCCTTCCAGTACACACACTGCTCTATGCAGATCTTGATGGTAACAATTATGACCTAACACATATCTGTGTGGTTTTACCAAACTCCTGCCTGGACAGAAGACTTTATGGACTGCCACTCAAAGCATGCAAGCTATCACAGAATTGAGAGCTGGGTCTTTTCTTTTTTCTTTTGTAACCCAGGTTCTGGAGCAGTGTCTGACCCAGCAGTAGATATTAAATCACTGTGGAATGAAATTAGCAAAGGAGACTAACAAGTAATTTCTTTTTTTTTTTTTTAAATATTTCTTTATTTATGTATACAAGAGCTGGGGTGTAGGCCAGAGGTGCAGGGTGGTGGTAGTGGTGGTGAGAGGATTGACCAGAGAGAGTGGGGAGCAGAACAGGCAGACCGACTGAAATAAACTGCTGAGGGGAGCAGTGGGTGAGACAGGCGAGGACTGCTGTGCCATGTGGGTCAGTTCCCAGGCTGGGGATCGAACTGGAACTCATGCTGCAGTGGCTGCTAAAGCTTCTTAGTGCTGAGACTTAACCCCGTGAGCCACCAGGGAGGTCCACAAGTAATTTCAAAGAGTGGCTGAAATCTGAAATAAGTTACTTTCTCCCTTGATTTGCTTCACAGGTTACGACACAATTTGAATTTTGGTCTTCAGTTTTCCTCTTTGACTTGCCTCTTCTAGATGGATGTCTATACTTAGATTTCTGCCCACACCACTGCCCGTCTTAGCATTCATTACAAGTAAATAATAGTATTTGCTCATACTAGCTAGTCCATGTTTTGAAGGCAGAGTTAGGTTCAGATTCTGGCTCTTATATTATTCTGAACAAGTCAACCAAACTTTCCTATTCTTCATGTAAATGTTTAAGATATTGTAGTTATTTTTAGAATAGCATACTCAGACTGTCAAATTAAAACAAGTCATTCAAATAAATCTGTATCCTCCCAACCCCTCAAGGAAAATACATGGCCAATGAGAAAACTGCCTAGTTAGAAAGGATCTCTCTCTCTCTCTCTCTCTCTCTCTCTCTTTCTCTCTCTCTCTCTCCCCCCCTTCCCCTCTCCCCATTTTCCAAGGAACCTATAAAATATCTCTCTATTAATTAAAATTAGTGTGAATAGTTCACATTCCTGCTTTGATTTTTTTTGGGGGGTGGGGGTTGGGGGTGGTGCTGAAGAGATGGAGAGGTAAAGATAATCATCTAAAGTTTAAGATACAGAGACATTCCCCTAAATTCCTAGTTTACTGTTGACTAGTTTCTCAGAAGAAAAGTTGCCAGAACAGATTGCTTGCAGAGCACTCACCACAATGTTCTAAGAGATAACAACCACACAGCTCAGCGGCTCTGGCAAAATATAATCAATCACGTTTTGCATCCTATGGTTGTAAGTATCTTTACAGCTTGCTTGAATAATACTGGCAGAGCCTGGCATTCAGTGTTTGAGCAAAAATAAACTTGGATGAATTCTTTTTGAAAGGAGGATGTGTGTATTTCATGGTTACTAGTAGAAATCTATGGAAAAGTCTGAGGGGCTGTGCAACAAATAACAAAACTTACCATGTAGTAAACTGGGGATGAGAGAATTAGTGAAGGTGAGGAATGATTCAAGTGCTTAACACCACTGCAGAAATTTTGTGAAGTGTTAAGAAAACTAATACTATGTCCTAGGACAGCATTCTCTTTTGCTCTCCTTAGGAGGATGAGAGGCTTAATAGAGGGAGGTCTTCACCTAACTGACTCCCTATATAGAAGGATTTTTTTGTTTTTTGGTGTGTGCATATAGAAGAACTGGGTTGTAGGCCTGAGGTGACGGGGGTGAGAGGATTCACCAGAGACAGAGTGGGGAGCAGAACAGGCACATTTACTGAAATACACTGCTGAGGGGAGCAGCAGGCAGCAGGTGAGACAGGTTAGGTCCTCTAAGCCATACGAGGGTTAGCTCCCTGGCTGGGGATCGAGCTCAGGCCATAGAGGGGAAAGCACTGAGACTTAACCCCTAGGCCACCAGGGAGGCTCCTAGAAGGATCTTCTGTGGAACACTGAGGTTCATGGCTAGGAAGTCAGGCGTTAGAGTTTTTCCAAAATGTTATACAATAAAGTGATTAAAAGAAATGTGATGATATTCCTGTATTTCTAAGTAATGCAAAGGTATGTATTGCCTCCATTCTGCACATGCAACCATGTACATAACTCAGCAATGGAGCTGGAGAGTATTATACATGATGGGTCTTCTAATCTGAGTCTATGTAAATAATGAATCCATCCAGTGGTATACATAATAGCATGTGTCATATGATATTAAAACTACACATTATATATGCACACAGTATGTAGATATATACACATTATTTAGTCTCTCTCTGTGTATATGTGTGTGTGTGTAGTAACCGAAGAATAAAGAATGACAATATTAATTTTAGGAACAACTATATTCTTCACCAGAATTTATCTAGGCCTAATTTATTATTTTGCTAGATTAGAAAATCTGCTATGCAGCCTTCAAGTTGAAATTTCTATTTGTGATTCTCTTACCTTAAGAAGATAGGATTGAAATAAAAATAAGTGGCTTCCCATGCATGAAAATTATCCCTTATCTATAAGAAAGTTCACCATTCTATGCTAGATTTTGCTTTAAAATCCATAGCATATAAAGAATGACACTACGCTGGTTAGCATGTTCTGCATAGAAAAAACATTTTATTTTCCCAATAAGTCTCTCTAATGAAAATAAATGATTGAAGCAATGGTAATGAAAAATATCACCACTCCCTCAATGGGGTTTTACAGAAATAAACCAGAGAGAAAAGATCCTATTTTGGATGTAATAGGTTTAGAGGCAAAGAACCAGAGAGCAGTAGACCTTGCTTGGATAAAGAATGAGGAACTGCAATGGGTCTCATCCTAACTCTCTTTTGAAACTTCAAAAGATTAGGCCAGCTGAGTAGTAATTCAGGAGTCACTAACACCACACCCATGGGTAACCAGGACCCATCAGGGTATTCTACTCTGCGACCAAGGCAGCAAGATTTAAGTACATGGGCCTCCCTGGTGGTGCAAGGGGTTAAGATGCAACCCATGAAGCTCTCCGCAGTCACTGCAGCATGAGTTTGATCCCTGGCCAGGGAGCTACCTACATGGAGCAACAGACCTTTCCTGATTTGCCCGCTGCTCCCCTCAGCAGTGCATTTCAGTCAATCTGTCTGCTATGTTCCCCACTTTGTCTCTCGTGAATCCTCTCACCCCCCACACCTCTGGCCTGTACCACAGTCCTTGCATGCATAAATAAATAAATCTTTAAAAAAATTAAGTACATATAGGTTCAGCTGATTCCTTTTTACTCATAACATTTTATTTATATTATTAGTAGACCTTTTCCTATTTGTAAGGGGTTTGATGTATTTAATTTGTTCAAAGTGAGTGGAATCGAGAAAAATGTGGATGTTATATCAGAAATATTATTCAACAGGGCCTCCCTGGTGGCGCAGGCGGCTGAGCGCCACACTGTGAAGCTGTCCACAGCCTCTGCAGCGCGGGTTCGATCCCAGCAGGCCAGCAAGAATCCCACATGGCAAAGCAGACCTCTCCTGTCTCGCCTGCTGCTTCAGCCCATTGCTCCCCTCGGCAGTGTATTTCAGTTAGTCTGCCTGTTCCGCTCCCTGCTCTGTCTCTGGTGAATCCTCTCACCCTCCTGCACATCTGGCCTATACCCTTGTTCTTGTATAAATAAATAAATCTTTAAAAAAAAAAGAAATATTATTTGACAGGGCCTCCCCGGTGGCGCAGCGGTTGAGTGCTGGGCTGCGAAGCTGCACACAGTCTCTGCAGCACCGGTTCGAGGGTCCCACATGGCGCGCAGACCTCTCCTGCCACCCGCTGCTCCTCTCAGCAGTCTACTTCATCAGTCTGCCTGCTCTGCTCTCCCCTCTGGCTCTGTTGAATTCTCTCACCTTCCCGTGCTTCTGACTGTACCCAGTGCTTGTATAAATAAATAAATCTTTAAAAAAAAAAAAAGAAATATTATTCGACAGTTTAAGACACAGTTTCTCTAAGGTGACTCTGCTCCCAGGTTATGCTCATCAACAAGGATTTGAGATTCTTTTGTGAAAATTAACTTGGCAGAAAGAACAGTCCTAGTACTGATGAGAACATTTAAATCAGTGGGGCAAGGGAGATGCACGATGCATGCCCTCAGCTAACTTTCAGTGATTCCAACAGTCTGGATCCATCTCTGGTCCAACCTTTATGTCTGCATTTCCCTCCTCAGAGAATTCTCTAGATTGCATCTCCACCAAATAAAGTTGTTTGGTGAAAATTTTAAGTCCTACTGCCAGAGCATCCTGCTCAATGACTCTGGCTTCCATGGTTGGGTGGGGTAGAGGCTTTAGTATTTTGAAGGTCCCAGGTGATTATAGCAGTGCTTCCTTAACTGTTAGCACAGCATCGTACTGGCTGTCACTAAATGCCAGCTGGAATTGGTTATCAGTGTGCTGCAAATCAAATCAGGGACATTACTTTTAAGTCTGTGCCATTTAAAATATATGCTATTTGTGTCTGAGCATTTTAACAAGGCTTCAAGCCATTTACAACTGCTCACATTGAGAATTCTGCAGTTTTTCACAGCTCAGTTTTATAGACTTCTACTAGTCATGTTATGTTCAGTAAGCTTGCCTCAACAAGCTAAGAGAAAATGCCAAAAATTAGCACTCCTACTGTTCAGGAGAGTGTATTTTGTCTTCCTATAACTGCTTCAATTCCAGCACTTAGCAGGAAGACATTTAAATTTTTATTGTATTCCTATCTATCAGAAAAAAGATTTTACAAGTCAGACCCCAAACAACCACAGATGGGAGATTTGAAGTAAGATCACACATTTTACACAAAAGTATAAAGTAGCTATCACTAAACAGACTGACACTTCGGACCAAATCTATCCAAGTTTCCCTGTGGCTTTAGGGAGAATGTAACATTTTCATTAAAGAATATTCCACAGAATTTCAAATGTCAAAATACAACATAATCATATTGAGAAAATTCTTCAAATTTAGTAATGGAAAATTCATAACACTGCTGAGAGAGAAAATTGCCAGTTTGTAATTATGCTTCTTTCTCCACAGGTATCACTCATTATAGAAACTAGAATAACATCATGGTAATGAGATTCCTAAACAAGAAAGCAGCAAAAAAACATATGTACACATACCAGATGACCAATGTTATGAACTAAAAAATAATTTGTTCTCTATTGTCATGATTTTAGTTTGCTTATAAATAAAAAAACTAATGAAAACCAAAAAAGACTTCTTTTGATTTTTATTTATTTGTTGATAAAGCCTTCTCAATACCAACCAGAAAAATTTCAGAAGCAGCCCCATTCATATTTTTTATCTGTTAGGGACATCCATGTTCAGCCTCATGGACAACTGGACTCAGGACAAATCACAATCTGGTCCATCTTCCACTCTTCTCCTCCTATATCTCTGTGATTTCTCTATGATGTCTGTTCGATAACCAGAGAAGATTCCTATGTCTCTCATACCCATTTGGAATTCTCTTTTCACTTCCTTGCCTTAGAATTATCTGGGAATCTAAAATTTCAGAACGCAGGCCACATCAGTCACAATAACTAATACTTTTTAAAAACTCTCCATGTCATTTCAATGTGTAGAGAAATTGAAGAACCAGTGATTCATTAATTTTCTACCTTATCAGTTGTTTTTCATACTTTCAAAGCCATTCCCCACCACAGAATCACCCTCTTTGAATAGGCCTTATCTAAATGCCAATATGTCCTAAAGAATTGAAACTATCCTATGTGATACTATGATGGTGGATACATGTTAATACATAGTTATCTAAACCCACAGAATATACAATATGAAGAATGAACCCTAGTGTAAAGTATACGCTTTAAGTGAAGAAGACTTGTCATTATAGATTCACCAATTGGTAACAAATTTATAACTCTAGTGTGGGATGTTGACAGTAGAGGAAGCTGTGCATATGTGGAGGCAAGAGGGATATGGGAAATACCTGTATCTCCTATTCAATTTTCCTAGGAACCCAAAAGTGCTCTAAAAAATTAAGTTTATTACAACAATTCCTATAAGGAAAATAATTGCTATTTTGGGGGCTCATTTATTTGATACAAAGCCAAAAACAGTATCAACTTTCAGGCTAAAATATATGTTTCATCACTAGGTAGTTTGTTTATAGTCCTAAATTTCATTTAATCTGGGTAACAAAAGTATTAAATCAAAAAGAAATCTGTATTATCTCTATTATATCTTAACAAAGCTGGAAGAAAAGGAAAGACATCTTAAAAATACATAATTGACTAATGTTACAGTTATTGACCTTATAGAGAATGTACCCAGCTTGTTCTAAATCCTGAGCTTCAGCTCAGAGTCAGAACAGAAAACTAGTCTATGGATTCCTAGGCTGTGCCTGTTCCATGAAAATTACACGGATTCCTCCCATAAATTATGAGCGAGGGGCCTCCCCGGTTAAGCGCTGGGTTGCGAAGCTGACCGCAGTCTCTGCAGCGCCGGTTCGATCCCCGGTTGCTCCCCGGCCACAGGAGGAGGGTCCCGCATGGCGCGCAGACCTCTCCTGCCGCCCGCTGCTCCCCTCACCAGTGTACTTCGGTCCTTCTGCCTGCTCTGCTCCCCGCTCTGGCTCTGGTGAATTCTCTCACCCTCCCGCGCTTCTGACTGTACCCAGTGCTTGTATAAATAAATAAATAAATAAACAAACAAACAAACAAACAAATAAATAAATAAATAAATAAAATCTATAAAAAATAAATAAATAAATTATGAGCGAGATGACATGATTTTCCAAACATGCATGATATCCTCAACTCTGAAATGGGAGAAAATAAAGATGACAGGGTTCATACAAAGTAAAACTGCAGAAAGTTACCAGATGGAAACGTGTTCAAAATATGCCCCAATCATGTTGTACACATTCAGAATCTCAAGTTTTCCTTATCAGGAAAAAATAACATATTACTCTGAAGTAAATAAAATAGAAGAAAGAAAGAGGTAAATTCAAGGTGGAAAGATGGGAGGAGAGACTGAGAATACAGAAATCTGTCCTCATTTCATACCCTTAAAATTATAAGCACATATAACTTCTAGAATACCTTTTAAAAAATTTTTCCTCTTTTTAAAATTTTCTCCAGTGAAAATGGGAGACATTGGTACTGGGAACAATGGGTTTAACTTGAACAAATGAAGGAAGGAAGTAATGAGAAATTATGTCAATAAATTCAGCTGATTCCAGATAACTTCTGACATTTCAGTTTATGCATTTATATCTATGTCATGGGCAATATGTGTTTTATGATTACAACATGAGTTTCTGTTTTCTGAATTACTGTGCTATATTATAGTCATGAAATATGGCTAGTTTTTGTTGATTTAACTTTGCTAGTTCAGTATTTTTTAAAATGAGATATTTGAATCATTTATGTTTTGAGATGTATCAGGAGAGTTACATGGAGCATTAAAATTTCAAATCAGAAGAAGGTGTACTAATTTAGAAAATGCTCCTCCATAACACTATAATCCCTAAGAGGAAAGAGAAAGTGACTATAGAGAGAGCAAAGCTTCAACTGTAAGAACATTTCTTACTTCAGTTCAAAGACTTTATAAACAAGTAGAATATGAACATAACAGTACTGAAAGTTATTCAGGTTACTCTGCATTTAAATATCTATGTATGATGAAACTGAAGAAGATGAAGACAAATCAGGGGTGAAAACAAAACATCTTCCTTTGTAACAAAACTGGCAGTAAGTTCTCAATTAAAAGACGGCTGTCTGATAAAGTGGGGGAGGGAACAATGGTCGATGGTAAAACAATAAAGATGCTTTGGTGGGGGGTGTGGTGTGGCAATACAAAACTGAGGAGGTGTGAACCTATTTCCCTAAATCATATTCAGTATTGTAAAACAGTGTTACCTCACTAATAAAAATGATTTAAAAAAAAACAAAAACCAAAAAAGCAACACTGCAGTCTCAACTAAAAAAAAAAAAAAAAAAAAAAAATCTAAATACCATTTTTAAAATATTTTCTTAAAGATATAGGGTAACACACTTGATTATATGAAGAAAATATGTGGAGTTAGTTGTCCAGTGTATCTTCTCCTTACCACTGCCCAGTTGAGGACAGGGTTACAAAGAACATTCTAAAAAATTAGTTTTTTGTAAAAATCAACCACAGTGACATAGGGTTCCTTTACCCTAACACCCTCAACAGCACTTACTGTTTGTGGGTTTTGTGATACAGGCAGCTCTCACAGGTCTGAGGCGGTATCTCAATGTGGTTTTGATTTGATTTGCATTTCCCTGATAAGTGATGATGAGCATTTTTTCATGTCTGTTGAAAAGCACATTTTTTTTTTCACTAAACTTACCAATTAATGTATGAGCTCTGAATTGATTTCCTTGGGCTCAGTTTTTTCTTAATCTATTTAAAGTTTAATACCCTCAGCTAACTTTAATCTCATCCCATTGCTTCAGTCCTATTCCTAGTTAAGTTTTTACTGATTTCACTGCATGGCTTTCTTGTTCCCTTCCACTCTAAGCTTACCTCCCTGAATCCACTCAGATTCCACTAATAATCTCCTAACTGAGTTTCCTTCTATTTACATGACATTTTCTGCTTTCCTTATCAATGTATCTGGTGCATGGACTAGTATAAAGATAGTTGTCTGCTCTACTTGTCTGTTTTCCCTTTTGGGTTGTGAGACCTTGAGGACAAGAACTATTTTTCACCTGTGAATATTCACCACCTAGCAATATCTGCTATAGAGCAGATACATATAAATGTCTAATGCATGAAGGAATTTTATAAATTGTGTTAAAACACATTCTGGAATGTTATGAATATATTAAATTTATAGATATCTCAAATTCACTAACTTTTTTAAATTAAACTTGCCTTACATCAATTTGCCTTCTCTCTGTGTATGAATGTAAAAATTCTGTGCACAGGTATGCCTGAAAAATATTAACTGTATCCGGTGCTCACACACATTCTCACATAGAAACCACATAAATGATTGATAATAAATGTTAACTCATTAATATGGCATTGCCATATCCCAAAAATGAAAACTAGTTAATACAACCCTCAGACCTTCCCAGTTATAAAGTGAAGTAAAGTAGCAACGCTCAGCAGACATCATTATGAATTACAAGCAATAACAACAAAAAGTAGTATTTAGTCTTAGGTGAGACTGATTGCAGAATTGACTTAATTGTCTACGTATCAACTGAAAAAAATGTCATTCGAATTTTTAATAAAGAATTGTTATTTTTATTGATGTTTTAAGGGGGAAATGAGTTAAGCTTTTTAAGAAATTTTGTATTAAATGATGTCTCAACAAACAAGATTCCAAAGAAACACTGTTAGATGGACTTGCAACACCACCGTTCAGGACTCATGCAGCTAATGAAATAACTAAAATGTGAACTGTGTGCCTGGGAATATTCTGCGATTTTAATATATGTTAAATTATTTCAACCTAAAACACCCCCTTGCACCTCATGAGACACAGGCTACATTACTCTGTTTTGTCAGTGGGCAAACGAAGGCAGTGAGTACAACATTTAACCAGGTCGCATAGCTAGAAAAGTATTCCCTTTCAGATAATTTTAACCACTCCGCTCTTTTTCCTAAGACAAATTAACCGTACTTTGGGAGATAATCTAGGTTTTGATCTAAATGTAATTCTTTTCCTCAAATTCAAAATCAGAAGTAAAAGACAGTCACTGTTGTCACTTTCTTGTAGGACAACATGACACATATGTTCTGAGTTGCAGATACATGAAAAAGGGACTTGGAACATCACCACATACCTGGCACCTTCTAACTTTTGTTTCAGATTTTTTTGAGCTAAGGCATGGACTTAAAAAGGAAATAAATTACATGAAGGATTAAATTAGACAGTGCCCAAGAAAGCATTTTAGAAAGTACTGAATGCTGAGTCAATATACATTTCCCTTTATTAAAAACTTACATTACTATAATCTGCCTGTAATAAGTGATATATAAATAGGAATATAATTTAGCCACCACTGTCCCCTTCTTCTTTATGTTTCTTTCACATGCTTATACAATAAGAAAAATAAATTTTTATTATTATTTTTTTTGTGGGACCTTTGCCAGCGGCCTGGGAACGAACCGGCACCGCAGAGACTACGGGCAGCCTCGCAGCCCAGCACTCAACCACTGCGCCACCAGGGGAGGCCCAAGAAAAATAAATTAAATGAACCAATTAAATACCCTAGTAAATTAACACTTTCATAGCAAATACTCCCCTGTTAAATCAGAATAAAAAAAATAAACTGAATATTAGGTGTACAGAAGAAAAAAACAAAATTAGTCACTCAAACTGGTATTATTCTGAGAAAATCAATACTGATCTTAATGACCTTAAATAGAAAACATATCTAAATTCCTGGCAAATATATATGTTGTTGTTTTAACACACTCTTCTTTACTGGAGGAAAAATAAAAATAAATTTTCAGAAAGCTACCATGCTTAAAAATACCTAAAACATGAGTAAACAGCCAGGTTGCCCCTTAGTCCTAAAGAATCACTTAAATTGATCTTTTTAAATATTAATTTCTTATATGCCACTTCAAAAATTACTTAAAACTACAACTGGTGATTGCAGCTAATGAACTATAGCTAAAAATATTACAATATTATGTATGTATGTGGATGTCTGATATTCGTTTTTAAAAACATGTTGTGCTAGTTACTATGCTAGTTGCTACTAGTTCCTGGAGGTATAGGAGAGAATAAGATACAGATGACCCCTATTTTCACTGATTTTTAAATTTACCAAGGGAGTCCTATATTTAATAGTTTTTCGAATGCAATTTTGTTAAGTGTCATGAAAGGTAAGTATTTGGTAATACGAAAAATGCATAATAGGGAAAGTGTAGTTTAAGGCTTTGGGAAATGCTTCTCGAAGCAAATTAGGTTTGTAGATGAAGATCTGTGTTAGGTATGGTAGGGGGTTTTTGGATGGGATGGTTCTAAGATACAAGAATAGCAAAATGTACAGAGTTCAGAGAGGAAGGTGGATGGTACATTCAGTGAATAGTAAGAAGGCGTGCTTGACTGAGCAGAGCCATCAATGGGATATCCACAGGATGCCATGCAAACAGGCTTAGGGTCAGCTGGAGCATACTGGTAAGTGAAGCTGTTAAGCAGGTCACTGACATGATTGTTACAACATCGGTAAAATATTTAAAGTCATGTTAACTCAAGGGGAAATATTAAATTTCATAAAACAGCATAAAAAATCAGAACTACAGAGCTATTCGGAGATTTTTATTTTTAAATTAATAGAAAAAAATGCTAGATTTAAGTAAGATATAAAGATAGAAGCAATTTAAAACAGATGTTATGTTGGAGTTAAATGTTAGAAGCTATATATCAAGGGCAAAAAATAAGAATAAAACTTCAAAAACCTCAGTCTTATATGAGGGTAATCTTCAAAATTGCTTGATACCATACATACAGTTGGAAGAAATGCTAGAAATAATTATGTTTATTTATTTTGTTCCTATTTAAAGTTTCCTGGGAAGAATGTCCAAAACAGAATAGATGCTTAGCCTGCTGTAGGTTGAAAATACACAGTGTAGGGTAAGGTAAAAAGTATCAGGCTTTTCTGCCCTCCCGCCATTAGGATAGATGACGGAACCCTGTGGTCCCGAATGTATGCCTGATGGCGGGTGCCTGGAATGGGGTGTGGGCATATGTAGATGGGATTTACCTGGGCTAAGACTGGACTTTTAAGGGCAGCATCACAGGGACGCCAGCAGAAGCTGAGAGAGAAGGAGACGCAGGAAAGCAGAGAGAACGCGAGAGAAGGCCGGAGAGCCCAGAAAAAGTGAAGACTTGCTGGGGGCCGGGAGGCCTGCCAGCCTCCCGGCCCCCAGGCCCCCCTACCTTTCATGTACCTGGTAAATCCCAATAAAAGCCTGCAAAAGCCACTGAGGGCTTCAGGACTCTTTCCTCCTTTACCCAGTCTGCTGGATCGTAGAAAACCTGCACTGTATCCATTCCTGCCGCTACACACAGTTAAGGTGATATTAATATATTCCAGAAAGAGTATTAAGTTCCTGTAGATTTTCAATGCCTTAATTGTTCATGACCTATTGTGGCCCTGAGGGAAGGCATTTTTGAGTAAGACTCAGGAAATAATTCTTACTATAAATGTTCATAAGACTTTTCTTACTTTAAAATTGTCAATATTAAATCTACCATGAGTATTAGATCTCTGTCATAGAAGGTTTTTTTTTTTGTTTAAAGATTTATTTATTCACACATACAACAACTGGGGTACAGACCAGATGTGCGGGAGTGTGAGAGGATTCACCAGAGACAGAGCAGGGAACAGAACAGGCAGACTGACTGAAATACACTGCTGAGGGGAGCAGCAGGCAAGACAGGAGAGGTCTGCCGCACCATATGGGTATCTTCCCAGCAATCGAACCCGCGATGCAGAGGCTGTGGACACCTTCACAGTGCTGCACTCAACTGCCTGCACCACCAGAGGAGGCCCCATTGAAGTTTTTTGTTTGTTTTTTATTGTGATGCTTGAAGAGGCTGTTTACATGCTACTGGTTAGAACTGTCTTAACAAAGGACAGTCTTTGGAAAAGGGCTTTCTCAGTACTCTAAACTACACTTTCCATTCTTAGGTATAGGTGTCTGAGTTCACATTGCTTACACAACTACAGGCTAAAGCAGCAGACTGAGTTAGGATTTCTAGAATTTATGAGTTTATGGTATACTTTGGAAATAGTTATTTCCAGATATACAAGGAAAACCTTTCACTTTCTTCTGAGCTACTTATAGATTGTAATAATTTAATAAAATGATTTAGTAAATGAAATAAAATACTTAAAGGTCTCCTACTAACTCCCAAGTTCCTCTTACTTTACATGGAGACATGCTTTTTGTGTAGGTTCTAAGATATCATCTTTGATATAGTTGAATAAACTGATAGTATAACTAAGGCCTTACTGAAATGACAGTATTTGTGAATGATGCTCACTGAATCAGGGATGATCAGATTTTTAAAAAATTTCTTTTATTTATTTATGCATACAAGAGCTAGAGCGTAGACCAGCAGTACGAGGGTGAGAGGATTCACCAGAGATGGAGTGGGGAGCAGAACAGGCAGATTGACTGAAATACATTGCTGAGGGGAGCAGCAGGCGAATCAGGAGAGGTCTGCTGTGCCTTGTAGGTTAGCTCCCTGGCCAGGGATTGAACCTGTGCTGCAGTTGCTGTGCATAGCTTCATAGTGCTGAGACTTAACCCCTTGCACCACCATGGAAGACAGGATCAGATGTTTTGTTTGTTGTTTTTTTTAAAGATTTATTTATTTATGCATATATGATCTGGGGTATAGGCCAGAGGTGTGGGGTGGAGGTGAGAGGATTCACCAGAGACAGAGTGGGGAGCAGAATGGGCAGACTGACTGACATACACTGCTGAGGGGAGCAGCGGGAGAGTCAGGAGAGGTCTGCTGTGCCATGTGGGTTGCTCCCTGGTTGGCTGGGGAATTTACTCATGCTGCAGAGGCTGCAGAGGCTGCAGATTGCTTCACAGTGCAGTACTTAACCCCTTCCACCACCAGGGAGGCCCCAGATCATCTGTTTTTTAAGGAATGAGGCTGCTTTTGCTAAGGGACTCATTGCCTGCATATGCTGCTCAGGAAACCTGGCCTGGTGCCTGGCTGACACACTGCAGCATCAGAGGTCAGGAAGGTCAATTCTTGACATGTTAAGCTTATTAACAAATTGGTGATACTGTGAGGAAAGGAATACACCCAAAGGTGTAGGATGCACAGGTGAAATCTTGTGTATGACTTCTTGTTCTCGGCTTCCTATCCTCCAAGTATTTCAACAACAGAACCTTTCAAGAGTTTAATCTGAGATGCTTACAAAAAACTTTCAGAGATAAAAGATTTAATCAGAAGCTCTAGGCTTTTATTGCAGAAAAATAATTCTGTCCCCCCACATGCATTTTCCAGTCTAGCTTAAAAATGCACAAAATTTCCTAAAACTAAAATGTTCAAAGGGTTCCTGCTCACCAAGTAGAACAGAAAACTCAACTGGTCAATTCCTACCTTTTCGCCATCAAAAAACTTCAGGAAATGATGACTTTAAATATTCATAACTTTTCTATTATTACATATTTTACCCTTCACAATATCCTAAGCCTTGATTTTCACATTTTTAATAGAGATATACTGGTATACAATTATCTCAACTAAGACCAGGAATAAGTGTTTAATATGTTATGACATGACAATTATATCTTTCTTATGTTTATTGTGCAAACGCTAGTATCATAAAATAAATTCAGAAAGATTAAGCACCAAATAATTCTAAGTTTTAAATATAGCCCACTCAACAATATTAAATAGAATACCAGCTATTAGACAACTTTGCTTCACGTATTGGTATAACAATAATCTTACAGTAATTTAATTATAGTTGTGCAGTTTGTACATCACAGTGTATTAAAGAAAGAGAACTGAAATTTTCTATCATAAAACTCAACAGTCAAACCAAAATATTTTACATAACTTATTCATATGTAAAATCAATTTAATGTTTTGAATACAGAGTAGATATGTGTTCATCTCATACTCACCCATGAAATTGAGATAGCCTTCTCCACCAAGTGCATGAGTAATAAGTCGAATCATTTTGTGAAGCTGTATTCCACGATCGATGACTGGAGTGAAAGGAGCCAGAACACTCATGTGGGTATACATTTCAGCATCCATCAACCAAAATGCCAATGTTTTATCCCCAACGAGTGCCTACAGAAATAAAAGTCATGAGATAAATGTAAAGAATAGGTATCAAGCAGTTGCAACTTACACAAGATGGGAAACAATCCAGGAGAATTAGTATTCATATGTATGAGAATTAATATCAATTTCAATTATCCTCTAAGTAATTTCAATTACTCTCTATGCCTAAGGTATGCTGGTAAAATATATTAGAGAACAATGTATCTGTTTTCAGGGATGATTTTTATTTTTTTTAAAGATTTATTTATTTTTATACAAGAACCAGGGTACAAGCCAGATGCACGAGAGGGTGAGAAGATTCACCGGAGACAGAGCAGGGAAGAGAACAGGCAGACTGACGACATACACTGCTGAGGGGAGCAGCAGGTGAGACAGGAGAGGTCTGCCTGCCATGTGGGACCCTTGCAGGCCAGCTGGGATCAAACCTTTGCTGCAGAGGCTGTGGACAGCTTCACAGCGCGGTGCTCAACCGCCTGCGCCACCAGGGAGGACCGATGATTTTTATTTTTTAAAGTGCTTGTTGAAAAAAATCATGATAAGGTAGCAGAATATTTTTTATACCTAGGCCGATGCTTCAATTTTCTAAACTTGGAATAAACATTTATTATAACGTTGAGACTACTAAGTAGATTTTTATAAGCATTTGCATACTTACACAATTTTGATTGGGAAAAATGGAAGTGTTTTTATAAATCATTCACATGTATATGTATTTATATACATATTATTTATATATGAGTATAGGTACAGTATGTACATCTCTGTAAATATATTACGATGAACCCTTCTCCCCTTTAGCAAGTTGATAACATTTTCATAAAATGTAAAATTTGCTTGCTTTTTGTATTTGCTATTTAAACTAAAATTAATTTGTTCTATTGGAAAATATAATAATTGATAAGCATGGAAGGTAATTCAGAAATACCCAGAGTAGCAGAAGAGAGGTTTCCTAATCTGCATTATTCATGTTTAAAAACAACTAACACAAAGTAATGTACACTGACAGAAAATAATATATAGTGAAACATGTAATAGAAACTAAACCATATTCTTATCATCCAAATATAATTATTTCCATTTTTTGAAAAATATTTTTACTTATAACCTATTTGTTCTGCTATTTTTATTTACATTACCTTTAAAAATATCTTCCATTATAAAAATATTTGCTTATTCTGTGGTTTTGTCATTATATTAAGGGGCAAGAATTAACTCAGAATATGTTTCCTACCACAAAATTTTTATTTAGAGTTTCATTAGATGGTAATTATCAACTTCTTTGCCTGTGTTCAATTTTTTTTTTTGCTTTATCAAAGCAGTCTATTTGATCTCTGACTTATAAGTAAATATTTTAAATATAAATATATAGAACAAACATATATTGTTATAGATTAAGTTGTGTTTTTTCCTCTCCCAAATACACACTGAAGTCCCAATAACCAGTATGACTATATTCAGAGAGAAGACCTTTAAACAGGTGGCCATGCTTGAAGGAGATCATAAGGGAAAGGAACTAATTCAATATGAGTGATGTGCTCATAAGAAAAGGAATAGGAATAAATAAATACCAGGAATGAGTATGCACACAAAAAAGACCACTGAGGAAACAGACAGTCATTTGCAAGGGTAGAATACAGCCCTCAAGAAAAACTAAAATTCTTGACACCGTAACCTTGGACTTGCAGCTTCCCAAACTGTGAGAAATAAAGTTCTGCTGTTTAAACCAAACGGTCTATGACATTTCATTGTGGTGATCCTAGCAGACTAATACATATACCAATAAATGCAGCTTTGATCAGACGTAATAAGATTAGTTTGAAAATAATACTGTACTGCTAAAAAAAAGTTTGAAAACAATATATATAAAATATACATATATTTATTAAATTATTTTTATGCAACACTATTTCTTTTCTTTTCTTTTTTTTTAAGATTTTTTTTTTATGTATACAATAGCTGGGGTATAGGCCAGAAGCGTGCAGGAGGGTGAGAGGATTCACCAGAGACAGAGTGGGAAGCAGAACAGGAAGACGGACTGAAAGCACTGCTGAGGGGAGCAGCAGTGGCAAGAGGAGAGGTCTGCTGCACCATGAAGGAATCTCCGTGGCAGGCCAGGAATCAAACCAGTGCTGCAAAGGCTTCGGACAGCTTAAATAGCACTGTGCTCAACCAGCTGCGCTACCGGGGAGGCCAGACAGCACTAGTTCTTAAAGAGTTTTACCTTTTCACTTGTTTTGAATTGTTTAATTATACTTTTATCTATAATTGTGTTTATTACTGAAATCACTGATTCTATTCTATATTTTTATTTATTTTTTTAATTTAAGTTTTATTTTTATATTCCCCATACAATTACAACCCCCTTATTTTGACCCCAATCCCTCCTTATATTTTTAAATACATAAAAGTTATTTTGATAACTTGTTAACTTTGTTAAATTTTTACTGTGATGTATATTTCTACATTTTTCATCTCATAAACTTAGATAGTTATGATTTTGATCAGGATTAAGATTCAATATACATGTACCTTTTTTTTTCGCACATTCCTGATAATATGTATGCTGAATTGCCTAAAACTTTAGAGTAGTACATAATTCTTGCCAAGTCTATAATGTTTCTGTACATTTGGGAGAGGAAAATTATGAAAGTAATTTATCAATTTTTAATTTGTTTATTCCAATCATTTATTCTTTCATTTCTTCATCTAAAATAAACATATTAGAACTTAAAAAGAACTAAACCTGTATGATATTTCAATGGAAAGGTATAATTTATGTAAGTATTCTCATTTTCACATTATGAGGTACTTGGTATGGGTGTATTTCCGCCAACATTAAATTAATATTATTTGTTTCATTATATTTTGCTTTTGTTTTCTTCATAGGTATTTAATCTACTCTGTCCTATTTTAATTGAAAAGACAGCACTGCTCTAATTTGGAAGATGCAAAATTAGGGATATATCTACTTTGTGAGTCAGTAAATTTTCTAAAAAGGTCAAATAGTGCATATTTTAAGCATAGTGGGCCACTTTCACTACCTCAACTACTAAAATCTACCATTATGGGTCAAAAGCAGTCACAGACAGTACATAAATAAATGAGCATGGCTGTGTTCCAATTAACTTTACAAAAGCAGGCAGCAGGTAGAATTTGGCCCATGATCCTTAGTAGCTGACCTCTGGTCTACTTACACTTTCTTAATAATTAGACTAGCCACCAAAAAAAAAAAAATATATCTGTTTATGTGAAACGGCTAATTTTGCTGAAATAAAAGAGACACTTGTTGTTTGAGCTTCACTTTTCTTCATGTATACTGCTAATAGTTTCAAAAAAATTATTGCCTCATTTTTATTGTATAAGGCATACATTTTTATTTTTGTTTAGGACAATTAATGTGGATTTAAATAAATGGCCTTTCCCCTTTTCCATGTTTACTGACTGACCATGAGAAGCAGTAACAGTTATAAGGCTGAAAATACAAAGGGAAGGAAAACAAAAATTTTCCCTAAAACATGTTGAGAACCTGAATAATGGAGAAAATATTTTCTTCCTGTACAACAAGATGAAGATTTCAGGGAGAACATGACATCTGAGTTAGGCATTAGATCTTTTTTTGGAACTTTCCAGGTGAAGCAGGCATCTTCAAGTGTCTATGAGAAAGTCCAAGACAGCAACCTATTTCAGGAAAGGGTAGGCATTTTATAGTATTGAAGGACAGAATGTTTAGAGGACTGATCAGAGAATTTGGAGATCTTGGCTTTGGTCAGTACACTGACTAGCTAGAATGAGAAACTTTAACCAAAAGACCCGGGTTGACAAAATAAGATTTGGTGTTTGGAAAATAACCTCACACTGCATTAGAGAAGATGAACTAAAGCTGAGAGGGACTGGGGTCAGGGTAATCAATTAATAAGAGATTTCAGTGATTGAAGTATAAATGAAGAATGATTGTCAAAAGGCATTAAAAAAAATCTCTAAAAAGAAAACTCAATGGAAATTAAAATTAACTTGGATAAGCACCAATATCCCTCTCATTACTACAAAGGAAAACATGTAAGATAACACTTGCTACTGTCATTTACAATCTTTTCATAACAATTTGGCATTTTGAAGCTGGAATTTATAGGTCTGCAAAATCATTTTAAAATTTTTTTTAGTATGAGTAATTTTCACATAAAGACATCTATATAGAAAGACATAGATATGTTATATTAACTGTACTCAGCGATAGAAATTTGTATTTAGTTAAGTTCATAAGTACAGAGAGAATGAGCTAAAGAGAGAGAAAGAGAAAAAGAAAGAAATAATGAATTTATACATAAAGACACATATTCATTTACCTGATCATGGCTCTCTGCATAAGCAATGCACTTTTCAAGGTAGCGTCGGTTTGTGAGTGTGTACACTATATTGCCCATATTCCAGTCTTCATCTTTATATTCTTTAATTAGCTAGATGCAAGAGTGAAAATAATTTTAATAAGCCGTTATAATTCATACGGTAAATCTCCAATCTAAAGGTACACATCATATTAATCCAAATTATTTGACACAGATAAAACACACCCATTTTGCAAATATATTCTTGTTTAAAATATTACTGAAATCACAACTTTAATATTAATTGTCCAATTGACAGTGGTGGTGTGAGTGTTTTTTTTGTTTTTTTTTTTTTTTTTTGCTTTGTGCCAATGGTTTGATCATTGCATATTAGGATTTTGGCAACCATTTCTTTCCCTGTGACAACTGCTACCTTTTGATTAATGACTGCAGTAAAGTGTTACTGTACAATGTCTTTCTGTAATGTTCACCACATAGAGATATACTTGGTACAATTTTAGGTTTGAAAAAAAATATATTTTAACAGGAATAGTATTTTGTTTCATTTTTTCAGAGTTATAATTGCAACATCTATCATTTCAAAGTTTAAAGGCTAATTGTCATGAAATAATTATCTTAACAGACCTCATAATTTTTGTCTCTACTCAACTGCCACTCTTTCTTCAATCTAGTTTCTGGCCAGTTAACACCTCTTCAATTCTTGGACATTGCCAAGAAACCACATGATTATCTGTTAGATGAACAATTGCTCTTTCTTAGGGAACTTGCTGTACATATGGACAATTCTGACCGTCCCTTCCCATCAAATGCTTTCCTTTTTTACCACTTTGAGACTCTTAAGTTTTGTCTTGCTTTCTTAGTACTCCAGGCATCCTGCAAAAGCTCTTCCTTCTGCCTGTCCTATAAAAGTCAGTGCTCCTCAATCATGTCCTAAAATAACCTTTTACTTCATTGGCACATTTCTCTGTCCAAAATATCAACAGTACTCTGATAAGCAGAATTCTAAAATGGCCCCATGAGTCTTGTTCCCTGTATTCATACCTTTGTCTCATTCTTCACCCAAAATGTGGGTAAGACCTTTAAATATGATAAATGCCCTCTGATAAAACTGTGAAATAAAACTGAGTTATGTTTTAAATTGCTGCATTTGTGGTAATTTACTATGCAGCAATAGAAAGATAATGCAGCTTTTGATACAAGGGTTCTAGTCTGCTTTTACTCTTTGCTGATTTTCTCGCAGCATAAGTCAGACTTGCTTAGCCATCCCCCAGACGGCAGTGTGAATCACTGAACACCAGAAGGCACACTGTTAGGAAGAATAATGACCACCCACAGAGGTTCACATCCCAATACCTAAAAAAATCTATATTCTGACATGGAAAGGAGGACTTAAGAGGTGTACGAAATTAAGCACATTGAAATGGGAATATTATTTTACTTCAAAATGTTTAATTGATGGGTCCAATGTAACTACAGGGAACTTTCTAAAAAGAAGACATGACTTGTTAGATTTATAGAAAGATTTGAAAATGCTACCCTGATGGCTTTGAACAGAAAGGAAAGGGCCACACATGAGCCAAGAGGTATTGCTGGCTTTAGAAGATAGAAAGGCAAGGAAACTAGAGCCTCCTGAAGAAATGCTGCTTCGCCAGACCTTCATTTTAAGCTAGTAAAACCTATTTGAGATTTGTGACTTATAGAACTCTTAAGAGCTATATGATTATAAATTTGTGTATTGCTTTTAGCTGCTAAAGTCACTAAGCTACTAAATTTGTGTTAACAGTTTGAAATTAATCATAGACATGAAATGTGCCCAATTTTTGACAAAATATCAAATCTTGATTTAAGTGATACTATTTGCACAAATTAACTCAAAATAGTAATGGACTGAAATAGAAAACTGTAAAATGCTTAATAGTAAACACAGGAGAGTGAAAGAATTCTTGGAATTGACCCCAAAGAGAGATCTCTACAATGGAAAAAAAAAAAAAAAAAAAAAAAACCTGCCAAGTAGGCCTTTATCAAATTTAAAATAAAGATAGACTTTTTGTTCAGTGAAAGTCCACATGAAAAGGATGCAAGCACAAGCAACAGACTGGAAGAAAATATTTATCAGTCCCATAGCCAACAAAATAGTTGAATCTAGACTATATAAAGAACTCTCAAAACTCCACAGGAATAAATGACTAGACAATAATGAAGAGGAATGAATAGACATTTTCCTAAAAGGATATGTGGAAGATGTATAAATACATAAATTGACATTTTTCATCATAAACCATTAAGGAAATGAAAATTGAAACTGCATTGAGGCATCACTACATACCTATTAGACTGATTAAAATAAAATCGTAACAACACCACATAAAGTGGGAGAATGTACAGATCTCGTTGGTTTCAATAGTACTGGTGAGTTTCATTCTTTTCTATCTAATTAACTAAGGATGCCATTTTGGCGATGCAGGAAGATTTTAAATAATTGCATACAACAAAAATTTTATCTATGCAAAGAACTTAAAATCTTAGAATTTAACATGGTGAGACCATAAACATAGGACCATATATTTTTCCACTTGTATGAAGGTAGAACAGTACCTTCAGCAGGCAAGGTACTATAATGTTTAGTGAGTTAAAGTTTTTTTTACAATTACTGATGAAATTCATATGGAATCACCAAAAACCCCGAATAGCCAAAGCTCTCCTGAAAAAAAAAGAAGGGAATGGAGGCATCACACTCCCAGACTTCAAACTATACTACAAAGCCATAATCATCAAAAATGCATGGTATTGGAACAAGAACAGACACACAGACCAATGGAATCGAAAATACTCCAGTCAAAAAATGGGCAGAAGAGCTGAAAAGAAACTTCTCTGAAGAGGAAATGCAAATGGCCAACAGACATATGAAAAAATGTTCAACATCACTTGTCATCAGGGAAATGCAAATCAAAACTACCATGAGATACCATCTTACACCAGTGAGAATGGCACATATTAAAAAAACTAGCAACAACAAATGTTGGTGAGGTTGTGGAGAAAAAGGAACTCTCCTGCACTGTTGGTGGGAGTGCAAACTGGTCCAACCACTATGGAGAGCTTTGTGGAGATTTCTTGACCTACTAAACATCGAGCTTCCATATGATCCAGCAATTCCACTCCTACGTATGTACCCAAAAGACACAGAAACATCAATTTCCAAAGAGCACCTGAACCCCTATGTTTATAGCAGCACTGTTTATAATAGCTAAGCTTTGGAAACAACCCAAATGCCCAAAAATAGATGACTGGATCAAGAAGATGTGGTACATATACACCATGGAATATTACTCAGCATTCAAAACAGATAAACACATGCAATTTGCAGCAACATGGATGACGCTGGAAGGGATCATGCTCAGCAAAATAAGCCAGAAAAAAAAAGAAAAATACTGGATGGTCTCACTCACAGCAAGAATCTAGAAAACTTAAATAAGGGATCAGGAAAATGAATAACTATAAGAAAGTGAAAATCAAAATCAACACAAAACTACGAACCAGAGACACTCTATGGGGGGGCGGGGGGCAGGGAGCGGAGGGATTGGGGTCAAAATAAGGGGGGTTGCAATTGTATGGGGAATATAAAAATAAAATTTATTAAAAAAATAAAGTTTGTTTTAAAAATCCCCATTGTTGGGCCTCCCCTGGTGGTGCAGCGGTTGAGCGTTGGGCTGCAAATCTGCCTGCAGCCTCTGGAGCGCCAGTTCGATCCCCGGCCACAGGCAAGGGTCCCACATGGAGCGACAGACCTCTCCTGCCATGCCCGCTGCTCCCCTCAGCAGTGTATTTCATTAGTCGGCCTGTTCTGTTCCCCGCTCTGGCTCTGATGAATTCTCTCACCCTCCTGTGCTTCTGACTGTACCCAGTGCTTGTATAAATAAATAAATAAATCTTTAAAAAAAAATTGCCATGAATACATAAAGGGAAATATCATGCTGTGAGCTAAGACAGGCTCAGAAGTAATTCTAGGTTAATATATACCTTGAAATATTCTTGAATCTGCACAAAGAATGGTGAGAGCATTGTTGTACAATGTTTAAAAAATAATGTTTAGCATTTGTGAGGGAAGTAAGTCTAGATGGACGACTGGAAATAGTATGAGTTGGTGGTAAAAAAAAGAACCTTAAACCATGGTAAGAAGCTTGAAATCCACAGTAGTAAAAAAAAAAAAAAAAAAAACAAAAAAAACATAAGGCAACTTGCCCAGGTATTAAAACTAGAAAACTCCTTAGTTTGACTTCTAATAGTCTAATTGTTTTTGTAAAACACTTGGTTTTTACTTGACAATGTTTGAATAATCATTACAAATGTAAAGTTATGTTAGTAGAAGTTCAACGTCACAACTGTGCCTTGCAAAAATTGCCTGGATTTGTAGGAAAGACAGTTAAAAGATGAATACAATAATCACTTCTATCAGAGTAGACTGGTGTCTCTATGAAAAGTTAAGCATTTCTAGCATTGTGATCACAAAACACCTGTTCATGTTGACTAAAAAATTCATCAGAAAGCCATGATTATTTGATACACATCTGTCTCCTTCAACATACTCAGCCAATGATTATAGACTTGGTCATTGAAAAATGTCCTATATCAAATCCATTTCAAGATGACAACTTTAGTCTCTAGGCAAATATTAAATGAAACATATAATCCAAACCACTGGAGGATCATTAATTTTAATAAAATTGTATTAGAAATAATCAGCAAGATGCCATAGGCAATGACTGCAGGGGTTGAATCCTACATTCCTAGAACCTGACACATGGTAAGGACTTTAAAGTCTGAATGAAGGAATACAAGTGAGCTCAGAAAAGGCCAAACCATGGGCCTCCCTGGTGGCACAGGGGTTAAGTCTCAGAACAATCAAGCTATTGCCATCCTCTGCAGCATGAGTTCAAACCGTGGCCTGGGAGCTAACCCACATGGTGCAGCAGACCTTTCCTGTCTTGCCCGCTGCTCCTCTCAGGAGTGTATTTCAGTAGATCCACCTGTTCTGCTCCCCACTCTGTCTCTGGTGAATCCTCACCCCCTGCAAACCCTAACCTATCCCCCAGTTCTTATAAGCATAAAGTAAAGAAAAAATTTAAAAAAAAAGAAAGAAAAGGTCAAACCATGAAACAAATACAGGGAATTAAGGAGTAGCCTTTATATTAACTGATGATTTGTAGGGAGAAATGGATATTTCAAACAAGTTTAGTGTGTTTTAAAAATAGGACACTGAAGTTTTATATATTTGCATTCATAATGCAAATTTCCATTTCATAGCTAATATTATAGGAATCATACTTTCTCCTTGCCTGAATATTACCAAATATAACTTTTTTAACTATTATTTTTTATTAAGGTAAAGTTAGTTTATAATACTATATATTATTTAGAAATACAGGATTGCATCTCTTCAGATTATGATACCATATCACACTCACCACCAGTGACACTATTTTAAATTAAAACTTTTAGAAATTTGAGAATTTCTTTGTTTAAAAACACAAGAATCACACACTAATGGGAGAATTTAATACTTCAAACATAATATCCGAAATTAAGAATCACAGCTAAGAAGCATATTGAAGAAATAATAAACCCACAGAAGACAAAGTCTCCACAGTGGGAAAAAATTACATAAAATCTTACCTGGATCCATTTATCTGGAATTGCCATGGCTAATCGATAGTCAAAGCCGCCCCCTCCCTGGGAAATGGGAGAACACAGAGCTGGCATTCCTGATACGTCCTAAAACAGAGTACATGAGTATTATCAGTGCGTCCTTTTCAAATTTTTTACTAAATATTCTTCTGACAGTAAGAACTTGACAATAATAAATGAACACAATAAATAGGGGAATATATTTTTGGCAAGTTTTGGTAACAGAATTGTAAAAGTAGATATAATTGTGAAAGTATATCTAATTCCCCACAAAGATTTTATGTAATGCTATTCACTGCAGGATGACTTTGATCATGTGAGGATATAATTTTCTTTTCCTTAGTATCACATAGAGAACACAAAATAGTAAAAGTACTATTGCCAAAGCAGAGTTCTTTAGACTTATTTTCTAACTACTGTGTGAACATTTTTATTAGTTATTGATTTTATTAAACACATAAACACATGCACCATGATGTCTGTTATACTAGTCTCCAATGATAACTTGAAGTATATTTTGTGAGCACTTAGCTCCCAAGGAAAGGAAAATAGAGTTAGAACATTACCAGTGAAGCGATAAGATGGCTTTCATTATGGGTGCCTACATTTGGAAAGGGTTTTTGAGGTTATCTAGTGGATCCTCTTCATTTAGCTGATACAGAAAGAGGTTTATTGAGGTGAAGGGATCTTTAGAGATACACGTTTCTCAGTGGTAGTGCTAGGACTCAGATGTCAAGTCTTTCAACTTTCTACTCTGTCATGCTACTGCTAGACTACAGATAAATCAAAGAAACAATCAATTCAACAAACAAGTAAGTAAATTTTTTTTTCTAAAGACCACATTTAACAACATGTATTATTATTACAACTGTGGAAAACATGATCCAAGTACTAGTCATTTTAACTGCACACTCTTTAAATAAATCCTTTTCCTTTGCTTCAATCACTATAGCCACTATCTTATTTCATCTTCATTACTTTTTGCTTAATAAGACCATTATATTTCAAAATGGAATTCCCCATTTTCAGTTTCTCTTCACACAAACTGTTGTCAAACCAACATCTTATGAGAATCTGTTTCTATCACTACCTGTCAATAACTGCCAAGAGCCATCAATTGAAATGAAAATATTTTAAACATTCATCGCACACTTTAATCACTAAAAGTATGATTTATTATTTGATTGCATGCTTCCTCATTCACTGTTACAATGTAAGATCCATGGAAAATAAGTTTGTTTTTTGTTGTTGTTAGACTCTAGAACAGTAGAACAGTACCTGGCACACAGCATATACTCAACAAATACATGCTGAGTGAAGGAATGAGATGCTATAAGGATTTAAAGTAAATAAGGCATAGTTTCTGACCTTGGGGGACTCACAAACTAGGACCTAAATATACTATATACACTTACTGTCATGAAATGACAATGTGATATGATTTTATTTTTTTAAAGATTTATTTATTTATGCACACAAGCACTGGGGTGTAAGCCAGAGGTGCGGTGGTGAGAGGATTCACCAGAGAGAGTGGGCAGCAGAACAGGTAGCTCTACTGAAATACACTGCTTAGGGGAGCACGGGTGAGGTAGGCAAGATCTGCTATGCCATGTGGGTTGCTGGCCTGGGCTCAAACTTGTGCTGCAGTGGCAGGGAATAGCTTGATAGCACTGTCTTTAACCCCTGTGCCACCAAGGAGGCCCAATGTGATATGATTTTGATAGTTGTTAACTGAAGTACACCAAGTGAAATGGAGAC
Organism: Talpa occidentalis; assembly: GCF_014898055.3. Taxonomy (NCBI): domain Eukaryota; kingdom Metazoa; phylum Chordata; class Mammalia; order Eulipotyphla; family Talpidae; genus Talpa; species Talpa occidentalis. Next base: position 71,726,761 of record NW_023604295.1, on the reverse strand, counting down.
ACAGACATTCTTTCCACCATTATTTCTTGTTATTTTAGTTCAATTACTAAATCTTTTTTTTTTTTTGTTTGTTTTTTTTTTTAGTTTCCATAGGATATTTGCATTTTATTAATATGATGGAAATAACAGTTATTAGAAAGCTGAGAAAATACACATAACATGTGACAATATCTTGGGGACCTTTTCCAGGATTTCAGATATGTGTTATCAGTGTTCCAGTTCCAAATAAAAATCCGTTCCTATCCTTGGAAGTGAAAGAAGTTCTTCTGATTAAAAGCAAAACAAAACATACTCTGCTGCATTAGCTACTGTAATCTTCACAGTAACCTTGATTGTTATCCACTTTAAGCACTTACTCTTCCCTGTGCTTTCCACAAGCATTTCTATTTGTGTCATTGCTCAAACTCTTTCTTGGACATTCTTCCGACTTCTTATAAGAAGTACCACATACTATTAGCTACCTAAAACTTAACTCAAATACTTCTTTATTCACAAGATCATCCCCAAACTCTTTCACAGAAAAGCTGGACAAAAGAAATTTATGGACTCTGGATTCTCAAAATAAATAGTTAATTGTTTTTTTATGGAAGAGAGATATGGGTAAATAAAGTACATGGCTGAATATATTCATAAATAATATTTTAAAAAGAAAAAGCAGATAAAAATTTTGTCACTGTCTTATTTCTACATTGCACTCTATAGTTTATAAAATGAAAAAAGGATGGATGAAAAACTATGGATGGTTAACAGAAAAAAAGCTATGTTAAAAGAAGAAAAAAGTTTATCAAAATATGACATATTTTAATAGCTATGGTAGGTATCCAGTTCAATTTCCTTTAAATACTGGCAGAATATGTATTAAATATCAGCCACGTCTGTAAAGTGCTGGATTATAGACACAGTGTCTTTTCAAAAGGGTTTTACAGGAACAAGGGATCAGGAATGACTAGGAATATGCTGTCATTAAAAATCAAGATAATTTTTCTCAAAAAATATTAAGGTGTGTTCTATATTTGGTCTAAAAATGTTTTAGGAAATACCTTGACAGGAAATGAAATCTTTAAGAAAAGTATTTGGACACCAAATATCTTGGATCTTAAATCTTTTGATCTTGGATCTTAAATCTGAATTGTAGAAAACTGCCCCATTAGTACATGAGGTATTTGTAGTTATCTTTGAAAGTGGAGAGTTAAAGACTGTCCTTTTAAAATCTTATAAGATATAATGAAGGTAAATTAAAGATCACTAAAATAAATGTGCTCTAAATACAAAAATGTTGACAGCTACCAATACATCATATTAAAATAATCATTATCTGTTCAATTTAAGCTAAAACCATTCTAATTCTTTAATAGCTCAAGAGTATTTATGATTATTCCCAAGGGAGAAATAACCTCAATTACAAATATTTTAAATTAATATAGCAAATAGAGCCTTGTAAAGTAGTAAGTATATTCTATATTAATAGTTATCATTATAAAAAATTCAAATTTCTACAATACGGTTTTATATAAAATTACATTACTTATTTGTTACACCACTTTGCTTTCTTAAAAAATAGTTCATGAGGATCAATTCCACATTTTGAAGAGATTCTCACAAGACAGAAAAGTGATGTATTGAAATTGAAGTAGTTTTCAATTTAAGTAGAATAAATTGAAGACAAATCTTGTTTAAAAAAATCTAAAACCAAGTAATATAAAGTAGGCTAAAGTCTCAAAGTTTCATTGGCAGTAACACAGATAATCAGACAAGAGCTCCCTAGATGATGAAACCATTTCACTTGAAATGAACGGGAAGATCAATGTAACAATTTTAAGTTTCATGTATTAAATAATTGCTTCTTTTTCTTCAGTACCCACTTTTGATTTGTGCTGTCATTAATTGTTTGTAGCAATTTGTCATGTATAATGCCACTACTCTGAATTGCCATAAATATAATTGACAAAATAATTAACTTTTTTGATGTCTGAAAGATAAAATTAAAATATATGAGACAAAATAAAAGTTTAAAATACACTGTGATTGATGTAAAAAGCTATCTAGCAAATGAAATATTAGCACAAGCATTAGGAAGATCTATAAGCTATGACCAAATGTAAAAAGGTAGAGAATGTGAAATAATACAGGGTATCAAGATGAAATAATAACTTTTTTTTAACTTTATGTAGGAGTTTATTCCAGGAATTTTTGGGCTCTATTCCCAGAAGATATGCCTTAAGAGTACAACTGTTTCGTATGCAGAGATAAACAAGGAAAAAATACCACTCAGCTGGAGAGTTTTGTTTTGAGAAATGATGGATAGAAAAAAAGGTAGAGGAATAATAAATACTACAAGAAGGAGATCATTACTACTATATTTCATTCCATAGAACAAAATACTAGCAACGTACAAATATGCCTTAATTCTGACCTTTTCAGTCTTAGTGTTTTTATAAGTCAACCACTACTTTGCACAGAACAGTTTTAACATACTAAATTCAATTTTAATAATAATTCCTAGTTAGAGGACTCAGAAAACCGGAGGGATTTTAGTACTAAATCTAAATTAGCATAAGCATTTAACAAACTTCTTAATTTATCACATTTATCACCAAGAGGGGAATTGTCAATTATTCATATACTGAATTATATCATTAGAGTGCAGCTTTGGGACAGTTAATCATGGACCTTCAGTAATCATGAATAACTGGAGAACATTTGGCAATCCAAGAGCAATAACGTAAACAAGAAAGGTAATCGCATCAGAACAAGAAGCTTCAGAGAAGCTCATGGGCAACGATCCATGCCATCTCCAATGATTAAACCAGAAAAGAAAAAAGAAAAATAAATAAATAGACAGATGCACATTAATATTCAATACTTTTCTCTGCTGAAGGTCTCATAGCACAAGGACCTGTCCACTGATTAGGATATTTTAATTTCTAACCACTGACTTTTTTTTTTAAACAACAGAATGATGACAAGTAATTAGTGTACACTATCTCCTAATAGGAAAACAATGAATTCTAAATAATGTCCCACCCATACAAGGTAGTTGTACCATAGTGAGGCTACAATTTCAATTATGCAATTATTGACAACATGAGATTAATCATTCAAATACCACATGTTCACAAAATGTTGTATATAAAAGGTTATTAGAGGGTAGGCAATCTTTATGGCCTTACCTCAGCTATTGTTATAGAATCTGGATACAATGTGTGAACCAAATGATTTGCCAACATGAGGTAAATTAAGGCATCTTCATCTACATGTAGTCCAAAATATTCATGGTAACCACCTGAAAATCCTTGACCTAGAGAACAAAAAGACAATATCGAGGCATTGCATTAACATGAAAGTCTTAAGTATAGCCCACTGTCCCCATCAATTAGTTTTAATATTAGTTTTACCATAATGCAGCAGCTTAGTGAGCCTCCACCCCACATAACATTATCATCAGCAAATATATGAAACGTATTCCACATCGACATTCAGATCACAAATGAATCTGCAATCCAGTTTATGTTTTACAAAAGCAAACAAATTATTTTATTTAAAATTCTAATTCAATTTTAACTGAATTTTTCAACAGAAAAATAAAGTAAAATGGTAAAAAGGGAATTCTAAATTTCAACTTTCAGATTTTTTTTGGTTACCTGAAGACATGTAATATAAGTTAGCTCCCACTAGAACCCTCTATAATAAATAAAAGCGAATGTAAAAGCCATTACAAAACCAAGGTATGTTTATATTGTGACTAACATGTGTTTCAATTTATGCAATATGGATGTCATATGAAGACAAAAAGATCTTAAAATTCTGAAACTTCCTTCTACATCTTCTTTCCATTCTTCCTGATTTTGGTTGCATATATCATATTTCATTTATTGGGGCAATACCATTTACTTTCTTTCAGTTGTTTACACAGTTTATTTAGTCTTTCAGTTTATTTACTCAGTAAATAAATCAAATTAGTGCTCAACACCTGCATTTTTGCCCCCATTTCCCTATACCTAAGTATTTTATTTGACTCGCCTTTTTTTGTTTTTGTTTTTTAAAGATTTACTTATTTATTTATACAAGAACCGGGATGTAGGCCGGATTCGCAGGAGTGTGAGAGGATTCACCAGAGACAGAATGGGGAACAGAACAGGCAGAGTGACGAAATTCACTGCTGAGGGGAGCAGCGGGCACAATAGGAGAGGTCTGTGGCACCATGTGGGACCCTTGCCAGCTGGCCTGGATCAAACTGGTGGTGCAGAGGCTGCGAACAGCTTCACAGTGCTGCGCTCAACCACCTATGCCACCAGGGGAGGCCCTTGGCTTACCTTTTTTAAAGTTTGTCAAATGCTATCACTTGAAGGTTATTATCAATCATAATTATGGAAATTTATTCTTCAAGTTTTTTCAAATTTCTATGTCAAGAGCAATGCAACTATCAAACTTCTGAGTTACAATTTGTTCCCCTAAGAATTTTGCAGGTATTTCTACTGGTAATAGAGTATTATGAGTCCATCCATTTTTTCATTCAGGTTTAAAAATTGCTTATTTTTCAAAATGCTTGATGAATTTTTTTTTATATCATTGAAACGTATGAATTAAACACACTGTGTGTTGATGTCAATTGCTTTAGCTCAACTTTTTTGTAGTGTACCATATGTCCTTTTGTTGTACAGTTTTGGTGTTGTTTTTTGTTTTTATTTCCAATGGGGGAAAACAATAGTAACTCAATATTTTTTCTTATACTTTCTTGGACATTCTACCCCTAAATCATGTCACATGTCTATAATCTTTGGCTCATTTCCCAACTCCACAAGTCATTGGAAAATACCCATCTTTCAGCAGAGAGAGGTTCTGAAAGAGCACGTAAGTGTTTTAGTCTAGGAGAACATAGTTCCTGAATTTTGTCATGCTTGCTTTTTCATTACTTAAGTGTATTTCTTCCCAAACTGGGTGATATCAATAAAATCTGTCACATTATATAGAGTCAATTCTTCCCCAAGAGCATTTCATGGGAGCAGTACCATTAGTAAGAGCAGATAGTATTATACTTGACTATAGTTTCTTTCCCTCCACAACCCCCTCCTTTTTATTTTTGATTATTTGTGGTTAGAAAATATTTATCTATTATGCAAATAAAAATAGCTTGTCATATTATTTATTGAGGGATTAGGCTTCTGTGATCCCATCTTTGTATAACTTTTAAACTGAGGATCTTTGATCAATATCTTTAATTACAAATCAATCTATAATTTAATTTTAACTGAGTGTTTAAAACAACTAGATATAAAATATACATATTTTCTTTAATATGTAATATGCAAAGGCCCACACATTGATACATATTCACATTTGTTATTTATATTTATTTTTCATTATAATTGCCCTGTTCACATCTTTGGAGTGTAGCAATAAATGATTTCTCTAAAAAATATTTTTAAAAGAAAGTCACATATTAAGGATGACATATTATTAAGTACATATATTTTAAGGAATGTTATTTATAATATTTTACTTGTTTATAAAATGTATTTATACCCAACCCCTGCCAAAAGGAAATCAGAGGTGACTATAGAGAAGAAATATAAAATGAAATTAATTAAAACCCAATCAACAATAATGGTCATTGCAGTGCATGTGGCTAAACCCCAAACCTAATTGCAATCTTCCAGTAAAAAATAAAAGCAGGTCATTAATTATGTCTGTAATACAGCAAGTTACCTACCCATTCCATGGTGATGATAGAGCATGGATGTAACACCATCAAAACGAAATCCATCAAAGCCATATTCCTCTAACCACCATCTTAAGTTTGACAGAAGAAATCGTAAAACTTCCCAGCTAGAATCAGAGAAAAATACATATTTAAGCAAAATGTACATAGTGAGTTTTCACTGTTATATGTTGCTTGCTTGCAAAGACTATTAATTAAAATTAAATTTCTCTTAAAAATCATGATGTTCAAAGAAATATGAGACCCAGTAAATGAAAAACATTTACCTTGTTTGATGAAACTCACTCTAAAAGAAAAATGGTTAATTTCTTTTAGCTGCAAATTAATTATTTTATATCTGAGAAAAACCAAGGAAATATTGGTCACATTGGGCACTAAGGGATTCTCTCTTAGTCCATGATGTGTCCCTGTAACCATGTATTAGTCACTATTTTAGTGCTCAAAAAAGATCTGCTACATATCTCTGAATTTTCATCAAATTTTTCACTTAATATAGCCATAATTTCAGGGGCTTCCCTGGTGGCCTAGGGATTAAGTCTCAGTGGTATCACCCCTACCAGCCTGAGTTGGATCTCAGGCCAAGGAGCTAACCTACATGGCACAGCAGACCTTTTCTGTCTCATCTACCGCTCCCCGCAACAGTGTATTTCAGTAAATCCTCCTGTTTTGCTCCCTGCTCTGTCTCTGGTGAATCCTCTCATCCCCTGCACCTCTGGCCAACACTCCAGTTCTTGTATGCTTAAACAAATCAAAGTTAAATCTTTAAAAAATATATAGCCATAATTTCATAGCTTCTCCTTTAAGAAAATATAATCTTACTATGAGTAGAAAAACTGCCCCGATGTTTACTTAAGATATTTCCCCATGCTACAATTTCAGATATATAATTCAGAATAAAAAGTAAAAGAAAAATTAGACATTTAAAAGCAACCACATGATAAGCCAAATTACTTTTAATAGACTATTGTCAGAGTGAAAAAAAAGGAACCTAATTACTAAAAAACATATGTTTAGTAAAGTAGAAAATTCTACAAGTTAAAAAGCCCTACATCCATAAAAACAGAAAGAAAACAAAGAACTATATAACTCAATTAAAAACACTGCACGAAACAAGTCTATTTCGGACAATTGAAAAGAGGGCATCATCAATTAGTCTATTCTTTAGTCATATAGTTATGGTTGAGTTCTCTATCTTATTATAACTGGGGCTTTAAGGCTTTAATACCTCATTTAGTTTAATGACAAAGCAGTAATAGTGTACACAAATCTTTAACCCAGTTGAAAGTTATGCATTTTTTAAATCTCCCATATATTAAGGAGCAATCTGACATAAGTGGAGATTAAGTCATCACAATCAACTCTGGAATTGTAAATTTAAACATTGGGGAAAGGTAAGTGCTGTTCCTAATTCACTGCTTTAAGTTACTCTGACTTTTAAAAACTTACTCCAAGTTAATAAAAAGGAATGACAAAACAGATATACAAGCAACCACTACTTTGCTAAGAAAGGAAGTCAGGAGTTTCGATAATGTTGGGTTCAAGGTATGATGAAGACAGAATTTGTATAATCACCTAGGTTTTAAGAAAAAAAGCCTGCTTAGGGGACAGGAAAGAAAAAAAGAGAAAAAAAAAACCCTCTTTAACAAAAAATAAATAAGCAAAAACAGAGACTACAACTAAACAAGTTAAAAAAAAATACATTTTGCATGCAAATTTCTGATTTTTGTCCCTTTTAGAAAGTTTTTTTTTTTATAAGCTTTTTTTTAAAGAAGAGTTTTAGGTTCACAGCAAAATTGAAAGGATGGCACAGAGTTCTCACATATACCCTGTTCTCAGACAGTCAGATACATATCTATATTTATTAATAAGGTTGTTAGATGAGCATTTCAGAAAGAAAACATACAATTTGAGTATCAATAATCTTTTGAAACACACACACAGACCAATGTTACAGAATTGAGAGCTCAGAAACAAAACCACACATATATGGACAACCAATGACAAAGGAGCAACCTGGAGCAAGGAAGGCCTCTTCAGTAAATGGTGCTCGGAAAATTAGACAGCCACATGCAAAACAATGCAATTAGACTACTTTATTGTGCTACATGGGAAAATCAACTCAAAGTAAAAGATTTGGATGTGAGACCTGAAACCATAAAATACATAAAACATATGTAAAACACTCCATGACATAAACTTCATCAACATCTTTGAGGACTCGTTTCCAGCAGCAAGGAAAATAAAGGACAATATTAACAACCAGGATACATCAAACTAAAAAGCTTCTGTACAGCAGAAGAGACAGCAACTGAAAAGAGGAGACAGCCCAATGAGTGAGCAAAAATATCTGAATGACATATATCTGATAAGGGACTGACACTGAAGATTTATGAAGAGCTCATACAACTCAGTGAGAACAAAGCAAAAAACCCAATCAAAACATGGGCAGAAGACTAAATAGGCAATTCTCCAGAGAAGATATGTAAATGACTAGCAAGAATATGACAAAATATTCATCATCATTTATAATCAGGAAAATGCAAATCAAAGCCACAATGAGATACCACCTCACACCTGTGAGAACGACTCAAATATAAAAAAGAAAAAAAGAAAAAGAAACAAGTACTGGCAAGGGTGTGGAGAAAAAGGAACCTCTTACACTGTTAGTGGGAATGTACAATGGCCAGACACTAAAAATGGAACTGCCATATGACCCAGCAATTCTGCTCCTAAGAATCTATCCAAAGAACACAAAACAACTAATTTGAAAGGAAACCTGCACTCACATATTTATTGCCACACTATTTACAATAAACAACATATGGAAACAACCTAAATGTGCCAAAACAGATGAATGGATCAAGGTGTGGTACACATACACAAATGGAATACTACACAGCAAACAAAACAGATAAACACTCACAGCAACATGGAGTGAATAGAAGGGATTACACTAAGTGAAATAAGTTAGAAGTAAAAAGATAAATATCAAATGGTTTCACTAATATGTGGAATATAGAGAAACCAAAAAAGGGTCAGACAAAGACAAACCTTGAAAGCTGGCCACAGATATTAGGCATCCAGAAAGGGATAGGGTGGGATGAAAATGGGGTGGGAGGAGAGCACAAGGGACTATGATGATCGACTACAGGTGGTATGGTGGGAGGAGAACTATGGTGAACACTCCTGAGGGGAGAAATCCCATACTGTCAAATATTAACAAGGAAGTAAGAAAAAAGTACCTCATTAAAAAATAAATTTATTATGAAAAAACAATAATCTTTTGAAAACAATGTTATCTAAATATATAAATAATTATTTTAATTTGACTATTTAACTAGAAATGTGTTTTTACTTCTGACATGGAAATTGTAATTTTAGCCTAAGCTATTCCAGAGTGGAACCAAAACCTGTTTAAATACAAAATATTCTGGATAGGTATCTGAATATATGAATATATGAAGCAAAGATCAAAATTGTCCCTAGGCCTGAACTACTTTTATCTCTAGCTTCCAAAATACTTTTAAATTGTACAATTACAATGCCTGTAGCTGGAACATGTACTTTATAGCTCTTTCCACATTTTCTTTTTCTTTTTTTTTTTTTTTAAGATTTAGTTATTTATGTATACAAGAGCTGGGGTACAGGCCAGAGATGCAGGGGGTGAGAGGATTCACCAGAGACAGAGTGGGGAACAGAACAGGCAGACTGACTGAAATACAATGCTGAGGGGAGCAGTGGGTGAGCCAGGAGAGATCTGCTACGATATGTGGGTTGCTCCCTGGTCAGCCAGGAATGGAACTCGTGCTGCAGAGGCTGCGGATTGCTTCATAGTGCGGTGTTTAACCCCTTGCACCACCAGGAAAGCCCATTCCACATTTTCTTATACCAATGCTATTTATCATTTATGTAAGTAAATACAAATTTATATCACTAGCTTGAGGTGATGCTGTCAATTACTAACATAAATATCATGGGCTACATGTTTTCTAGGCAGGTGAAAGTTCAACTGTAAATGCTGTGTCCTAATATCTAATGTATAAAGATAAAAAGGAAATTTCTTTAAATGAGCGAAAGATACTGCAATTCAATGAAAAATAGAAAAAGGAGATGATCTGATTTTAATAACTGGAAAGGAAGCATTGCCTTATACCACCTGGTTGCTTAAGGGCACAGTTACAAAATGGCCTATTGGTTCCCATATACCATTTAATCTAGACCCTTCTTGACTCAAAGGGCTAAAAGAAAACATACTAAAAGGGAAAGTCATTTAGCTCTAACCGTGAGTAGACAGATTCTTGGCATGGGTGATTTAAAATTCTAAGGAATTTAAAAATATGAAATTATATTCTTTAAACCTCAAATATGTTCTTGAATTGAAACTTGCATCAACAACACAAATAAACCTAAAAAAAAAAAAAAACCCACAAGATTAAACTGAGGGAATACATTAAATTTGGACTACTTTCAAAATTATTTATTTTCTAATATTTCATAAGCATTAATGAAACATAAAATAGATGTGTTATCTGTAGAGATAAAAAAGGGATACATAAAATTTTACTGGATAACCAATTGCGTAGAAAAAATTAGTAAAGAACTATCCACTAAAAGTAAATTGAGGCAAACGAAATTAAGTGACTTTATCAAAGAATTAAGAGTGAAGACTTAAACCCAAGAGTTTCCAGATAACTACGGAAAAGTTGCCCCAATGCTCAGTGAGGATTATGTATAGTTATTTCGAAAAGATCTGTAAAAGTGAAGAAAATTTGGGGAGGTTTCAATTAATGTATTTATCTTATATTATCCATGCATTGAAGAAAGCAAAGACAGTTGTTAGAATTTACCCTATTTGTTTAGAACCTTATTTTCTAGGAACTGGGAGTTTAGGGATGCCATAAAGACTGAAGTGTCTTTTTTGAAGTTACTAATTTGCTGTTTTTAGGTGGTGCAGTCTCTTGCCAGGACTAGGCACTTGGTTTGGGTGGTATGTTTCCTAGTTCTTTAGTTCCTTAGTTAAGACAGGGAGGGGCCATACCCTTTTGAATTGTTGATTTTTAGTTAACAATGAAAATCAATAAAGTTTTACTTTTTAACAAAACACAATGTATTTCCTTAAATACATTAAGGAAAAAAAAATCAAATCTAAAATTTGAAATCATTGGAAGCAAATGGAAAGCAAAAGCAAAAAAAAAAAAAAATCAACTTTTTATATACCTATTTCCAAAAGTGTATTATTAGGAAGAATTAAGTAAAAAAAAATAAAGCTAATCTTGTAAGTGTAACATTTTATAATTAGCCTTTGTAATTTAAGAAAACATTAACTACAAGTGCAGGAACAGGGAGAAAAAAACACTCATCAACATATTCCCAATTTTTTCATGGTCCAAATTTTGTGTCTTTCATCATCTCAGCATGATAAATACAGACAAATTCACTCTTTGTAATTTCAGTGTCCTGATGAAACTAATTTTAAAACACAGACTGCTTATAGCCAGGTCCGGAAATCAGGGCTTACAGATCTCAGAAGACAAAGAACCAGAAGACTGAGGTCAGAGTTCATTTAAAAAAATAAAAAGAAGACTACCCACGAGTACTGGCATCAACACAATCCAGAGCTCAAAGTTCAGAAACAGTAGGTCATAGAGTATTTGTAGTGTCATTGGAATAAAGACATATTTTATTTTCCTTTTTCTTAGACTATATAAATGGAGATCATGCATTTAATATTATGTAAATATATTTATCCCAGCTCAATAAACTTTAATTACAAGAGTAAAGTTGTTCAGGGGCTGTGCAAACCACCTTCTCTGCAGACCACCTTCTCATTCAGAAATTCATATAAGAGTATAAACATCTGGGACTATATTAAACAAAAAAGCTTTTACACAGTGAAAGAGACAATGACCAAAACAAAGAGACACCCTACTGAATTTGAGAAAATATTTGCACACCAAAAATCTCATAAAGGATTGATATCAAAGATCTACAAAGTACTTATAGAAAACAAACAACCCAATCAAAAGATGGGCAGAAGAATTAAATAGTTACATCTCCAAAGAAGACATGCAAATGGCCAAAAGGCATATGAAAAAAAATGGTCATCATCAGTTATTATCAGAGAATTGCAAATCAAAATCACAAAGAGATGCCACTTCACACCTGTGTGAATGGCCCCTATCAAAACAAACAAACAAAAACCACAAGCAACAATTGTTGGTGAGGGTATAGAGAAAAAGGAACCCTCTTACACTGCTGGTAGGAATGAAAACTGGGCCAGCTTCTATGGAAAGTAGTGTAGACATTCCTCAAAATAATAAAAACGGGGGCCTCCCTGGTGGCGCAGGGGTTGCCACTGGGTTGCGAAGCTGCCCGCGGCCTCTGCAGCGCCGGCTCCATCCCCGGCTGCTCCCCGGCCACCGGAGGCGGGTCCCACACGGTGCGCAGACCTCTCCTGCCACCCACTGCTCCCCTCAGCAGTGTACTTTGGTCCTTCTGCCTGCTCTGCTCCCCGCTCTGGCTCTGGTGAATTCTCTCACCCTCCTGCGCTTCTGACTGTACCCAGTGCTTGTATAAATAAATAAATAAATCTTAAAAAAACAAAAAAACCAAAAAAAACTAAAAATGCATTTGCCATAAGACCCAGAAATTCTACTCCTAGGCATCTATTCAAACAACACAAACATACTAATTTGAAAAGAAACCTGCACTCCTATGTCTATAGTGCTATTTACAATAGTCAATATAGGTGAAACCTATATGTGGAATGTAGAGAAACTAAACAAGTATCAGACAAAGACAAATTGTAAGCCTCACCCTTGAAAACAGATCTCAGACACTTTGGAGGTGGAATGGGTGGGGGATGAGGGAGAGTAGAGAAAGAGGGGAGGAGAGCGTGGCGCATGTGGTGGAGGACTCTGGGCACTTTGGTGTTGGCAAAACTATGGTGACTGAGCCTCAGAGAAGAATCATATATTCTGAAAATCAAAACAAGGATGTTTCAAAACAAATACAAAACCAAAAAAAAAATACAATTTCATGGTAAGTAGCAAAATTCTCCCTCTCACCCTTCAATTAAGCAGACATTTTGGGAAAAAAAAGAAAAAAGAAAAAAAGGAACTATAAAGGAGTCCAAACTATAGTGGAATTAGACATACTGCTAAACATTTTATGTAGTAATAAATGAACTGAATCATCTCAACTGAACGATCTGCCTTGAGTCAAAGTATGAAAATATCTGACACAAGATACAATAAAAAAGGTAATTTACTTTTCCTACCTCAAAATGCCATAAAACAACCCATAACATAGTTGATATATCCAGTTGATTAGAGTTCCATAAAAATATAAAACAGAATTTAAGGTCACAGTTGTACTTTGGTGTATTCCAAAAGACAAGAATGGGCTTTGAATTTAAGGTTACACCACGGACACAATGCTTCAAAAAGACTATCCCTTAGAAATCAAACAGCCATCTAATTTCCAAACAATTAGAGAACCAGATGTTAACTTTTAAAAGGTGATGCCTACATTCATTGGTCAGCAAGAATGTATGAAAAGTGACCCGTATTAGTTATTAGCTAATTTACACATAAGTTAGAAACTAATATTATGTCTACACTTACTAAAGTCAACTGGTTAGCTTACATACATTTTTTCAGAAGCAAAGATAAAATCTCTAAAATCCAGAAAAAGATGATGAAATTCAGCTGACACTCTTAAGAATCATAAACCACTAAAATTGTTTAAATCACAGGTGCCTGATACAGAAACTGAATACATCGATGGATAATATATACATTTAAGGATTTTTGGCAATCAAAATAATCAGGATTCTAATTGGTTTAGATGGCTGAAAAATTCAGCCTGTAATCAAGTAATGAGGATTTATTAAGGAAATTTTGTCACACACAGATAATTCCAATATTAAGGTTTTAAGGAAATATTCCTAAAATTAAAAAAAAAGGTTGTCTAACATTGTGCCTATAATAATGAAATAAAACCACCCAATTTTCTTGACAAGGAAGTATGATAAAACAACCTCTATAAAAATTACATTTTGTAATTCAACCTATTTGCCTAGAGTTGTATTTATATATAGTCCAGAATAAGTTCTGGTATTTTCTTTTTCTTTTATTTTTTAAGATTTATTTATTCATTTATACAAGCACTGGGTACAGTCAGAAGCGCGGGAGGGTGAGAGAATTCACCAGAGCCACAGTGGGGAAGAGAAACAGGCAGACTGACGAGAAATACACTGCTGACAGGAGCAGCGGGCAGCAGGAGAGGTCTGCGCACCATGTGGGACCCTCACCAGTGGCCAGGGATCGAACCAGTGCTGCAGAGGCTGCGGGCAGCTTTCCAGACCAGCGCTCAACCGCTGCGCCACCAGGGGAGGCCCAAGTTCTGGTATTTTCAAGATAAGAAACTTAGTCTACTGGATGTTGCTAATCCTATTTGCTTACTAATAAACAGAAGATATTATTAAACAGTGACTACACTCAAAAATATAAAGAAAGTAGTAGATTTTTCTTAGACACTATTCCATAGTCTTTGAATCTGAGAGTCTATTAAACAAAATACCACAGAACCATGAAGCAGAAATATATTTTAATCTGGGGATTTCAACTGAAGCAGATTAACCTTGAGCAAAGAAGGTATTTGGATACTTTTTCTTTTATAAAAAGGTGTGGGATATCAAATAAAAGGAGAGAGTCTAAAATTACAATAAAAATAACACTTTTTAAAGAGGTTACAATGTCACCACTGAAAAACTGTTAATGACTACTTAATCTAATTGTAAACAGTGCAAAAACTCATCTATCAATTTAATTTTAAGTAACTAATGAAGAAAAATGTTATCTTTTTGCTTGTACTTTGTCAACAGAAATTACTTTCTCAGTCAATAGGAATTAAGAGAAAAAACTTAAATGATCAAAAGTGATTATTACCTAATACTAGATAACATCACTGATAATAAAGGTTATCTGGATTACAGACACTGAGAATTACATTGAGGTTACAGTATGTATCAACTTGATATAAAATTAGGTGCAGGCTGCACAAAGCTCTAGTGAGACAAACTTTTAAATTAACTACTAAGAATCTGTAATAATATAAATCTCAGAACATAGGTAGATATTACAAAACGTGATTTTAAAGTTTTCTTTTCATTATCATATTATTTTCTGGATTTCATCCTGCACAACTTTATTTTATATAAATTAATATATTGCTTAATTATATTATATCCACTGAGCCCTGATTATCTATATTCATTATTACAATAAAACATTTTTCTTCCCATAAGGACTAAATTGCACTTAGCAAATTAAATATTGTATTAAAATTACCTCTATATGTATTATCTAGAAGTCGGATCAGGTATTCTCTAGGAAGTAAGTAGGAAAGACAAGCACATTGTGCCTTTATATGTTAAATACTTGTAATTATATTTCAAAAACAGTTCTCAACTTGAGATAGTCTCAATTATTTTTTTCTCTAATACAGCCTATATTTTTAACAAGCGTGGTTATCTGCTCAAGTAAGATTACAAAAGGCAAGTTCGAGACAGGTATGTGTTTGTACCTGTATGTGCATGATGGATGTGTGTGTGTATTAGTAGTGGTGGTAGTAACAGCAGTAAGGAACCAGTAATGAGTGCAAAGGTGAACGTTTCAGTCTGATAAAAAGAAAAGAGTGAAATCTAAAACAACTAAGAACCCATTCTGATAATGATTACCCTAAATGATTAAAAAATTAGCACATTTCAATATTGATTTTAAATTGGTTCAGATTTCTCTGATTTCTCACATAGATTGTTACCAATGGCAATTTTTAAAGCACCACTGCCTATACAATATGCAATTACAGTTTGGAAAGATCTTGGAACCATCTTTTCAAAGTAGAGGGCCCCCAAATCTGGGCAACCCAAGGTCCACAAAACAGAAATGAGCTAGTTATAATGAAAGACAACCAAGGCTTTATGTAAAATTTATTCTATTTTGCATCTGTACAATGTACTGTTTTTCTCCAGAATAAATCTCTATAGATTAGCTAATATATATATATATATTTATGAATATATATATATGTGTGTGCATAAATACACACACAGATGTATAGATACATACACAATTTCTGTTTTTCAAACAAGATTAAAACTCCTACCTTACCAATACAATGAAGCTAATTACTGCCCCAGATCAAAACAATGACAGTGACTGAAAATATATAGATATATATATACCTTATCTATATATAGACAAATATTAAATCATGATTGGCAATCAGTCATGAAAATAGAAATGGAAATTAAGAATACACTTCTTTACTTCACTGGAATAAGTACAATTTCAATGATTATGATACTTTGGATATCTACGAAACTGTCTCCATAATTGCTGTTACATAAGCTTTGAGAAAAACATTTTCATGAAGAAAACTAAATAAATTATTTAGGTGTAATGCTCAAATAAAAGATTATTCTCCTTTTCTCTACAGCTCACATTCCCTGTTTAGGGAACTTTCACATTTTGTTTACCACTACAAAAAGGAAATCATTAAAATCTTCACTAATAATAGTTCCTTAATAGGAATTAATTTATTTACCAGAAGTTTTAACCCTCAAGAGCAATCACACAAACATATAGCTCAATTAAAAAAAAAATAAAATGTCCAGCTTCTCATAGAGTTCAGGTGGCCTGATTGTGTAGCCTACAATGAAATAAGAATGCTTATGATTAAATATTGAAAATTTCCCCAAATGTTATATAAATCTCTGGTGACAACAACAAAAGGAAGAAACCACAAAAAACATCAGTATCCTTAAGGAATCATCAGTTTCTTTTTGTTTGCTCCAGTTATAAATTTTGCATTTGCACATTGCTGACTAGATTTTCAAAGGATTTTGCAATGATTAATTTAACAATGTATTTATAATGCTGAATATAGCCAAGAACTTTTACATATATATTTTTTATAATATTCATACCAAGGGCAGAGTAGTAGGGAAATGGAATTTCCAGCAACCAGGAGTGTGATTAATGCAGAAATGGGCAAGAGTCACTACAATATGACTACTTAAATATATACTCTCAAGCTTGGGTGCTTTACCCCAAAGGATACACAGAAGGACACATAAACAATGGGGTTTATGACAAGAGTCAATTTGGCTTGATAATTTGGAATTGAAATTAATTTTCTAAAATTCTAATAACTGCAAATATCTATTACATGCTACCTTTACACTTTAAGTGCTTTGTAAGAATTATTCCATGGAATTCCACAATAATCCTCACAGTCAGGCATTATAAAGGGGTTGGCAACCTTTTTTTTTATAAAGGACAATATACAAACATTTTAGGAGTTGTGGATCACATAATTCTTAGTCTAGGTAGTCATGGCTCAGTTCTCCTGTTTTAGTATGAGAAAGGTCATAGACAATATGAAAAGAAATAGGCATGGTAGCATTTCAACAAATTCTATTTACAAAAATAGGCTGCAGCCAGATTTGGCCCACAGGCCATAGTTTGCGGACTCCCAAAATTAAAAGTCACATTTTACCAGTATTACTCCATAACTGTCACCTTTTACTAGAGATGAAGTTAGAATTTTCTTTTCAATATTGCATTATAGCATATAAATGTCAGTGTTCATTGTTGAGAATCAACATGTGTATGTATCACGATATATTCACCCAAAGAACCCAAAGCTACCCTTTACCATACTGTTGTCCTGTTTTTCCCCAATTTAGCTATCCTCACCATCCACCTCTTAAGTCAGAATTTGAACTCATGTCTCATATTGAAGAATCAAAGCAGCTGAGCACTAGGCATATTTGCCTCTTGACAGCAATTTACAGAGCAATGTGAGAACAAAATAAACTATTTATCTGAAGTATAAGGCAAACACCATGTTTGTAAAAGATAAAAAAATAGAGTGGAAGAGATTTTACATTTGTGATGGATGCGCACCTGGTAAATAAAAGTTGTATTTGTCAACATCAGCTATTATGGTGAAAAGTTTAAAGGAATTTAGTCTGTTTACAAAATGACATTTTTAAAAAGTCCCTAAATTATTTTAAAGTTCCACAGTATTTTAGGATTCTTTTGTATATATAATTCACAAGATAAACTGCTAAAGCCACCCACCTGGAGGTTATACACATACACACGTACACACACACACTCACTCTCTCTCTCTCTCTCTCTCTCTCTCTCTCTCTATATATATATATATATATAACATATGTATTAAATATATTACATATGCATATTAAAATATACAAAATTACATTGTTATCAATGCCCAGGCATTTTGAAAATGTACAGTGTGCAGCCAGACTGAGATTAATGACTGCACTTAGGTCAAAATCCTATCCAGGCAGAGTAGCCCTGCCCTACTAAATAACGTCCCATTTCCTTTTGAATAAAATCGATTCTCTAGTCCTGGTTACAAGGTCTGATATGATCTGGCTCCAGTCTAATACTGTGACTTTATCCTCTCCACTAAGCACTAGCTTAGTGATCATCTTTCTGCTCCTCAAGCACAACTAATTCATTTCAGCAAGAACATCACTCCTTTGCCTGGAATTCTATGCTCTGTGATGGGACAACAGATCAATGTCAAGTAGATTTTACTCAAATATGACCGCTGAGAAACCTACTCTGGAAAACCAGTTTATTCCCAACCACATCACCCATTCATGGTTTGCTGACAACTCACATAATAAGCATTCCAACATAATTTTTACCAGCATAAACTATTCATTTAAGGTTTGCTTGGACTATTTTTTTTTTTTTATGTGTCTTTGATTTTTCTCTTTTATTTTCTAGAGAGCAATTATGCTATGCTATGTAACAGATTTCTAAATCGATTCATCAATCTTTTCAAACATAATAAATCTATGCTTCCAAAGTATAGGTATCATGTTTGTTTTGTGGCTGCTGTATCCCAACCTAGCACTTAGAAACCACACAGCAAAAACCTGTGAAATGAAGGAATAAATGAGAACTATGAGGGGAATTCCAAATTTAGAAATAGGGCCTCTCTGTTCATTGTTACACTTACTTTACTATGTGTACTATATGGGCTCTCCCAGTTATTAACTTTATTTTGAAGAATCACATGCAGGAAAGAGGGGAACATGTACAAAGACCTCAGAATAAAACCAAAAAAGGTATTTAATCTTTATGAAAGTCCCCATGAATAGTTAATGGCATCTAAAAATGGGGGAGAATATAATTTGCATCTGCATGAGAACTTACTTTTTTAATTTAGTGATGCCTAGTGTTGCTTTATTAATTTTGAATTAATTTCCATTTTATTTTAATTACTAATCTTTATGGGTTTGTATCTTTAATTTCTTTTATATATAGTACTGTGTTTATACAATTTTAGTTGTCAAAATATTTCTCCAGTTTAAAAATCATTTTACTTATCCCTAATTGGCCTTAGTCAAGAAAACATCATCTACTACACAATTTATAACTATTTTTGTAGTCATTTCTAATTAACTTCCTCAAAACTAAACTTTGTTTTAATTCAGTCAACTCTTCTGCTAGTTTTTTTGTCATCTATTGCTGTTATTTTTTGTACCTTTTAATCACTTTTAGTTGATTTTAGGACAGCATAAAAAATACAGATCATCTATAAAAAGTAACCGACTTTAATAAGGAATGCTATAACAAGGAATGATCAGGTATTGGGCCCTCAAGCCTCTTAGAAGGATATCTATTGTTTTTACCAAAATTAATTCCTGCTGCTAAAAATCATTAAATTGGATATTTACTGAATATTATCATGCACTACTCCTACAGCCACCGATGGTTTTCTGGATCAATGGTAACTTCCCCAAGTTAGACCATTTAATTCTGCTATGAGGAATACGCAATCTAAATCCTATGATCTACCCATTACTACTGATCATGGGCTACAATATTGGAGGGAAGGGAGGCACTATGTAATCTTCAATGCTTCTTCCACTAAAATATTTTCTTAGAAAAAATTTTATTTAAGAAATATAAATTCTGAATGTCTCTCTCTGATTAAACCAGGCATTCAGGAAAGCTGCTTATTCGGCCTAGACCATCTTTCTCCCTCTCAGAAAAGCTCTTTCAAATTACATTTTCAATTATCTTTTCCAAAGTATACTCTGAGGGTCATGGGATATGTTTGTCACATTGGCTTTTTTTTTTTTTTTTTTTTGAGATTCATTTATTTATACAAGAGCTGGGGTATAGGCCAGATGCATGGAAGGGTGAGAGGGTTCACCAGAAACTGAGCAGGGAACAGAACAGGCAGACTGACTGAAATGCACTGCTGAGGGGAGCAGTGGGGAAGACAGGAGAGGTCTGCTGCGCCATGTGGGATTCTCCCTGGCTGGCTGGGATCGAACTGGCACTGCAGAGGCTGTGGACAGCTTCACAGCACTGCACTCAACCACCTGTGCCACCAGGGGAGGCCCCCATTTGCTTTTTCATTGGCATGTGGGACTATCACTGTGAACAGTTCCAACTGCTTTACTCAAGGAATCTCAAACAATAAGCAACACAAGATAACTACCTCTCAGTCAAGCTAGACTATTAACTCCTAAAGAGAAATTTTTCTCTTTGACTGATGACAGTTTGTATACGAGGGAAATACAGACCAAAATCTAACCCTTTTTTCTGATAAACGATAATGGATTAGACTTTTGCTCATATCATCATATTTAATTTTGTCATTACACTTAAAGTAGTGGTTTAAGATGAGGAAATTGAATCAAGAAATATTTAGTGACTTTACAGAAATAGCTGGGCAGGTAAGTGAAGGATCAGACTTTATTCTCAAACATGGCAAATGTATCAATAATCATAACCCACATGTTACTCTGCTTTCCAATTTTTTTTTCTTCCTAGGTTTCTGGTTTTGGCTTTCTTTTCTTATTTTACCTATTATTGACATACTGCTGATGTAATGCATTTTTTTAATTATTGTTATTTTTTTAAAGATTTTATTTATTTATACAAGAACTGGGGTACAGATCAGAGGTGTGGGAGGGTGAGAGAATTCACCAGAGACAGAGCAGGGAGCAGAACAGGCAGATGGACCAAAGACATTGCTGAGGGGAGCAGCGGGAGAGGCAGGAGAGGTCTGCCACGCCATGTGGGTTTCTCCCTGGTGGGGCAGGAATCAAACCCGCACTGCAGAGGCTGTGTACAGCTTCACAGCGCAGCTCTCAACCTGCTGTGCCACTAGGGAGGCCCAATGCAATTTTGGTATAGCACAGGAAGCACAAGGAATTTGTAGCCATCTAACACACTAGCCATCTAACCTTGGATGCTTCTAGTACTCTCTAGCTCAGGAATGCTTTCTTTTAATTTATTAATTACCATCACAAAGTGTCTCTTGTTGATATTGTTGACTGCTCATAGTCAAATCGACTTTGGAAAGAATTACAGTATTATTAAATATTTAATGCAGATTTAGAGATTGCAAACATATAAATTGCTCACAATAGAGTCTCAAACAACTCACAATTGGGGCTTGTCATTAACAAAAAACATGATTTAAATCCACTCACACTCAGTTACATTAGGGATAAAAAAGAAAGAATAAATAACGGGTGTAAAAAATCATTAAGGATGTACATATGAGCTAAGAAGAAACAAGAATATAAATGGAAAGGTCAAGAAAATAAAGCTGTGCACAAAAATTAACATTGCCCTGAACTGTAAATTCTTATATATATATTTTTTATTTTTCCTCCAACTAAAATGACATCCCATCCTACATATGTTGACCATTAGTTCACAGTCTGCCTCCTCTCTTGCTAGATCAACAGCAGTATTAAGCCAGCAAAATCAAGTCTGTACATTATGTTTCCAATCTCTCCCTCACCACTCAAAGACACTATTCCTTGACCTTTTATATATTGAGTGAATCAAAGAATAATTTCAAAATCCTTTGTTTTACAGCTACGTATTAGTGAATGGCAGCAGTTTATTTTATAAAAAGTAGATGGTCTCTGTTAATGATGAAGAATACCTGGTTGAAGACATATATTTTTGTGAATAGATTGTCGTATTTACAGACAAAAGACCTATATTTGTTTCTTACAGTTCATAAACACTTAATAACTTCTTAAGTGTTTGAAGGTTTATGATCTTATTAAAACAAGAAAAAATGAATTTGATAAGTTAAAGTGGCATTTATACATTTAATGTGGTTTTTCAGAGACAGAAGTTTGAAAGTGCCCAGCAACCTCTAAAGCATTGTCATCACAATGGCTGAGGCAAAAATACAAAAGTTCTGAAGCTCCCAGGCTTGTTGATCACACCCATGATTGCTAGTGGCTCTACTTGAAAAGAAATACAACCTTGTCCTCACCAGTGGTGACTGCTGTTTCCACAGTGGGCCAAAGTTGACCAGGGTGCTTTCAAGTTCAGTTTTATAATTTCAAAGAACTGCATTGTGAGCACCAATAGTTCCCAATTTAGCCTGATAAAAACATAAAAGTAGTCTGCTTTCCTTCCTTTAGCATATACTTTCATTCACTACATATAGTAGGCTATTTAATCTAGTGACCTTCTTCGGGATTCCAATTTAAATTAAATGAGTTTGACATTCTGACTGGACATATAGTAAGGCTGCAAAAAAAAAAAAAAGTAATCTTTACAATGCTCTTGACGGAAACAAAATGAGTGAAAAAAGAAAAAAAACAGCCGTTAAAGAGTGATTTTTCCCAATTACTTTGTATACAGATTATTTATGTACATCTAAAAGGCAGACCACCATCAAGTCTTAACACACTAAAAAGTATTTTGACACAATATCAATTTTGAAGTATAAAATAAATAGCAAACAATAAGGATACAATGTATTTCTATAGTGGGTGAGTTCTAAGACATTTCTGACTAAAATACAATATGATATAGTCAGAACTCATCTGGTATATGACATTTAGTTCAGAATTCCACATTTAAGAGAGATATAGCTAAATTCAAGTTTGCTAATAAATAAGAATTCAAAACCATGTAATGCAATAGGAAAAACAATTGGGACAAAAATGGAAATATGCCCTCTGGAAATAGAGTTCCAGGGCTTAATACTCTAAGGCACACTATGTAGAAAAGTGATTGGATCTGTTTCGTGAATTTCTGTGGGTTACAAATTGGTATACAGATTTTTAACTCAACAACAACAACAAAAAAAAAGAATTCTCTATTAGAGACCTATCCAGATATGGAATGGGCTACCTTTTTGGAGAAGTTTCACATTGCATGAAGACATCTACAAGCAAATGAAATGAGGAAAGCCTAAAAAATTAAACTGTGATATTGAGGATTCTCCAAGCTGTGAGGCTATAAATTGTCTAGTATGAGATTGTCGATAATGCAATGGCTTCGAATTTATAAAGAGAGCGTCTCAGAGAAAAATAAATATCAGCATAAAATGAATAAGATTAGCTAGCAACAGAAATTAATGTAACTAAGACATAGTTTATAAATGCTTTTTCAATGAGGAGTTAAGGAATTCCAAATACAATAAAGGTGAGGTTTGAATTGTTAAAGTAGCATATTATGAAGAAATCTGAAAATAATGTCAAGAAAAGTAATGTGCATAAGGCCCTTTATTAATAATGGTTCAACTCTGGATTTTTTTAAATTTATGGCTGTGTGAAAGCTATTAAGTAGGACCATTCTTTGAATTTTGATCTTTTCCCTGGCTAGCAAAATGCAGCAACATACTCTCTCAGCACCCAGTCAGCCATTCCTTCAAAAAGGTAAAAAATGGAACCTCTACAGGATATTATTTTGATAGAGATTTCTGATACTGTTTTGGGATTTCCATCTCATCATGCCTATAAAATGCGACCTGTGTTTCCTGCTTCTGTTGAGAAAAACAGATAGGCAGTTGTTCTTTACCTGAAACTCAAGATATTTGCCCGCCAGTAGCTAATTTAATG
Organism: Talpa occidentalis; assembly: GCF_014898055.3. NCBI lineage: Eukaryota > Metazoa > Chordata > Mammalia > Eulipotyphla > Talpidae > Talpa > Talpa occidentalis. The sequence goes on along the minus strand of NW_023604295.1, from coordinate 71,703,092 downwards.
CCCTGTGCCATTTAAGGGAGGCTAGGGTAAAATATGATTTTCCATAGTTTGATTATACCAAATACTCTTCCCCCCCATTATTTAAAACTTAAATTTTTTTTATCAGGATATAACACTATGAAAGGTATATTTTTCATTTTAATGAACATATATATAATCTTTACTAGTACATAGAAATAGCATTGAATTTTGAACTTATTTCTTGCATTTTTCAACATTACTAAACTCAGATTTTGGAAAATTGTTTGTATTCCTTGGAATTGTCTATACAGACAATCTAAATCCTTGTAAATAAGAACAAGTTTATTTCTTCCATTTCAATCTTATACCTTCTCTTTCTCCCTCTTTTTTAAATTTATTTAATTGGGTAGAACTTCCTGCACTACATTAAATAAGAATGCAGAGAATAGGGGAAGACATTTAGTCTTTAGCTATCGACTACATTATTAGAAATTGGTTATTAGTACATGCTCTTTGTCAGCTTTAGGCAGTTCTCTTCCATTCCTATTATTCAGAGATGTTTTGTTATAAATGGGGATTGGATTTTGTAAAATACCTTCTCTACATCATTTAATATGATTAATTTTTTTCTTCAGCATGCTAATAAGATGGATTACATAAATTGATTTTAAATATTGAATAAGCTTCATATTTTTGGAATAAATCCTGCTTGATTATGGTGCACAGTTCTTCTTAAGTATTGCTTTACTGTCTATCTGATTCTCCTATCAGGATAATACTGACTTCATCAAATGAATTGGGAAGTGTTCCTTCTTTTCCTTTTTTTCTGGAAAAAAAAAAAAAAGCATGGATTCTTGAAATGCTTTATAAAATTACCCATTCAAAACATCTGTACTTGTACATTTCTTACTTTGGGTACTTTACAAATAAATGTAATTAATATTACAGAGTATTCAGATTATCTATCTCATAGGTGATTTTTGTGGTATTGGTAACATTTCATCAAAGTTGTCTTCCATTTTGTTTTTTCCTTACTGACATTCTGGTATTACTTTTATCATTTACTTTCTGTCTACAGAATTCCCTTAGCCATTATTTTCAGATAGGTTTACGGGCCACAAATTTTCTTAGTTTTCTTTTATCTGAAAATGTCTTAATTAGCTCTTCATTCCTAAACATTATTTCCACTGATTTCTAGTTACTTTGCAATAAATATTTGTATACAAAAAGCATTTGCTTTTTTATATATAGTAAGCTTATAATCTTAGAAAAATGTGTTTTAAATGAAATAATTCATGCTTATTCTATAGCATCTTTTTGACTTGTCGACTGACAAACTGTTTCCCAAAGATACTGTAGAAAATTATATACCATGTAAAAAAGTAACAGGACTGGGCCTCCCCTGGTGGTGCAGCAGTTGAGCACTGGGTAGCGAGGCTGCCCGCACCCGTAGCCTCTGCAGCACCAGTTCGATCCCCGGTCACCGGCGAGGGTCCCACCAAAAAAAAAAAAAAAAAAGTAACAGGACTGATCCCTACTCAGAGAAAGGACTGATTAGTGGATTTTATTAGTCTTTCAACTCCACAATTCATGATTTTAAATACACCATTGAAGAACGTAACTCATCATGTTAATTTTTAGACATGATTGCATTCTGGTTCTTTAGAGAAACAAAATAAGGGGTGTGTGTATATGTCTGTGATCTTGAATACATATAATAGGACTTGGTTCTTGTGGCTATGATGGTAGAGAAGTCACACAACCCGCCTCTGTCAGTGAAAAAACAAGGAAAGCCGGTGGTACAACTAAGTCTAAGGAGAGACGATGGTGTAACTCCCAGTCAAAAGTCAAGGCCTGAGAACCAGGAGCAATATGTGTAAAGTCCTAAAATCTGAAGGCTCAAGAACCAGAAGCTCTGATAACCAAAGGAAGGTAAAGATGAATGTCTCAGCCCAAAAAGAGCAAGAATCTGTCCCTCCATCTTTATGTTCCATTAAAATCCTCAAAGAATTAGATGTCAAACCACACTGGACAGAGTAGAAATTTACTCAGAGTACTAGTAATCAAATTTTTGTCTCTTCCAGAGATACCCTCACCAAAATTCCAAGAAAATAATGTTTTACCAGTATCTGAGCATCCCTTACCCCAGTCAAGATGAGATAAAAATTCACTTTTAAATGACACAGAATAAACTTGGAATAGCAATGATGTGTTTATTTTGCCTTCAGCATTCTCAGCCCTTGATTACTCTCACTTCAATTCACCTGGGCACTTCACTTTCCTCCCTCAATTCAAAAGTTTCATTGATGAAATTACACTAAATTTCCCTTTGCAAAAAGAACTCAAAAAAATAAAATTAGAATATGCTTCATTTTACAATTGTAGAGTAAGTCTTGAAAAGGTAGAATTATGTATACAATTAGTTAAAAAGTTCTGAACAGGGCCTCCCCGGTGGCGCAGTGGTTGAGGGCTGGGTTGCGAAGCTGCTCGCGGCCTCTGCGGCGCCAGTTCGATCCCCGGCTGCTCCCTGGCCACTGGAGGAGGGTCCCACATGGCGCGCAGACCTCTCCTGCCGCCCGCTGCTCCCCTCAGCAGTGTACTTCGGTCCTTCTGCCTGCTCTGCTCCCCGCTCTGGCTCTGGTGAATTCTCTCACCCTCCCGCACTTCTGACTATACCCAGTGCTTGTATAAACAAAACAAACAAATAAATAAATAAATCATAAATAAATAAAAATACATGCCTCTTTAAAAAAATTAAAAAAAAAAAAAAAGTTCTGAACAGAACTGAGGTACTAGTGTCTCACTAGTGGTTTTTATGTTCTAGTAATCTACTCATCAAGGAACTGATATAACAAGGAACTGTTACATCAAGGAACTGTTGGAAATCTCAGAAATTTCCTAAGGTGGTACTTTTCAAAAGATAGCCCTTTAAATTATATTGAAATTGTGAAAGGATGTAGAAAATTAACATTATTTGTCATTATGTCATATGTTGAAAGGAAAATGTAATTTTTACTCATTTATTTTTCAAAAGTGATTCTTTAAGTGGTAATACATTTAATGTTAGTATTTATACACTGGTTTCTACCCTATGAAAACAAGCATAAATAGACATATTTTACAGATGTTCAGCACTATTAAAACCAAGTCCAATTCCTCAAAACAACTATGCTTGTGTACTGCCTTTTTTTCCTTAATTGTTGAATTGGTCTTTATTTGTGAAAGCTTTTAAATTTTCTTTTTTTAAAAAAGATTTATTTATTTATACAGGCACTGGGTATAGTCAGAAGCCTAGGAGGGTGAGAAAATTCACCAGAGCCAGAGGGGGGAACAGAACAGGCAGACTGACAAAATATACTGCTGAGGGGAGCAGCGGGCGGCAGGAGAGGTCTGTTGCGCTATGTGTGACCCTCGCTGGTCGCCAGGGATCGAATCGGTGCTGCAGAGGCTGCAGACAGCTTGGCAGCCCAGCGCTCAACCGCTGTGCCACCAGGGAAGGCCCTAGAATTTTCTTTTTTTAAAGTTTATTTTATATATTTTTACATCATTTTTCATTTTTGTACAATGCATGCATTATTATCGACCCTGTAAAATTCCCACCCCCTTTGTGTATTACCTTTAAGCTTGCTTTTTACGGAGACATCAGAATATGAACCTGTCCTCCAGGGACTGAAGCAATTAACTTTAAGCCAAATTCTAAACATTCCAGAACTAAGAGACTATTGACATAGAACAGAGAAAACATGAAAAATAATAAAAGGAAAATGACATCAAACACTGCTTTCAAAAGTGAGGGGTGAGTAGCTGTCTGGACCATTTAGAAACAAGGGGTCAGCAATAAAAACCTCAGGATTCTGGAAACCCTTTCCATATATGGTCCAATTTATAACTATCCAATCAAGCCCTGACAAGGCTATACCTTTACACTCCTAACATTTCCCCCCACTTTCTCCTCTGTTTCTATAAAGCCAACCCTAGTGCTCAAATCAGGGAGATAGATATGAGTCTTGCTTCCTGTCTCCTTGCTAGATGACCTCACAATAAAATTAACTCTTCTCTCAAAAGCCAGGGTCATAGTGCTACTAGTTACTACATGTTTCGAGAAGCACCTGCTGGGTTTTGACATGGCTAATCTATACCTATAATACTATTTCTAAAGAAAAAATATCCTTCAAACTATGTCTACATTAACTTGAAAATTTATCTTGCAAATATATTAACATATATATAAAGAAAATCTGTATTTTTCTTATGCATAATTTTAATCAACACAAGCATTTTTATAGTCTTTTGCTATACCTACTGACATGGATCAGAATAAAGAGAAACCTATATCTGGCATCATTAAATGTACAACTACAGATTCCATGCTAATTAAAATAAATTGACAATGAGATTGTTTACAACTGTACTTAAGTACTTATTTCTGTATTTTTATATTTATAAAAATTGTTTATAAATTGAAGTAATCAGGGCCTCCCCAGTGGCGCAGCGGTTGAGCAATGGGGTACAAAGCTGCCCGCAGTCTCTGCAGCGCCGGTTCGATCCCTAGCAGCCAGGCAACGGTCCCACACGGCACACAGACCTCTCCTGCTGCCCGCTGCTCCCCTTATCAGTGTACTTCGTCACTCTGCCTGTTCTGCCCTCCACTCTGACTCTGGTGAATTCTCTCACCCTTCCGCACTTCTGACTGTACCTGGTGCTCATATAAATAAATAAATAAGTCTTCAATAAACAAACAAACAAACAAACAAATAAATAAATAAATAAATAAATGAATGAATTGAAGTAACCATGGCAGTTAATCACATGCCATGAATGCCATGATAAGTATATAATAGATAGTGGGATGGAAGATTTAATCTTTAAATTATTTAATACTTAACACACATTTTATGGGCTTTGGATAAGTACTTAATACAAACACAAATTAATGTAAGATGGAAAAATTATAAAGCAAATAATTATATACATAAATGTTGAAAATTATCCTCTAGGTTAGAGATACTAACATTGAAAAATTCTTTAGGGACTTAATTAGAAAGAATTATAACAACTCAAAAATATGATCAAAAGATTTAATTTTGGTTCTGCATGTTTATTTTGACATTTTAAATGCATTTTAATGTGGGGAAACAAAATACATTTAAAGTTTTTCTTTTTTGTTCTTTTAGTAGGTCTCTTAAACTTTTTCATTATAAGTACAACTGCATGGGAATGAAATGCCATCACCATTAAGACATCTAAGTTTATACACTAAAATATCCCCTTACTCACAAAGAACTGGACTTTATAAATCACTTACTATGATAGAAAATAGATAATGATTTTTTTAATTACTTTTATGAATTATTCATAAAAATAAAACTGAATGTTAAAAAGCATACCAGTTAAAGAGCTTACATTATGTAGTAATACTGGAAGATCAAAATATTTTTTAAATACAAATAATTTTTAACATCAAAAAACAAAGAAAATGCCAGAGCACCTTGGATTATATATCACATGGCATGCACAGAGTGCTCTAACAGGACATATACTTTTTTCTAGGTAATATTCTAATAGTTCATAAGCATTTATTGAAGAGTAAACACATGCTGCAGAAATAAGTCAAAAGTAAGGTCACTGGAGGACCTAGAGTCCAGCAGGAAAGTCTAACACAGAGGTTTTATTTTTTTTTGAATATGTTCTTTTTTATTTACTTAGATTTTTTAAACTTACCTATTCTTTTAATTGAGGTAACATTAGGATCCTCCCAATTGGGTATTACCAACTTAATGTACCCACCAACACACTACCACCATAGTCCATTGTGCTTCCTATTCTCTATTCTTATTCTCTATTCCCACCCACTCTCTCTTCTGTGCGCTTCAGTTCTGTAGTCAGCTTTCAAGAGTGAGGGCCTCCCAGGTGGCCTATGGGTTACCTCTCAGTGCTATCAATCACCCTGAGGGCCTGAGTTTGATCCTCAGCCAGGGAGCTAAGCCACACGTGGCAGAGCACACCTCCCCTGTCTTGCCTGCTGCTCCCCTTCATAGTGTATTTCTGTATTTCAGTAAATTTGCCTGCTCTGCTCCCTACTCTGTCTCTAGTCAATCTTCTCACCACCTGTACCTCTGGCCTACACAAAAATAAATAAGTAAAATCTTTAAAAAAATGTTTTAGACTTGTCTTTATATAACATTAATTAATTAATGTAATTAATTAATTCATCACATCAACAAAAGAAAGTTAAAAAAACCTGTGACCATGTCAATAGATACAGAGAAAGCATCTGATAAGCTTCTACATTTACTTATGATGAAAACCTTAAGGGCAAAAAAAGGGAAAGGGAACATACCTTAATCTAGTAATCTAACAAACTTCTACAGTTCTTAAATCTACTACCTCTCTGATCCTAGACACTACATTTTCTCACTGGACTCACTGGCAGTGCAAATGCCTCTTCTCCATGTCCACTAATTTCACAATTGCCCCATACCAGACTCCTCTGGTATCAGAGAGTTTACTATCATGAAGTAGGTAGGATTATCTTCTCAATATTGTTAGATCATCCCCCTAGTCCATTTTAACAACTACCCATCAAACAGGGAATAAAATGAACAAAAGACAATCCAGATGCCTTACAAGGGCCTACATGTTGATTTTACAAGATCTGACAAGGACAAGTCTTGCTAGAATCTCCTAAAATAGCCACTTGCTTACCACTTCTACCTCTCCTTTGCCTTCCTGTGCATACCCAAGTTAGTTCTGCCCATAGGAATTTCACAGTTGTTTTTCTCCTCACCATTTTCTCATCCCCCAGGGTTTTCATTGCACCTCTCACTTCATTCACCTCCTGTCAAACAACACCTCTTCAAAAATGCTAACCTTCAGCAGGGGGTATAGCTCAGGGTAGAGCATTTGACTGCAAAAATGCTAACCTTCAATGGAACCAGAGGGAATCATGCTAAGTGAAGTCAGTTAGAAGGAGAAAGACAAATACCAAATGATCTCACTTATATGTGGAATACAGAATAACAAAGGGTCAGAAAAAACCAAACCAGCACCTAGAAGTCTTCATGTGGAATTGAGGTTATGAAATGGTTTGGGGGGGCGCACACAGAAGGGAGGTAATGGGATGGTCTATGCTGGTGGGCTGAGGGTGCTTTTGTGATGGGTATAGTATGGTGACATGCATGTGGTCTATGCCTCAGAATCACATACACTGGCATAAAGCAATGTTACCTCAATAAAAATAAAAAAATGCTTTCTTGACAATTGTGCTTATATTGTAACACTGGAAACTTCTGCCTGGCTTTATTTTTCTTCATGATACTTGCCACTATCTGGAAGCTTATTAGTATACCCTGTCTTACCCCATAAATAGGATACTCAGGACTGGGGTCTTATCTGTTTTATTCATTGCTTTATTTCCAGGGTTCACAAACGTTGGACACGTAGTAAATATTCAGTAATTTTTTTAAATTAGTTAACTCAACGCATATATACAAAATTTATTTTTAATACAGGATTCTCAACAGCAATTACAAAATCATCGAAATATGTCCATAAAGGCTTCTGGCCCTAACAATCATTTCAGAAAGCAGGAAGAGAGTACACAGAGAAAAAATATCTTTCACTCCTATCATGAAGGACCATACTACTGTCTTTGTCAATTCAGAGATGACCAATCCAAACACAGAGGACAGCTTCTCAGACTATTTAGTTATCAGTGAGGATCGTATCTTTGCATTGGCTATATCTTAATATTTTATACTTCAATTGCTTGTGGCAAGTGCAGCCTATATATGAAGACTTTTAAAAGAACACAGTGAAATTTTCCCACATATTTTCCCAAATTGACAAGCACAAAAGAAAAAAAAAAGTTAAGTTTTTATTCCTATGTTTGGCTATCTTCTTTCAATTATCACAAAGTTTAAAATGCCAGAAGTACAGCCAAGGTGAGAGAGAGAACAGAGAATGAAGAAGAAAGGCAGGCAGTCAAACTATCGATTGAAGGAAGAAGATGAGAATGTGTTCTGTTTAAACAGGTATAGATGCTAAAACAGATTTTCTTTTTCTGTTTGAAGAAATAATAATAGTACAGACACTTCATTTTTCTGATATGTGCACTATAAGTAGCACTATATGCTGGTAGAGGTTTGGGGGTGGTAAGAGATGAAAATGAAAGATTTAAATGAAATTAAAATGTCGACAAACACCGTTCAAAAGGAGCATTCCATAGCTTAGAAATAGCAGAGCTTAAACTATAAACCAGAGACACACTATGGGGGGTGGGGGAGAAAAGGGAGTAGGATCAAAACAAGGGGGTGGGAATTGTATGGGGACTACAACCAAGATGAAAATGCATACAATGGGCCTCCTCCCTGGTGGCAGCGCAGCGTGTTGAGTACAGCTCTGTGAAGCTGTCCGCAGCCTCTGTAGCATGGGTTTGATTCCTGGCTGGCTAGGGAGATACCCACATGGCCTGGGAGATCTCTGCTGTCTCACCTGCTGCTCCCCTCAGCAGTATTTTCAGTCCATCTGCCTGTTCTGCTCCCAGCTCTGTCTCTGGTGAATCCTCTCACCCTCCTGCGCCTCTGGCCTGTACCCCAGTTCTTGCATAAATAAATATTTTTTTAAAAAAAGAAAATGCATACTCTGTGCAAAAATGAAAAATGATGTACAAATATATAAAATAAATAAATAATAAAAATATAATGATAAAAGAAATAGCAGAACTTGAATGCCCCAGTAAATCTACTCTACTTCACACTTCTATCATATTACCTTTATTGGTAAGAGTGTCTGGAAAATTTTTTATTTTCTTTTAAGAATACAAAGCTCAAATGGGATACTATTTACAAAAAATGTAAAATTACCATTCATAATGTTTATAGCATGTAATTTACACATGTACATTCATACAATGGGGCATCTCCTAAAAAAGACTTCAAAGGAAAAGAGATAAGCTGTGACTATTATAAAACACAACATGCAAGTGTAATTATAATTTTTAACTACAGATTATGATAAATAAATCAAGGATAAGAAGAGAAAGGCATGAGTGCTCAATCCAAGAGGACTGATTTCACACTGGTGGAGTAAAAGGGCTTTTATATGTGGGCCGACAAATAAATGAGATGGTCATGCAGTGAAATACTCTCAGGGAGTTTAAAAAGCAGGCAAGAAGCCCCACTGCCAGATGACCGCTAGAGTAGCTACAGATTCTAGAGATTAGTGAGAGAGAGAAAGAGTATGGTGAGATGAGAACAGTGTCAGGTTCTTCAAGGACTTGTAAGATTTTTTTAAGCCTCTTCTAAGTGTAATGAAATGCTTCAAGGTCAAAGAAATTGGAGAAATGAATTAATATTGTATAGTACTTACAAGGAGGTTCAAAATGCACTTTTGCTAATAATTTAACACATTTCTTTACAGTTGAGTTTATTAGAAAATTTAGAGCTTTCCAAACTTATTTGAACCCTGAACACCTTTCAAGTGACACACATTGATATCCTGCTAAGTTTTCCACCTGGGTGGATCATTTTCCAAAGTCGTTATATGGAACAAAGAGCTGGGATAAACCTGGATGCTATTGTTACTTCATGAATGAATTGAAGCACAATTTGCTATATCTGGAAATAAAAGGATCTAAAATATTCAAAAAGTATTACTTAGTAGAGATAATGCACTTCATTTTACTCAGTTGGACAAATATTAGTCTATTCTTTGGCAGGCGCTGAGGTTCTGTGCTAAACAATAGGGTTATAAGATGTATAAAACCTATATTCTAATTTAGGAGAGTTAGAAGAAATGAATGCATTCATTTTTTCATTCACTCAAGAAATATGTGGTTAAATGAGTCATGTACTCCAGTTCTGAGGAATAAGGACAAATAATACAAATGTATTTCTGAATGTTATTTTCTTGCTTTACAGAAAATAGTAAGTCAAATAAATGATAAGAATGCAACCTAATAACAGGTCTAATAAAATACACATTAACAGTAAGAACAGAAAGTGGAGGTAGATAATAAGAGCATTTAATACAGGGTAGGAGGTAGGAAAGAGAAGCTGGACATGGCAATTTGAGAGTAATATAGAGAGGAATTATAATGACAAGATGGCTATACGTTCAGAGTTTTCATAATACAAAAATGTGAGCTCAACAAAAAATTCTGAGATGTAGAACAAATCATTAGTTACTAAAAACAATAATTCTGATGATGTGACAAGAACTGTTCCAGAAACATACTTTCTCATAAGTAGTTAGGCAGATAGATAGATGAGAAAGGGAGAGGGAGAAGCGGGGGTGGGGGGTAGAGAGAGAGAGACACACAGAGAGAGAGAGAGAGAAAGACAGAGAGAGGATGTTTACAAAACTATATGAAGTTTAAGGTCCTCCCCAGTGGCGCAGCGGTTGAGCGCTGGGTTGTGAAGCTGCCCGCAGCCTCTGCAGCGCTGGTTCGATCCCCGGCTGCTCCCCGGCCACCAAAGGAGGGTCCCGCATGGCGAGCAGACCTCACCTGCTGCCCGCTGCTCCCCTCAACAGTGTACTTCGGTCCTTCTGCCTGCTCTGCGCCCCGCTCTGGCTCTGGTGAATTCTCTCACCCTCCCACACTTCTGACTGTACCCAGTGCTTGTATAAATAAATAAATAAATCTTAAAAAAAATGTTAAAAAAAAAAAAACTATATGAAGTTTAGGAGTACAGATTTATACCTCTTCAAATATATGTTACCTTTTTTTTTAAATATATATTTTTTAAATAATAAATTTTATTTTTATATTCCCCATACAATTGCAACCCCCCCATTCTGACCCCAATCCCTCCCCTCCCGCCACCCACCCCCAAAAAGTGTCTCTGGTTCATATATATTACCATAGCATGCCCTCCATCACTGTCTATTGGAATCCCTCCAACTTTTTCTCCCACCCATTCCATGCTGTTAGTGTAACCTCAGTTCTGCAGGCAGAGTCCAAGGATTTGTTTGGTTTCATTTTTCTGTTCCTTTATTGTTACTTTATGTTCCACATATGAATGAAATGATCAAAACTTTCTTTCTCCTTCTAACTTATTTCACTTAACATAATTCCCTCCAATTCAACCCATGTTATTGCAAATGAGTAATATTCCATCGTGTATCTACATCACTTCTTAATCTACTCTTCTGTCCTTGGCACTTAGATTGTTTCCGTAACTTAGCTAAAGTTAATGGTGTCACAATTTAACTAGGAGTGCACATATTCTTCAAATTTGTATTTTTCAGATAGATACTTAGGAGTAGAACAGTTGGATGATATGGTAGATCTATTTCTTAATACTATCTGCATGTTATCTTCTATCATACTGTATTTCACAGGGGCTGGCACAGTCTACAATTTCCCCAACAGTGTAGGAGGAGTCCTTTTCTCCATACGCTGGCTAATGCGTGTCAGTTTTGGTCTTTGATATGGGCTATTCTCACAAGTACGATATGGAATCTCATTACATCTGGTTTGCATTTCCTTGAGGACAAGTGATGTTGAACATTTTTTAATATGTTTATTGGCCATTTATATGTCTTCCACGTAGAAGTGTCTATTTTGGTCTTCTGCCCACTTTTTGTTTGGCTTAGTGGTTTTCTTTTTGTTTACTTGTATGAGTTTTTGCAAATCATGGGTATCCATCCCTTTTCAGATGTTATCATGTGCAAAAGTTTTCACCTAATCAAAGGGGTTTCTTTTCATTTTAATGACAGTTTCTTTTCCTGTGCAGCTTTTTAGCTTGATGTAGTTTCATTTATTTATGTTTTCTTTTGTTTCTCTGGCTGTTAAGGACAAATCCACAAAGACATCTCTGAAGTCCATGTCATGGAGAGTATTGTCTATATTTTCTTTTATGTATTTTATGGTTTCAAGTCTTATATACATGTCTTTAGTTACTTTTGGACAATGCAGTTCCATATGTTCTCAGCAGGACAATATTTTCTATATGGGTCTCACCTCATGCACTTATTTATGTATGCCTTATCTTGAATTTTCCATTCTTGCTATTGACCTGTTGGTGAGCATTCTGGCAATATATCAATGTCCTTTTATTGAGGGACAGCAGCACCGGGTGCCTCACTCGCCACCCCTGGACCTGAAAGTGCTTGCTGCATTTACCACGCATTTACCACTCATTTACGATTAAAATACCTGAGTTTTCTTCTTATGTAGGGGACATTGACTATCTTACCTATTAAGAACTGGGAAAAGATGAGAACATTCTACCTCTGAGCTATATCCTATATTTCTTATAGTCTTTTAGATATAACCACACAAGTTAGTAGATGAGCCTATGGCGACAGCTACAAGAACAAACTGAAGGTCAAGCAAACCCATGATAGCTTATTATAAGATAATCATTAATAATACTCTGCAAAAATAATACTTTTGGTAGCAAATGCTACTCTAGAATGAGCACTGAATAACAAGCACAAAGGTATAACCCCCTATTCATGAACAATGACATAACATCAATGGGCATACAAAAGACAGGGAAAAGGAGAGTATAAGAACTAGGCCCTTCCTAAGTTAATCTGTGCACTGTTAAAAACAAACAAATGAACAAAAAACAGCTTAGACATTATCCTAAAAAAAAACCTGTTACCTAAAAATATTGTTACTGTTACTGGGAAAGAATAAACATTTTGGTTTAGAATAAACATTCTAAAACGTAAAAAAATGTTTTTTTTCTCTCAGAACAGAGAACCATAAAATATGTCCTAAGAAATATATCAGATGTTTCTTGATTTAAATTGCAAAATAAGCAGGGTAGTTAATTCTATAACTGTTTAATAAAATGCTTTTGGAACCTGAAAAATTAAAAAAAATAGAAGATTGCTTCACTTATTCCCTATTGGAGAGGAAAACAAAGCAGTCCACATAAACAAAATCTTCACAGTAATCCTCATTAAAAAATAGCTGACAGATAATTTTAACTAATCATTTAAAATTTTAACGTTTGAACAGAAATTCTCTGAAGTTGCATTTTACTATTTTCCTAAGTATTAAAAATAAATTTTTGAACATAACAGTTCATTTTAACGACTCACATTCATTATGAACACTTATTATACTACTCTGCAGTCTAATGAAACCCAGAGGGATAATTACAATTTGTGCAATTGTTTGCTGCTGTACCTAAGCGGCCTTACATTGCTGTGCTTTCAGTTCTGGTTTCTGTCCTTGACAGGTTTACTCTCGCTACCATTACTCTGGGTTGTGACTTGTCAATACTGTTAGAAGTTGATCACAACAGTTCATTTTCAGAACTGTTCCACAGTTTGTGCTTCTACCAAGGAAACAGCTTAATGTGCTTTTAAAAAATACTATGAAAGCACAACAAACAAAAATCCCAGTCATGATGGGACATAACATTGACTCATGGAAAAAAAATGCTTATCTCCATGCCTCTAATTATTTCAGAGAATTAGGCCTGCTGTTTAATCTGTCCTCAAGATGATCGTGACAATGTATGCAAATAAATGATGGTGAGAATGGTAATTATGACACTATAAGTCAGGCACTTGAATTAGTGTGTTAGTGAAGGTTCATAATCATAGTAGGGAGGTAGAATCTAATTTTACAGAAGGTAAAATTAAACCTAGAATGATTAAGTAATCTGGCTGGGGTTAAATGCCTGTAAATGACAGAATCAGTTTTGATCACATGCAGACACCTAGCCCAGCCCCTCCCTTCTCTACACTGCTACCAAAGGTCAGTGGCAATACTCATATATCTCTTTTTTTAAGATTTATTTATTTATTTATGCATATAAGAGCTGGGGCACAGGCCAGAGATGTGGGGGGTGAGAGGATTCACCAGAGACAAAGTGGGGGACAGAACAGGCACACTGAAGCACACTGCTGAGGGGAACAGCGGGTGAGTCAGGAGAGATCCGCAGCAACATGTGGGTTGCTCCCTGGCTGGCTGGGAATCGAACTTGTGCTGCAGAGGCTGTGGATTGCTTCACAGTGCGTTGCTTTACTCCTTGCACCACCAGGGAGGTCCCCATACTCCTATTTCTTTATAGAAATTATTCACAACTTAGTTGCAAGGTAGTCAAAGAAACAAAAGTTACTGAATTTAAACTACTCAGATTTCTTCAAAAAACATACATTTTATCGAGTGTGATCTTAAAAGCCACTTGTTTCATTGATTCATCCACTACTTAAAATCAAGAAGTTGTTACATAATTCTGCTAATAGTACCAATTAGCAATTAGTAGTTAGATTTTTTTAAAATTCCCAGTGTTAATCTAAAAAAAAAAAAAAAAGAATTACAGTGTGTGTTTAAACTATAAAGCATCATTGTCCTTATTATATCTGACTCACTAATTTACCACTTAATTTTGAGAGTTGATGGAAGGTGATACTAGCAAAGGCACATCTTGGACTCCTTGGCCCAAGCAGCCCAGGAAATATATCCACCCTGGATATGTGTTCCTTCGGTCTGCAGAGTGATTGCAAATTTTAAATTACCTGTAGACATTTTAAAAAGGGGAAATTACATGTAAACAGTACATTTTAGACTTCTCTTTAAGAACTAGAAGTTATGGTTGCCTGGGCCACATTTTTGCATGGAAACAACTGGCAGGAGCTGCAAGTGGCAGGCAGTTCCTTCAGACAGGCCCTGTTCACGCCTGGCTGCCCAGAGCACCACCTGACCAGCTTCCTCAGTTACCTGCCTGGTCTGTGAGCTGGGCCCTGTTTTCATTCTTCAACAAAAATCTGAGAGCATAACTTCAACTTGTCTATAACATTCTGCATTCCAGGTTTGTCACACATTTTCAAATATTATTTCATATTGTCTGAACAATCTTTCTATGGCACATAAATAATAAATCATTATAAGCTCTTTACACATGAAATCTAGTTTCAAGTGTTAAGCTGCTTGGTTTAAGAGAGGAAAGGCAAAATCCATCTAACTCCAAAACCACCTACTTCAGACCTTTAATTCTTAACTATATGGAGTGCAGTATTTGTTACTTTTATTTTCTTTTTTACTAGAAGTTATTTTTTGTAGCTTTCTTCATAAAGTTCAGTTCTAAAGAACAGGTAAGCCCACTGATGAATACTTTATAGTGTCATCTTCATGGTGAGAAAATGTGACTGAGCAGTTTTTAAGTAACAGAAAAAAAAAAAAATGAAGGCAGAGATTAATTTACTTTACATAAAGTATATTGTATAACAATAAATTAACTAATTTCACATTAAATATATCACTAATATATAAACATCAAATATATCAGTAAAGATAAAAAATCAACTAGTATCTATTTAGACTGTCACATGGTAACAAATGGAAAAAAATTAGGCAGGAATAGGAGAGAGGGAATGACAATGGCAGGTTACTAGCAGTTATTTTATAGAGAAAGAAGTTCAATAATGTATGTAAAGCACCAAAAACCTTCAAATTAAATGACCCTTAAACAGGTTGCTGCTATAATCATCATGATTACCACCTCGCAGAGGGTGAATCAATCCCCTCTTGCCCTCCCACAGCTAGTCTGCCTGGTTAGCTGTCCTTAAACACAGAGGTAAGAACTGAGACTCAGTCTTAGAAAAGTTGGCTATTATGCTGTTTTGTTTCCTAAAGTACTGTGAGAAAATGTTAACTATAACTGCCCTTGAGATTTACTTGATGTTTTCAATAGAAAGAATTTTTAAAGGCTACACAAAGGTGTAATTTTGGGTAGATAACCTGGAAAGAAGCAATGAAATAGAACCTAAAGCTAATGGCTACTATTAATAATGATGAAAGAAAAAGCATAGTTGAAGATTTGAGTATAGAATCAAAGTAGAGTATCTCACTATCACAAAATGTAGATGGGAAATTCATTTTAGAAAAAAAATATGCCACGTCGACAATTTAAATGAATGGGGGAAGAGTCATCAACATAAAATTTTATACAATTTATAAATGTGTACTCAAAATTATAAGAGATACACATGGATTATGTATCTTTAACAGAACACTAAGGGAATTACTGAGCTAGGAAAACCAAAATATCTCTTTCTAACTTCAAAATTCCTAGCTGATACCCTAGGAAACAGACATGTTTTAAAGAGCTGTTATTTTACACACAGATAAAAACAGAAAAATTGATTTTTCTCACTTGCTTGTTTTAAAAGGTCATAAATAAAACCCAAATATTATTATAGTCTCCATGTAATTCCCAGATTTATATGAATAATCACTGAACAGGAACTTTAAGACCATTTTCACCAGCCTGTGCCACTGCCCTAAGTTAAAGAAGCTTCTTTTAGAACAATGTAAAAAAAAAAAAAAATTAAATTTTAAGGTAAATTGCCAAGTAGAACTGACCTACTTTAGTGCGGGTTTGAACTTAAAAAGGTGAATGTTATAGGTGAGTAAAACCCAAATACTCAAGATATTTTCAAGATATCCCTGCACACCTAAATTTTAAACTTGTGGGAAATAAATGAGGCAGATAATACCAAGAACAAAGTTTATACAAAGACTGTAAATCCTTACCCCTGTGCTGTGTTCTGCATCAATAGACACCTTTCTGCTAGGCTGAATAATCTCATAAACCCTGTGAGAGAAGTTATATTTCTACTATTCAAACTCAAATCCAGACAGATTAGATTGATATAGCAACTTTCTTAATCTCTTTTACAAAAGAGAATTAGTCTGTCTGAATTTTGAATCTAACTCTGCTCTCTCTGAAATAGTAGATTTAACCATTTTTCTTAATCAAACTGAAATAAGGTTCTGATTTAAACAAGGTAGAAATGCTAAAAGCAAACATATGCTGTAAAAGAAGAAACCAGTTAAGACTTTTTACGTGATATCCATCCAGCATTTTCAAAAGCTATTGACAACCTTACTATGAAATTTTAATGTTCTTAATAAAAAAAATAGGCTATAAGTTACTGTTTGTTTTCAATGGTCTAACCCCCTTTGCAATAGTAATCTGGCCAATTTTTGTTTAATATTTTTTATATCATTTTTCATTTTTGCACAATGTATACATTTTCATCCTGGTTATAGTCCCCATACAATCCCACCCACCCCTTGTTTTGATCCCTCTGTAGTGCTGATTTTGATTTTTACTTTATTATAATTAGTCTTTTTACTGGCCCCTTATTTAGGTTTTCTAAATCCCTGCTATGAGTGAGACCATCTGGTATTTTTCTTTTTCTTTCTGGCTTAATTTGCTGAGCATGATCCCTTCCAGCTCCATCCATGCTGCTGCAAATTGCATGAGTTTATTTTTTTGATTGCTGAGTAATATTCCATTGTGTATATGTACCACATCTTCTTGATCCAGTCACCTATTTTTGGGCATTTGGGTTGTTTCCATAGCTTAACCATTGTAAATAGTGCTGTTATAAACATAGGGGTAGAAAAAAAAAAAATGAAGAAGGGAATGGAGGTATCACACACCCAGACTTCAAACTGTACTACAAAGCCATAATCATCAAAACTGCATGGTACTGGAACAAGAACAGGCACATGGACCAATGGAACAAAATAGAAAATCCAGAAATAAACCCACAGATTTATGGTCAACTAATCTTTGACAAAGGAGCAAAGAATATGCAATGGAGCAAAGAAAGTTATGTTCAATAAATGGTGCTGGGAAAACTGTGTTGCTACTGCAAAAGAATGAAGCTTGACTACCACCTCACACCATGCACAAAAAACAACTCAAAATGGATTATAGAACTAGACATAAGAACTGAACTATAAAATATATAGAAGGAAATATAGGTGAAACACTATATGACATGCACCTCAGTAACATCTTTAAAGACATATCACCCAAAGCAGTGACAGTGAAGACAAAGATAAACAGCTGGGACTACATCACATTAAAGATCTTCAGTACAGCAAAAGATACAATAACCAAAACAAAGAGACACCCCACCAATTGGGAGAAAATTTTTGCACACAACTTAAAGAGCTGATGAGACTCAATACAAACAAAGTAAATAATCCAGTCAAAAAATGGGCAGAAGAGCTAAAAAGAAACTTCTCCAAAGAGGAAATGCAAATGGCCAACAGGCTAATGAAAAAATGTTCAACATCACTTGAAATTAGGGAAATGCAAATCAAAACTACAATGAGATACCATCTTATACCAGTGAGAACGGCACATATTAAAAAAAAAAAAAAAACACACTTGCAACAATAAATATTGGCAAGGATGTGGAGAAAAAGGAACTCTCCTGCACTGCTGGTGGGAGTGCAAACTGGTCCAACCACAATGGAAAGCTGTGTGGAGATTCCTCAACCTGCTAAAGATAGAGCTTCCATATGATCCAGCAACTCCACTTCTAGGTATTTACCCAAAGGACACTTTTTTTTTTTTAATCATCAATTGTGTTTGATAACAGATGCTTTAATTTAAAAAAAAAAAATCATGAGCTTCTTATAAAGCAAATAGGACAGGTATTTATCTAAAATGTTGCTGTATTACTTGAATTTTAAAAGTACTAAACATTCTGGCATCTATCAGAAGAAATTTAAAGATTTTATTTATTTTTGTGCAGAAAAACGGGGGTGTAGGCCAGAGAGAGAATGGGGAGCAGAGCATGCGGATTTACTGAAATACACTGCGAAGAGGAGCAGCAGGTCAGACAGGAATACAAGATTGGCTTAACACTCAAATCAGTAAATTTATTCATTTATAAAAACAAATATAATAAAGTTTTTAAGATAAGGCTTAAATAGCCTTAGATCATAATAGCCACTCTGAGCAGGAAAGGTCTCCATGAATTTCCTTCTATATTCTAACTGCAGAAAAGTTATAGCATGATTAGAAAGCCTCAGTATGATAGCGTCCATACTAAGGGATATTTTATTCTATGGCATTAAGACCCTGAAAAAGCATTACTGGATTCACCCTCATTTCTGAAAGGAGCTCTAGAAATTCAAGACAAGAGAAGAGTATGCTCCTGCTTAGTAGTTGTCACATCAGAAATCCATGCTGATAACATGTTTATACTACTTTAGTCCCCAAATGTAAGGTTCAAGGGGAAAAAATAGCATTAAAGCTATTAGGTTATCACCTTAGAGATTCACTATCTGATCTTTGAAAGAAATACTCAAGGAAGAAAAGGTACTCATTTGCAGTTTTATAAATAGATTAGGTATAACAATTGTTTAAGCTCAACAAATCTGCAGTTGTTTTGTCATTTTATCAAGTGCATTTACATAGTGCCAGATGCATATGCAAAACAGAATTTAAAATAGAGACTACTAAATTATATCCATATTTCTCACTCTAGAAACTTCTGAAACTTAAGGGTGACAGATTTGTCAGAAAGTTCTCTTTACCTAGTAAAGACAGGACAACCCAATCTCTGTTATGAACTGTCATTAGTAATTTAGCAGAGCTAAAAGGCAGTTCAGCCGAGTAGACAGAAAATTAAAACATGGGCAGCTCTTGATTGGAAATTTATTCATAGCAGGTAATGAAATAGCACAGTCAGGATCTCTGGTATTACTCAAAATGAAAGATTTAATTCTGATAACTTTGATGATGGCACTTGAATCAGAGATTATAAATGGTGACTGGTTGTGACATATAGATAGGATGAAATGAGCATCAGTAACATATCTCTATAGAAGTTGATTCTATATAAGATCGACTTTTTCATGTAGTAAATATAATAATTTTAAGCATCAATTCAAGTTTTTAAAGAAAAACTTAGACAAACCATGTACCATTTGTACATATACTTTTCAATATACTTCAATATGGAGTATAATATTAATCAATATATACAATGTAAGGAATGGAAAAGAACACATATTAAACATGAAAAAAAATTTGAGTTTCTGATATCATCTGGATATGGAACAGACCCAAAATTACAGATGGAACAGCTATTCTGGCGATTGGAGTCAGGGGACAGGGTTCCGGTCATTGTGAAGATTTGAGTTTTCATGTATTTATATACATTTCAGATATAACTATCACAGAAATACTATTATGAAAAATATCTCCACACAGACAGGTATATCAATAAAACTCTTTTGAGTTCGAGAAGCTCCCTATTCATTGTGTGTGGCCAAAACATATTCAATGTAAAAATTCTAAAACACAGCACTAATTTTATTTTTTTATGTTCTTCCCACTGAAAAAAGGGATTCATGTTCCTGACCCTGAGTCTGTAACTATTTTAGCATAGAAATGATGCTGTGTCAGTTTCCAGACCTAGACTATGAGAAATGTCTAATTTTTTTAATGTTCTTCATACTGAAAAGAGGGGTTCATGTTCCTAGCCCTGAATCTATAACAATTTTAGTATAGTTTACAGTAGAAATGATCCTGTATCAATTTCCAGACCCAGACCTTAAGAAATGGTGCCTATGTGTCTTGTCTTTTGGGATTCTCACTCTTGTGAAAGTCCATGTAGCTCATGGAATGGGCTGGAGAAGAACTGAGGTTCTCTGGCCCACAGCCCTGGCTGAGCTCCTACTTGGTTGCCAGCTCCAACAATCAGTCAAGAGATTGGACCACTTAAAAGTGAATGCTCCCTCCTCTAATTGAACCACTCCAGATGACACAACATGAAGTAGTGAGCTGTTCTGGAAGCATTATGTTGAAATTGCAGATCTGGGAGCAAAATAAGCAGCTGCTGTTGTTCAAAGTCACTTCATTTTGAGCGGCTTTGTTAAATAGCAACAGGTAACCAAAAGAGCAGAATAGGACTCTAACCATGAATACAGATGACAAAATTGATTTAGTTTCCATCATAGCAATGCCATATAGCATACATACTAACAAATAGAAGTCAAATAATCATATAGGAGGAAAAACTGTAAAAAAAAAAAACAAATTTTATCAGGGTAATATAAATTTTATCATAAAATTAATAAATGCACATATTGGGAAGACAATTCAGAGTACTAGAATATTTAGTATTTTATGTATTGAAAACCCTAAGTGTTGAAGAATCAGTTATTAAAATTTGGTTTACAGACATTGACTATGTATGATTTAATAATGTGATAATCAATAGCATGATCTTATATAAAAATACCTATTCTTAAAAACTGAAAAATCTAGATACTGTCCAATAGAACACTATCACATAGAATAGAAATACATTTTAAAAGGAACCATATTTACAAAACATTAAACCTATATGACATAGCACAGTCAAAAATAATGGCCATAATAAAAATAATAATAAGCTCAAGGCAAGCTATGTATTATTTATCAAAGGTAAGTAGCTGAGAGATTAACAGTTAACTAACCAAACAAGTCAAGTATTAAATAAAAATGTAAAATGAAAAAAAAAGGTAAAATGTTTTCATTTCTACAATGGAAACGTTTTTGAAACATTTTTAAAAATATATTGGATAACATTAAACAGACTGGGAAGGCTCATGGGACAGAAAATATACCATAATAAATATTTCAATAAAGAATAATTTTATAATACTAAAACTTGCCCACTTAATGTATTTCATTTTAAGGCACAGTTGCAGAACTATCTTATAACATAAAAATTTAACCATTTAACATTACTTCTTTCATAGGCACAGTTAGCTCTATATGAGTCAACGCTTACTCATCCAAATATGAGCTATACAGTTCAATTCACTGTATTCCTTGTTTATAATCTGCTTGTATAATATTTGTTAAATAATATAATCAGTGAAGCTATATTGTGGAATTAGCACAGGTTCAGTCCTTTTTACTTATTATAAATCCAAAGTACAAAAGTGATGTTTAAAAGGTGACACAAATATAAAATACCTTTATGGAAGAAACTGTATTAACTCAAAACTCTGCCTCCTTTATAATGAAAAATGTGTAGACTAGAATGATTATTCTATCTGCACCAGGGGCAGATCCAGCTAGGGCTGGAATTTTGCCACCTGATTCTACCTCTTGTATCTATTCTGCTTCATGAGAGATTCCTATATAGTAATGAAATATAAAATAAGGCATCATATGAAGAAAAGAATGAAAGAAAACTGTTTCCTTCATTTAATTTGTGTTGAAAATTAGAATTCTTCATTTTATCAAAGTACTTTTTCCAGCATTTTCTTGACTACCTGTTTCCTAAGCTTGTTGACGGATGATGCAATATCCAAAAGAAAGTTAACCTTTTCCAAAAAATATTAAGAAAAATATGTAGAAATTTCTTAACTCTACTACTTTTAATGTGTTTGACAATATTTTCATTTATGATACATAATGGATACAAGCTGAGTGTATTTTAGATTTCTAAAAAAAATTTTGCCATCTTATTTAGATCTAGTCATCTAAAACATTCTTCTATTTACATGGTTAAAAAAAAAGTCAGAGGTGTGTTTAATCTTAAAAGATTGTTTTAGCACTATGACCTAGTTTGCAATCTGCAAGATGGTCATAACAATAATAACAGTAAGTACTTAACCCATGTAAATGGAATTGCAGTACAAACTATACAAAATAAAGTATGTAAGTAATACATCTAAAATACTTGGTACCCAACAGGCATAAGAAAAAATGTTCAACATCACTTGTAATCAGGGAAATGCAAATCAAAACTACCATGAGATACCATCTCACACCAGTGAGAATGGCACTTATTAAAAAAAACTAGCAACAACAAATGTTGGCAAGGTTGTGGAGAAAAAGGAACTCTCCTGCACTGCTAGTGGGAGTGCAAACTGGTTCAACCACTATGAAGAGCTGGGTGGAGATTTCTTGAACTATTAAACATAGAGCTTCCATATGATCCAGCAATCCCACTCCTAGGTATTTACCCAAATGACACAGAAACAGTAATTCCAAAGGGCACCTGCACTCCTATGTTTATAGCAGCACTACATACAATAGCTAGGCTATGGAAGCAACCCAAATGCCCAAAAATAGATGACTGGATCAAGAAGATGTGGTACATATACACAATGGAATATTACTCAGCAATCAAAAAAGATAAACACATGCAGTTTGCAGCAACATGGATGGCACTGGAAGGGATCATGCTCAGCGAAATAAGCCAGAAAGAAAAAGAAAAATACCGGATGGTCTCACTCATAGCAGGAATTTAGAAAACCTAAATAAGAGACCAGGAAAAGACTAATCAATACAAAGTAAAAATCAAAAGCAACAAGCAATTATAAACCAGAGACACACTATGGAGCAGGGGGGAGGGAGGGGCAGGGAATGTAAGGACAAAAGTCAAAATAAGGGGGGAGGGGCAATTGTATGGGGAATATAACCAAACCAAAAATGCATACATTGTGCAAAGATGAAAAAATATGTAAGAATTATATAAAATAAAATATTTAAATAATAAAAAAATGAAATACTTGGTGCCCTGCCTGACATTTACCTACTAGTTAATGTTAGTTATTATTATAGAAATAGTAATTTTAGTTACAGGCCTAAACATGGTAATATTATTAAAATAGCAAAGCATGAAGTATTTTTTAAAATGACGTACTGAAAACACTGTATCTCTAAAAAGGTAATTCAGCCCAACATAGTTTCTTTTAGATATTAAAAACATTCATATTAATCATTTTAACTGTCAATATGTCAATATATATATATTTTTTTTTAAGATTTATTTATTTATACAAGCACTAGGTACAGTAAGAAGCGCAGGAGGATGAGAGAACTTACCAGAACCAGAGTGGAGAGCAGAACAGGCAGACTGACAAAGTACACTGCTGAGGGGAGCAGCGGGCAGCAGGAGAGGTCTGTGCACCATGTGGGACCCTCGCCGGTGGCCAGGGATCGAACAGGCGCTGCAGAGGCTGTGGGCAGCTTCGCAACCCAGTGCTCAACCGCTGCACCACCGGGGAGGCCCAATATATTTTTATTTTTTTTTTTTTTTTTTTTTCAGTAATAAGTAACTCAACTTTATTTTTTTTTTTTTATAGTATCCAAATGGTTTTATTTTTTTTTATTTTTTATTTTTTTATTTTTTTTAAATATTAAATTTTATTTTTATATTCCCCCATACAATTGCAAACGCCCCATTCTGACCCCAATCCTTCCCCTCCCGCCCCCCACCCCCCAAAAATTGTCTCTGGTTCATAGTTTTTTGTTGATTTTGATTTTCACTTTCTTATATTCATTTTCCTGGTCCCTTATTTAAGTTTTCTAGATTCCTGCTATGAGTGAGACCATCCGGTATTTTTCTTTTTCTTTTTGGCTTATTTCGCTGAGTATGATCCCTTCCAGTGCCATCCATGTTGCTGCAAATTGCATGTGTTTATCTTTTTTGAATGCTGAGTAATATTCCATGGTGTATATGTACCACATCTTCTTGATCCAGTCATCTATTTTTGGGCATTTGGGTTGTTTCCAAAGCTTAGCTATTGTAAACAGTGCTGCTATAAACATAGGAGTGCAGGTGCTCTTTGGAATTGATGTTTCTGTGTCCTTTGGGTAAATACCTAGGAGTGGAATTGCTGGATCATATGGAAGCTCTATGTTTAGTAGGTCCAGAAATCTCCACACAGCTCTCCATAGTGGTTGGACCAGTTTGCACTCCCACCAACAGTGCACAAGAGTTCCTTTTTCTCCACATCCTCGCCAACATTTGTTGTTGCTAGTTTTTTTAATATGTGCCATTCTCACTGGTGTGAGATGGTATCTCATGGTAGTTTTGATTTGCATTTCCCTGATTACAAGTGATGTTGAACATTTTTTCATATGTCTGTTGGCTATTTGCATTTCCTCTTCAGAGAAGTTTCTTTTAGCTCTTCTGCCCATTTTTTGACTGGATTATTTTCTTTGTTGTTGCTGAGTCTCATCAGCTCTTTGCAGATTTTTGTGATCAGTCCTTTATCATTAGTGTTGGGTGCAAAAATGTTCTCCCAGTTGGTGGGGTTTCTCTTTGTTTTTGTTATTGTCTCTTTTGCTGTGCAGAAGCTCTTTAATTTGATGTAGTCCCAGCTGTTTATCTTTCTCTTCACTATCACTGCTTTGGGTGATGTGTCTGTAAAGATGTCTTTGATGTGCAAATCCCGTAGTGTTTCGCCTATATTTCCTTCTATGTATTTTATGGTTTCAGGTCTTATGTCTAGTTCTTTAATCCATTTTGAGTTGATTTTTGTGTATGGTGTGAGGTAGTGGTCAAGCTTCATTCTTTTGCATGTAGCGACCCAGTTTTCCCAGCACCACTTATTGAACAAACTTTCTTTGCTCCAATGCATAGTCTTCGCTCCTTTGTCAAAGATTAGTTGACCATAAATCTGTGGGTTTATTTCTGGATTTTCTATTCGATTCCATTGGTCTGTATGTCTGTTCTTGTTCCAATACCATGCAGTTTTGATGATTATGGCTTTGTAGTATAGTTTGAAGTCTGGGAGTGTGATGCCTCCATTTCCTTCTTTTTTTTCAGTAGAGCTTTGGCTATTCGGGGTTTTTGGTGATTCCATATGAATTTCATCAATAATTGTTCTATTTCTTTGAAGAATGCCATTGAGATTTTGATTGGAATAGCATTGAATCTGTATATTGCTTTTGGTAGGATGGCCATTTTAATAATGTTTATTCTTCCAATCCATGAGCAGGGATGTCTTTCCATTTCTTTGTGTCTTCTTCTATTTCTTTAACAGTGTTTTATAGTTTTCTTTGTATAGGTCCTTTACCTCTTTTGTTAGATTTATTCCCAAATATTTGATTTTTTTGTTTCGATAATAAAAGGGGTGGTTTTTTTGATTTCTTCTTCTTCAGATTTATTGTTTGTGTATAGGAAGGCTACTGACTTTTGCGTGATGATTTTGTATCCTGCCACTTTACTGAATTGATTGATGAGTTGAATTAGTTTTTCTGTGGAGATTTTGGGGTTCTCTATGTATATTATCATATCATCTGCAAATAGTGATAGTTTGACTTCTTCTTTTCCTATTTGGATTCCTTGGATGTCTTTCTCTTGTCTTATTGCTCTGGCTAGGACTTCCAGTATTATATTGAAAAGCAGTGGTGAGAGTGGACATCCTTGTCTTGTTCCAGATCTTAATGGAATTGCTTTCAGCTTTTCACCATTGAGAATGATACTGGCTGTTGGCTTGTCATAGATGGCCTTTATGATGTTGAGGTATGTTCCTTGTATCCCAAGAATTTCAAGGGCTTTTATCATGAATGGGTGTTGCACTTTGTCGAAAGCTTTCTCAGCATCTATTGATATTATCATATGGTTTTTATATTTCTTTTTGTTGATGTGTTGGATAACGTTGATTGATTTTCGGATGTTAAACCATCCTTGTGCCCCTGGAATGAATCCAACTTGGTCGTGGTGAATTATCTTATGGATACATTGTTGGATTCTGATAGCTAAAATTTTATTGAGGATTTTTGCATCAGTGTTCATTAGGGAGATTGGCCTATAGTTTTCCTTTTTTGTGTTGTCCTTATTCGGTTTTGGTATTAGTGTAATATTGGCTTCATAGAACGTGT
The DNA here is from genome assembly GCF_014898055.3 of Talpa occidentalis. Taxonomy (NCBI): domain Eukaryota; kingdom Metazoa; phylum Chordata; class Mammalia; order Eulipotyphla; family Talpidae; genus Talpa; species Talpa occidentalis. Next base: position 71,676,732 of record NW_023604295.1, on the reverse strand, counting down.
TTGGTATTGTCCCTTCCTTCTCAATTTTTTGGAAGAGTTTGTGAAGGATAGGCACTAATTCGTCTCTGAATGTTTGGTAGAATTCATTTGTAAATCCATCAGGTCCTGGGCTTTTGTTTTTGGGGAGGTTTTTAATTACCATTTCAATTTCGCTGCTTGTAATTGGCCTGTTTAGGTGTTCTATTTCTTCTTTATCTAGCGTTGGGTGATTGTAGAGTTGTAGGAATTTGTCCATCTCCTCTAGATTGTTGAACTTGTTTCCATATAACTGTTCATAGTAGTTACTGATTATTCTTTTGATTTCTGCTGTGTCCGTTGTGATTTCTCCTCTTTCATTTATGATTCTGTGTATTTGTGCTTTCTCCCTTTTTTCCTTTGTGAGCCTGGCTAGGGGTTTGTCTATTTTATTGAGTTTTTCGAAGAACCAGCTCTTGGTTTCATTGATCTTATGGATTGTTTTTTTAGTTTCAATTTCATTTATTTCTGCTTTGGTTTTTATTATTTCTTTTCTTCTACTGGTTCTGGGGTTTTTTTGTTGTTCTTTTTCTAGATCTTTGAGCTTCGAGATTAGGTTGTTTCTTTGAGTTCTTTCTTGTTTTTTGATGTGAGCTTCTATTGCTATATATTTTCCTCTTATTACTGCTTTTGCTGCATCCCATACATTTAGGATATTGGTGTCCTCCTTGTCATTCAATTCAAAGAATTTTTTAATTTCTTCTTTGATCTCCTCGTTAGTCCAGTGGTCTTCCAGTAGTGTGGCTTTTAATCTCCATGAGGTAGGATAGTTCCTTGCCTTCTTTTTATGATTTATTTCTAGTTTGATGCCTTCGTGGTCAGAAAAGATGGTTGGTACGATTTCAATCTTGGTGTATCTGTTGATGTTTGTCTTGTGCCCCAGTATGTGATCGATCCTGGAGAATGATCCGTGTGCGCTTGAGAAAAATGTGTACTCCGTTTTTTTTGGGTTTAGTGTTCTATAGATGTCTGTTAAGCCCAAATGCTCTAGGTCCTTATTTAGAGCTTTAGTTTCTTTACTTATTTTTTGTCTTGTTGATCTATCCATTGTTGATAGTGGTGTGTTGAAGTCTCCCACTACATATGTGTTTTCTCTGATGTCTGTTTTCAGAGAGGACAACAGTTGTCTGATATATTTTGGTGCTCTTTCGTTTGGTGAGTATATGTTAATGAGTGTTATTTCTTCTTGAAGTATTGTCCCCTTAATCATAATGTAGTGACCATTGGGGTCTCTTTTTATTTTTTTGAGTTTGAAGTCTGTTTTATCTGATAAAAGTATAGCTGTTCCTGCTTTCTTTTTTGGCCCATTTGCTTGTAGGATTGTTTTCCATCCTTTGACTTTGAGCCTATTTTTATCTTTTGTAGCTAAATGTGTTTCCTGGAGACAGCAAAAGGTTGGGTTTTGTTTCTTAATCCAGGCTGCAACTCTGTGTCTTTTTATTGAAGAGTTTAGTCCATTTACATTTAGAGTTAATATTGATATGTTAGCATCTGTATTTGCCATTATGTTTGTCTTTCCTTTGATTTTATTTATTTATTCTTTTAATAACTTTTTTTTTTTTTTTGGTCTTCTTTCGTTGTTATTCGTCCCTCTGAGGTTCTGGCTTTAGGATTCCTTGTAGTATTTTTTGGAGTGGGGGTTTAGTCGCAATGAAATTCCGGAGTTTCTCTTTGTCTGGGAAGGTCCATATTCTTTCTTCATGGAGGAAAGAGAGCTTTGCGGGATAGAGTATTCTTGGTTGGCATCTGTTTTCTTGGAGTCTGTTGACTATGTCCCTCCACTCTCTCCTTGCCCGTAGTGTTTCTTCAGAGAAGTCTGATGTCAGCCTGATTGGTTTTCCTTTGAATGTTATCTGTTTCTTCCCTCTTGTCAGCTTCATTATTTTTTCCTTGTCCTGGATTCTTGGGAGCTTTACTATTATGTGTCTTGCTGTGTTTTTCCTTTCGTCGTGGAAGTTTGGTGTTCTTCTTGCTTCTTGTATATCAATTTTCAGCTCCTTCTTCTCATTTGGGAAGTTCTCTTCAATTATATCCATGAATATTTTCTCTGTTCCTACATCTCTCTCCTCTCCTTCTGGAATTCCTATAACTCTTATATTTCCTTTCCTCATGGAGTCAGATAGTTCCCGAAGTCTTTCTTCATTCTTTTTCCTTCGTACTTCTCTTTCCTTTTCTGTTTTGGTTCTTTTTATTTCTGTGTCTTCAAGATTACTTATTCGTTCTTCCATTTCATCTATTCTGCTTTCATTGCTTTTCCCAGAGTTCTTTAGTTCCTCCATTAATTCTTTGATCTCCTGCATTTCTCTTACTTCCCTCTTTAGGGACTCAATTTCCTTCTTCTGATCTATCACTTTTTTAATCATGGCAATTTTAAATTCTCTTTCTGGAAGGCTCAGAAGTTCTTCCAAGTCGCTGTCGTTGCAATCTGGGGAGTGGTTTTCTTTTTGTGGTGTGCTTCTTTCCTGAGGAGTTTTTTAGGTTGCATGTGGTTCTTCTACTCCCTACTGTCTGTTTTCTAATTTGTCGTATGCGTTGGGACACTGTGTTGCTCGGACTGACTGACATCTTGGGTGAACTTCTCCGCTCCCCTCTGGCTCTTCCAGGAGCCATCTCTGTCTTCTGGGGGAGCTTTCTGCTGGTTTTAGGCAGTTTTTACTGAAGAAATGTCCCTGTTCTCAAATGGCGAAGCGGGATGCAGTCCCTGCGCCTCCGGTTTCAGGCACACTCTTCTGCGCACCCGGTCTGCCCCGGACGTGGGTGCCTGCTCCCTCTGTGGGCTCAGACTGCTGGTCGGAAGGGGCCTGGCGTGGAATAACTTCCCGGCTGGCCACTGGGTCCTCCAGAAACCTTCTGCCCTTTTCAAGCAGTCTTAAGAAATGCCCTGTTTTATAGGGTGTTAGTGAGTTTTTTTTTTTTCCTGGTCGCTAGGTGGCGCCAGAGATCTCTCCTATTGTCCTTGGGGGGTTGTTTTTCGCCTCCCCCCACCCCGTGGGACAGAGAACAGAGCGGGAATGGTAGGGTACACCTCAACAGCTTTGGGGTGCTGTGTCTGCCTTGTGCCCCACCGTTGTGGAGAAACCACGCCCCGAATTTTCGTGCCCCGGGTCTCAGTTCAAAGCCCTCAGTTCCAAGAAGCGGGCTGTAGCCCAGTTCAGTGGCGCGGGATTGGCGCCTTTTGCACCGCTCCCGTGCCTGGGCGCCTGGTTCCTGCTCACTCAGGGAGGGACCTTCACCTCAGTGAGGACCTCCGCGCGTCTCCCCGCAAGCCTAGGTCGCAGGCGCGGGGACCTGGGCAGCCAGGATCCAGGTCCGCGTTTTCTTTTCAAGCGTGCCAAGCGTGCCGCTTTCCCGCGCAGGCTTACCGGCAGCCCGGGCTGTGTGCGCTTCTCCCGGGGTCTTTGTTCTTCTCTAATGGCGCCCGGAGCCGTTCGCTCACCGCCGAGGCGGATCCTGCAGGGTTCGCCTCAGCTCCCGTTCACGGGGTGTGGTGGCTGCAATAGTTCCTTTCCACTCACAGTCCCGCTTGCTGCGTCGTTTGTTCTTGTGGGCCGTTTTGGTGTGTTGTTTCCTCCTCTCTGCCGGTGGGAGAGTGCTGCCTCTGTGGGCGGGGGAGGGGAGCAGGGTTCTGCGCTTTCCTCCCTTCTAGTCCTCTTTTATGGCCAGTTTCTTCTTCGGGCAGTTCGCTGGCGTCACCCGTTTATCTTCCGTGTCCCAGGTCTCACTGGGACCTGCCGCTTTTCCTCCCTATTCACTTTTTTTAATGGGAGATCTTACTCGCAGCGTCTCCTAGCCGCCATGTTGCTCCGCCCCCTCCCACTTATTCCCAATATATTTTTAAATGTTGTAAGATTTACAAAATTGAAATTTAGTGCAACTTACCACAAATATATATGTTATACTAAGCAAGGCAAAGTCTACATATATGCTCAACAACTCCTCATGAAATTTTAAAAACTCAAATTAAAAAATTAATTACCAGTGAGAGAATAATGAGTTCCATGAATTTAATTTAGTTTTTAACAAACGAAAATAAAATAATTTATATATATATATATATCTACCTACCTGGAGTAGGCAAACAATCTACTGTCCCAAAGATCATGATTCCCTCTAGGTCCAGAATGAAAGTAACAGGAATCTGTACCATCGAACATATTTAACCCATCTTCTGAATTTTTTGAAGCATGGCTATGTACCACATCCAAGAGGACTGTAATACCCATTGAGTGAGCTGTATCGACCAGTTCTTTCAGCTCTTCCGGAGTACCATAACGGCTAGAGATAAAGAACACAGCAAAAACAAGATTACACCATATTTAAAGTAAATCACCAGTTATTTACCGCATATTAATTATTTTACCAGCACAGTTCTAGACACTTTGAATTGGCCAATACAGCATGATAGAATGTTTAGACAGAGTTAAAATTGATTAATATTTGCTATTAAAAAATTTAATAGCCTTCAATGAAAAAACATTAATTTGAATCAGATTGTCAGATGCATATTTTTAGCTCAACAAAAATTCACATTTTAGAGAAAGGATATATACAGTACAACTCTGATTCTCTATACTCAGAGTTTCTGATTTCCATCACCAAGCCTAACTAGTCTAGGGATCCAGTTCAGTCCTGTTCACATCCTGGCAATCCTTTACAGTGTCAGTGGTTGGGACTGGGGGAATATCTTTGGAGTAGTTCATTGAATGTTCTTAGTGGCTTGAGTGAAGCCATCTCTCCTCATTTACTTATTATCTTACTGAAAATCCCTCAGGAACCAGTGGCATGTACATGTACAAAGTCTGTCATCATGCAAGCAGAAAAGATGGGTAGCTCACATGCATATGTGTTTGTGGCAAATACAGTTTTCAGAGCTGCATGACAGAAAACAAAAATCTCAATATTACAGTGTTTGTCAGCATCAACTTTCACTTTAAATAATCATCTTTGTGATTAATCTCTCACGATATCTGTTCCTCACTAGACTACATATTCCTTCAAGAATATGACTTACCACACTGCCCAATTTGGCTTCTTGCATGGCTTCAAAATTATGACAGTCTACCACTTTCTCTCCTTATTCTTCCCACCTACCATTTTATCCACTCATTGAACATGTTTAAAGACTAAAAACCCAAAAGTGTCATTCATTCATTCATTCATTCATTCATTTTTTCAACAGATACCTGTTAGGCTATGGAATGTGTGCCTTGAAATTTTCAATGCTCCAGGGATTCAAAAGTGAGCATAATCTATACCACTGCCTTTATGGAAATTACATTTAATTTGGGAGATAACAGATAAATAAACGAAATATGTAGAATCTCAGAGAGCAATAAATTCTCTAAAGAAAAATAAAACCAAGTCACACTAGAGTCTTAGGAAAAGTTTGAATATTTAAATACTTGAACAAGGACCTAAAAGAAGTAAGAAGCAAGGCATGTAAATATTTAAGGTAAAGAGCATTCAGAAAGATAGGATACTGGGGACAGAAATGAGCTAGGAACATTTAAAGAACAGCAAATACACTGAAGTAGTTGATGTAGAGTGACTGAGGAAGAGAGGAGCCCAGAAAGTCAAGTAAGATCCAGATCAAATGAGGCCATATGGACAATATGAGGTCTTTGGGGTTTTGGCTAAAATAAGAATGGATATAAATTATATTTCATTTTACCTTGAAGCTGCAAAGAAACTTGTGATTTGGTACCCAAAACTGGCATAGTAAGCATGCTCCATGATCGCCATCAACTGAATGCAGTTATATCCTATATAAGCAAAGGTTAGAGAGAGAGATTAAAAACTGCATTAAATAAAAAGAAATAAAAATCTATATGAACATAGCATCCTTGTTCTAAAGGCATTAAAGTTTGCAAAAAATCTAGGAGGTTGGATCATTTTGCAAAGTTCCATTACTTTAGTATCTTCTGCTTTTCTAACCTTTTAACACAAAATCAGTTAGTCCATAAGAGTTCATCTCCAACTAGCTATTTGAAATGCCTTCATTTTAACATGTAATAAATGATATGCAAATATACTCTTAATTTGACATTAGAATATTAAATATGACAATCTGCATATGCACTTGTAAAATTCATTGTGCAGATTATGAAAGATAAATAAAATAAACTGATTGCATGTCATACACTTTTTTTATTTCTCCTTTTTCTTTATATTTCAGTTTTTTCTGCAATATAAGCTATACCACCAAATCCATTTATCCACAGGTAACCTGTAGAGAACCAGCTTTAATGTTCCCATTTTCCACTACTTCTTGCACCTATAAAATCATTCCAAAGTTGCATGTATACACATCTGTATATGCACAAACACCTTCCTTTCTCCCTCTGAAATGATTTGCTCCAACAATAAATGTAGTAATTTGAAAAGGTAGGTATTGTAGTTTCCTAAATCTATAACACTTAAAAACATTTACTAATGCATTTTAATATAAGCAAATAAATAAAAGGAAACTTTGGTTTAAAAACAAACTTAAAAAATCAGGTTTGTCTTCTTTCCAGTATAACTTGGTAAAATGTTCACATGTGATTTGATTGCTTTAAAAGTTATATTTCTGTTATATACATCATAAAGGACATATATGACAAGCCAACAGCCAGTATCATTCTCAATGGTGAAAAGCTGAAAGAATTTCCATTAAGATCTGGAACAAGACAAGTATGTCCACTCTCACCACTGCTTTTCAATATAATACTGGAAGTCCTAGCCAGAGCAATAAGATAAGAGAAAGACATACAAGGAATCCAAATAGGAAAAGAAGAAGTCAAACTATCACTATTTGCAGATGATATGATGATATATATATAGAGAACCCCAAAAACTCCACAGAAAAACTAATTCAACTCATCAATCAGTTCAGTAAAGTGGCAGGATACAAAATCAACATGCAAAAGCCAGTAGCCTTCCTATACACAAACAATAAATCTGAAGAAGAAGAAATCAAAAAAACCATCCCTTTTATTATCAAAAGAAAAAAAAATTCAAATACTTGGGAATAAATCTAACAAAAGAGATAAAGGACCTATACAAAGAAAACTAAAAAACACTGTTAAAATAAATAGAAGAAGACACAAAGAAATGGAAAGACATCTCCTGCTCATGGATTGGAAGAATAAACATTATTAAAATGGCCATCCTACCAAAAGCAATATACAGATTCAGTGCTAGTCCAATAAAAAATTTCAATGTCATTCTTCAAGGAAATAGAACAATTATTGATGAAATCCATATGGAATCACCAAAAAACCCCAAATAGCCAAAGCAGTTCTGAAAAAAAAAAAAAAAAAAAGAAGGGAATGGAGGCATCACACTCCCAGACTTCAAACTACACTACAAAGCCATAATCATCAAAACTGCATGGTAGTGGAACAAGAACAGACATATAGACCAATGGAATTGAATAGAAAATCCAGAAATAAACCCACAGATTTAGGGTCAACTAATCTTTGACAAAGGAGCAAAGAATATGCATTGGAGCAAAGAAAGTTTGTTCAATAAATGGTGCTGGGAAAACTGTGTTGCTACATGCAAAAGAATGAAGCTTGACTACTACCTCACACCATACACAAAAACCAACTCAAAATGGATTAAAGAACTAGACATAAGACCTGAAACCATAAAATACATAAAAGGAAATATAGGCGAAACACTATTTGATATGCACATCAAAGACATCTTTACAGACCCATCACCCAAAGCAGTGATAGTGAAGGCAAAGATAAACAGCTGGGAGTACATCAAATTAAAGAGCTTCTGCACAGCAAAAGAGACAATAACAAAAACAAAGAGAAACCCACTGACTGGGAGAACATTTTTGCACACAACATTAATGATAAAGGACTGATCACAAAAATCTACAAAGAGCTGATGAGACTCAACAAAAACAAAGAAAATTATTCAGTTAAAAAATGGGCAGAAGAGCTAAAAAGAAACTTCTCTGAAGAGGAAATGCAAATGGCCAACAGGCATATGAAAAAATGTTCAACATCACTTTTAATCAGGGAAATGCAAATCAAAACTACCATGAGATACCATCTTACACCAGTGAGAATGGCACATATTTAAAAAACTAGCAACAACAAATGTTGACGAAGTTGTGGAGAAAAAGGAACTCTCCTGCACTGTTGGTGGGAATGCAAACTGGTCCAACCACTATGGAGAGCTGTGTGGAGATTTCTGGACCTACTAAACATAGAGCTTCCATATGATCCAGCAATTCCACTCCTAGTATTTACCCAAATGACACAGAAACATCAATTCCAAAGAGCACCTGCACCCCTATGTTTATAGCAGCACTATTTACAACAGCTAAGCTTTGGAAACAACCCAAATGCCCAAAAATAGATGACTGGATCAAGAAGATGTGGTACATATACACCATGGAATATTACTCAGCATTCAAAAAAGATAAACACATGCAATTTGCAGCAACATGGATGGGGCTGGAAGGGATCATGCTCAGAGAAATAAGCCAGAAAGAAAAAGAAAAATACCAGATGGTCTCACTCATAGCAGGAACCTAGAAAATTAAATAAGGGACCAGGAAAATGAATAACTATAAGAAAGTGAAAATCAAAATCAACAAACAACTATGAACCAGAGACACTCTATTGGTAGTGGAGGGCGGGGAGGGGAGGGATTGGGGTCAAAATAAGGGGTCGCAATTGTTTGGGGAATATAAAAATAAAAATAAATAAATAAATAAATAAATAATAAAATGAAAGTTATATTTCTGTTATATATATTAGATATATACTACATTTGTTTTCTACTCCAAAAAGTCCAATTCATGTCAGTATAGCATCTCTTGCACATATTTCAATATATAATTAATATCAGACCAATTACAATTTCACATTCAGAACTAAGAATCCATAGTTTATTTTATTTTTTTTAAAGATTTATTTATGCATACAAGAGCTGGGGCACAGGCCAGAGATGCGGGGGGTGAGAGGATTCACCAGAGACAGAGTGGGGACAGAACAGACCAATTGACTGAAGTACACTGCTGAGGGGAACAGCGGGCGAGCCAGGAGAGGTCTGCTGCACCATATGAGTTGCTCACTGGCGGGCAGGGGATCAAACTCCTGCTGTAGAGGCTGGGGATTGCTTCATAGTGTGGTGATTAAGCCCTTGTGCCACCACGGAGGCAATCTAAGAATCCATAGTTTTAAGGATAATCTAAACTCAATGACTCATAAACTTCTTAAAAGTTATTACTGTTGGCTTTTTTATTATGAAAGAAAACCAAGTTAACTCTATGAAGCCTGACATAAATATGTACATAACCTAATTCTCAGATAATATAAATCATCACAAATTTTAACAAACTAGAGTTTAGCTTCCCTTATGCAATAAACATAGTTTCTATGATCTAGGACCAATTTATAATTTCTATTAATTGCAAGGCATTAATCATTCCTAAGCAACACAATTCAAACACAAAGACAAATAAAAGAATTGTTGTTCTGGTGAGTCTTTTGCAAGAAATAGGTCAGAAATAATTTATTACAATATAACATGAAAATATCTCAAATATAACAATTTTAATATAACATATTAAATATATTACTAAATTTTCCACTCATATATTTAATTTTGGTTTGTAAATATTAACCTCACTATCTCAGATAACTAAGATCCAAATTTAGCTAAAAAGTTTAATAAAGAGTTGCAAAACTTTCCTTTGGCCAAAATTTAGAAAACCTACTAAAAGCAGAATAATTAAGTGTAGTTTATCTTCCTGCCTAGCTATTAGGGCAGGTGCTGATATGCTATGAAATGATAAAAATAAAAGCAATACCTATAAAAAAAGAAAAAAATAACAGATTTACAGCATTCTGAATCAGTGATTCAACAGAACATTGACTTCTATGAAGACAAGATCTGTGCCTCAAGAGTCTAATACACATACATCTAGAACAATGTACCTCACACAGAAGATGCATCATGAATATTTGTTAAATAAGTCAAATAGACAAGTGCTAAATACATGAGGACTCAGCATAAAATGAGTTTCAGACACCTTATAAATGTAAGGCTTTTTTTCTCCTAACAGACTAATATGAACAGGCTATAATCAATGACCACTTAAATTGATAAAAGTTCTCTGCTGTAGAAAAGTAATTATGCTTACATATTTATCTACAATTTTAGAAGCCATCAGCTCACATTACTTAAAATTGAAATTGGAATAATATCTAGAATTCTTATGCTCTATCTTATTCCATTTCTCTTTTCTATGCTATCACTATTACAGGGCAATTTGAGAAGCCTAAAATAAAATGCGTTTCTATTACATATTTAATCTCTTAACACACACAAAAAAAGAGACACACTCGTAATTAGCTTTTCTAATAAGAGAACAGACTCATTAAAATTTTATCTGAATAAAAATCACAACGATTACTTACCAAGGTCTTTGATTCTTGGTAGTACATTGCATGTAAAATGTTTATAAGAAGCTATTTTTCCTTCATGGGAAGAAATTCCCACATGAGATTCATAAATTCTGAGGCTTTTGGGCTTCTTTGGCCTGGAATGCTTAAACTGCAGAATATATATATAAAATAACATACAGAATTAGACCACAAATGCAGGTATGGCACTAATTAAACACATTAGATTAAATGGTAAATCAATTCCAACACTTTGAAACTGTTTTCACACATAAAGGCATTACTTACCTCCACTAAATTTGCTTTGGAAAAAAAAAAAAAAACAACAACAAAACTTAGGGTCACAAAAATGGACCCACTTTAAAAGAGGAACCATTCCTTTGAGGAGGTATGACCCCATTCCCCTAAACATTGGGCAGTAAACCAATGTTACCTCAAAAAAAAAAAAATATTATTCATGTAAGTAATAACATTTCTTACCATTGAGTGGAAATACATGTTGAGTATAATACTAAGAGAAAATGTAAGGGCTATGAGATGCATGCATGATTATTAAATGCAAAGCATTTATTAATCAGCTTCAACAAATTAAAGGGCAGAAAATGAGTTTAAGGATACTATTAATGTTATCAATAAGACAATAAGACAGCCATAAAAATTACTGTAATTAATACGTTCATGAGATTCCATTCCCCTGCTGTGTTCCTAAAGACAGTAATCCTGCTTTAAACTCATGACAGTGAGAAATATTATATCACTGAGGAGTCTTTGATACATTAGACATTGTAGTTTAAAAAAAAAAATCTGTAAACCTTACACATCATTCATTATGTAGACATTTAGTATTTCCCTACCACTTTAACCTCAGAAACACATGACAAAAAAAGTACCTTCTATTTTATTGGTTACAGATGATGGACTCTGACATATGCATAGCATAATGAGTACAATGATGTAAAGTATTAAATGAACAATGAAGAGAGAATTTGAACATTATTATAGTTACAAAAGTAAAATTTAATTTTCCCAGAAGTATTGCAACAAGCATTTATTTAAAGATTTGTTGTTCTCACTTGGTACATGTGCTCTGGATCCCAGTGCATCCAATCATAATTCACATTATCACCTTCACGAGCCACATACTTCGCCCACGGTGAAATACGATACAAGATCTCTCCACTTTTACTCCTAATAACAACCTAAAAAGAGAATGAGATGTTATTGCTTTAAATGTTTTCGAAAGTCCAAGATATTGCTAATAGTTTAGGATTACTGCTTCAAATAAGAAAAGGAGAAATGAACTTAAGAATCTAAATTACCATCCAATTGTTACCTTTAAAGTTTAAATTCTAATAGCTTTATTTTTCCTTCTGCACTATAATATATGAACCTTAAAATATTCCAGCTTGAATATTTTATGATTCATGACTTTCATCATTATCAACTAATCACCCAAGTGGGTCAATTATATATGGAGCAGATATTAAAAAGGTAAGAATACTATTTGGCAACTACTGTCTATAAATCAGCAGAAGGAAATAAATTCTATTTATTAAGAAAAAGTGTTACATTATATCACCATCTCTTTTCCACTTTGCAGCTATTAATGATAATATTTTCAACAAACCATTACGGAACAAGGATTTTGATTAACACCTATATTGTGCACACACACACAAACAGATATAATACCCTGTAAATGTTTTCTACCATTTCTCAACTGCTCTTATGCCCTATGGCAAGTATACTTTACTATGTAATACCAAATATTTTCCCTTTTAACAACCCATTCTTGCATTTTCCAGTAGTATTGCTATTGTTATCCAAACTAAAAATGCAAATACATTTTTTTTTACTGAATCCACCGTTTAAAACTTAGTACTGAAGGGAGAATTTTGAATTTTCATCATGGTTGCAGAACAAAATGGGCCATGTGAATGCAACCTTCAAGAGATGGAAATTATAGGGTTATTTTAATTTCCTTTTTTTCCAAATCCAATGTTGTGAGTAAAATAAAAAAATGTTCATATTAGAAGCTATATTATGTTCTCAACACTGTGAGGTTACATATTCTTCAGTCTCCCTTATTAGAGAAAAGTTCAAGTATACATAATTCTTGCTCAATATATATTTGTATAATGCTTTATAGATTAGAATGAACATTAATAGTCACATCACACTTGAGTTCAGACACTCTTTATAACCCAAATGATGGGCCTCCCTGGTGGCACAGGGGTTAAGTCTCAGTACTATTAAGCTATCACCAGCCAGTGTGGCATTAGTTAGACCCATCGCCAGGGAGCAGACCCACACGGCACAGCAGACCTTTCCTGTGTTCCTAAAGACAGGGGAGCCTGCTGCTCCCCTCAGCAATGTATTTCAGTGGATCCGCCTGTTCTGCTCCCCGCTCTGTCTCTGGTGAATCCTCTTACCCCCTGTACCTACGGCCTACACCCCAGTTCTATGTAAAAATAAAAAAATAATAATAACTCAAATGTTAAGTGACATTAAGTGAGCTGCCAAAAGTACCAAAGTCACCAAACGGCAGAGCCCAAAGCTGAAAACAGAGTTCCTGACACTCATTTTCTTGCTCTTAACAAGCTTCTACAGTACTTCTTTCAGATACCAAAAAATAAATCATGACTTATGGAGAAAAGAACAGGTGAGCAGTTAACAGGAATGTCTAACTTACATGAATTTATTTCATTCTCCTTTATTATGCCTCCCACTTACTTAAGCTGATCATAAACAAGTGCTATCAGTCAAGGAATCAGTACACATGAAAAAGCATCAATAAAATAGGATCAATTCATTTCAGGAGTATTTTATCCCAAAAGATATGTGCCTTAAGCCACATGAACTTCTAATATAATGTATAACAGTGTCTAACAGTGAAATGTTTCAGGAAAAGGCCCTTTTACTCATCCACCAACACATAACAGGCTATGAGGAAATAAAATAATTAACTGGTCTTCAGTTAATAACACTCTGCCTAATCCATCCAGCTATCTTTTCTCTGTTTTGCAAACAGTTCTACAACCTCTCCAAAGGATAATAATGAATCAATAATTATTTGTGAAGGTGTCTGCTGGCAGAGAAAATACTTGAAACTTTAAGTATAGAACATGAAGAATCTTCTCAGGCTGAATTTAATTCCACAGTCTTTGGAACATTACTTTGTTTATCTCACTGTATATACATGAATATCTTTAGAAGCTAATGAGTGATGGGTGTTGGCAGGAACAGTCCCTCCATGGATCTGGGTCTCCAATACTCCTACATAATTTACTGAGCATGCTGAAAATACAAGTTTCTGACTACTGTTGACAGGGGCCATTTCTCAGGGATGTATTTGTAGCAAGCAACTCTGAGGAATAAGATAATGTCTCCCTTGTAGACACAGAATAGGCTTGCTTACAGCTTGCTACAGAAGAATGTATTCCCCAAGCTGACTGCTCCTCAGTCATGATGCAAACCAATGGTGTGGGCAACATCCATCAGGACCATATAGTATCACCCCTTTGGGACTAGCAAGATGAGAGGAGTCAATGCAAATATGATGCTCACACTGATTAATAAAACCACTTGTCTCTAACTTAGAAGTCTCATGTTTTCTGCCAAAAGCCACAAAATAGTAATTTTTAAGCCTGTAGGAAGATAGTCAAATTTTCCCACAAAGAATTACTTACTTAGTCACTGTATGACTTCAATAGTTTTGTTTCCAAAAGTTTCATTTCTTTCTTCTAACAATCATCATTATTATTGCTTCTTGGGACGGAAACTTTTAATTACCCAATCCTTCCTTCATTCTGACTAATAGAATAACAGTCTGACTCCCCAAAAGATACGAAAAACAAACTTTCCCACTAAATCTGGAACACCTTTCTATGACCATTTCATTTGTCTATTCTTCAGGCCTTTAAGTTATGGAGGTATCTTTGTTATAATAGTTTAGATTTACTTAACCAATACACCTTAGTCACCTTACCTTCATTTGATTTGCTATTTCTAAATCATTATGGCAGCCAGATAAGGATATTATAATAAATCTAACTTGAGAGATATTCCAATAAGAACAGAATACAACCTTTGTGGATTGAAATTTACTAGATTTTTTTAGGGTGAGTGGGAGGAAAGTGGGGAGAAAGAATAATTCCCATATTTTTGTTCTCTTGAGCACAGACTCAGATAAAAGATTTTTAAATAATAAAACCTTATTTTTTTCATATTTCAAATTTGTCACCACTTTATTTTGTAAACATGTAGAGGTATTATATAGATAGATTATTTTAGAGAACTCTCACAGGGTACATTTCCACATGGCAAATATTCCTACACACACACCATGATATAAGAGAAGTTTTTCAGTGTCCTCTAAGTGAATTCATTGTTGTTGTTATTGTTCCCTCCCACCCCTCCCCGCCCCCAAGTTTTAGCAATACAATTATTTTGTCTTCTCAACTGGGTGAGAGATTAGATTGATAAATAGGAGTGGGTGGACCAGGAATATTATGACAAAAGGAGGTAGCCAGCCTTAGATCTGAGTTTATGCTCAACTCATGAACTGCTAGCATTGTTTTCTAACAAGCCTACTGGCATGCATGGTGGCCTCATAGCATTTCTCCCTAAAGGTCTAACATTCCCTTTCTTGAAGAATGTTACAACTTGCTTCATTAAAATTTGCCTGAGCTGTATCACTAGCATCACTCTTATAATAAAACTTTATATCATTATTTTTACATCATTTAATTTACAACCTCAAAACAGCACATGCAATATAGCAAATTGAAAAAATATGGAATAGCAATTTTTTGGCAATATGCACAAAAAATTCAGAGAAAGTAATTCTCAATGATTCAGTAACCCTTATTAAAATTTGCTTTGTGAAAATAATCAGAGATGTGTCCAAACACCATAACCTTACATATTAAATTTAGTGTCACTTTTACTAACAAAATATGAATGACTGAATAACGTATAGTTGTTTAATGTTGAATTATATTGAAGGTTGCAAGAAAATTCTTTCAAGTTATAAAAAACATGTTATATTACATCTCCCTAATGTAAACTGCACGCAAACTAATGAAGTATTTTAAAAGATAGGAAATATCTTTATATTCATATATTAAGGTGTTAGCTTTTATTTTTCTAATTGTTTCTATATTGTTAATCATTTTATTTCACTTACAGAGCTTCTATAATCAGGGGAAAAGTGTTTTAGGAAAAATTGCAAATAGATAAATTAAAAAACTGTACATACAGTTGCAGAATTGTGCTATTCAAGTTGTGTATCTTGTGACCCTTAATATATTATTAAAAATACAACTTAAAAAGATAAATTAAATGACTTGAAAGGAACATACTAATAACAATATCATAATGATTTTTTTTAGAATAACAAATAGATATTTAGTAAAATTGTAACAGTTTATAACAATATAAAATGCTAGCAGACTCATTTTTAATGAGACAAATTGTCTCTTTAACTTATGGGAAGTTATCATCAAAAGATGTTACTAGAGGGGGCCTCCCCAGTGGCTCAGCGGTTGAGCACTGGGTTGCGGTTGAGCACTGGGTTGCGAAGCTGCCCACAGCCTCCGCAGCCCAGGTTCAATCCCCGGCCGCTAGGCGAGGGTCCCACAAGGCGCGCAGACCTCTCCAGCCACCAGCTGCTCCTCTCAGCAGTGTACTTCAGTCTGTCTGCTCTGCTCCCCATTCTGGCTCTGGTGAATTCTCTCAACCTCCTGCACTTCTGACTGTACCCAGCGCTTGTGTAAATAAATAAATAAATCTTAAAAAAAAAAAAAAAGATGTTACTAGAGAGCCTCCCCTGGTTGCGTAGCAGTTGAGCACTGGGCTGTGAAGCTGCCCGCAGCCTCTGCAGTGCCAGTTTGATCCCCGGCCGCAGGCGAGGGTCCCACATGGAGCACAGACCTCTTCCTGCCACCCGCTGCTACCCTCAGCAGTGTATTTCATCAGTCTGCCTGTTCTGTTCCCTGCTCTGGCTCTGGTGAATTCTCTCACCCTCCCGGGTTTCTGACTGTACCCGGTGCTTGTCTAAATCAATCAATCAATCAGTCAGTCAATCTTAAAAAAAAAAAGAAGATGTTACGAGATTAAGCAAGTGAATAAGACACTCCTGCCTGTGCAAAAGTCATACTGACTCAGTGAACTGTATGAAGTAAAATTTTATTTAGAAAATGTCATTTAGAATTCAAATATACAATATATGAAACAGTACCAAGAGTACCTTTTGAAATGCTTCTTACCAAAGAATATTGTTCCTATGGACTGTAAAATTACTAAGATAAGATGTTCCTCGAGTGGCCAAGAATTTTATATAAAACCAATGGATGTGTAAAGCTGGTTAGAAGTATGAGTGTACTCTGGAAAATAGTACTGCATTTAACTGGAGGCTTCATAAGTGAATGAGTAGAAGACCAAGAAAAAAAGGCACAAGTATTGAATAACATAATTTACTTTGTCCATATTATACTTCCAAAATCACTACATACCATGAAATGAATATTTATTTACAAACAACAATTCATAAAGAGATGGCTGAAGAAAGGATACTAATCAAAATAACTACTTGATCAGGTACTGAAATAACCAAAGAGATTTATAATTTATGAAGGGGTTGTCTCTCTCTTCTTAATTATTTTGAGTTTATATAATAATATCTAATGCAACTGATAAAATTAATGAAATATATGCAAACAAATAATATATAAAATATATACCAAATAACTTTTATATATTAAACAATAGATATAGCCATACCACTGTACAATACTGTGCTGAGTATCTACATGTATTCTACACATGTGTTTAAGTATTTTTTAAACTTTATTGAAATTATTATTATATGTGTATCAATTATACATATAATAATGTATGAGTTTAAGGTACATAACATGTTGATGTGATACACTTACATAATATGATTTAAATAATTTTTAGAAGTGGATATGATAAAAATAAAAAATTAGAAAAAGTAATCAAAAGATAATAATTAAGCAGAAAAATAACTGATATCCCAGGGAAGAATCTGATGATTCTATTAATGACCAGAGTCCTGATGAAATATATTTACAAACGATATTTGAAGATGCTTATCATTTTTATTTATTTTTTAAAGATTTATTTATTTATTTATACAAGCACTGGGTACAGTCAGAAGCACGGGAGGGTGAGAGAATTCACCAGAGCCAGAGCGGGGAGCAGAGCAGGCAGAAGGACCAAAGTACACTGCTTAGGGGAGCAGCGGGCAGCAGGAGAGGTCTTCGTGCCATGTGGACCCTCCTCCAGTGGCCAGGGAGCAGTCGGGGATCGAACCGGTGCTGCAGAGGCTGTGGGCAGCTTCGCTACCCAGCGCTCTACCACTGTGCCACCAGAGAGGCCCGCTTATCATTTTTAAATGGCTTAGTGTAATTTAAAATGAATAGCTTAAATGCAGTTTAATTCAGCTCAAAATTTTCTAATCTTTGTTTTTTTTTAAAAAAAAAAGCAGAAGAAAAGGAAAATATGAGTATACCTTTTTACACAATCTTGTTTGTTTTTCTTCTGGGACAATTTTAAGATTCAGTAAGAAAAAAAGAGTCTCTTTGCCCCTGTAGAAGATTGAAAAAAAGCTCCTTGGAAGGTCTACATCCTAATTTTTAGAATGTGGGAACGATATATTATATGGCAAAAAAGTGGGGGGGGTGCTGGGGAGGGTCTTGACACCTGTGATTAAAGGATTTTAAGATGGAACGATTATCTTGACTACGCAGGAGTGCTATCACACATCACTTTCTAAGAAGGAGATTTTACACACAGACAGGAGAGGAAAAATAATGTGGTCAAGGAAGCAGACACTGGACTCATGTGGACACTAGCCAAGAAAACCCAAGCCACCTGAAGCTGAAAGTTGCAAGGAACAAATTTTTCCCACAGCTTCTAGAGGGAGCATGGCTTTGCTTATAATACTTTTATTTCCAGTAATTCCAATCTTTAACCTAATTGCCTCCAAAGCTGTGAAAAAACAAATTTCTGTTATTTAAAGCCACCAAATTTGAGCAGCAGCTATAAAAACCAACAGAGCAACAAAGGAAAGAAAGGAAGAATTGCTTTCTAAGAATAAACTGGAAAGAACATAAATTTAATTAAAGTTTGTCAGTGCTAGAATGAGTTAAAATTTCACATTATTTTGATGAGTAGTCTAAATAATCCATTTTATCTCTTATTAACTTCCTACTCACCAAAAGCAGACAAACATGTACACCAATGCATTTCAGTGACCTTCATTAAACAAGGTAAGTCTTCCGTGGCAATTCCCAGGAAAAGCAAACCCCTTCAGATAAACATCACTGGACTTCCGAACTGAGAGCAGAGACTTCAAAAATTGAGTTTGAAGTACGCAGGTTTTATTGCTAGCCTACTGTCATGCAATTATTTTCAGAGATTGAATAAAAAGTACCACCCTTTACATGATACAAATAATAACTCTAAATTTACAGAAGGATAAGCTGAGGGTCTATTTTATCTATCCAATATTTGATATACTTGTTTCATTAAACAGAAATGAGAGTACTTAAGTAAATAGATGATTGAAAAACAATAATAAATTAATAACAATATTAATAATACTTATAGACATTTCATTCAGAATTTTAAGCACCTTTCATTTTAAACTCTCAGTTTATATTTTAATTAATGAGGGAATAAAACCAAGATATCAATAGAAGTATTGGCAGTTTTCCAATAATAACAAGACCCTGATATATGTATCTGTACACTTTATGGACAAACTTTCCAAAAACTACAAATAATCAATTGGTAGGGTTATATATGAGCTATAAACGACACTGCCATTGTTTATATATTCAGTCTTCTCTGGATACAAATAATTATATCTGTTATGTTAAAGTGTTTTTAATTTTCTGTTAATTATATCTGTATACTAAAATTCATACATTTCAGAGATCTGTTTCTTAATTTACTTCACAATTTTCAATTAATCAAACAATCTTAAAAAGACATATACACATAAAGTAACCATAAAAAGTATATTCTTGTGATACCCTTTACCACTACAGTGTTCAGAGATTAAGAAAGGTAGCAAACAGATCAAATAATTAGATTAAGCCCCCTGTACTCTTAGGTTATGCAGTACTGGACATATACAAAAGAAAAGGCAATAGTCCTGCCATAAGCTTAACTAAGAAAAGGTAGAAATCAATTGAACTTTGAAAGCAATAACCTATTGATAATTTTTCGTTGGCTGCCATTATTTTAGTTGTTTTGGATTTCTAACTTTAAAACGTGTCATAATTCAGTTTATTTTCTTTAGTCAGAAACAAGAAATCTTTCCGGGCCTCTCCTGGTGGCGCAGTGGTTGAGCGCTGGGCTGTGAAGCTGCCCGCAGCCTGAGCAGTGCTGGTTCAATCCCCGGCCTCCAGCGAGGGTCCCACATGGCACGCAGACCTCTCCTGCCCCGCCCGCTGCTCCCCTCAGCAGTGTATTTCATCAGTCTACTTGTTCCGTTCCCTGCTCTGGCTCTGGTGAATTCTCTTACCCTCCCGCGCTTCTGACTGTACCCAGTGCTTGTATAAATAAATAAATAAATAATTCTTTAAAAAAAAGAAATCTTTCCAAAGTTGACTCTAATAACAATAGTTCAAGTAGAAATAAAAATTTTCTCTATCAGGGCCTCCCCTGGTGGCGCAGCGGTTGAGCGCTGGGCTGCGAAGCTGCCCGCAGCCTCTGCAGTGCCGGTTCGATCCCCGGCCAATGGGTGAGGGTCCCACATGGCACGCAGACCTCTCCTGCAGCCCGCTGCTCCCCTCGGCAGTGTACTTCGGTCCTTCTGCCTGTTCTTCTCCCTGCTCTGGCTCTGGTGAATTCTCTTGCCCTCCCGCGCTTCTGACTGTACCCAGTGCTTGTATAAATAAATTAATAATCAAAAATAAATAAATAAATAAAAGTGCCTTCTAATCGACCTTGGACTGTCTTTGAACTTATAAAAAAAAAAAATTTCTCTATCAAAAACAATGTTACTAATGAAAGGATTTTCCTTAAAAGACTAAAAATATTAGTTACAAAAAATAAATTTGTAATGTGAAAAATTAGCATGAGATCAAACTATGCCAAGCTTTGGAAAATGGACAGCAATACATGAAACAAAAGGAAAGCTTTTTCTTACAAAAATATTTATTTATTCATGCTTACAAGAACCCGGGTACAGGCCAGATATGCGGGAGGGTGAGAGGATTCACCAGAGACAGAGTGGGGAACAGAAGAGGCAGATTAACTGAAATACACTGTTGAGGGGAGCAGCTGGCGAGACACAAGAGGTCTGCCCCGCCATGTGGGATTCTCGCCAGCTGGCAGGGATCTAACTGGCACTGCAGAGTCTGCGGACAGCTTCATAGAGCTCCGTTCAACCACCTGCGCCAACCAGGGAGTCCCAAAGAGAACATTTTTGAGAGATAATAGCCAGAGCTATTTTGCTCCTGATTTAACACCAATTGAGAATTACAGAGATATAAACATTAATTTCTGTAATACACACGGCAGAGAAGAAACTGTATAATATTGTCAAAAAAAAAAAAAAAAGGAAATGAAGATCAGTAGTTGCTTCTTTAAAAGCAGGTCCTTATTCAGAATGATTTACAAAGACAGATGCTCCTGTATCTATAAAAAGGAGTATTACTCCCAAAGGTTTCCACCTCAGTTCTCCAATCATCCAGTCTAGTTAAGAAGAATTACAGCTATGATACTTTTTTTTTTTGGTCTCTGTTTTTGACTGAGGCAAATCTATAAAGAAATGAAAAAAAAAAAAAAAAAAAAAAAACCACTACGTAGAACTGATAAAGTGTTTGCTTCATTTCAAGTACATTACCTGAACAAAAACCTTATAAAGTGAGGTCACTACAAAAAGACACAATCCAAAGGGATTATGTGAGATTTAGGAAGCAGGCATTGAAAACGATATCCCTGAGCAAGTGAGAATAACTACTCCTAAGTGAAAAGAATAGGAACAATGTTGAAATGTTGTAATCAGGTAAAGATTGATTAGGTGCCTTAGACTAGAAAACAAATGAATTACACATGATATAAAAATATAGGATTTAAACTTCCAAGATATTGAAAGATCAATGCAGTAATAAAAGAAAAAAGCCATGAAAAGGGGAAAAAATCAGTGAGTTTTCATTACTGAAAAAGTGTGCTTCAAAGGGACTCAGCCATGTGCAGTGAAGGCTAGAATTCTATTAAGTAAACAGAGTTATAATCTGGTATAATGCCAATAAAAAAATCTAAGAAGCATTTTCTGAAGTGTAAGGATGGGGGATACTATCATAAATGAGTTAAAGCTCTCTTTATAATCATTCTATTTATTAAGTATAATTACAAGTATATATGGTGATAAATTGAATCATTTGATTAAAAGAATACTATTCTTCAGCAATCACTTGGAGTGCAATCTGTAATGAAGTAAAATATAAAGTGGGGGTAGGAAGGGAAGTAATTCACACCCAAAAGGAAGTCTAAAAACTTTCCAGAGCCTTGACACAGAATATAAAGTTCTAAGAAAGAAGATTATTTGAGAAATCACACAATTACATATTTAATATATACTATAACTAATATATTCAATAATACAATTAAAGACTATTTAATAAAGAAAACTGCTAGTGATGAAAATGATTCTTCCTAAATGTTTAAGTGTTCTTTTTAAATTAAGGTTTCATAACATAGATTTATTTTTTTTTTTTTTTTTTTTTATTTTTATTTGTTTGTTTGTTTTGTTTATACATGCACTGGGTACAGTCAGAAGCACGGGAAGGTGAGAGAATTCACCAGAGCCAGAGCGGGGAGCAGAGCAGGCAGAAGGACCGAACTACACTGCTGAGGGGAGCAGCGGGCGGCAGGAGAGGTCTGCGCGCCATGTGGGACCCTCCTCTGGTGGCTGGGAGCAGCCGGGGATCGAACCGGCGCCGCAGAGGCCATGGGCAGCTTCACAACCCAGCGCTCAACCACTGCGCCACCGGGGAGGCCCTCATAACATAGATTTAAACACTCTCACTTTTATTTTTTTTTTCTTCCACAAAAGACATGTACTTTGTCTGGTATAGGCAGCATTCAGAGAAAAGAAAACTGCAAATAGATGTGTATGAATATTGATAGGGAAATAAGTACACACATGAAAAAATGAGAAAGTGATGAAATATATGGTGGTGTAACGGGGAATAGATAACTACTACATGTGAGACGCAACTCAAGATATGTATTTGGATCATTTCTGGTCAACTTATTTTTTAGACTTTTACTATAGGTCACAAAAGTTGGCCAGGAATTGAAATGACCCTTTGGTAAGCTACGCAGGCACTGGAGGTGGAGACAGTGACAAAGGGAAGAATCAGTGGCAAGTAACAGTCGTCACAATAGTTGCTTATTTTAAACCTGAGTTCAGGTACACTCAAATTATTAAACATGGATACTACTTTCATAGACAGCAAAAGCACAGGGCACAAACTTGAGCTTTGATCTTCAATTGTGATGACCCTTCTACAGACACAGGGAAATGTATTAAATCAAAAATAGACAACAGAACTACCCACCTGTCCATTGTGTGAGGCTCAGGGAATATGCATCTAGTGACTGCTCAAAAAAAAAAAAAAAAAAAAATCTATCCATGTGACTTTTCCTTTCCCCGAACTAGAGGCACATTCAGTCATCTGGGGAAATTTTAAGTTATTCACTTACTGCAATGAACAGAGATGACCATATTGAAGTGTTAAACAAACAAACAAACAAACAAACAATAACTCTTCCCTGAAGAAGGTTGAACATTAATATTGATATTTAACATATTTATCTGTGCAACTCAATGAAAGAACTCAGCTTAAATGTAAATACTTAAATCATAAAAAAGATTATAGAGCATGTACTTTATGAGAAAAGATATCTTATAGGCACACCTTTATAATTATTATCTGAAAGCACACTTGACCAAGGACAAATACTGCTATTAAACACAATCAAAAATATCATCCAGTCACAAAATGTTATTTTTTTTACCTTTTTTGGCACATCACTCAAAGATCAAATACCATTAAAGCATTTCCTTAAAAAAATGATCCCTATATAATTTAGAAGAAAATGAATACTTTTATTTAAAAATACAATACTCCTCAAGAAGGATGAAAAAATATGTTCATTTCTCCAGACTTTATAATCATATTTAAAATCCACTATGCTCACAGAAGGACAAAGAATAAAAGATCATAAAATAAATGGTATTTCATATTATATAGATACAAGAAAAAGAAAGTCAGCTAATAAATTTGTAGTATTTCCAGATCAATGTTCACTTAAGGGAAGTAATCAGGGAACGGATATTTATGGACATAAACATTTTCTGGATGCCTGTGATTCACTTCTATGAGCACTAAAACAGAAAGAGGAAAAGAATGCTATTTTACAGCTATCTTTCTAAAATGTATTATACTTTCCCCTGTGGCCTTAACAGAGGGAATTAAACACTTGTTGAAATTGATTTGTATACACTGAACTGTGACATGTTTGGAATATGAACATTTTTCACCTGAATTGAGTAAAGAGAATATTAGACTTTTATCAGTGTCTTTGCAGCAGTTTTCAACCCTGGATGTGTAACAACTACCTGAGGAACATTTTAAAATGAGATGCCTCAGTCCTATTTCTATCCACCACCACCCTACCTACGTATCACCCTTGCTTCTGATTCTATGATCTGCAGTCCAGTGCAGTAGGAGATAAAAGATAGGACTGAGAAAAGCAAAAAACAAAATAACTACAGGGATAGTGTTTCAATAATGAAAGGACAGATTTTTATTAAAAAAAAATAAAAAACATTATCAAGGAGGAAAGAAAACTAACACCAGAGTTACAGGAAATAAGTTTTCTAAATCCTTAAGGTACTAGTAAACACCACTGCAAATGACAAAAAGTACTTTGCAATGAAAGTTGCCTTAATCTATTTTGAATTTTCAATTTATTATTCAGCAATAATTTGTAATTCTTTTAATTCTTCAAAGTCTAATCTTCCCAGCAATTTATTATTCTCAATAAAATTAATCTCACTTCAATCACCACTAAGGTCACTCACTCATGCTGATTCAAAAATTTATGTTCATTTGAAGTCCTGAATATACCCATGAATATCCTCACTCATTTACTTGTCAACATTTTCACATTAAGGAATGCCTTCATAAAAGGGTATGGTGAATTAAGTTTATTGATATTAACCTATAGATCTAAGCTATCATTTTAGAAAAATTTACAATTTCTGTATTATGAATGAGTCATGAATAATTTTTCAATAAAATATTTATTATTGCTACTTTAAATGAAAATCCCATTGCTAAAATCAGGTGATTTCCTTTTTTGATATTACATTCTTAGGAATTCAGTTGTAATTTTGATGTAAAAGGTACAGTAATATTGGCTTTCAGTCAATAATACTATAACAGGGTAATCCCCAGGGAAAGGGTAGTTTCCAGGTTCCCTGCCGCATCCAAGAAAAGATGGAGCTGAGCAGGGAGGAGAGGTTAGAAAAGACAGGGAAAAGGAAGGAAGGGAAATCAAGAAAAGGTCTTTGAGGAGGCACACAGAGCAGAGAGACATGTGAAGAAGCTGCACTTGTTTCTTGGCTTTGGACTTGTACCAGAGACTTGGGGAACATAGAAAGGTGCACTTGAAAGAGACAGAGCTATGAGTACGATACCCATGGGGAAACTGACAATGGCAGTCTTTATCTTGATTTGGATTTTTATTTTGTTCTTTTCCTTCCAGACTTTTTTTTTTAAGATTTATTTATTTATACAAGAACCGGGGTACAGGCCAGATGTGCGAGAGGGTGAGAGGATTCACCAGAGAGAGACGGGGAACAGAACAGGCAAACTGACGAAATACACTGCTGAGGGGAGCAGCAGGCGAGACAGGAGAGGTCTGTCGCGCCATGCGGGACTGTTGCCGGCTGGCCAGGATCGAACTGGCGCTGCAAAGGCAGAGGACAGCTTCACAGTGTGGCGCTCAACCACTGGTGCCACCAGGGGAGGCCCTTTTCCTTCCAGACTTACCTGGCCCTTTCTGCCCCTTTCCTTTGGGTCCCCACCAAAAGGTGCCTTAGGTTTGTGCAAGCTTCTCGGTGTCAGTGGTCCAGTCTTGGACCAACCCTGTTTGGCTGAGCATTTGCATATAAGAGTTAGGTAACATTGGGCCCTTGATTTGGTAACTATATTTTTTGTCCTCTCTCCAGCACACACTAAGTGCATTAAAGTTCCTATCCACTGAAGGTCTTACACACTGGAGTATGTTTTGTCCTGATGTCAGAACCCATTTAAAGCAGGTAGCTGGGATTCCCGGGATGCCACTGGCCCTGCCATATAACAAAACTACTTTCTGGTATTCCTTTCTGTATCAGAGAGGATAAAAAGCTTAAAATCACATTTTCCACAATCCTTTGCAGGTAAGTTTCTACATGCAATATCTGGACATAAGGAACTAGTACATGAGGTAAATCACATGGAGATCTATCTTTTTTTGCCTAAGAAATCAAAATGATGCTTAATTTAATAAAATGTCAATATCTCCATAGGCACAGCAGTAAAAAAACTAAAATATAATTGATATGCCACAATTAATTAGCTCACACACTCATAATTTCCATTTCTACCTCTCTATGCACAATTATATGTACATTCAGAATAAGCTTTTTCATGAGAATTAATAACAAAAGATGTTTTGCATGAAAAAAATCTTCTCTTCCTGCATATGGTTTCAAGTTTGAATTTTAAAATTTAAATTTTATAAACAATTGATATGATTATCATTAAAAAAGAAAAGAGTTGGCAGAAATACAGAGAAATCCCAGGAGCCAGAGAGAGTAGGGAGGGGGTGAGTGATCTGTACCTAAACTGGGATTTAAAAGAACAGTCTAACCATGAAAAAATGAGAGGAAGATTCTTTAATTAACCTTTTTGAAGAACACACCAGATTTGGAATACAAGAGCACAGATTGAAAGCAAATTTGGAGACAATAAAAAAAAAAGAGGAATCAGAAAGTTTAGATGAGGGCCTCCCTGGTGGCACGGGGGGTTAGTTAAGCACAGCACTGTGAAGCTATCTGCAGCCTCTACAGCATGAGTTCAATACCGGTCTGGCCAGGGAGCTAACCCACATGGTACAGCAGACCTCTCCTGTCTCACCCGCTGCTCCTCTCAGCAGTGTATTTCAGTAAATCCACCTGCTCTGCTCTCCACTCTGTCTCTGGTGAATCCTCTCACTCCCCCACACCTCTGGTCTGTACCCCAATTCTTTTATGAATAAATAAAAACTAAAGTTCATATGAGGAAAAATAGTTAGAGGTAAAACCTAGGGTTGGTGGCCTAGAGAACTGGAAGAGAATTAAAATTTCAAGATTAGATGGGGACAAACTGAAAACTCCTGGGATGTATCAAAAAAATCCCAGCACTACGAAGATAAGAATGGTTTGGTATACCAAAAATCTGGGCCTAGAACAACCAAAAAGTTTTGAGAAGAAAAGGAAAATGCCCATAGGGTTAATTTCTTCAGATGTTATTTTATTTTTTACACATTTATTAATTTAAAAATGAGTTTGTTCTAGGAGCAAACAGAAAAGGCTGCACCTCAGCTGAGAAACAGCTAATTTATAAGATAGTTTATAGCTAATCGAAGAAAATACCATGCCTGGGCCTCCCTAGCAGTGCAGGCAGTTGAGTGCTACACTGTGAAGCTGTCCGCACTGTGCTGCACTGTGAAGCTGACCGGCCAGGGAGAAACCCACATGGTGCAGCATACCTCTCCTATCTTGCCCGCTGCTCCCCTCAGCAGTGTATTTCATCAGTCTGCCTGTTCTGTTCCCTGCTTTGTCTCTGGTGAATCCTCTCACCCTCCCACACATTGGGCCTGTAACTGGGTTCTTGTATAAATAAATAAATATTTAAAAAAAGAAAGAAAATACCATGTTTATAGGACAAATTCAATTGCTTCAGTTATCAACCTAATATTTATTAAAAAGTACCCACAGTAATTACATATTTGCCAGAAATGTTTTAAGACTTACAGGTGAGTAAGGTGTTGCTTTCATGTAAGACTTACAGATTCATTTGAAAGAATGGTGAAAATAGTCACACTAATAGAAATTTGTGAAAAATACTTACAATAATAGCCAATCCAACACATTATAGATTGCTTCTAATTATCAATACTTCAAACCTCTCCATATGGCCATCTGTAAATGTGCCTTAAGTCATGACAGAATTAACTGGCCATCATAAACTAACAATATTTAACATAACAATAGAGTAGAATTGGTTTAACAGACATATGAAAATGACAATGACACTGTTATTTATAAAGGCAACAAACAAAAGCCATCACCTGTATACTGATGTATTCTATTTCTTAAATTCTAATTTCTATATGAAGTAAGATTTATACTGAGAGGGTTTTTTCCCCTTAAATTCAAAGGTAGTTCAAATTGGAGTTTAAGAGTAATGTGTGTGTGCGTGCGTGTGTCTGTGTATAAAATCATGACTTTAGATTCACTTATATTCAGTAGGCTAAAGTCATGGTTTTAATACCTCAAGAAAGCATAAAACTATTATAAACTGAATTAGCTATTAAAAGAAATAGATCTGTGTTATCCATTAAATATTTTAATAAGCTTTTGTTTCTTTTTATGATAGCTGGTAATGCCAGTTAGAATGTTTATGCCAAGTAAATGTTAGTTCCTAGCTGGTGTATTATTCCATTAATAGAAATATGGAGTTGCTTCAAGTAACAAAAACATTGAAGTACCTTTTGAGATTTGCATGACATATACATTGGAGGGAAAAAGGGGAAACTGGAAAACAACAGGCATGGAGTAATCACATTATTATGATAATAAAAAGCATATAAACACAAAGAGGCAGAAAGACAAGGAGACAGTTTATAAATGCCTAGAAATAGATCATAAAGAATACCCACAAAAAAATAAAACTGGATAGTGGAGGAAGGGCCAGGCTTTTGAAATCACGGGAACTACTTTATTGATTTCTTTCCAACTTTCTTAATCATTTTAAGTGATTTTTTAAACAGACATTATGAATCAGTTTTAATAATTACCAAAAAAAAAGGTAAAATCAACTCATTAAACAAAAGCACAATGAATATAAAAATAAGGGTTTCCTGCATCGAGGCACATTTCAAATAGCAGCCGGTAGTTCTCAAATCTAAACAAATACATATGTGCTTTACATATATGGAAATTTCTCTTCTATTGTCATAAAATTGCAAAGAAAAACCTTTCCAAAGAAAAATGCTATTTTTTACACCTGTATGCTCGGAAAACCAAGTGAACTGAAAATTTATAAAGAATAATTTAATCTCAATCAACATGCCATGCCTTAGCTTTCCAAAAGAGGGAGATATAACTCCACTACCACATATACATTGATTTGACACTAAATGATATATTCAAACACACAATTTATTGAGTTACTGAAATAAAATAATTTGAAGAAAAACTTTTAATTACGTATTTACTTTAGCCTTATGATTTTAATTGCCTAAAGAGCACAGTTAAATCTATGGGAAATATCATGATCCACAATAACAAAATGGAAACTGTTTCAGCTCTTTTATGGGGCTCTCAGTTGTATAATAAAAATGTGACAGAAGTCTTCCAGTATTTAGATTTTGAAAAGCCACAGATTTAGAGACCATACATATTAAGGTTATGGAAAATGATGGGTTCCAACTATTTGAAAATTAAGATTGTATTATTCACAGTAACTTGAGACAAAATGTTATCCATTGATTGTACTGAATACCAAAAATAAGACTATTAAATGCTGTATCTGGGAGCTTGCTACCGAAAGGAGCATTCACAAAATTTACTTTATAAAATGTATGTCTTTCGGACAATAAAAATGCAGTTTCTAAATTAAGAAAGAAAGAAATTAGCCAATGAGTGAAAAAAAAAAAGTACAAAGGAAAATCAATGTTTAGCTAGAGCATTATAACCAAAAGAAGAAACATCACTGCTGATATCAAATCCCAGATAACACAACCTGGTAAAGGTAACAGCATCACTGTCTGGAAAAGTACCTTCTAAAAATATGTGAGAGTGTTCTAGGCTAAATACACACACATAGATTTAATTCTAAAATGCAAGTAAGCAAAAAACAGTTGAAAACAGGACACCTATTTATAATGGATGCTATTTACCATATTTATTTATTTTATCCATTTTCTATACAATTACAGTTACATAGATACAGATGGTTTGTTTCTCTTAATCAGCACGTGGCTAAATCATCAAGTTCCCACACATTTAAAATACAGTTTGAACTAGTTTATTACTACAGTTTTCCCAACTTCAACATGAAGTCAGTCTATTGCAGTCACTATAATAGGAGATAAACATCTCAGCTTGATTATTGTTTCAGCCACTTAGGATATCACACAAGATACTTAATCAAGCCAACATCTACTTTCTTTTGCTAAAACTAAAAATAATTATAATATCTATGCCTCACAGTACTGTTAAGCAAGGATTAAAACAGAAGAAGCTAGTAAGTGAATAAAGTGCTTAAAATAGTACCTTTAATATACTGAACACTCAAAGTAATATTTTAACAATTCAAAGTAAAATGTTCTATCAACTTAAACTCATAAAAGGAAAACAGAACTCATGGAAGTCTATCTGTAAGTAATGAAATATATTACAAATAAAACACCTCTGCTGATATTTTCCTATTTATACCTTAACTAAGCATAGATAATATATTTTGGGACAAGTATTAGGCAGAATTTTGTAGGCTCAGAAATGAATACCATAGAGAGATACATGATCATAGGCAAGTTGAAATTTCCCTGAAACTCAAGTTTTCTTAAATAAATATAAAAGTAAACAAAGATGACCTCTAGGCTTCCATTTTGTTTGCAAACTCTAAATGTTAATTACAAAATGAAAACAAAATACACATAGATAAACAAAGAATGAACAGGATAACAATAAAATAATAAAAGCAACATGTAATTTCAGTGATTATGGGAAATAAATGTTTAATCACAATATTATTTCAAAAAGGGAGGATCTTTAAGCCATTTTGAAGAAGAAAGTGAATTTGAAAAGGTAGAAATATATAAAATAGGCCATTCTAGGATGTGAATGGAGTAGTACAGATATTTAGAAGTAGAAACAAATGTGCAAAATAACAAAACCTGTTTTGAGAGGGTTACAGAAATTTCCAAATAATAAATTATTTAAGTTGAAGAGAAAATATGAAGTAACAGCAATAATTAATTAATGAAGAAAATGGAAACACCACATTGAGGAGTTTAGGGTCAAATTATTTTTTTAATAAAGATTTATTTATTTATAGAAGCACTGGGTACAATCAGAAGCACGGAGGGTAAGAGAATTCACCAGAGCCAGAGTGGGGAACAGAACAGGCAGACTGATGAAGTACACTGCTGAGGGGAGCAGCGGGCAGCAGGAGAGGTCTGCGAGCCATGTGGGAACCTCACTGGTGGCTGGGGATCAAACCGGTGCTGCAGAGGCTGCGGGCAGCTTCCACAGCCCAGTGCTCTACAGCTGTGCCACCAGGGGAGGTCCTTGGATCAAATTAAATGTGGTACATCTGATGAGTTTCAAGTGTACCAGTGACATTTCTTATGAGAAAATAAGCTCATTCTTTCACTTGTAGACTAGCATTACCTTCTGCAATACTGTGATTTATAAGAAAAACATGCATGATTAATTTAGACAACCAAAACATATTTTTTCCTCACACATTGTTGGTTCATTCACAGCTCCTGATTTATAGGTCCTCAAACCCTTGGAATTTCCCTCAGAATTGAGAATGATCAAGATATTATTTGTTAGGTGAACAAAGTGACTTTTGTTTGCACTTTGGTTAGTTAAATGCCAAGTCCTTATGCAACAAACAATATTAAAATAATGACACATTGTTAGTTCATTTTCAGCTTTTAAGGTATTTTCACAAAGTCATTAGGCATACCATATAAATGATAAATATACTGAGCAAATAAACAGAGGGACCAAGAAAAAAAATCAAATAGCTAGTTACTAATGGATAAATAATAACCCAACATATCTGATTTCTTGCTCACATTATATCTACAAGGCCAGTTGTTGTAAACCTGCCACCCATAAAAATCATTAGCAACTATTTCAAACCACTGAGTCCTCTTTCTCTGTGATGGTGATACAAAGCTACAATCTCTTTAGAATATTACTATTTTCTTATTTAGAGATCTACTGTCTTATTAGAACATAGTCTTCTCACAAGGATCACAATGTCAATGTAGTCCCATTGATTTATATTTACTTTTGTTTCTCTTGCTGCCAGAGAAGAATGCAAAAGTCAGCACTGAAACTGACACAGTGGAATGTTTTGCCTGTTTTCTCCTATACACTTTATGGTTTTGGAACTTGTATCAAAGACTGCAATCCACTTTGAGGTTTTCCAGTTTTGTTTTGTTTTTTTATAAGGTATGAGATGGTGATCTTGTTTCATTCTTTTGCATGGGACTGACCAGTTTTCCCAGCACCATTTATTAAAGAGACTCTCCTTTCTCTAATGTATACACCTGACTCCTTTGTTGTTAGGCAACTGTCCATAGATATGAAGGATTATTTCTGAAATCCTAAATCTATTCCATTGGTCTAGGTACCTGTTCTTATTCCAGCACCATACTATCTTGATTATTGCTGCTTTCTTTGTAGTATAGTTTGAAGTCTAGGAGCATAATACTGCCATTCTTTCTCATTTTGTCAGGATTGCTAATGCTATTTGGGTGTTTTGTAGCTCCATCTGATTTTCAGTAATATTTGTCTTATTTTTTTAAAGAATGTCACTGGATCCTCACGAATCTATATATTAATGTGAGAAGGATTTTAGCGATGTAAATTCTTCCACTTCATGAGCAGGCAATATCTTTCCACTTTGTGTCTTCTTCTGTCTCCTTTAATAATTCATTATAGTTTTCACTGTATAATCCCTTCACTTCCTTTGTTACGTTTAATCCTAGGTATTTAATAATTTTGTTGCAATTGTGAATGAGATTGTTTCCTTGATTTCTTTATCCTTTAATTATTTGCTTGCATACACAAATAGAACCAATTTTTGTAAATTGATTTTGTGTGTGTGTGTGTGTGTGTTTTTTTAAGATTTATTTATTTATACAAGAACCAAGGTACAGGCTAGATGTGCGGGAGGGTGAAAGGATTCACCAGAGACAGAGCAGGGTACAGAACAGGCAGACTGACGAAATACACTGCTGAGGGGGGCAGCGGGCACGACAGGAGAGGTCTGCTACGCCATGTGGAACCCTCACCTGCCGGGATGGAACCAGCGCTGCAGAGGCTGTGGACAGCTACACAGCGCAGCGCTCAACTGCCGGCGCCACCAGGGGATGCCCTGTAAATTGATTTTGTAACTCTACTTATTATTATTATTGTTATTCTTCTCTCCTTGTTACTTCAATCAGTCTCCAGTGTAGTTTTTAGGGTTTTTGATGTATATCATTATGTTGTCCACTTTAGTGACAGTTTTACTTCTTTCCAAATTTGGATTCCTCCTATATCTTTCTCTTATGTAACTGTTCTAGTTGGGACCTCTAATACTATGTTGAATAGTAGCGGTAAAAGTGGACATCCTTGCCTTGTATCAGATCTTAAAAGATTACAGTCTTTCACCATTCGGTATGATGTTGTCTGTGGGTTTTTCATATATGGCCTTTATTATGAAGAGGTTCATCCAACATCCTTGTTTTTTGAGTGTATCATTATAAATCGATGTTAAATCTTATCAAACACTTTCTCAGCATCTATTTATATAATCATATGATTTTTATCTTTCCTTTTGCTGATGTGGTGAATTACACTGATTGATTTTCAAATGCTGAGCCATCCCAGCATCCCTAAAAAAAAATCCCATTTGGTCATGATGTATGATCTGTTTGATATATGGTTTTGAAAGATTTTGCTGAGGATTTTTACAACTCTGTTGATCAGGGAAATTGGTTTGTAATTCTCTTTTTTTTTTTTTTTTAAGATTTATTTATTTATTTATACAAGCACTGGGTACAGCCAGAAGCGCAGGAGGGTGAGAGAATTCACCAGAGCCAGAGTGGGGAGCAGAGCAGGCAGAAGGACCAAAGTACACCGCTGAGGGGAGCAGCGGGCGGCAGGAGAGGTCTGCGTGCCATGTGGGACCCTCCTCTGGTGGCCGGGGAGCAGCTGGGGATCGAACCGGTGCTGCGGAGGCTGTGGACAGCTTCGCAACCCAGCACTCAACCGCTGAGCCACCGGGGAGGCCCGTTTGTAATTCTCTTTTTTACAGACTTTTTGTCAGGTGTGGTATCATAGTGTTGTTGGTCTTATAGAATAAGTTTGGAAGCATTCCCTCTTTCTATAATTTCGGAAGGGTTTGAGGAGGAGTGGTATTATTAGTTCATCTTTAATGGTTTGGTAGAACTCGTTAGTGAACCATCATGGCCCAAGCCCAAGCTTTTTTTTTTTTTTTTTTTTTTGGGTGGAGAGCGGTTTGAGAGGAAAGGAGGAACCTTTGAACCTTTGATTACTATTTCAATTTCCTTGGTTTTGATTGGTCTATTCATGTTTATGGGGGAAAAAATGTTGTTTCAAACTAATTATGCCCAGAAAAGCAGAATTGTCTAATAAGAATAACAATAAGACTTATTTTTAAATATTTGTTTTTTAAAGTTTTCTCTAATTAATATTATTATACCTCAAACTAAGTCTAATTTAAGCCCTCCAAAAGCAAGTAATAATTATTTATAAGCAATACAAAGAACTTAGTCAAAGAAAGTAAATATTTGCGTGGCAGTATATAATTTATGTGTGTGCACTACTCTTTAATAAGGATAAAATCTTAAAGAATACATTGTCTTTACCCACAAGACTAGGAAGTTTGTTTTATCTATATTTTATTATTATAAATTAATTTATATTTTGGCAAATTTCAGTAGAGTGTGTCTAAGCATTTATATAAAATGCAATTTATTTGTCTGTGAGAGGGTAAGTTGAATAGTTGACACATCTCGGGAATTATAAGCAGGAACAGCCAATTTTGTTGTTGTGACTTATTAGAGGTCACTGAATAGAGAGTAAATATTGTGTTCATTGTAATATAAAAGACTCACATGGTTATTGGATGGACAAGAACATTGTGTAGTATGAGAACAGTATCTGAGCATATTCCAGTGCTCACAGTTTAATATATCTCCTATGATATGCTTTTTCACATTGATTAGATCTAATTGATTATTCACATCCAGTCCTTGTATTTGATTGGTCTCAAAACAACCAGTTTTTCTCATTTCCTTTAGCTCCCTTCTTCATTAAGGATTCTCTACCCATCTTCACTGTGGTAGTTTCATTTTGGTCTCATAGTCTCCTTGATCTCTCCCATAACAATTCATTAACATTTCTTTAAAGGCTATACTGGAATTTTATACATAGTTCCAAAATGTAAACTTTCTCCAGTATAAACATAGTTCCACAATGTAAACTTTGAATTATGAAAATGAATTCTGAAGAGCACAAAAAAATTATTTGCATGAATAACTGCTGTGCAAAGGGTAGTTTTCATACAAAACATGTGAATTTTTACTCATCGTTACAAGTGGGCCAATGAATACACCAGTGAAATTTCAGGACAGTGAGCTCTTTTAGGCAGGGAGATAATGCTGACTTACAATCATTGTGCACTGCCCTATTACACAAATTCATAAAATATTTGGAATGTCTGCCCAAAGTGTACAAATTTTAACTATTGAAGAACACACAGGTTTTGAACATGTGCATGATAAAAAAAAAAAAGTTTTAGATTATAGACTTTTTAAGTATCAGACATTGTTGTAAATACTTATGCTCTCCTCACTTCTATAAGGCATGTACTTTATTATTCCTACATTAAAGGAAACAACTGGGCCTCCCTGGTGGCGCAGTTGTTGAGCACTAGGCTGCAAAGCTGCCTGCAGTCTCTGCAGTGCCGGTTCAATCCCCGGCCACCGGCAAGGGTCCCACATGGTGCACAGACCTCTCCTGCCGCGCGACAGCTGCTCCCCTCAGCAGTATATTTCGTCAGTCTGTCTATTCTGCTCCCTGCTCTAGTTCTGGTGAATTCTCTCACCCTCCCGCACTTCTGACTGTACCCAGTGCTTGTATAAATAAATAAATAAATCTTTAAAAAAAGTTAATTTAAAAAAAAAGGAAGTAACTGAAATAACGGAGTGATATGCCAAAGGTCACACCATTAGGTCATTTCCATTACTGGAAATGGTAAATGAACACAGGAGTTCACACCTGTATGCATGACAACTACTCAAGAAAACATGGAAATACATAACCTTTAAAATATGGTAGTATTGTCACTGACATAATGTCAAAGTCATCTAATAGGCAAGTGAACAGAAATAATGTCACATGATATCAAATATATATTAGATACTCAGGTGAGATATGGTACAGTACTGGATAATATTATTGGGCAATAAACTCAAAGGAGATGATTTGTTCTATCAGATGATTTATAAAAGAATAAAAATTTAACTAATAAAATATGTACCTTGACAGAATAACAATCATGTTTCTTATTTACTATGAATATGAAAAATCAAACATTGAAATTTACTTAAATACTAGTTACTGAAAATTTTTGAAACCTATTCATTAGATTTTTGCAAACACAATCTGAGAAATAGCCAAAAGCTTCAAATATGCAACTTGCTCAAAGCCAAAGTCTTTTTATCCAATTCACTATAGTAATTTGCCATGACACTTAGCTATCAAGATGGTAGATGAACTTCAAGCCAGTAAACACTGAACTCAGGACATTGCAACTTCTCTGAGGCTTTCTTTGCCTTTAAGAAATTCTTGCAGGTAATCCTAGTTTAGGCACAGTATGGACTCATATGTCCTAATCTTATATTGAGGAAAAGGGCTGAGGAAAAACTACATGATTTCAAGAGGCTCTACAACTTTGATGTTACATGTTTTACTGGCTAGTGTTACATCATATGGGAAAGTACCCCAGCATACTCTGACTAATAAGAGGAAAAAATCAAGCAAAAAAAAAAAAAAAGTATTGCATACTTTCCCAACCTAAGTTTAAAAATCTTGCTCAAATATACCTTTATTACACTTGGGCCTATAATATTCCTTATTACAACTGAAACAGTTGTATATAACTAATTAAAATAAAGCCATAATTTTTTGTAAGGTCTTTGAGAACCTTTACAAAAAGGAAAAAAAAAAGAGCAAGAAAATTTGAGGATAGGATTGTTTTTTAAGCATCATTAATCATCCATTAACAGTATGCACTACGAAACAGCAGGACTGAAAGTGAGGTCCCTACACCAGCAGTATGGGCATCACCTGCAAGCTCATAAAAATGCAAATGCTCAGGCCCACCCCAGATCTACAAAATCAGAAATCCAGAGTTGTTTGTATTTTTTAGTAAGTTTACAAGGTGATTCTGATACACACTAAATGTTTGAGAACCAATGTTTTAATATATAGTTAAACAGGTTTCTGTGGACATGCATGTGTATGTGTGACTGTGGGGAATGGAGTGTTCATGAAGAAAGACAATGTCTACATCTGATCACAGTAGCGGGTAGCTAAGAGCCATCCAACTTTGTGGGTGATTGATAGGAAAGAGAGGAAGATCACTGAAGCAGAGGAAGTAAAGGAATCAGGAGGCCAGTGTGGTGAAAGGTCTCTTTAGAAGAACACTAAAATCACCAAAATAGCTTATTATTTTTAACATTTGCAAAAGGATATAATTAAGCTTTTAGGCCCTTTTGTCTTCCCCATATTTTATGACTGTACCTCAAAATCTTTTAGAAGAGATAAATTTTGAGAATATAATTCTTATTTTATTATGATTTAGTTTACTAATAATTGCCTTAAAAATGTTTAATCAGGGCCTCCCCGGTGGCGCAGCGGTTGAGCTCAGGGTTGCGAAGCTTCCCGCAGCCTCTGCAGTGCAGGTTTGATCTCTGACTGCTCCACGGCCACCGGAGGAGGGTCAGGCATGGCGCGCAGACCTCTCCTGCCGCCCGCTGCTCCCCTCAGCAGTGTACTTCGGTCCTTCTGCCTGCTCTACTCCCTGCTCTGGCTCTGGTGAATTCTCTCACCCTCCCACGCTTCTGACTGTACCCAGTGCTTATATAAATAAATAAATAAATCTTAAAAAAAAATGTTTAATCACTTTACTGATTTTAAGATTTTAATCACTTTACTGATTTTACTGATTTAAGATTTTACTGATTTTAAGGTTTTCTTCATATCGTGTAAAATATAAAAACATTTATTTCATTGATTATTATAACTTTATCAATACATTCTGACTCACATCCTTTCCTTATCTGATGTTCTTACAGAATTACACAAAAAGGTGAAGTATTAAATCTTTATTAAAAATGCTCACAATCAATACAGAAAATAAATGATTAGAGTCAGTATCTATTTAGATTTATTAAGAAGGAAAGAGAAATAACTCTTTTGGACTGCTAATTTAGAATTTTAAGTATCTCTGTTATATCTCCATCCAGTTGTCCTATGAAAATCTTGTTACAGAAATAGTGGGTTTACATACTCAATTTTACTATTCAAGAAAACCAGATTATAGCCTGACTGCTGTCAGTTGCCGATTCTGCTAGTGCGTATTTACATCCCACATTGCTATATATACATGCAGTGTTTTCATTAAAATCCTAACCTTACTTTATGCAGAAATTGTTGTCAAACTAAAAATAGGATTGAAAGTGAGACTGACATCTTATGATAATTTGGACAACCTTCGAAAAGTGACAAAATTTTAAATCTCACATAATAACACCTAATACATTCCAAATTGCTTTAGGATTTTAGTGTCACTTTGTTAATTTAATATTGGAGTTTACAATGATCTAAAGAATGTCATAATGATGGAATATTATTAATAACACTAGCTATATCTTTGAATGTATATTAATAAAATCAGCTACATGCATCAATCTTTTATTGTAAACAAGAACACCATGCTCTAAGTGATAATGAATAAACTCTTAAGTTTTAATACAATATATTTCTATAGTATACACACAAATGAGGATGCATCACTTACAGCTGATTAAAAATTAAAAATAAGGTAAGCACAAGCTTATTTCCTCTACTTCCTTAAAAAGTTCATTTTAAATGGCTACAGGAAAAGGAAGAAATCAACAGGTTTGTGGAACTTTTTGTTCCGTGTGCTTATCTCTGAAGGTGACCTTTTTGGGAAAATGTATGTTATTTGTTCTCTGAGCTGTGTATGATTAGTTTCTTCATCATACACAGACAAATTAGGAAGGCTGCTGTGGTGCCCAGAAATCATTCGTTAAACAAAGTCAAAATTAATGATAAAATTGAGTTCCCTTTGTGTTTGATTTTCATCTATCTGCACTCAATTATAAACGAGCTATCAAAGAAAGCTACCCATTAGCTGTTAATTCATAATGACTTCAGAAAGCAATCCCTATACTGCCATTGATATCTCACCGACAACCTCCTACT
This sequence comes from Talpa occidentalis, assembly GCF_014898055.3. Classification (NCBI taxonomy): domain Eukaryota; kingdom Metazoa; phylum Chordata; class Mammalia; order Eulipotyphla; family Talpidae; genus Talpa; species Talpa occidentalis. The sequence goes on along the minus strand of NW_023604295.1, from coordinate 71,637,675 downwards.
CTCTGCAGGAATTTAGCTGAAAATAAAAGGGAAAACAAATTACATAATCCAGGCTCCTCCTCATCTTGAGCATTGCAAAACTCCAATGCAGTGAAATCAGCTTATTAAATAAAAATAAGCTATAATAAGATTTGATCTATATACTTTTCTTTCAAATAATCCGTTGTATCAGAAATAAAATAGACATAGATATAGTAGCAGTACCTCCCACATTCCTCTATCAGTGTGTCAAAAGTGAATGCAAAGTTAGAGAATATTTTCAAGGAGTAAAATGTCTAAAACACGTATGATGTGTGTTTCACCTGGAGAGAAATAACATTCAATTAAAGCGGGATAAGAGTGACGCTATCCACTAACAGGAGTTTTCTCTCTTCATAGTACTTCTGCAAATGAACAAACATTCTGATCTTTCTCACATCCTGTAACAAATCCATTGAGTAGTCTCCAAACTATCTGGCCCTTAACTATAAAGAAAAAGAATGTTCATTTACATACAGGTGATTTAATGAATTATGGTAACAAATTTGCATCTTGACTTGAAATCATTTTAAGCACTTATTTCCAGATTTATTTATTTTTTATATTTTTACCCTCCACTCCCTCTGCCAAATAAATAAATAAATAAAGACAGCTTAGAATTTTTTAAGGTAATATTCAAAAATAAAATTAAAAAAGACAAATCAGTTGTTGCAACAAAAAATGGGCAGAAGGAGAGAAAGGCTGGCAAGAGAAAAGGGGGAAATGAGATAAATATAAGCATTAGAATCTTTAGGGTAAAGGCAAACTTTTTTCGAATATCATGTTCTCTAAACAGAGATTCACAATGATCCCTGTATTACAAGTAAAAAAGAAAATGCTAAAGACTCATTAAAACAAGTTGTGATTTCCAGGTCAATAGATTTTCATTTGGTCTTTTGGTTCTTTTTACACTGATCTCAATAGGACTCCTCCTATAAAGAAAAATTACATAGGTATAAGATGCCTAAACTCAAAGGATGTAATTTGAAATTACTGTCACACGGCTTTATTAATTTCTTTTACTTTCTATATAATGTGCATAGCCAAAATATTTCCATCAGTGGTAAATGTGGTTACCAGATCACCCCTATCAATTTCAACCATGGAATCAATTAGCATTTACTGAGTAGCTTCTATCAATCAGATATTCCTCGGTCCAGGGACACAAAGGTGACCAAGTTGTTGACCCTGTTCTCAAAATGTTCATAGTGTAAAAATGCATTATCATCAGTGTGAGGGTGGAAGCTCCACAGGAGCTGGAGACAGAGGGATAGTTGATAAGTAGAAAACAGAGCTTGGAATTATGAAAAACCAAAAATAAATGATTCAACAAATACTGGGAGTTTCTGAGACGATTAAAGTGGGGAAATCATTCTATATCAAAGGGATGCTATCTGTGCATTTGCTGAGAGATGTGCTTTACAGATTTGAGAAATTACCAGTAATTCAGTGTGGACAGCATAGCAGATTGTTAGAACCCAAAGCCATTGATTGATGTTCTACCCCCACAATATGATAGTATTAGGAGGTAGCACCTTTGGAAGATAATTAGGATTAATGCAGTCATGTGGTTGAAACCCTCATGATTACAACATTGACCTTATGAGTCAAGAGAGATGTTGATTCCTCTCTTTGCTCTCTGCCACAAGAAAATATAATGAGCATTTGTCAGTCTAAAACTCAGAGGAGAGCCTCTGAGAGAAATATACTGAACTATCATCTTTATCTCCAACTTACAGCTTCAAAAACTGTGAGAAATAAAATTATGTTGTTTTCAAAGCACCCAGTCTGTGGTACTTTGATATAGCAGACCTGAAGTAAGGCAAGGAAAAAGACAAAGAAAGAAAGAGAGGAATCCAATCCAAAGTCAGGACATGGAGGGCTTTGTATGGCAAGTCAAGGAGTGAGGAATTCATTCTAGTGGTTAGTATTGTTCAATTCTTTTTAAAAAGTGAAAGTGTTATTTAGGTATAATTATTCACGGGATCCCAAATATAAAACAACAAAATGATCTGCTTTAGTGAGTGCTAAAGAACTTGAAAACTGACAAGGTCAGCTTCTTTTTTTTTTTTTCCCCCACCCCCAAGGTCAGCTTCTTAACAGACAGTTTTAAAATCCTAGCTATACACATATCAAGGTAGGGGAGGGATAATCAGAAAGGATTAAAAGCAGAATAATGAAGCAGATTTTAAATCTTAGAATGATAGCTCTGGATATAAAAATGGACCAATGCAAAAAAAGGTGAATTATTAAAATCATTTAAAAAAAATATGAAATCCTGCACTAGGGTTAATGGTAGTGGAATTTTCGAGATCAATGGTAAGAGGAAATCCAAGTGACTACCTGGAGAAAACATAAAATACATACAAAGGGATAAGAATCAAATAGTCAGAAATTTTAATCAGCAACATTGAATATAACACAAATCTATGGAAATGTTTTCAACATAGTGAGAGCAAACAACTTTGAATCTAAATTTCTATAATTCTATACTATGATTCAGTACCAGGCTAAAATGTTAATCCTAGACTAACTGTGAATGACATAAGATCTCAAGCCATTGCTGACAGAATGTCCACAGAATGTTCCATAAGAAAAGAAACTGTTAAGAAGTAAGGTGCAAAACAATGATTGATGACAAGTTTGAGTTGGCAGGTTGTACAGAGCAAAAGAATGTATCTTGACATACAGCTTAACTAGAAGTGATCACTCAGAAACTGTAGAATATTAAGTCTCTGCCACAGGCCATGACACAGTAGAACTTGTTTATGAATTTATATGAACTACTTATGTGACAAGGTGCTTCAAATGATTCATAATAGTGAATGAGATTTACACTGTTTATTCATAAGTGCCAAATTTAAATTGTAATCTCCAATTATTTGTATTATTTTATTTTATTTTTTATTATTAAATCAGAGTATGTAATAATAGAAACCAATGAATAGGAAGTAAGGGTATAAAAAAAGCAAATATTCGGGCCTCCCTGGTGGCGCAGCGGTTGAGCGCTGGGTTGCAAAGCTGCCCGCAGCCTCTGCAGCGCTGGTTCGATTCCTGGCTGCTCCCCGGCCACCGGAGGAGGGTCCCACATGGCGCGCAGACCCCTCCTGCCGCCCGCTGCTCCCCTCAGCAGTGTACTTCGGTCCTTCTGCCTGCTCTGCTCTCCGCTCTGGCTCTGGTGAATTCTCTCACCTTCCTGCGCTTCTGACTGTACCCAGTGCTTGTATAAATAAATAAATAAATCTTAAAAAAAAAAAAAAGTACTTTAAAAAAAAAAAAGCAAATATTCATGAAAACAAATCTTCATCATGAAAGAAAAAGAGAGTATTCAAAATCCATTAACAGTAGACTAACTTTTGTTAACTGAAAATAAAATTACTTCAGCACTGCCATAGTCTCTAAAAGAATAAAAATATTTGTGAGAAAAAAAAAAGATAACATGTAAGGGTCAAAGTCCTAAATAACAAGTAAAAAGGGGTTAAAGAATAAACCAGTTATTAATAAAAAACAATTTTGTAAAGTAAGAAATATAGGATTTAAGAAAAAGGTTAAAATAACCTCTGTCAAAATGTAGCAACTGTGTTACACCACATGCTTTCAGAGTACAATTTACTAAATTAGACTCCCTAATTCATTCAGTCTCCTTATACACCTGACCTATTTATTTATTAGCCAATATAAAGTCAAACTGACTAGTCTTCAACAGATGATATGTTAATTCCTGTTCAATCTTGCTTGACTTTATACTATTTTATTTCTTAATGAACCTTGGCAACCTATTTATTTAAATCTACATCTTCAAGAAGATAATGTGCCTCTTCCCATAATTATTCCCCAACTATTTTACCTAAGATTTTTATTCTTCTCTATCTTACCAATTCCCCCAAAATCTATCTCTAATCCTTTCCTCTCTCACATCTTCTCTCTTAGGTTCCTTCTTGGTTCCATTTATATTTACCCAAAACTAAAGAGCACTAATTCACTCCCTAATAAGAACAGAAACACACATGTATTCCATTTATTCCTGCTTTTTTGTTACAGATTTCTGAAAAAATGTAAGTTTCTTTTTCTACTCCCATACCAACCACAGACTGCTCAAGCAACTCATTTGTTTACTGGGAGATTTTTTTTTAAGTAAATAAAAAATTCAAAGTGCAGCCATTTTATCTTTTATATATTTTATTTCTTCACATATATCTGGGGAGGATAGTGCAATGCTTCATGTACATAAAACATAAAATAAATGTGTTAACAAAGACATTAAGAAAAAGCTAATTCAATAAAGAAATTAATGTGGGATAGGTCAAAATAGGAGGAAATACTCCCATTCGCTATTTCACCTACTCTCTAGGCTACACCATAAGCTGGCAAATAAACCACTTTGGGAATTTATTCATTTTGTGTGTGTGTGTGTTTCCTATCAACATTCTGGATAGCTTCAGAAAAGAAAGAAAAATGAATCAATTAACAAACCTTCATTCTCAGCTACAGAGGAAGACCACTTCCTAATATGTTATTTAGGTTCATTAACATTCATATTGTATTTTGCAAACACAAAGAATTATAATCTCTGTGGTAAGGGAAAGTGCATCTAATTTCTAACAATGCTTTCTCCCACAAATTAAATGTTTCAGGGTCTTAAAGGTTGATTAAGTTGAACCAGGTAACAAATGAAGTGAGTAAAGAATTTTCTGTGGTTCACAGAGAAGAAAATCTTTATCACATATAATAATATGTAAAGACATCACAAGCAAGAAATAATCAGTTTGAACAAAATCTTATAATCACGGCATACTACAAGACTATAATGACCCAATGGAGGCCCCAGAATTTTAAAGTATTCTTCTATTCAGTAGATGTACTTATTTCCTTTAAAGAAGTATTTAGATGAATGAATTAAAAATGACAAAACTACCAAAATCCTGCTCAAATAAATAACAGCAAAATAATGCTAAATATAATAACAGAGGATAGAAAGGAGGCAAGAGATCAGAAATTTCAACAAAGTTTTGGAAAATAGAAAACAGTTGAAAGGGGCTAAACAGACAGGTGAAAATTACACTCTGATATTGCAGAGAAAGAATCTGAAAAGAGCTGCTCAATTTGCTTTCTAGAACTCCTAGGAAACTCAGCATGTAGAGGTGACTATGGCTATGGAAGAGGTAAAATATAGCTTTAAACAGAGGGCTGTAGGTTCTGGATCTAAGCCCTTTCCCTGACCCTTACAGATAAATATGTATCCCTTAAATGCCACCTCCCAGATCTCCAACCCAAGAGCAGAGCTTCATTCTCTGAAAAATCAATGAACTGGAAGGCTCCAGGCCCGGAGACAGTAAGCACATCAGATGAAAAAGGTAAAGAAAATGTTTCAAACTAGGGGAATTAAAAGGTGGGATCCTCATCCACTTTCCCAGCCCTTATATGAGGACACCGATACCCAAGTAAAAAAGTCCTTCATTTCATATCCCTTCCACCTCCCCCTTGTAGGACACTGGAAATTCATCTCTGGAACAAAAATAAATGATCCCAGTTAAAAACCCTTACTTATTACCACCCATATAAAGGCCCACTTATTTTCTGACTATCCAAAATGAAGTTCATGAGATTCAAGCCCTGTTAAAATGATGGCCAACTTGAGAAAAATGGTAATAAAATCTAGAAGATCTAGATGTCAAGTATAAGAAATTTCTGAAAGTGTGATCATAAAATATGGAGAGAAGAAAATGATAAAGAAATAACATAAGAAAATATTTCAGAAATAAAGGATAAAGTGATTTTCAGATTAACCTTTTAAGCAAATATTTAGGTAACTATTGTTCCACATGCTATATATACCCTAGTCAGGGACTTCTCACTGGCATCCTTCTGCTTAGCAATCTTATTCCAGCTCTCAAAAATTAGTCCTCTTAAGGATCTCTTACACTTTTTTTTTTTAATGATTTATTTTATTTTTATACAAGAGCTGGGGTACAGGCTAGATGCGCAGGAGGGTGAGAAGATTCACCGGAGACAGAGCAGGGAACAGAACAGGCAGATTGAAGAAATACACTGCTGAGGGGAGCAGTGGGAGAGACAGGAGAGGTCTGCTTCGCCATGTGCAAATCTCACTGGCTGGCCAGGATCGAACCCATGCTGTAGAGGCTGCAGACAGCTTCACAGTGCAGCGCTCAACCGCCTGCACCACCAGGGAGGTCCAAGGATCTCTTACACTTTAAAGCTCAATCTTTCCACAAATTATTTATATCCTTCCTATTCTCAGAAAAGATCACTTCAATACTGTTTCACAGCACCCTGAAAAGTGAGTATAATATTCTCCATACCAAAAAACAAAAACAAAAACAAAAACTGAAACAAATAAGGTATAAAATGATCTGTTAAAACAGGGACAAGGCGCAAGTTTTACCTTCTCTATATCACCCTTTCCCTGTTTTCTCTGTGAACCCTTAACCTGACCACAAGAATAGTGTAATGGTTAAGATCATAAACTCTGCCATCACTCAAGCCTGAACTGAAGTCCAGGTCTGAACATCTACCTAGCCCCTCTAAATCTCAGTGTACTCATTGATGAAAAGAAAATACCTTGTCTTAACAGTTGTGCCGCAAAGATTAAAGTAAATACGAATGTAATCTCTAATTGTATAAAGTGTCTTCATTAGGTGTAAGATAGTTTGTTTTATATTACCTAATTTGTCTTCTTTAATAATTTTTAACAGCATTAAATGGAATGATAAATGAGAAAAATAAGGAATCAGAAGAAAACAAATTCTTCATAGGGTGCCTCCAACCCACCAGACCTTTGACTTTTCCCTCACCTTGAGCTCTGAGCTTCATTTTAGCAATTAGAACAGGCCCTCTTCTCACCCAGCTCTAGGAGGCTACCTTACATGGACAATATATTCCCCAGGATTCTGGATTCTCACTGGATTTGAGTGATGTAGAGCCCCAGTAAGATGGCAGAGACAGCAAAAGAGTGAAAGATCAGCATATCTGATTGTTTCTCCAGGTTTTTCTCTGAAAGGTTACCATGAACTAACTGTGTCTCTCATAAGATCCCAGTACTTCTCTCAAGGTGGCAGTGTGTGTCGCTCATGTTCTGACCCTCTTTTGCATTCTGGAGTAAATTCCTTGCATGCTGCACTTTGAAAACAATCTTTTAGAGCAAAAGGAAACAACTATTAACATTGCCCTGTCTTGAGTATATCATTTCGTTCCTGTTGGGACTGTAATCAATATGCACACTCTTAATCATGCAGTACTCTTAGGTTAAAATACCCTTGCACCTCTCTGTCTCTCTGGTGAACATCTAAACGTGTTATCAGGCATGCTTGAATGGTACTATCCCTCTGTTATTTCCCCTGTTACCATAATAGGATGAATAAATTCTTCACTAATGGTCTGTTGCAGTAATATTTTATTTTAAAACACCCCACACACACATATGACAATTTAGTGCGTGCATCAACAGATCAAGGACAGCGCCTGACATACATCAGATAATTGTGTTAAATTTCTATGAAACAACCTGAGAAATTTATAAAATGCAATAGTGTCATAAAAGGTATATAATTTAAAAGAGAACAAAAAATTACCTTTGCATTAATTAGTTTGGGTTTGTATCCAAAAGAAAATGTATTAAAGATGTAAGTAATACCTGTTTCATTATTTCAGGAACATCTTTACAGTTTGGAATGTTTAATTCACAATATCATTTTTTTTTTTGTTTTTAGCAGAAATCACTTAATAACATTTGAAAAAAGACATTTACATGACCATATAAACAGTCAGGTATCTTCTTCCAAAGCATTTGACTAAAAAGGCCAGGTGTTTTGCTGAGAAAACAAAGCTATTATTTTGATGATAGGTAATAGTTCTTTTATGTTAATGGTTATCAGATAATTCATAAGAGAAAAATCCTCAAGAAGTTATAAAGGTCAATTCCTTGTGGACTGAAATAAATTTTCAAGTTCAATTTAAAACAAGATTTTTAATTACCATGATAGACTACCTAGGGACAACTTCAGATTGAAAGGCCAAAAACCTCAAGTCAGTTGATTTTTCATATAGAATTTAAACCTTCCCCCAAAGAAAATCTGACATGCCATTTCCCACAAGTGAAAAACTAATTATATCACCATATTAACATTATAATAGCATCTAAATATTTCCTCAACTTTTGAAACATCTAAGCACTATAAATAATATTTTGGACCTAAATTTCAAGGTAATTATCTTCAATTGAAATTTTCAGAAAATAATAGTGAAGAAAGATTATGCAATAGTTGTCTTGATACTTGTTAAATATTTAATTTGCTATTAAACAGACTTTTAAAGGCAAGTAAAAATGTAAAGTCACATTTTTTTACTATTGATTGATTTCATATCATCCAGATAATTTTTTTTAAAAGTATAGTACATAGCACAGTAGAGAAATTCCCCTAGTCCAATAGACTTGTGGTAACAAAATACCAAGACTGTATGCTAACAAACAACAGAAATATATTCTTAATGGGTCTAGATGGGGGAGTCTGAGACAGAAGTGCCAGCATACTTAGGTGAGGGTCCTCTTCTAGGTTACAGACTTCTTGTTATAGCTTTATATGGGGTCAGGGACTAGTAAAATCACCATGGAATGGCTTTTACTAAGGATGCTAAACACATTTAGAAGTTCCACCCTTATGACTTAAGCACCTGCCAAAGCCCTACCAACTAATACCATCACATCAGGACTGCCTCAAAAAAGGGGAGGTGGAAGGGCACAAACATTCATACCACAGCAAAAACTATAGAAGATTTGGAATCAGATGGGTGAGTAAATGCCCACAATTATTTCCAATATATATCACTAAGCATTCATTCCTAGCAATCAATTATTTTCCCCATGTATATATGAAAAGTAATCAAAGTTAATTCATTCACCATTTAATGAAATAAAGTTGGTAAGGTATCAGAGCTCACAGAAATTTCTGATTTAATGAGGCTGAAAAAAATTTTAAATATAGCAAATTTAGTTTTCTTTTAAAAGAGGTCAAAGATCTAAATCAATAATGAAATAATAATAGTGAATTCAACAATCAAAGTGTTGCCTTGCCTCGGTTTCCAGACATCAGACCTTATAAATCCAGAAAGGAATCAAGCTAGTTGGCTTATTCCTTCAAAGATTGGACCTAAAAGCACATTAACATTCAATAAATATTTCTTGAGTGCCTACTCTGTGCCAGGCAGTGTTCTAAGAATTAAGAATATACAATATTAGCAAACAAAATAGCAAATGCTCCTATGCTCTTCTAAAGCTTATACTGATTTGAAAAGGGGATTATTCATATGAAATTTAAATCCTTCTTATTGTATACTGTAGCTACTTTTTCTCCTTTTCAATACAGATTAAAAAGAACCTTGGCTGCCATTCCATGTTAAAAAGTCTTTTTATTTCAGACAACATTTTCTCTGGTAACTATATTATTTGTGGCACTATTTCGGCAATTTTCAGATACAGTTATAATTTCATGATTTGTAAAAGAAAACAAAAACCTGCAAAACATATGATGTATTTTGATTTTAAATATACTTTAAGTCTTAGAAACAAATAACAAATGCCAATACAAATAATTATTCAGTCACAGGATTTATCATGAAAAACACTATGAATGCTATTCCATGTCTAAGGAAGGATAGAGACACAGGGAGGTGGAAATATTATATAATTATAGGAGCATGAGCTAAAATTAAGTAAACATTAGATAATTTAGACAGCTTCTTATATAATTAAGTGCCTTAAATCTATAACTCATTCCTCAAACCTCCCCTAAGGATTTAAGAGAGTCCTGAAGGTCAATCAAAGGACAAGGCATGAGAAGGATGCTCTGTCTGCTTGTGATAGGCAGTTCCCCAGTGAATCCGGGTAATCCTACCATAGGAAAATAACTGAATAAGAGTCCCCATGACAACGATCAGAAAAGGCAAGAACCAGAGAAAACATGTCTCCAAAATGAGTAAGTCTCCAACATACATACAATCAACCACCCACATTCATTCATGCTACTCATCACAGAATGAATTTTATCAAGATTTTTACAGGTAAATATTCTCTCTGCATTTGCTGACTTGAATTAAATTTCCATTCAAGTACAGATTAGAAAGATTTTCTCTATCAAATATTCTGTTTTCCGAGCTTAACATTTACAATTAATCAAATGCTTCTTATATAAAGTTTCCAAAGTTAATATATGTAATAATACAACTGACAAGTTCAGTAACTCACCAACCCAACAAGGCTAAGAGATTCCAATCTGCCCAAGTCCTCTCCTAAGTATCCTTCCCATTTTAGACTGTTTCTCCTACAATTATCATGCATCAGTTTACATTTTAATATTCTGAATCATACTTTGCAAACAGGATAAAAAAATTATAGGTTCATATAAAAACAGAAGGAAAGAAAGTACCTTTAATTTGGATCCATGTGGTATTAATGGAGATTTATTCTGCTTTGGTGGGATAATCAGCTCCCATTTCCCATAATCCAGCTTTTTATAAGGATATGAAAATGGATTCCAATCATCTAAAAAATAGATGATATAGTTAATAATAGCAAGATAAGGACTAACGTTTAATGACTTTCAAGCAAAAAAAAAAAAATGCTACCTATTTATATAGAATCATACTATTCCTAAGATTTGAATCAAAATATTTCCTAGCCACTAAGAAAATTCAGGTTTTTAATATATGTTTAAAAAAGTATTTGAAAGTTTGTCTTTCGTATCATAAAAATTAAAAATTACAACATTTTCAATTGTACATCCAACTCTAATACTTCTATCAATAAAAAGAATGTAAAAGAAAATTAATCCTTTTTAAAAAACAACCATGGATAAAAAGAGATAGTTCGGAAAAGTAGAAATGCATTCCAGTTGATTAGTTAAGAGACATGTTATGATAGAAAAAATGATGACAAATAATTAAAATCATATTACATTTACCCAAATTCACAAGTGTGTGACAGAACTGAGAAAAAAAATCTAAAAAGATTTCTCAAGTAAAAAAAGGTGGAAGTTATAAACTACAGGGGGCAAAGAAAAGCAGCTTGCTGATTCTGGAAGAAAGCCAAAATGAACAAACAGACACCCATGTACACATGGAAATTTAATATATAGGAGAAAAGGCATTAAAGTCAGTGAGTAAAGGACATGCTGTTTAATAAGTGGTGCTGGGACAACTGATATCTTTATGGAAAAAATAAATGAAATGGATCTGTACCTAACCACATGCCCAGGAATCATTTGAACACAGATCAATGTTTCTTTCTTTTTGAATTTTTAATGTGGTAACACTGATTCACAACAATGTTGTAATCATATGACTCAGATATACAGGATCACACTTCTTCAGACGTATGTCATCACAGCATACCTATCATCAACATACCAATAGTCCTTCGCAATTAAATACATTAGGCAAAACTGTCAAATGCTTAGAAGAAAATGTAAGGAAATATATTATAATCTTGGATTTAAACACTGTTTATTAAACAAGATACAAAAAGTCCCTGCAAAACTTTAAGGAAAAGCCTAAGATATTTGGCTACTAAAATTATAAACTCACTTTCGTAAACAGATGGATAGACAGAATGACAAGAGAAACTACTTACTAGGAGAATACATTTGTAATGATTATACCAAGAAAAAGAAAGTACCCAGAATGCATGAAGCACATCTATAAGTGAAAGGGAAAAAAAAAAAGAAAGAAAGAAAGAAAGAAAAATGATGGACAAAGATATTCAGGAGAGGACAAATAGATATCCAATAAAACCTATATAATGGTGCTCAAGCTTATTCATAATTAAGGAATAATGGTATACCTTTCATGCCCTTTAGGTTAGCAAAAATTAAAAGTTTGAAAAAATCGAGTAGCTAACTTGGCTATCAATTGGTAAAGCAATTTGTTATAGTATAGTAAAATTAAAGATATATTAACTTCTGGGCCCAACAAATCTACTTGCAGGTAACAAAGAAATTCTCAAAAATATGCAGAAGAAAGCATCCACAAATGTTCATTAAAAAATTGTTTGCAGGGCCTCCCCGGTGGTGCAGCGGTTGAGTGCTGGGTTGCGAAGCTGCCCGCAGCCTCTGCAGCGCCGGTTTGATCCCCGGCCTCTGGACGAGGGTCCCACATGGCGCACAGACCTCTCCTGCTGCCCACTGCGCCCTCAGCAGTGTACTTCGGTCATTCTGCCTGCTCTGCTCCCTGCTCTGGCTCTGGTGAATTCTCTCACCGTCCCGTGCTTCTGACTGTACCCAGTGCTTGTATAAATAAATAAATAGATAGATAGATTAAAAAAAAACCAAAAAGGAGAATTAAAAAAAAATTGTTTGCAAATGCAAAAAAAATGACAGCTATCAAAATTTAAAAATCAGTCACAAAATGGGTAAATACAGTGTGATATGATGAAACAAGTGTATTAAATGAATGGATTAGAGGATATATCAATTATATATAAATAGCCAAAACATAAAAGTTAATTTTCAAGAGGAAGAAAATTACTGTTTGTAATCAAGTTATAGAAATATGCAAAGTAATATTATATAACAGTTATGGATACATATGTATAAAGTAAAAATATTTTAAAAAGAGAGAATCAAATCTAAACATCAAATTCTATGGTGATTTCCAATGAATAGAGGAAAAGAACACCGAAGCTGGAAAAATATCTACAATATAGGTGGTATACACAGAGATGCTTATTATGTTTTCCCTATTTTTTTAAGTCAGCCCTGTGATGCTATATGAACTGGAGTACTGTCACATTATTTCTGAAAGTAAAAGATAATAAAATCACCAGGAAGCTGGTTTGATGCCATGACTTCATCCTTTATACACCATTTTATTTTTTACCCTATCAGCTCTAAGCCTCTTTACCCTCAGTCTTAATATTGGAGGCAGAGTGGGGATAATAAACAATATTTAAATAAAGGTCCTGAACATTTCCCTACCTCCCATCATGAAGACTATCTGAACATGTCTAAAGGTATTTTATCTTCAGGAGTAGCCCAACAAGCTCTATGCTATCACATTTTTCTGACTCTAAAAGCCCAACTACATCTCACTTACATATGCATAACATTCCTTTAACCAAAGTAAAGAATGTCAAATGGAGGGAAGAGGAGTTGTTTGAAATAGAAATCGATAAGTACTACAACACTTTAAACATTCACCAGATTTTTTTTAGGCTAGTAACTTAACACAATTAATAAACTTAAGACAAGCAGCAAATCTTTGCCTGGCTAGTTAGATCTGAAAATAAAGGGTACAGTTCATTAGTTCATTCATTAATTTCATTAAATATGTGCTCAGTGCTTAATCTAGGCCTAGATCAGTGCCAAACTCAAAATCACTGTTCAGGCTGGCAACTTATCTCATGAAGAAAAGGTCATAATGAGTAGTAAAATGCAGGATAACCCAGGACACACTAAAAATTCAACTAAAAAATATTTTTTTAGTCTGAAAGTAAAATTTCATTGCATGGGAAATTTCCATATGCAGATTTCTTTAAGAGCTGTTTCTGAATATTGGTTTTCAGCCTGTAGTCACTTGAGTTTTAAGATCTACTTAAACAAGTACTGTATTAATATTTGTATGAAGAAAATACTTCTTAATGAATCACATTTTCCTCTTATAATATCTTAAAGGTCTAAATATCCTAAAGCACATTGCTTATTTGTAATTCTGCATAATGATTTTTTTTCTTTCATCTATAGTAGTTTCGTTTTCTTAGACCCCTCCTCCTTATGTTGAAACTCAGGTGTCGACATTCACAGCAGGTGCATTTTATTTGTCAAACTCCAACCTTCAAGATAAGACTTAGAACATCTTCACATATGCCTCAAAAAATAGAAAAAAAAAAACAACTCCATCAAACACCAATGTAAAATATAAAATATACTAAAGACTTCATATGGGAGAGAAAGGAAGATTTACAATGCATACATGCATTTAACAACTTCAAAAAAAATTTTTTTTTGTATTGGTTGATTCTCTCCCCACATAAATTTCTCCTTGGTTTTAGAAAGACATTAGACGTGGAATTCTATTTTTTTTTTTAATATTGAGTATCACTGGTTTACAACATTGCTTGTGATTTAGAAGTATAGGATCTCTCCCTTTGGTGTTGTTACTATGCCACACTCACCATAAAAAAACACCATAGTCCTCAGCCATAGTACATTATGTTTGTTCTCTCCCGATTTGTTCTCTTCCTCCCCCTCAGTTTTATTTTACCTGACCGTTTGTTTTGTTTCTCTCTAGCTCACTTACATGTGACTGTGACACCATACAGACATGTCTGTCCTTCTGAGATTTCACTTTGCATAGCCCCTCCAATCTCATCAATGTTGCAAATGGCAAGATTTGTCTTTTTTTTAATCACAGCTAAGTAATATTTCATTGTGTATATATAACACATCTTCTCATCCACTCCCCTGTTTTGGGGGACTGAGGTTGTTTCCATAGCTTGACTACTATAAATATAAATTTATATAAATATAAATTTATATAAATATAAATTTCTCTTAAGTCATGGAATCACCAGTTTTTCAACTCTTTTTTTTTTTTTTAAAGATTTATTTATTTATTTATTTATACAAGCACTGGGTACAGTCAGAAATGCGGGAGAGTGAGAGAATTCACCAGAGCCAGAGCTGGGAGCAGAGCAGGCAAAAGGACCGAAGCACACCTCTGAGGGGAGCAGCGGGCAGCAGGAGAGGTCTGCGCGCCATACGGGACCCTCCTCCGGTGGCCTGGACTCCCCTCCGGTGGCCGGGGAGCAGCAGCGGATCAAGCCGGTGCCGCAGAGGATGCCGGCAACTTTGCAACCCAGTGCTCAACTGCTCCGCACCTGGGGAGGCCCAGTTTTTCAACTCTTGATTCTTACTCCAGTCATTTTTCAGCCTTGAATGTCCTCACTCTTCTTCCTTGATTAACTAATGCTGCTTCTTTCCATTTCAAAACATAGACAGACACCAACCAAAATACCAAATTCTACTATTTCATAAAGTTTCTCACTAAAGTGGGTTTTTCCAAAATAGCTAAGAAGATGTCCTTTTCTCCATAGGGCACACAAATGTAAGTCACAGAAACAGAACAATCAAAAAAAATCATAAGATTTGGAGACCTGTTCTCAAAAACTTAACATTAATGCTTACTTAAGAAGAAAGAACTATCTTTAGCAATATCTGACTACAGAAATCAATTGTGGAAGGGGACAATTAAAAATAAATTAATATTAAATGTGTAATGTTAGATTAAAAATAAATTAAATGTAAATTATTTTGTTTTTAAATGGAATTGGATTTAGACAAAGACAGAAGGCAAAATAATAAAATTTAAAAGACAAATTTGGGTGAAATTAATGTCTTGAGAAATAAGTCAATACACATTATTCCTAAATATAATTGAAAATAATGGTTCCAAGCCAAATCAGAATATATATGAAGAGCACAACTGTAGAACCAGATTATTGAAACATTTTCATGTTAATCCTGAATGATCTACAGCCTGAATATACAAGACACAATTGATTTTCATTGATTACTTAATGCAAATAGTTTGCATCCTTATGTAGGCCTCAGGATAGGACCAAATGATCCCAATATCACCTGGCACGATTATTTCTTTCTCTATTAAGCACAGATCTACACATTCAGATAGACCCGCAGTTCTAACTCACATCTGAATTACCTTGGTTTGTTAAAACAGATTGCTGTGTCCTACCCTCAGAGTTTTTGGTTCAGAGGATCTGAAGTGTAGTCTAATTATCTGCATCACAAGTTCCCACTGATGCTGATGCTACTGGCCTAAGGACCATATTTTAGAAACAACTGGCTGATTCAAGCTGTGTGTTCAGATAATCTCTACTCATAGTTTTATGTGTGATTTTCTAGAAAAAATTAGATTTATGGACTACCAAGTAAATGTTCTAAATCACAGACCAAGGAAATTCTGAAATGGAAACCTTCACTAATAATCCTTCAAGGCAAATATTGCTCAAATAAAATGTAGGATTTAAGATTTGGGACTCACAGAGGATAAAGCCCAGAAAGATGGCCAGTGAAATAAAGATTATAGACAGATCTGAGATATTAAGGAATTTGAATGAGAAAAGGCAAATAATAACAATTTTAACATAACTGTACTATGACTCAATATATGGTTACCAGTGTCTACAGATAATATTTTCTATAATATTTTCACTAAGAGATTACTTTGTTAAAAAGCATAGATCACTGAGCACAAAATAAAAATTTGAAAGCTTTTATCTAACAAAAATGGCACTGAGGTTTTTAAATGCTTACATATCTAATCATCTTTACTTTGCCTCATTTCCTGCCATAACCAAGACAGTGATGGCTTAAGGGTTAGTTACCCTCCCCACAAATAATGTATGTTGACTATTCTAGTTTAGGTAATATTTTAAGAATAGGCTTTATGCTTGTAGAAATTTTTCTATTACATTCCCTAAGACATTTGATGTTTATCAAGTTGGAATAACCTGATTTCTAAAGCAAACATTTTCTAAACCAAACATTTTCCTATGTATTTTGTTATTAAAAGGCTGAACTTCATTATCATCTTTGATGATGCAAAAGATTCTGTTTGTCCATAGACTCAAAACCAGCAGACAAAATTCAATCAAGATAAGGAAAAGAAATGATATGTGATGCATAGTTTAATATGAACAGCAAACACACTCTCAGCACAGGCGATCAAACATTAACTAAGGTCACTGCATCAAGCACACAGACTCTATATTTATCTCAAACCCAACAACCTTTCTTTTTCTAATGTAATAATCCTCACATAAAATTCTTAAATGTCAGCCTACTTCAAATATCCCCTAACTCTCTAACTCACAGTGTTTCTCTTCATCAGTACTTAGCCACCTCATTTCTATAGGTTTATGAGTCTAACACAAATTCTCCTTACCCACGGTTAAGTGGTTTCAACTTACTATGCAGTGCCTTATACCTCTGATGCACATCATGATGTGCTAAAGAATAGGGTCAACACTTGGGCCAACCCCTGCCACACAGAGTCCTCACCAAGCAGGGAGGTAAGAGCCCTATGAATGCAAGCCGGCAGCACTAAAATAAGGTCCATGTTGGCCTGTGTGGCATATGTCAGTCATTTTCCACTCCAGTGACTAACCCTTATGCCATACAGTTGTTAATTATTTAGAATATCACTTTCTTGAAGCAAATAAATATCTTTCCTCATCATAGAATGTTATTTAATTGTTTCAAGCTGCATATCATACAGAGTTTACATAGAATTATAATGCAAACTTTAATTTTGGGATTTTATTTCTCTCCTGAGCAGAAAGTATCATTCAGATCCCAGGAAGTTATAACACCCAGAAATGGAATTTCCTGAGGCACTGTCCTTACTTACCTAGGATGACACTTTTGTTTAGTGTTTTCAATTTCTTTATGTTTTCCCCAGTTAGGTACCTAGTAATCATCCTTCAACTTCTGGTGCCATGGGAATGACCTTTTAAGACTCCCAGCTTTATATCTGGAGATATAGTGGGAAAACTACTAATACCATATAGTAGTTTAGGTTAGGTATGCTTTTCAAAAGCAAAATCTAGACTAAGTCAGTGTCACTAACATCAGAACCAAGGGTATACTGGTATCTCACATGTTAAAGTATCTATGATACACAGCTCTCTAGAATCAGGGAGAAAAAACAAGTCATCTAGAGCTTCACTTACTAAATTGTTCTTTAAAGCATGCACAGAAGAAAAGGGCCCCAAGATTGAAAACACTGTAGCAAATGTGATTTTAAATAGCATTAACCATGTTTCTTTATTATAGGAATAATATATATATTATGTTACATTTTACAAAAGAAATGGAGTGATAAATGAATGTATGTAATTGTTTATCAGTGTAGAAAGCATTAAAATATAACTCAAAATTTGAATCAAAATGATTTAGGATTGCACCTTATTATATTTTGACTATAGAACTAGTTAAACAATTCTTAAAGTTAGAAAATTTAGTAAGTCAAGAAGGGAGGAAAATAAGGAAAGAAAAAGCCCTCAAAACAAAACAAACTGCAATTTTAATATGATGGTATTTGGAGGTTGGGCCTTTGGGTGGTAACTAGTTCATGTGCATAGAACCCTTGTGCATACAGATAGGGCCTTCATAACACAAATCAAGAGAAAGCTCTGTTCCCTTATGTCATGTGAGGACACAGAGAAAAGACTGTTTTCCATGAATCAGGGAGATGGAGTTCAACAGACATTGAATATGCTGGGGTTTGATGTTAGACTTCTCAACCTCCAAAACTGTGAGGAATATATTTCTGTTGTTTATAAATCACCCAGTCCCTGGTACCATTAGAGAAGCCCATATGAACCAAGAAAAAGTTCATCTCTATTTTTCCACATACTAGACATTTCCATAATAAGAACTGTGAAACGGATGTTATAGTCTCTGTGCACAAATGCTTGTTCAAATCTGTTTCCTTGCTATCAAAGTGAAAAGGTCATCTTATCAAGCAAAATGCATAAAGTTTTAATTTATTTATGGATCTAATACACATTAATAAACTGCTATCTGGATAGGCAGCTCCAGCTTATTCTTCAGCCAGAGTATATGAGAATGTTCCACTACCATCTCTTCCTCAACACCAGGGATTATCATTTTCATAACAAGGCAGGCTGCCTTGCTCACCCACTGTTCACTAAGAGAATTAAGCCCTTAAATTCTAAGGATATATTGTATGCAATAAATTAACATCTATTTAATGCATCTAGAACAGTACTTTTATGTACCATACTCAGGAGAAATTTAAAAATGTTGTTCAAATCATTGCTTGTATTCTGTGGATCATACACTCAGAAGGCATGAGAAAAGATACTTCTCATCATTAACTGCTACAGACAACTCTTGGTACACAGTGTTTTCATTCTTTACAAAACAGATTCTAATTACAACATTTGATTATTCTCTAAACCTACTTTTATTTGAAAGAAATCAGGGGTGGGTATTATATTTTCTTGTAAACTTTTTTGCATATTTGTGCCACAAAAATGAATTTGATAATTGAGCTTCTTTGTGATCTAGTATTTCAGCCATCGATCCACTCATTTATTTATCTATTTATTTTAAGCAGTATATACCACACAATTTCTCAAAATGGATTTTGTGGAAAACTCCAATGTAGGATTTATATAAAACATGAGAAAACAGAGCTGCTCTGCTTCAAGTGCAACCTCCTAGTTAGGCATCCTCCCCACCTCTTAGATTCTGTCAGAACCTGCCACTGGGAAATCAGCTCTATCTTTGTCGATGTTCCCAGATAACTGAAAATACAGATACCTGAAAATACAGATACCTGAAAATTTATTCTTCTTCAAAATTTATTTTTAGTTTACTTGATCCATTACAATGTTAGGATATATAATTAATAATATACCTATTTATATTAATCTTTACTAAGTCAAGGATGCATGACAATCATTAAAACAATCACTAAAGGAAAAAGAAAAATATCAGATGGTTTCACTTGTAACAGGAATATAGGGGAACCAAATAAGACATCGGTGTAAAAAAATAATAATAACAGTACATAACACAACAAAGCAAAAACAGACAATTATAAACCAGAGACATACTGCAGGCGACGAGCAGGGAGAGGGATAAGAGGGAGGGAGGGAGGAGGAGCACAGGAGACTGTGGTGCATGGGTGCCTTGGGGAAGGAGATTCTATGGGGACTCAATCTGAAGGGGTGGGGAGAAGCAAATATTGTTTAAAAAAAATTTTAAAAAATGATAAATCTTAAAATAAAAAATAAAGTTAAAAATGAAAAAATATATTAAAAAAAATGGATACTCAAGGGAAAATAAACAATCACTAGAAGAATTGCAAAATAATGTAGAGAGCTAACAGAATAGGTAAACATAATCTTTAAAAGATAGATGATTATTCCAAAAAGAAAGCCAAAAAGGAGAGAAAAATGCACATAGAATACCTGGGGCAAAGAGGTAACAAATAATGGTTTACCAAATTTAAATCTAAATATAGGAGTAATTATATAATACATACATACCCATTAATATTTCATTAAATGAAAAATGTCAGATTGGGTTAAAAAATAAATATAGGCAATGGTAATAAAATCTAGAAGATCTAGATATCCAAGTATCAGAATTCACATATGGTACAATATGGTAATAAAATCTAAAAGATCTAGATATCCAAGTATCAGAAATTCACATATGGTGCAGCAGATCTCTCTTATGTCATCCACTGCTCCCATAGCAGTATATTTCAGTAGATCTGCCTTTTCTGCTCCCCACTCTATCTCTGGTGAATCCTCTAAGCCCCCACAACTCTTATATGCATAAATAAATAAAACTAAATATTTTTTAAAAAATAACTGAAAATAAGCAGTGTCTGTGATTTAGGGGAGATCATTTCTTGTTTGGGTGGTTAAACAGAATAGAAAATAAAGCAGATAAGAAAAGAATTTAAAAGAATTGAATGTGGTCAACACCATCTATTACTATAGAAAGGTCAAGTAAGGAAAAGATAACTAAATTAAGGAGAGAATGAAGAATGCATGTGCCTGAGGTTACTATTATTTCTCTACATTGTTTTTCTCTTATTGCAAAAGAAATGTATACTCTGTATACATACAGAGTATTCTATACTCTGTATAGAATAAAAAAAAGAACAATTACACACTAAAATATGCACAAATCCATATATCCCAATATTATTAATGCTTAATATAATTTTTCTCACTTTTATATTGGTAATTCTATAAATATATATGTATTTCCATAATATAACTATATATACATATATGTTTATATATACACATATATACACAAACATATACATATACGCACACACACTTTAACTTACAATTTGTAACCTTTTGCATATACTACATGATCAGCATGTAGTTTCCTTCATATTGATTTATGGTAGTAACTGATCAACCTGATTGCTTTTGAAAGTTAAAAACTTCCAAGTTCCACCCTGATCCTTGAATTAGACTCAGGAGTAAGTCTGTACTTTTATAAAGTTCCCTACATTTTTGCTATGCAGACGCAGGTTGTGTAGCCAGTGATTTATTTACAATATCATGTTGGAAATCTGACAGAGAATCGAGGGAGAGATTTTCTTTAGTTCTCCAATATCTTAAGTAAGGAGAGATATGTGCAATTTGAAATGTATAAAGAAAGCAGCAGAGGGAGAAGCTGACAGGAAGAGATAAACAGGTAGATTTTCCATACTAAGAAAAGAGAAAGGGATTCAATGTATGAATTTGTGGCATCAATTTCTTCTAACTTTTGAAAGCACTTGGAAAGGATGAATATAGATATGGAGATCTTTTTAGGGATATGGTGTGGAAGTTGAAATTTTCCCTTTTTGCTAATGTCTATTTTCTCTGACAAGAGCAAATATTATGCTAATGGGAATGAGGAGGCAGTGAAATAAGGGATTCTGAGGAAAATGAAACTGAAATAGTTACTGTGAAGGATGGAAAAACTATTGACCGCAGAGTATACATAGAAGTTTATGAATTGTTAATGGTCATGAACCCACAGCAGCAGTAATTCATAGGAATGTGTGATCTTCTGCAGGACGTCCAAAAGCTGGGCGGGAACAGAGAAATTACATAATTTAATGTAACAAATATTGCAGAGAAACAAAGTATGGTAGATGAACAAGGCTCAAAGGGGAGGAAACTTTTAGGAAAGTTTAACACCAGTAGTCTGGAGAAGATATCAAAGAGATGTAGTCATGTCAGAAAGCATCATGGATCTAGAGGTCTCAGTCAGTCTTAGAATAACTGGCATTATGGAGTTCAGAACAGGAAAATGCTCTATGGCAATCTTTACCTTTAAACACAATCAATTTTGATAATGCTTTACAAAACTTCTCTTACGCTTCACTGGCAGTCTCATGACCCACCAAAAATCTTGATTGATACAACATCACCTTCCATGAGCTTATCAAGATCTTTAAAAAACAGAACCACCTTAGCAGATCCAAAATATGAGTAAGAAAAATGCTTAACAGTTGTTTCACACTGAGTTTGGGAAAATGTATTATACAGTATTACTGACGCTGTAATTGACTTATATACCAAGTAAAGGGTATCACTACCCCTGTGAACTTTTTACAGTTGTGAAAACTGATGTCACAAATTCATTCATTTCTTTTATACCACTGATTACATTACATTTATCTGTATCAATCTGCTTTTGACTACAAACTATCTGAAAGTAGGACTCAAATTTTATTCATCTTTGCATCCCAATACATATTCAACAAGTCTTTTACAGAAAGGATAAATTTTCAACTTTTAAAGTCAAATCAAAATCATAAGAAACTTGGCAATTGGAAATTAAGTAAAGAACAGAATTAACCAAAAAAAAAAAAAAAAAGCACTTCTTGTATAATTTTGTAAGTGAACATAATGGGAGTTTTTTTTAATACTTCATTATACATAAGGTAATAAAAATCATCTCTATCTTTAGAAAATAATATACTTTTACTTATTAAAAAGCACAATCCTTCATAGTAATCTTTCCAATTAATATGAATCACTACGTAAATTATTAGACATAGCTTTAAAAATTATAGCAATTAAAGAAAAGAATGAATTAACATCTTAAGACTAAATTTTGGTATTCTCCTTTCTATCTAAAACTTTTAAAATATCATAAATAAATCATATATGTTGCAGGAGATTTTCCTCTTTTAAGTGGTGATATTTAAGTATATATTAGAATAATTATTATGGAAAATGTTACAAAATTCTAAGTTTAAAAAGTGTGTATATAGGGCCTCACCGGTGGCGCAGCGGTTGAGCGATGGGTTGCGTAGCTGCCTGCAGCCTCTGCAGTGCTGGTTCGATCCCCGGCCACCGGTGAGGGTCCCACATGGCGCACAGACCTCTCCTACTGCCCTCTGCTCCCCTCAGCAGTGTATTTTGGTCCATCTGCCTGTTCTGCTCCCCGCTCTGGCTCTGGTGAATTCTGTCACCCTCCCACGCTTCTGACTGTACCCAGTGCTTATATAAATAAATAAATATTTTTTTAAAAAGTGTGTATATATAATATATACATAAACCATTTATAATTAATCTAACATATATCACCATTCAAAAAAGGGCAATTTTCTAAAATGTTCAATAGGCTATTAATCTAAAGATTCACAAAATTAGGAGCCTCCCTGGTGGCACAAGGGGTTAAGCACCACACTATGAAGCAATCCACAGCCTCTGCAGCACAAGTTCAATCCCCAGCCAGACAGGGAGCAGCCTACATGGTGAGGCAGACCTCTGCTGCTTGTCCTCAGCAGTGTGTTTCAGTCAGTCTGCCTGTTCTGTACCCCACTCTGTCTCTGGTGGATCCTCTCACCCCCTGCATCTCTGGCCTATATCCCAGCTCTTGTATGCATAAATAGATAAATCTTAAAAAAAAATGATTCAAAAATGCTTAATTATCCATATCTAAAACACAAGTGGCATCTAAAATAAACCTCTGTATGTGGTTTCTACTTTTGTAACACACATAGGACATAATTCATTAGGCTATTTTCCTTCTTTTCTGAAATCGCAAATCCAAGAAAATTGAATCACTTTTAAATGAACCAAAGTGTTTATTAGATCTGTGGGGTGTAAGAAAACTTCAAATGCTACTCTGTGTCATGCTGATATATGCATAAACTCTAAGGTTAAACTTCTCTCTTTGTAGTACAAGTTTCAATTTGGATTTTAAAAAACTTGAGGCCATCAATTTTCACATCTTTCCCTACTCCCATTTCAGAAATCAGAGTCCCAATTCCAGGAAAGTACTGGCAAGTAATCTGGAAACTTAACATGATCAAGAAAAAAAAAAAAAATCTGACTGCCATTAGGCAATTTTATTAAAATAAAGTACATTTAAGCCACTTATTGTAACCAAGTTTTTCTGGCATTTAACTTAATAGCCATTTATCTAAATTCAAACTTTAGATAATAATCATGTTTTTCTTAACTACTGTCCTGACAAGATTCAAAAACTCTAAAATTTAAAACAAAATCATTAAAATATTTGTCACTTTCAACTATTACTACTAGCCTCCAAGGCTCGGCCTTCTCATCATAGAGAACTCTCTCCCCATCACTGATGCTCTAGGCCAGTGTACTACATTATGAACAAATTAAGTTCCTCCCATCATCTCTTGACCACTGGCCACCCTTTAAATCTGATACCCTCAAGACTGAGAACTCTATGTTGTCTCTGTGGCTTCCCCTCATCTCTACTGAGCACACTGGGGAGATCTCCATAACGATGGAGACTGCTGTCCTGCCTAAGAATATGTGGATGCAAGCTCTCCTATGCCAGGTACACTCTCACCACCAATCAACTACAATACCATTTCATATGAGGCCTTTTCAGACCTAAATCTGCGGATGAATAGTTTCTAATATCTACTTATTAAGGTTCCCAAAGAAATGAATGAACTAGATCTCAGATACAGCACTATCAATCAAGTGAAACAATAAGAGCTAGTACAGAAATAGCAACCAAAAAGTAATAAGGTAGATATCCCTTCAGCTCTGATGTAGCACCAGGCACACTGCCAGAAATTCAATAGATATGCATTAAACAAATAGTGACTAGGACTATTATATTACATATAATGGCATTTGTTAAAATTGTAATGGTGATATTGCTTACTGTAAAATAAGTACTAAATGTTTGCTAAGAATCCATCTCCTTCGTTATCATTACTACTTATCCGAACAGAATGAATTATCAAGAAACCATTCCTAGAATAATATAATCACAAATCATCATTTTAATTGATGACAACCCTGGTTTTGTTGTTTTGCTTTTTTTTAATAAAAGGCAAAACCATCTATGGTTCTCTTTAATGTTTTGCTTTCCTATACCAAACTTTGCAATCATGTTTTGTGTGTGTGATTAAGTACTACTGAAATGATTCAATGAATCACCTACCCCCCAAGTTCCCTCTTTCCCTCTAAGGGAGTACACTCAAGTCATACATTATCCTTCAATACCTACTTCAATGTATTTATACATGCACACACACACAAAAAGATTTGCACATACATTTATTTCTATCTACAGAAACACAAAGTTGTGTGTGTGTTGTAAAAGTTTACATGTGTTTCAAAAGAAATAGCATGTTGAATCAAACATCCTCGACTTGATTCCTCCCTTTCCCTTGCCCACTATATTAATTCATCATCAGGTGTGTTGTCCAATGAGCAAATACAATTTCTTGAAGCTTCTTTCAAGATTAACTTCAGGGTGACCTTGAAAAGTGAAACTCATATAACAAAAACTATCCAGTGAAGCTGTATATTGTAGATATAAATACAAATAGATATAAATACAGTAAGTTTGTATCTGAAAAGTGGTAACAGGAAACATTTGTTTAAAACAAATGTTAATGATATGAAGTTAGAGTCTACAAATACCATAAAAAGAGAAAAGGAAATGTTTTATATACATATTATCTATATACATACTATTTTTCTAGTTTACTTCTTTGAATTCTCCCTGTCTCACAACTCAAAGATAAAGAACTTAAACCATTTTATTACTTATATATATCCACTGTTTTATACATATACAGTGTTTAGGCAATAATCCCAAAAGTTTAAATCAACTTCTAGAGACACAAACAAGATTCTGATTTACAATATAGGAAGAACTACAGATAAGTAATTGAAGGGCATGAACTTTGGATGTCAGTGTTAAGCAGAGCCTTAACAGAATGATTATGTATAGAATATTTGCAACTAAAACTTTCAGTCATTATTTACTAATTATGTTGCTTTTGGCAGGTTATATAACTTTATGATATTGAATTTCCAAGTGCATAAAATATAAAAAACAACTGTCTGCTAAGGACCACCTCCCAGCACTGCAAGAAGAATATGAAGATGGAGCTCACTTTCCTTAAAGCTCAAGGTCAACAGTTCTCCAGCTCAGTGATTATAGTTCAGAGCCAAAATGCCTTGGATGCAACTCTGGCTCTGGCACACATTAGTAAGAGTGAGTTCTGTATTCTAACTCTTAGCTGACTCATCTAGAAACTGAGGTCTGTAATGGCACATACCTCAATAGACCACTGGGAAGATTTAGTAAATTAGTCTATATCAAGCATATATTGCACAGTTAAGTGTTTACTACCTTTTAGATACTACATATCAACCTCCTCCTTGAAAACCCATCTCCCCTTTCTATATTATGATAGGACACTTCCTCATTTTCTTAATGATATTCCTTCTCTCATGCCTTTACCACCTCTTCCTCATCTTTACACCCCCAAATGTGAGTTTTCAAGGTTCTGTCTTCAGCTCTGTGTTAATATTGCTTCAAAGACATGTAAACAAAATACTGAAACATTTGGTGAAGGGGTAAATCCAAGTTTATGAGAAATATCTGATCCCAGAGAAACTAAAAAGTAGGCTTTGCCAGCTACAGTCTAAATATTTCATAAAGCAAAAATTTCTTATGCTTTTAAATTTTGGATAATACTGCCAACAATGTGTCTAGCGAGAGAATCAACACCTTCAAAAATTAAACCTATAAGAAAGAGCACGTTTGACAAACTATGCTTATAGTCTCCATTTAAAGTTTGGAAAATGCCAGACAAAGGCAAAAATGAGTTAGAAATATTTACTGCGAATATACTAGAAGTCAGGCTCACAAAAACTCACAAACACATTGTCATATGATCTTACTTCCTAGACATCAATGTACATAGCAGGATCTTCCTACAGGTTAGACCCAAGGTGTGAAACAAAATAATGTCAATAATGTCCAGATGAGGATAATCCACCTACTAATAACAGAATGAATTCCAACTAATATGAGCATGTTTTCTTGTTAAACCCCTGAAATGAAAGAACCTAGATTTTCATTGAAAAAAGATTAACAACTCCATAATGCTGCGATTACTTTCTTGGCAATGATGGTATACTTACAGGAAATTTCAGTTTATGATTATCTCACCCCATGGAGAGGAGGAAAAGGAGAATACATATGGACCATTTTCTATAGAAACTGTCACCTTTAAAAGAGGTGGGGGGTGAGTAAGAATGAACAAGCTGAGTTTTGACAGAATTTATTTTGATTTAATATGTGCAATTGATTTGAGACACTGGTGCTACTCAGCATGAACTGACCATGCGGGGTAGAAGAGGAGGCAGAAAGTTTTAACTCCCAACAAGGACAAAATTATAAAGCCCTTAAGGTAACAGTCCTACTCCTTAGAATAGATCTTAGGAGAAAGTAAGCCAGAAACAGATAAAAATCCCTGTTCTGGGGCCTCCCCGGTGGCGCAGCGGTTGAGCGCTGGGTTGCGAAGCTGCCCGCGGCCTCGGCGGCGCCGGTTCGATCCCCGGCTGCTCCCCGGCCACCAGCGAGGGTCCCACATGGCGCGCAGACCTCTCCTGCCGCCCGCTGCTCCCCTCAGCAGTGTACTTCGGTCCTTCTGCCTGCTCTGCTTCCCGCTCTGGCTCTGGTGAATTCTCTCACCCTCCCGCGCTTCTGACTGTACCCAGTGCATGTATAAACAAAAAAACAAAACAAACAAATAAATAAATAAATAAAAAAAAAAACATGCCTCTATAAAAAATAAAAAAAAAAAAAATTAAAAAAAAAAAAAAAAAAAAAAAAAAAATCCCTGTTCTGACTTAATAACCCTTAGAAAAAATGGCTCGGTGAAAAGCTGATTGAGAAGAATCACAGGCTGATCACAGACTGGAACTGCAGCAACTGTTATCAGTTACTCCATGTCTATTCCTCTGGCTTCTTTCAAGCAGAAGAATCAGTGAAATACAAAGACCAAAATACTACCCAAATGTCATCCACTCAGAGTAAGGGTTCCCCATGTCCTGAAGGCAGGAATGCAGGGCCAATGCCAGGAGGCATAATCAAGATTAGCTGACTACAAATTTTCTACATGCAACTCACTTTTTGTTTTTATCAGTGGGTTAGGAGTATACAATTAGATAGGCCCACAGGATGAATTTGGGACACTTTAATTTCCTCTAATTCACCAAAATGGATTATTAATAGCAAAGTTTGCAAATTTGGCCAACAGGTATGCATAATATATATTCTCATTTATGCTTGCTTTCCTACTTTGATAACTTCATTATTCATGTGCTTTCCCCTTTAAAAGATTGAAAGCTCTTCTATTTTTATGTGTTGGACAATACTGTAAATGAGAAAACAGTCTATCAGTTGATAACACCAAGAAATACAACTTATACGACTGAAAAGCTACATTGATGAGGTAGGAGAATTGAAGAGGCAGGTTTACCCTCCCCTTTTGTTCTCAGATTTTAGTTTGTTTTGACAAATTTGATTACTTTCTCAATAGAAAAAAACTAAACCATACTTTGATCCAATACACAGTTATAAAATTCTTTCAGAAACTTTCACTGTAATAGTTCAATTAAAATGTACCTTTTTAGAGCTAAACTTTATAAAGAATCCCTATTAAAGGCAAGTCCTGAATACATGTTAAATACAAACTAAATATAAATTTAATTTAAGATTTTAAACCTATTTCTAACTTAAAGAAAGGTTAAAGCAATCTACTTTTAATTAAATATATCTATGGCAACTTAATTCTAAATCTTAAGGTTCTGCAACCCAATTTCTCATGATAAGAATATTACTAAAACTCATCTGCATTGAATGACAATCTTCCATTCCTCTCAGCTCTCTGAATCCATTATCTCTCTCATGGGAATGAATGCTTTGCTAAGACTGATGATGAATAAGATATATAGGACAAATGATGCACTTTTTCATTTAAAAGACTAAAAAGGAAATTCACTTTAGTCTCCTTTCTGCCTAGTTTCATTAAAATCTAAATACAGCTATTCTAAAAGATTTTTTCTAGCTCAGTTCAGTTTGACAAAAAATGTCTCATGTATCATTTAAATCAATTGTAGATTGTCTGAAAATATACCTTAAAAGTTTCATTTTAACACTTTTGGCTTAAAAATACACACATAAATTATCGCCAAAATAAATAAGCAATCAAAAACTCATCAAAAAAGTATCAAGAAATAGTAAGTTGTTTAAATAAATATCACTAATGTATATTCAAAGTTTTTTTTAATAAGTCAGAAAGTACTTAGGAAGCCATCTTTATATGATTCATTATTTCTGAAAATGTCTTTATAAAATAATGCCTTTTTCTTACAATTTGAAAACAGTCACTGTATATTAACTGACCAACTGACCAGGTTGCAAAAATAACCATGGTTGGGACTTCACTTTATCCTTCTAATAAACTTTTTGATCTGTTCTTCTTGTTGGCAGCATCTCCACCTTCTACAAAGTGGGTGGATTTTTTCTTCATTCTACCACATGGACAAGATAATTTGAGGGATCAGAGGAAGTTCTTTGCCTCAAAAACAGTACAGACTTTCCAACAGTACAGATCTCATAAATAGGATTCTCCACGCAGACGATGCCGCATATACCAAGAGACGGAGCCATCAAAGAATTCTATGTTCGGGCAATTTGTTTCTTGTTCATTGTGCCATAACTAAGCTTGTAGATCAGTTAATTTGCTGATTTCAGGTAATACATGGCTCCACAATCCCCAACTGAGCTTACCAACATTGTCACTAAAGATGTGGTAAGGGTGAAGGGATTGTAACACCCTTCAGACCTTTGGGTTCACACCACTGATACCTCTGATTCTGGTGGAAAATGCTAATTTGGGTTCCACAGGTATATAGAGGTTGCTAGTTTTACTTGCTGTCCTTGCAATTCAAATCTTAGTTCTGCATATCTGTCTATATTCCTTGTGATAGTGCTTAGCTTTTTCACACATAAATTTCTTCCTTGCCTTTTGAAGCATCTTTTGGGAAAAGTTCTTTCTCAGGTGTTTGATCTTCTGCTCTGTGAAATTCCTTCACTTCGTCTTAATGGTTTCTGGCACCGCAGAAACAGTCTTCTTTGCTAGCGTCTTTACAGTAGCAGAAACTTTGTTTCTTCTCCTCAACACGAGTTCCACAGTTCCA
The DNA here is from genome assembly GCF_014898055.3 of Talpa occidentalis. Classification (NCBI taxonomy): domain Eukaryota; kingdom Metazoa; phylum Chordata; class Mammalia; order Eulipotyphla; family Talpidae; genus Talpa; species Talpa occidentalis. The sequence goes on along the minus strand of NW_023604295.1, from coordinate 71,607,566 downwards.
GGTAGATAAACAGAAACTATAACATAATATTTTTACTCATTTGTTTTTTATCCAGAAAGTCACACAGTGATGGCCACAAATACTTTGAATAACATCAGAATTTCAATTTAACCTTAATGCTAGATGAGCTTAGACAGATCATCTAACTTTATGAGCTGAAAAGTCAACCATTTCCCCTGCCAGATGAGAAGGTTATTGTCCCTTTTTTTTTTTTTTTTGCACTGGTGAATTTCCACAACTAAGCACAATACCCAGCACATCGTAAATGCTCAATAAATAGCACTGTGTAAGGGAAGGTTGAAGAAGTTGCCACATTTAAAATCCAGATCTTTTCCAGGCTCTTTAACAAGAAGCCTAACAACAACATTTTAAAACAAACTACTTTTTAAAAATCATCATACACCCAAATAAAACTATACAAGTAGTAAATGAGAGCAGCATCTGGGAGATTACTACACCTTTAACAGAGTGAATGCCTTATTTTAAGCTTATATTCTTTATCTCCAGGAACAAAAAAGAAAAGCTGGTATTACATGCTCAGAGTTCAGACATATTGGTAACTACAAATACACTGCATTATATTTTAGAAGCCTCTGACAAATTGCCACACAGTTCATTGCTTGCTTTAAGTGTATTAAGAAATAAAGTTCCATCATCTTTTCCCTAAGACCCCAGAAACTTTGGTAAACCTGAAACTCTTCCACTTCTTAATATTGGTTACTAGGTTATTCAAGATTAATAAGTTCAGAGAAATACCCAAGGAAAAAAAGAAAGTAAAGTAGAAGAATGGAGGGAAGACAGGAAGGGAGGGAGAGAAAGAGAGCAGGGCAGAAGAGGGGAGGTAGGAAGGGGTACGAAAGCAAGCAAGGAAAGAAGAAACTAATGCAACAAAAATGTTTAATTCCCCTTTGAATAGAAATGTACCTAACGCACTAATGTAGTCATTTAAAGAATGTAGGAGTCCGGCCTCCCCTGGTGGCCCAGGCAGTTGAGCGCTGGCCTGCGAAGCTGCCCACAGCCTCTGCAACGCCTGCTCGATCCCCAGCCACCAGCAAGGGTCCCACATGGTGCGCAGACCTCTCCTGCCACGCCTGCTGCTCCCCTCAGCAGTGTACTTCATCAGTCTGCCTGTTCTGTCCCCCGCTCTGGCTCTGGTGAATTCTCTCACCCTCCCGCGCTTCTGACTACCCAGTGCTTGTATAAATAAATAAATAAATCTTAAAAAAATAAAGATATTAAAAAAATAAAGAATGTAGGAGTCACTTAAAAGTAAATTAAGTCAAAAAATGCCTCTAGGGAATTGTGTTCCTAAATCTGGGTAACAGTCCTGGTTATTTTGCATTCATTGAAGCTAGGAACTACCCAAAGAGCCCCCTGAATTTTTCAGACCTGCACTAGATTTTGGAGATTGACCTGAATAGACTCCCCAGCCCTCCAGTTTGGGGTTGGGACTGTCCAAAAGGAGAATCTTAGATAAGAGAAATAGAGAGGTTCTAGGGCTTCATCTCCAAATACCATCACAATGATCACTAAGGATTCTCCATGTGAATTTCAGGGGAGTAGGGAGAATACAGGCATTCAGTCTATGCCAGTCACCTAAAGGACTCTGTTTCCAACATCATGTTCAAATTAAGTATTTTGTCCTTAACTGAAAACCTTTATTCATATGCTAAAATTTTCTAAGTTCTTAAATGTTTTCTCCATCCTGCCAGGGAACTTTTTCATGGGGCCTTCAATGCCTGTTCCCTTCCTAAAGCTTGCTTTCTATGCATATTGTGCAACCTAAATACTTCTTTTGCCACTTTACTCTCTCCTGAGGTTGAGTCACTGGGGCCTGCATCCTGTGTTTTCCTTCTTGGTTTATTCCCTCATTTTGCTAGCATCTAATACAACCTCCTAAAGAAGAATGCTTTGAAGATAAACACATCACTGCATCCCTACATACCTGAAAATGTCTCAATTCTGCCTAGGCACTTGATGGACATATCAGCCAGGGATTAAGAGCCAAACATTCTCTACTCTCTTAAGCATTTACTTCATTGTTCTCTACCTTCCACTGGAAGTGATCAGCTCATGAGTTTCTTTGCTAGGAGACATGATTTTCTTACCTTCTGAAAGATTCTCCTAAGTAAATGTGTCATTGCTTAGAGTGGCATATTGCCTATTGTTCACTAAGAAGAGTTTGACTCTAACTTCACCTATGGAGATGGAGTGGGAAAGATCAAAAAGGATATACCTTACTACAGGAGCCAGCCAGCACACAAACAATACAAAATCTCAAAAAAGAGGATAATACCACATCACCATTAAACTCCATTCCCTGAGACTATGATTCATGATGTTTGATACTTACTTTGGAATCTTTATATTGCCAAAACCCAAGTTACTCAGTTTCAAGTGCTATATGGACCATACACAAGGAAAAAAATTCTTAGACTTAATAAAATATAATGAAGATGAAACTGTTCTCCAGCACAGGGAATATCAAAAACTTATTTATAGTAATGCATAACTAATTTACTACAATGTCAGGAAAGAATATAACAATATCTCTCACTGCTGAATAAAATAACAAATTCTATAATATATATTTATCATAAAAAGACACAAAATTTACAGTTAGTAAATCTGCCTTTAAAAAAAATCTTAAAAACATTTTAACAGAAACAGGGCCTCTGAGCACAACCACTTTATATTAACTAATACATAACACAAGATGCCCTATAGACTTGGATATCTCAGCAGCCCTAATGGGAGGAATATATTATTTGTCAATGAGAGGCCAGAGTGCCACTCTACCCACTTCAAATAGAGGGACTTCAGCAAAGCAAACTGGTTACACAATAGAACTAAGAATTCAAAAGGACATTGAAGTAACCCAGGGATTAGCAATAACAGTACTTGGCAACTCCTAGGAAGAGGCAATCTGACCAGAATCCAGAAGCTGGCGCCATCTAGCACAATCTGGAAGCAAGGCAAGTGTGCTGGCTAGAGCTGAGCTCCCAGAGAGAAAAGCAACATGATCTACTTGGCAAAGCTCCTACAAAAGATTGTGCCTCACTTTAGAAAAGAGGGTAGGGCAAAAGAGTAGGGGAGAAATCCCTGGCTTCTCCATTCCTCCCATCCTCCGGTTCCACAAGTACCTTACATTAAACAAACTCAACAGAAGCACAAGACAAGGAAGCTTGAGGAAAGTGATATAGAGCAAAACTGAAAAGGGTGAATGAAAATATTTGAGGGCAAACAAGAAAATGACAAACCCAGCAAAATATCTTACTTTGGTAAGAACATCAAATAACCAAGGCAACCCAAAAGCACTAAAAACATATACTCATACAAAATCTTCTACACAAAAGTTCATAGAAGCATTTTTCACAATGGTTGAAACAGAAACAATCCAAATATTGGTCTGTTGAGGAATGGGTAACCAAAATGTGGTAAATCTATACAGTGCAATATTATTCAGTCATGAAAGGGAATGAAAGACAGTTACATACTACAACATGGATTAGCATTGAAAACACTGTATGTGAAAGAAACCAGAATAAATAGTCACATATTGTATAAGGCCATTTATGTGAAATGTCCATAATAGGCCAATCCAGAGACAGTGGATGGAATGAGGGAAGAATTGAGACTATGAATAGGTTCAAGATTTCTTTTGGGGTTGATGGAAATATTCTGAAATTAAAGTGTTAATGGTTGCAAAATATGACAAAAATAAAAACCACTGAAGTATACACTTACATTTCTTGTGTATGACTAATACCTCAACTATTAAGATAGGAAGGAAGGAAGGAAGGAAGGGAGGGAGGGAGGGAGGGAGGGAGGGAGGGAGGAGGGAGGGAGGGAGGGAGGGAGGAGGAGGAAGGAAGGAAGGAAGGAAGGAAGGAAGGAAGGAAGGAAGGAAGGAAGGAAGGAAGGAAGGAAGGAAGGAAGGAAGGAAGGAAGGAAGGAAGGAAGGAAGGAAGGAAGGAAGGAAGGAAGGAAGGAAGGAAGGAAGGAAGGAAGGAAGGAAGGAGAGAGAAAGATAGCAGTGGAAGTACGTAGTAAGCCTTCAAGCTTTGGGTTGAAAGTCAGCTATATCTCCAAGGTGACCAGGCAATGACAACACACCAGGTTTCTAATCACTAAATAATGCATTGAGTTAATTCTGCCACTAACTTGCAAACAACAAAGATGGTCAAGTCATTTCTTCAGGAGCCAGTCATAACAGGCAAGTAGTCAAAAGATCTGCCTGTTCTGCTCCCCACTCCGTCTCTAGTGAATCCTCTCACCCCCTGCACCTCTGGCCTGTACCCCAGTTCTTGTATACATATATAAATAAATCTTTTTTAAAAAAAGTATGTCCAAATTTTTCAAATAACAAAATATTCGGTCAGGGACTGAAGGTAAAGAAGGTAAAGAAGGTAAACCAGTGACAGGGAAAAGATTTGAGTGAGAATAAGCTACAGATTCAATGCTTGAGAATTAACAAGACAAAGTCTCAGTATTAATTAGTGAGTATCAGCTGACCTGCTAGGGTTGATGGTCTGGACAAGGAAAACAAATGGTGCTATCCCACTTCAACAAATTTACCATATTTTTATAAAGCTTTCCAAAATGCAAAATGAGATGCAGCATTGTATTAATTTGAACAAATTAAATTGGAGTTGCCTTAAATGTCTCTCATAAATGACAGTTTCTTAGAATAATACAATTTAAACTTAAACTTAATAGTTTGGTTATGATTAAGATACATAGACTGTTGATATATGTTATAATCGGTCACGCTTGGGGGTAGATATGACTATGATAAAACAGAACAACACTTCCCTAAGAAAACATCTAAATTGCTAAGAAAATGGTATGAGTAACGTTATCTTCCTTGTGTGAGTAAATGGTGAACTTATTAAGTCATGTTAAAGAATAAAGTTATGAAAATTTTAAAAGACAACCACTAAAAGAAAACCAAACAATAATATTACAAATGAAATACCAAAATTGAAGCCTAAGAAAAAGTATTATTACCCAAACAGCATATTTTTTTAAATAGAATAGTTATGAAGAAGTAATTCAAGGCTAGAAAATTAAAATTTATGTCACATGTTCCAAAATCTACCTTGTAGTATTAAGGTTTAACAGCAAGCTCCTAAAAGCTCCTAAAAGTCCCAGGAGGTAAGGAGGATTCCCTACAACAATAATCCTAGTAGGCATTCTAACAAAGCTCTCAGATCTAGCACAACTGGGTAGAGGTTGATACATATATTGAAAATATTGATTAAAGCAGAGAATGGTATATATAAACACACACATACAAATAATAAAAAAAAATTTAAAATTTCAAATTTTTAAAAAAAAATTTTGTTTGCAAGCTTCTGAAAAAGGAACAAAGCATTTCATTGATCTTAGATTCTCCAATTAGGAGTTTACTATCATCTTTCATATATGAACTTAAACCTAAAATGCAACATTTATAACTTCAATTTCCTTTTGATTAAAATGAAATGAAATATAAAAACTACATGCAGAATAAACTACATGTGAAACTGTTAGATTTATATCATTTTTTACAGTTCAGTTGTGCATACTAAATTCAAAATTATTTTTTCAAATTTGTCCTTACTGTGATCTTCCCAAAACTCAAATCATTTTTTCTGCAGCATTCATAACTCATACTTTACATTATATTATGTTACAGAATTATAATAATAAGATGTGGCTTTCAAAGGATTGGAAGGGATAAGAAACTGGCTCATTATAAACATACAATGTAACTGGTAGAAACAGAATTGCATATGTGTACTAGACCATAGTCTATACTGACAGTGCATGCTGAGAACCTTGCAGGAAGCAGTCATTATAATTTACAGTGAGCCTGTCAAGCAGAAGTTAATTCAGTAAGTCTAGAAAGTTGACATTGGTTAAGTAAATCTCTATAATACATCTACACTCCATTGAAAATGGAACAACCCATCAGTGAAAATAGATCTAAGGGTGAAAGGATCAACATTGGGCTATAAAACTCCAGAAAGTCCAGACAACGCTCTACAAAACACCTATTGACTGGTTAGCTATTTTTCAGTTCATGTATTATCAAAAAGACCATATCTTAGGGAGAAGAGGAAATTTCCCCATCACTCTGGGTTCTTTGGGGATTGCTGGGACAATCAAATGGACACCAGGCAGATCAGTAGAAGGAAATAAAAACAGTTGTAATTACATAAATATGGAAAATTTACACAGATACGTAGATTCCAGATCCAGTTAGGCAAAATGGGGATATACACTCTGAAATATGGTACAGGGACTGAAAGTGTTTACCTGATAAGAGTCCTTAAAAATCCATTTGAGAGCCTCCCCAGTGACGCAGCGGTTGAGCACTGGCCTGCAAAGCTGCCTGCAGCCTCTGCAGCACCGGTTCAATTCCTGGCCACCAGGGAGGGTCCTACATTGCCACAGACCTCTCCTGCTGTGCCCACTGCTCTCCTCAGCAGTATACTTTGTCAGTCTGCCTGTTCTGCTCCCCACTCTGGCTCTGGTGAATTCTCTCACCCTCCCATGCTTCTGACTGTACCCAGTGCTTATATAAATAAATAAATAAATCTTTAAAAAAACCCATTTGAATCGTGAATTCAATAACAATGCCAAAGAAACCTTCTCAATTATCTAAGCTGGGAGCACTACCCTACCTACCCAACTTTCCTATGATATCCTGCTCCCCCAACCCTACACCCTCTCCCCCCTCACACATCATGTCTGTTAGATGCATAGAAAAAAGTCTAGGAAAGACACTTTACATATCAAACATTTTATATTATGAAAATGTATCATTTACCCCTAGGATCATTAATCCCAATTTTTCATGGTCATTCATAAAAGAGGATTCTACATTCATGCCTCATTGATATAAGGAGTGGTCTAATTTTTTGGTTAATGAAATGAATGGCAAATCATATTTGCCAATTCTACACTGAATCTTTTAGAGCCATGACAGATTTCTTGCATAGCTTTTTATCTCATGAGATCAACATGTCCCACCAGGGGATGCTCCATCACCCTTGATCTTGGAAAGAATTTGACACTTGGGACAGAGCCACAGTAGATAATTGCAGTCAACATGAGTAAGAAATTAATCTTAGTTGCTATAACTCATTAAGATACTGGAGTTGTTTATAACATGTCACATCACAGTGGAAGCTACTGATATAGGCACCATAGATTACTTGAAGAAAACATCAGGAAGGTTGATCAGAATTACATTTTCCAAATATAAAGGCTTCTGAACTATTATATAATGACCACTAATTTTCAGATCAGTGTTTCTTAAACTGTGATGACGGACCAGTTCGTTTAAAAAAGTCTAATCTATTATAGACTAACACTTATATAAAATATGATAAAATAAAATATTAGAAAATAAAAAAAAACTTTTCAAATTTAAGTCCCAATTTTTGTATTATTATTTTGGATTAACATCATTACTCTGTCAATTTGCTATTAAATTTTTATATACTTATACCAAATTTCTACCACTATATCATTGCAAACCAATTACAGTATATGAAAACATTGATTTGCAAAGTAGCATTATTTCAGAGCATGTGGAATTAAGAAATATAAAGACATCTGTGATGATGTAAACTTCTTGGCAATTGTAGAAATGGAAACAGAATTATAGACAAATTTTATCTAAAACAAAGGTAAAATTTTCCTTAGTCTCTTTCATATTCAGCAAAGATAACTGTAGTTCCTTTTTTATACAGGCATAAGAATAAGGATTCCCCCACTTTTTTTTTTCAGTCTTTCAATTATAGATTTAGGTTATTTGAAAATTGCCTAGCTCCTGGATTTAGTAATTTTAAATGAAATGCTTTCAGTTATAGTGAATAGGAGCCCAATTATTTTATATTGACATATGTAGTTTACTACCTTTCTCTCTACTTATTATCATCTAGCTACTGGAAAACAGCTAGTTTTCTTCAATTATTTAGAAACCTGCAGTAAACATGATTTAGTTCCAAAACACCAAGTATATTTTAAATGCTGCACTGAAGAGGATTCAAAGTTTTAGAAATTCATCACAAACCTTTAAAATAGTTTCTGGCTTGCCCAGAAATACTTTTTGGGTGGTAAGAATCCAAAGTTGATGAATGTCATTATATATCCACTGTCCTTGGGGTTGCTGCACAGCCACTCACTGCTTTAAAAGCTAGGTTTTTTTTTAAATGACTGAAAGGAAAAGAAATGATTGTTCCATTTTTTTTCTCAAATGAAGAAAAATATGTGTAATATATTTAAAGCAAAGTTATTTTCTAAGTTTTAAAATTATGAATAGCAGAAGACAGGTCCATCACAGTTTGGCAAAAGAGACCACTTTGATTTTTGCAAGGTTCAAATGCCTTTTGAAATTAAGAGTAATTTTTCAACAATAAAAAAACATTTGCAAGTGAGTTTTATTTTACAATTATGTCAATTAACATTTCTGTAGTGCTAAATAACAATAAAATGTTCTCACATTTGCTATCTAGTTAGTATAGTGAGCAACGCAGGTAGGCAGATAAAATGAGTATCATCACCACATCCCCGCTAAACTGGATGAAGAACAGTAAATGTTTAGAGTACTCAAATATAGTTTAAAATTGTAAATCCCATTTTTTTCACATTAATTCATAGCAATTTATTTCTTAAATATCATTTATATATCACTACTCTAAGCAATTATAGCTAAAATATTTTCAGGTCAGCTGGCAAAAATAAATATACTAGAATAACAAACATTTCCCAGAAATATTATGACTAAGTCCTCAGAAAAAATGTTTAGTATAGTCAATTTCTACATTGATTATAAGAGGAGAAAGACATCAAAACAATATGCACAAGTGTTTTGATTACAGGTATAATTTCCCATAATATAAAATTAAAGTCTAGATGTTCTTTAACTTCAATTTCTTCTGAAAACTTAACACAAATAAAGGCTAATCATTAGACAGAAACTGTATTAAGAAAATTTCTTTTTTATGTAAATATAAGTATCAGTCAATTTATCCATTAGCAGAAAAAAGATTTTTATCATTTTTTTAAAAACTGGTTTATATTATCTTTGAGGTTTAAGGGAAGAGGTTAAGTACAAAATCAATGTTTTAAATTATATATATATCTACTTGCACAATAAAAAATACTAGTAAAATAATGGTAACTTCTTTACTAGGTAATGAAGCAAAAATTTGTTACATGATATTTCAAGTACATGTAGATATAGAAGTTAAGTGAACTGTTAGATTAGATGACAAAGTAAGAAAGTATTATTAAAAGGGATCAGTGTATGGTTACTGATTATTTTTTTTTTTTTTTTTTTTTATAGAGGCATGCTTTATTTATTTGTTTGCTGGTTTGTTTGTTTGTTTTGTTTATACATGCACTGGGTACAGTCAGAAGCGCGGGAGGGCGAGAGAATTCACCAGAGCCAGAGCGGGGAGCAGAGCAGGCAGAAGGACCGAAGTACACTGCTGAGGGGAGCAGCGGGCGGCAGGAGAGGTCTGCGCGCCATGTGGGACCCTCCTCTGGTGGCCGGGGAGCAGCCGGGGATCGAACCGGCGCCGCAGAGGCCGCGCGCAGCTTCGCAACCCAGCGCTCAACCGCTGCGCCACCGGGGAGGCCCTGGTTACTGATTATTTTTATAGAAACTTTTAAGCACATTGCTGTTTCAACTTCAAGCTCATAAATTATTTATATATATATAATATATATAAACATATACAGAGAGATAGTTCAATTATTTAAAGGTATTTTTTAGCTATAGTGGCATCATCTTCAAAATTCTGTGTTGTCCACAGTCATAGTAAATTAATATTCACATGAACTTTTTTTACAGAGAAATATTCTTTTAAATGAATTATTAACCCTAAAACTCAGCTCTACTCTCCATTTTCAAGTTGTTTTCAATGGTTTTTAATGAGATAAAGATTATAAATATTATAGACATCTAAATTTTTCCAATTTACCACTTGTCAGAGGTTTTATTTTACTTTACTATGTATAAGAAATGTACTTTATATAATTTGTTAATTTAAAAAATATGTTTATTGAGGAAACATTGGTATACAGCACTATAAATGTTTAAAGGGTAAAGGTTTACATATTTACAAATTTATGTTATCAGACTACCCCACCATCAAAGTACTCACAATCCTCCACCATAGTCTATTGAGCACCCTCCCCCATTTTTTCCCACCACACCACCCTCCCCTTCTGTGGCCTCAACTTGATAACTATTTTAACTTTTATATGCACTCATAAAAAAGAAATCATGTCACTTGCTTATTATAATATTTGTTTTATTGCAGTGGCATGGAAATGAACACACAGTATCTCCAAATCACACTGGTAGATGTTTTCCCATATTTTTGTATTTCTAAATGTACTCAGTGGGTTTAATCCAAAATATGGTAGATATGTGACCAAATACAAGTACTAAATGTTAAATGATGTATAGTAGTTTTGGCATCATTATGTAAAAATTATCTTGAATGCTCCAATGAATACCTCTCAATCTTCTAAATGGCAGTAAAAAGAAGTTACTATAGTAGAATATCAAAAAGTGTCTTGATTATAAGTTGATGTCTAAATCTATTAACAAAACACAAATGAGAAATGTAGTTATTTAGGTAAGATTAGGAAATCAAAAGTTATTGAAAGTCAAATCCCTTAAAGTATAATTCTTTCACGTGCACAGTTCTATAAATTTTGACAAACATATACTATCACATAAGTACTAAAACAATCTGGACATAAAACACTTTCATCAGCGCAAAAAGTTCCTATATACTACTCTATAACTAACAGCTTCTAACCCCAAACCTGATAATTCTGATCTATTTTCTGTTCATATAGTTTTGCTGTTTCTAGAGGTCATATAAATGGAATAGTACAGGATATAGACATTTGAGTCCCACAAAATCAAATTTTCACTACTACACCACTCTATGGTACTAAAGTTTTATCATCATTCTGATATTTTCTTTCCTTATACAGAAGATCCTCAAATAACATTGTTTCTTTCAGTATCACTGCAATAACAACTGTAATAACAAGGATGAGAAAAACAAATGTGTGGAGTTTACACAGACATACAGTCTCCTTACAACAACATGGGTTTATGATGGGTATTCTGATTTCCTCCTACATCTCCAAGATGTGCATGTTAGGTTCCCTAGCAAGTGTGAATTGTTCTGGTCTGAGTGCGTGCATGTGTGTGTGCACACTGTAATTCCAGGTCATCTCTTCCAGGATTGATTCCAGTCTTGCTTCCTAAGCCGCTGGTATAGGCTCTGGCCACCTGTAGTAAGTGGTTTCAAAAATCAATGAATAGGGCCTCCCCAGTGGCACAGCGGTTGTGCACTGGTCTTCGAAGCTGCCCGCAGCCTCTGCAGCGCCAGTTTGATCCCCGGCTGCCAGGCGAGGGTCCACATGGCGCGAAGACCTCTCCTGCCGCCCGCTGCTCCCCTCAGCAGTGTATTTTGTCACTCTGCCTGTTCTGTTCCCCGCTCTGGCTCTGGTGAATTCTCTCACCCTCCCATGCTTCTGATTCTACCCAGTGCTTGCATAAATAAATAAATAAATAAATCTTTAAAAAAAAAAAATCAATGAATACAAATTATTCTTTAATATTAGAACTATTTTAGGTTTTTACTTAGAAGTTTGATGATGTTTTTGTGACCAGAATTATACAATAAGAACTTAACTCTTGTTTATATCAAAAAGTCTATGGGAAAATTGGTTTCACTAGATATCGCTTTGCTAAAAGTCGTAGTTTACACAACTCTGTAGAAAAAAACTAACGAAGGACTAACTGTATTACTAACATTTGCCATGGCATATTTTCCAGTTATTCTATTTTCGATTCTCAGCTCGAAACCTTATCACTGTTGCAATAACTTATTTATACATCCATAATAAAACTAAGAAGACTATTATAGTTATTTACATACAGTTCCTTCTTCTCACTAGACTGTAAGCTAGATGTATGACTTCTAGAACCATTATGCAGTAACTTTCCAGTGATGTTAGCAGTGCAGATGACAACACTGAGAAGATATTTTCCACTGTGTTATTAAAAAAAAAAAAAAGTTAAAGGTGAAAGGGAATTAAGTGATGAACACATTTACCCTCTAGATCAGATGTCTACTTTTAGTGAGAACTCAAAAAAGGGTAATAGGATACAGAGGATCCAAGAACTACAATGCCGACTAACCAGGGGTGCAAATGTTAGTGGAGATTTAACCTCCACCAGTATTATTACCCCAATTGCCACTAGTTTTCAGTTTGCTAACAAAGTTGAATATTTTGAAGTAGTCTACCAAATATGACTTTTCTCACAAACTCTGTTACTTCTGGTACATTATTTTATACAACAAAGTTTTTTCTGGAATATATGTATCACCAAATAGTAGAAATAATCACATAAAGGTACAGACTAATAAATTTCATGCCTCTATCTAAAAAGTTATATATTGATAAACATTAATCTTCATGTAGTAAATAATGAAATTTAACAGGTTTATGTTTTAAGTAGATAAATAAAACAGTTTACTACCTCTTTCAAAATATTTTAATGTTTTCAAAATACTTACTGAATTCTCCACTAAGAAAGACTCCTTCTGCTCCTGGGGCCCATTCCTTGCAGCGTAATCCACCGTTAGCACATCTATGGACACCGAAAGATTCATAACCTCTGGAAAACTTATCAATACCACCTTCATTCTCTCCAATGCTGTCCAAAGTCTGGTTGAAACGCTTATACCTTTGAAAAAGTGCAAGAGAAAGGAGTTTGAAAATTTAAATCACCTCTCTGAAAAACTACTGTAATTAAGTAGCTATTTTATTCAGAAAATCCATCGTTTAAGAGGAATAATGTGAAAAATTTAATTTACTGATAAGAGATTATCTGTAGGATAAAAAGCAAACTTATCTCAAATAAACTGAACTGATCCAATCAACAAATTTTGTCATTGCAAGCATTCTGGTATATAAGAGGAAATAAGGAAGGTTAGGTCATCTCATTAATTTTTAAAAATCAGCATTATTCTAATGTCCATGACCAGATAATATAGTGAAGCAGAATCCCTGTAGCTTTCCCTTCTAATTCCTAAGAAAATGAAAAAAATAGGAAAAAAAATAGCAAGGGGCAGAAAGTAAATGTTTTAGGTTTTTTCATTCAAATGGTCTCTGTCACAACCACTCAACTGTGTCTCTGAAGCATGAAAGTGGCTATAGACAATATGTAAATGGCAATGGGTGAGGCTGTGTTCCAGTAACACTTTACTGACAAAAACAGGTAGCAGGCCAAATGGGGACTATAGTTTGCTTACCACTGCCCTACAGCAATTAAGCATGGAAAAAACATAGCTTATGTCAAATTACAAAAGAAGGGGTTATAAGCAGTGGTACAAATTCCCACATGAGACAAAGACTAACACATGGCTGCTCCTGACCCACTCTCAGATCTGCCACAGTCCATATTCACAACTGGTATATACAAAATGCTACCCACTTTCACTAATAAACCCTCAAATAGGGAGAAAAATAAATTAGAACAAAACTGGAGAAATGAAGCAAGTAGCATAAGTAAAGGTTACAGAACCACACAATGAATTGAGCAATGTCAATAAACTTTCTGTACTTCCTCATACTCTGATGGCTGAGCAATGGAAGTTCCAGAAAGATAGCAAGAATCCAAATGGCACAAATACAGGGAAAAGACATTCCTAAATACTTTTAGATTATTAGAGAACAATTTGGCATCAGCTATGAAAATGTGAACAACACAGTCTTCAATTAAGTCATTTTTTTCTAGAAATTTACACTTTGACTATATCACACAAGGAAGCAAAGACATCTATGTGTATGATGATATTCACTATGGCACTATTTATAACAGCAAATCGTGGAAAACAGCATACCTGATCAACAATAGGAAACTACTTGAATAAACTGTACATCATCCAATAACAAATTACACAAGAGTCATTAGGAAGCGCGAGAAAGAGTGAAATGTGCTAATACAGATAGCAGCCCAAGTTAGCCTGCTTAGGGAAAGACATTGCAGGATGGTTTTCCACAATGCATCAATTTATATAAAGAAAACATAAGTCTAGCTACAGATGATATATAGATCTATTTCATAGATCCTCTTTCTCCTTTCTAGTGGTTAAATTCTTCCAGCCCACATCAAGCAAGGGCTACCACTCACCACATCTGCTTCAGCATCAACAGATAGACCTCAGAATCCAAACAGTGGAAAGCAGTGGTGTGGGAGTGGTAGGTATGCATGGAAATTTTCATATATGACCCTCTCTGTATTGTATATACACATAAAACACAAATATACACAAAGCAAACAGGCTCAAATGTAGGCACACAGACACATAGCTAGTTTTTAAAAATGTACACTACATTTAAAAATGTAAACTACATTTTTTTGTCTTTTTCAATTTTAATGCTTTTTTTCTTTTAACATCATTGATCATTTTAAAACAATATTTGCTTCCCCCAACCCCCTCAGATTTAGTCCCCATAGTATTTTCTTCCCCAATGTAAACTACATTTAATCTATTATTTGAAACAAATTTAACTTTCAATGAAATGAATTATTCCAGTCTCATTAACAGCCCTTTGTCCAGGTAACATAAACTGAACTGCCTATAGGAGCCAGGCAGGTAGCTGAATTTGAGCAGCTATGTGAGCAGGTGTCCTGGTAGAAGAAACAAAAAAGGGCAAGCCTGACTAATAAAGAATGACCAATCGGTAGGTCTTAGAGCAAGGAAAACTATCCACAAAGGAACTGTAGTGAGATGGAGAGAACAAAAACAGCAGTCTCCTCTTAGTACGTATAGTCATTGTTACCAAGTATGCTTTGCCAAATCATGTAATTATTATGAACAACAACAAAAATAAATTTTTCTACTAACTCTCCCTAATTAGCAACTGTTTCAAAATACTAAAAACACTGACCTGAACCAAAAACAACAACAACAACAAAAAACAGATCTACATTCCTAGTGAGATAATATTATCCCAATTCTCTAATATTATCCATATTCTCCAAGTCCTATGAATGATTTTAACCCCTTAGAGATAGATATTCAGCTATCATTTGGTGTATGAAAACTCTAATATGTATTAAACAACATTAAGTAATAACATTAAATAAAAAGATCAAACAGTAAGGAGCAATCAAAAAAAAATAAACTTAGTGTAAAAAAATAAGCACACATACATATCCTCATTATAAAAGGAAAATTACTGATTTTTACAAAAAAGTTGTAAGTAATAGGCTAAGTAATAGGGTAAAATCTCATTTTCAGAGTGGCTATATTTCAAATATACATTTTTAAATTCACTTACAGTTTAAACTTAAAAAATAATCTTTCTTGAGAAGATTCATAAGATATATACAAATGCCCCATTTATTAAAAATTCAACAGAAACAGGATTAGAACATTTTATTACTTTAACTAAATATCTTGACTTCCCTCAAGGTCAGCCCTATAGCTTCTCATACAGAAATACACATTCCACTTTGAAATCACTGTGGCTCAAAAAAGAAAATGCCTGAGGATACAGCAAGCTCATCATGCCTGTGCCCTCTCCTACTACAGCCATCTCTCTTAATATTTTGCTATGAATTTACAGGATATTTAAAAACTGGGTCAAATCCTTGGTAACCACAAGCATAAAATATAGTATACAACTAGCATTTTGTACAGATATAAAATGTTGCAAACATTGGTTCTGATTTCTACATTGGTGTTTTTAATCCTCTTTTGGGGCACAGATAAATATGTAAATTGTTCAAGTTCAATTAGCAATATAGATGTAACATTATTCATCACAAAAGCAATACCTTAAGTATATCAAGAGACAAAGTATGAAAATGAAAAGTCACATTTTCCTTTTAAAGAAAAGGAGAATTTTAATTGACAGCCCTTCTAATTTCACTTATAAGGCTAATAATCTTACAATTAAAAGAATTCTAGAAATAGTATAGAAATAAACAATAATTAAACAATCCTAACTCTGTTACATACTGTATGTGGTCTTAAACAAGTCACTTCACTTTTCCTTAATTTCTCCCCCTTGTTAACTTGGGAGGAATATCACAGGTCATAAGGAATAACTGAAATCACACTTAGAGTCATTGCTACAGTAGTCATTAAGTACTCAAAAATTGTAGGCTAACTTTTTTCCCACCTCAATGACCAGTATGTGTTTATTTATTTTTCACTTACTCACTTACTTAGATTTTAATATTTATATGAATTGTTAACAAACATTAAGGAATTATTCCCTCAAATTCCAAAAGTATTTGTAAATCCTTGTTTTATTCAGCTACAAAAATTACAAATTTAAGCAAACTAACACATAATACATACCAGAACTAGGTACACCATATAACTTGTATTGACTATGGAAAGCTTGGAAGAAAATTAAGTACATTAAATTGAAAGGGGAGGGGTGGAGGAGAGGAAGTACTTCAGGGAGATGCTAGAGATAGGTATGGAGAAAAGCAAAAAGAAACAAGCTAAAATCTTTGCTCTCCTAGAAGGCAATTCATCCTAGATCAGTACTGAACTTCTAAATCCAGGCAGAGTTGTGAACATAGGAGGCAAGTCAGGGAAATGAACCATAACTTATCTGGAAATGTCTAGAATGTAGAATCCTTTTTCAAGTGCATTTGAGTGGGCCTGAAACCCAGGGACCCATGGGAAAAATTTCTTCCTTACTAGCTTAATTTTTTAAGGCTTTATATTGTCATCTGCTTCCTAGGGTATACTTGGAATAGAGACAAGAAAAAGCACAAAAGTAAAAGCTCAACAGGAACTTTTAAAGACTAAAAAGGGAGGAAATAAGGTTAAAGGAGAGGGAAATGGAATTCTTTTGAAAGAAAAAATACAGCTTTTAAATCAGCCTTTCTAAGACTTGAAAATATCTGGCAGAAACATTCTTCTTTAGGTAAAAAACATACAGAATACACAAAATTATCTGTATATTAAGACTGTCAAATTAAGATTACGTATTTGAGATTTAAGGTCAAGGCCCTTTTCTCAATGATAAGTATTCAACAACCCCCTAAAATAAACATATTTATGACAAAAGATTTGTTGTGTGCTGGTCAGTCAGTTACATGAAACAAGATCCTTCCATTAAAAAGTTCATCTTTCCAATGGAGGCCTGAGCTAAGCTAGTGTTAATAGAAGAATAATCAAAACAAGAAAATACTGTGAGAAGATATTAGAGAATGCCTTAGGGAATATTTGGCATTTGTGCTCTATTCTGAAGTATGAAGAGTATATTCTGAAAACTGAAGAAAAGGCAGAGCAGGGCATACCATGCAAAAATTAGATGGTTCTTGTAGACGTGATGTGTAGCAAGATGTGGCCACAGCAAGAGAGTAGGTAGGAATCCAGTAGCTACTCAGGAGAAGATGGCTTTTAGCTAGGTAACAAATAAAAAATAAAAACTTTTAAGGATTCACAGAGAAAATAACTGACATTATCAGAGGCATGTTTTAAAGAGAGCAGTTTAGAGGGCGAATTTTAGTTGACAGAGTCCAAGTTAATGAAATCTTTATTAAACACATAATATTAAAATCACAGGGATTTGTGAACAACACGTACTTTAAAAGATTGATAAATGTGGGCCTCCCCGGTGGCGCAGCGGTTGAGCGCTGGGTTGAGAAGCTGCCCGCAGCCTCTGCAGCGCCGGTTCGATCCCCGGCTGCTCCCTGGCCACCAGAGGAGGGTCCCACATGGCGCGCGGACCTCTCCTGCCGCCCGCTGCTCCCCTCAGCAGTGTGCTTCGGTCCTTCTGCCTGCTCTGCTCCCCACTCTGGCTCTGGTGAATTCTCTCGCCCTCCCGCGCTTCTGACTGTACCCAGTGCATGTGTAACCAAACAGACAAACAAACAAACAAATAAATAAATAAAGCATGCTTCCTTTAAAAAAAAAAAAAAAAAACTTGTTAAAAGATTGATAAATGTAAAGAACTTAATGACTGAAATCATAGTGTATGTGGTTTCTTATATATTATTTTTAAATGTCATTAATTACCATATCTCTAAATATTCAAAATTCCATTTAAAATCTCAGTGACATTTCCCATCTGTATCCAAAGTAGCATAAACTATTAGATTTCATCTATGATGAAACAGTAGAAATGGGATCATTTAGTAAAGATGGCAAGCAAAGAGTGGTAAAATCATCCATTTATTCCAAATACTGACCATCTACTACTAATAACAATACTGAACATCTAGTAAATATCCAAAGCTATGGAAGTCATTGAGAACACAGAGATGAAAGACATTACAAAACCCCTACCTTTAAGATAGCCTCTATTATATGTGAGAGACAATACAGAAAGCAAATTATGGGACAGCAATTGATAAGGCATTAATGAAAGCTTATAACAAGAAAACAGATGATGCTAGACTATAAATTACACAAAGATAGAGAAAATTATCTATTTCACACACTGTTGTACCCAAACACCTAAGATTCTGTAAAGTGGTAAGTAATCAACAAACAAAATTTACTGAACATCTATTACTTGCTAGATTGTAGCTCAGCAATGGTAAAACAATGGATTTGGAGTAAAATTTTGGGTTATTATGCAAAAATTGGAATTCCGGCCCTATCTTTTGCCAGTTATAACTCAGATTAAAGTTTCTAATCTGAAATGAGAATAGTTACCTACTCCATAAAGTTGCATTGTTAATCAAATGAAATAACATACCTAAAATGCTTAACTTACCTAAAATGATAAACCCGTTACTAGAAAAATAAATGTATTCAATATGATTGTTGGATTTGAGATCAACACAGAAAAATCAATAACCTCTTGAAACATAAGAAAGATATAATCCAATGTAACTACAACTGGACTCTGTGATTGATTAAATTCCAAACTTATCCCACACCCAGGCCCTGTGCATTCAGTTAACAAAATTTGGGAACTGATGTAAATTATATATTTCACATATAAAAATAGTCGAAAACTAATTCGTATGGATCACCTATTATGTACCTAGCATGATGACATATGAGAAAGGATTTAGAAATACAATTCTGGATTCTATCGCTAGGCCTATTATTAGCAAACTGACCTTAGATTTTCATTTAATGAACTCAGAGTTTCAGCTTTCCCATTTATAAAACAGAAGGATAATACCATCGATGTCAAGGCTGTTGTACTTATATATAAAACTAATTGGCCAAAAATAAATTATTTTATACCATATCTCATCTTTCCTTTTCTTTGAAACAAGAAAACAAGCAATTTCTAGGTAGAAAAAGAAAACCAAAAATCTTTTTAATTGGAAGAATTCCATCATTCTAATTATAGCACAATAACAAAATATAAATAATTCAATTACAAGTAAACATCATGTGTGAGGAATTTAAATCATTTTTTTAAAATCTTGTTCATTTTGTATCATCTCCAAAACAATCAAATGCATTGTGCTAAAATTAATAAAAGCAACCTCAGACAATATTTAGGATATAGTTGATCTGTTATTTTCTGATGTCAGAATAAAAGAAAGCTATTTAAATAATAGTTTTGCTTTTACTTGGCCTAAATTTTAATGCAATGGAAATTGGCTGCTTTGAGTCTCAAATTAATTTTTGTAGAAATTATATAGAAAACATCAAATCTTTCTTTTTAGAAGAGAGGAGGAGGATTTGAAACGGTTAAAAGTTAATTTTTAAAAGATAAAATTGCTGGGCCTCCTTGGTGGCGCAAGGGGTTAAGCACTGCACTATGAAGCAATTTACAGCACCTTGTAGCCTCTGCAGCATGAGTTCAATCCCCAGCCGGCCAGGGAACAACCCACATGGCGCAGCAGACCTCTCCTGACTCACCCACTGCTCCCCTCAGCAGTGCACTTCAGTCAATCTGCCTGTTCTGTTCCCCACTCTGTCTCTGGTGAATCCTCTCACACCCCGCATCTCTGGCCTATACCCCCGCTCTTATATGCATAAATAAATAAATCTTAAAAAAAAAAAAAAATGGCTGCTATTTAAAATAGTGACCCTAAAATAAATAGTGGCTACTGTTTATTAAAATGTTCTTTCCTAATTCGATTACTGGGTTACAGATGTGGGGGTGGAGGAGAGTGAGGAAGATCACTGCTGTGATCCTTTCAGATATAAATCCTACAAAACCATTAAATATTCTGATTCAATTAATGAAAAATTAGAAATATTCCTCTTCCTGACACTATGAAGACAGTCTTATACAACTCTTTTAATAATAAAGTACTTATTTCTAGAATTCTACATATAGGATAATGGAAATAATGCTCAATGGCACAATTTGAGGAAATTACCATATAACTATTAATGTAAGAATATGTTGACTTTTTATCAAATTAATTAAAATAAATTAGCAAAGTATAGCCATAAATTAATTTTAATCACTGCATCTTATGTCTTGGTAGCAAACAAATTAATAATATATTGCCCTTGTAGTTTACCAAGGTATGATTAATGGTTAATATTAACATTTCTGGGGTCCTCTGGCAATGTGAAAACCTGACTGCCTAACTGGAAAAAAATATCATCTGAATGTAATAAATCAGAATTACTGAAGGTAAGCCCTGTGAGATGGCCCATCTGGTCAGGCCTGGAAGTGTCAAGTATTGTCCCAAGCACTTTAAGCAGCCAGCCTCTTTATCAGCCACTCTCTTTCCAGTCACGCTCCTGTTCACGTCTTTGCTACATGCTCTGCTGATTACCTTGGAAAAGGGCAATGCTGTAACTGTTCAACTGACCTTTCAGTTTATTTTCTCTTGTGTAATATGAAACATGAGCTAACACAGTCTTAGTCTACTGATTTCAAGGAAGAAATCTAACTTAATGTTTCAACAGCCCTTGGCTCAAATAATATTCTGTTCTGTGGCCAAGTTTCTCTTCTCGGAAGATTATATGGCAAAGACCAGAGATTTGGGCTAGAGAGAGAAAGGGCTGTTACAAGCTCTGCAATGGAGAACACAATTTGCATGTCTGTGCTTGGAAGTTTGTATGGTCAACCAATCTGCTGAGAAGCAATTTCAATCTTCTAAAGCACCACTGGGCTCTTGCCCTTAGTGATAAACAAATTCAAAGTAATGATGGCTATGACTTCTCATCTTTAGAGGGAATGTTACTGTTATTCAAATACTATCAAAAATTCTATGCTCATCAAAATATCAGCAAAATTAGTCAGAAGGAGAGTGGAAAATATCAGATGGTAACACTCACATGCAAAATACAGACAGACAAAACAAAATGTCTGATAAAAACCAAACCAGTAACAAACTACAGATCTGACTGTAAAATTCAAGCTACTCTTAGGAGATGGGGGGAGTGGAGTACAGAGTGGGAAGGGAGCACAATGGACTATGGTAGAGAACTGCAGGTGCCCTGCTGGTGGATGTGATTTGGCAACATGCACCTGAAGGGTGTGATCCTGTATTTCTAAATCATACACAGTTTTATACACCAATATTAGCCCAATTTAAAATAAAAATAATTAATTGTTTAAAGACACAAGTTAAGGTACCAGCCATAGGAGGTTGGGGAAGATATATAGCTTCTCTTCTGTAAAATGAGGACATTGATTAAAAAATCCCATCAATGTCTAGAACATGTAATCTATGTGTTTTATTTGCTCCAACAAAGAAAACATGAACCCCAATGGAAAGGTTATTCTTGATATCTCCCACATTCTCCAAAGGGTATATATTTTTCTCATGTGCTACTAACAGGTTATGTATCATTTCTCTTAAAAGAAAATGTACTATATAAACCATCTGTGAAACATAAAATGCAGAAAAAATAAGTAAACAGTATGTAAACAGAAACAAAAAAATGTAAATATGACAAATTATAAATTATGATGACTAATATCAATGCAGTACTTATTATGTTCTAGGGACTGATAAATATTACCTTATTAAAGCCCTGACCATAATATGGAGGGTGCTATTATTACTCTCATTGTACAAATGGAAAAATAAGATTAAGGATTTTTGCCTAAAGTCACACAACTACTAAGTGGGTGAGGCTGGATTTTAAATCTAAGTCTTATCTTCAGAGTATTTATGCTTAATCATTACACAGAATAACCCCACCCGATACAAAATACACTTTAGAATTTACAGTTTTCCTGCTGATCTTAACTCTAAATTTGAAATATTTGTTACTTGGTATTTGTTAAATAATGCTCATAATGTAAAATTTTGATGAAAAAAAAGTTTGCTATAGTAAGAGTGATAGAAATCACTAGAAATAAAACATCACTAGAAAACTCACTTTTAAAAAATCAAGTTACAAAAAGAAACTAAACAAATCCACAAAGCATGTTTCATTCTATTTTATTTTGTGAACTCCACCAAAGGGCAGAAATCATTGCGGTTGACTCTAATTACCAAAATAATTTTATATGGAGGGTGGGTGTATCTATCATTTTAAACTGACTTAACAGAGTTGAAGTAAGATATGCAAATAATTATTATTTATACCCCTGATACATAGTTTCAAACTGGGTGGTTATTATACCAGTTGTAAAATAAAAGCTAACAATCATTAATTTTGTCACCCAAAAGTCACCAAAGATCAAAAAGCTCACATACTTAAAGTTGAAAATGAGCAAACCCAATTACATTTTAATTTATTAAATATAGTCAGATAACTATAGACTTCACCCATGTCAATGTTTTTATATCAGAAACAAGATAAATGAACTGATTTTCACTTTGACAATGACACTCTATACTAATATATATCAAAGAATCCAAAGATATATCTTCAACAACAAAAAAATTTCCACATCTTTTGGACTAAATAGCCATGAAATATCAAAGGTCTATCAAACACTGATAGTTCTCTGCCTTTACTAAGGGAGACAAAGGTTTCAAAACTCTGTCAGCTACAAAACCAAGAGATCAAAGAGCTTTCATAGTGACTCCCAACATATTGGCAAGGTCTCTTTAAGTTATAAAAATCCAAGTTTCATATCAATATCTATCTATCTATCTGGGAACCTATATATGTCTATATGCTTATATAGAATATATATGTATATATATGTGTATATATGTTCTATTTTTTTTGTGTGTGTATATAAAATACACACATGGATAAATTGTTTTTCAATATCTTATAACTTAGCACAAACCAAACAGTAAGTCTGAAAGTGCTGGTATAATTTATCTGGCAAATAGAATAGCCTGCTATTTTTTTTACATGTCACAATTTATTATTTCTTCTAAATTATCTATCTTATTCTTTTAAGTATTTTTCCAAATTAAGATTGAACTAAATTATTTAAGTGTTACTGAGTAACATTACTTTGAAATTTCTGTACTGAAATATGGATGTAAAATAATATTTATAAATTTCATCTACCATATTGTCAAGAGTCCCTGAACCAAATTAAATTACTATAACCAATACCATAATGCTATAAGCAGATCAGAAAGAAACCAAATGTTAGATTCCATTCAAGTAAAACTAAAATTGTTTGCTAATAATGTCACCTTGATGCTTAACTGAGTAGCCTAGCCATTATCAGTGAAATGGAAAGTTTAAATATATCTATGACTCTTTTTGCTTATGGACCACACATTTCCAGTTTGGTGATCTGGCTTTGGGAAGATCAGATAGGGGTAGTGAAAATTAATGCTGCGGCCAATTCATAGCCAAAACTACCAGGACTACGAACTCACAGACTTTTCAATGTTCCTGAGGCAAAACTTTCCTAAGATTAGGTTCACAAAGAGCTTTGGCCAAGCCGTTCCAATGGTAATCACACAGTTGCACATTTCTCTATAGACAATCCCCATCCTCAGATTGCGAGGATGACATTTTATCTACTTTTATATTCTAACATCTAGCACAGCATCTATTAAGGAATAGGAACTAAACGAATGATTCCCTCAATACATCCAATAACAGACTTTACACTAAAAAAAAATTTAACAACCTGGGGTAATTTCAATAATAATTGTTACCTATTAATGAGCATTCACGCTGTATTTAAACATTTGGTAGGTATTCTGTAAATACTATCTTGAATTCTCTCAATTCTATGTTGAGAATTCTGAGTACACTAAGGAGGAAACCAAGGATGACAGAAGGTAAGTAATTTTAACAAGATCATTCAGCAAGTTACTGACAGAACTAGAATTTTAAAAGACTTATTTAATTCTATGTTAGGATATCTTAAAAATAGTCATCATCAAAATAATGACTTGTAACAGTGGTTAATTTATTGGCTGTACATTCAACTCAATTCAAATTTACTTTTAGAATTCCAAAGTTCCTTATCTGTTAGAAATAATATTCATGCATAATATCTTCTAATTTTTATAACCCCATGCATATCAGATATTTTATTGAATATGTATGCTACATTCAGATATGAAACATAGGGAACTATTTTTATTGACAAAAAATATTCATAGGCTACTATTTAGTGAAAAAAAGGTTTAAAAGTTTTTCTGTTTGCTTATGGATATAAATTCATATATAGAAAACTATCCTGCAAATTATCTATCAAAATGTTAACCATGATCTCAGAATAATGAATAATTTAATATTTTGACTGTTTTTTCTATCTATCTCTATAAACATGCAAAGACAAAAGACTATGAAGTGAATTATTAAAGGATCTGAAACACAGATATTTTAAATTTTACTATTTAAAAAATAATGTGAAAGTTGTAAGGTATGCTCATTCCATTTACTTATTTTAACAAAAGTTTAAAAGAATATGTTTGTAAAGCAAATGAGAGAGGAACAGGGCAGTTAACAAAATAATGAACATATACATCTCATTAGTACTTCTACTATTCTAATCACTATAATCACATGCATAATTCTCCTAAGTCAATAATATGATCTGCTCCCAATGATCACTCTCTGGAAATGGAATGTATGAAAGACTTAAACCCAATTGATTCTGCCTATATTCACACCCTATATGCTCTTTAATCCATTTATTAATTTGTAGAATTGTTTAGGTTCATATATAATGACCTCATACATGCATACATATAATCTCCTACCTTAAATCCCAAATGCCTAATCAGTCATCATTTAACAATAGTAGGTGCTCCCAATTAAAATATCTCTCAAACTAAAGAAAAAAAGTGTAAAATTCGGTGTCTATCTTCAAGAAAATCCAGTTTAGTAGGGCTTAAAGTATTATTTGCTTGTAACTTCATTTCCTTAAGTTTATACCTATTGCAATCTTCCTGACATCTCCTTATTCACTCTCAAAATGTAAATTCTACCCCACACCAGAAACTAACACACATCCTCAGTATTAAATAAAAGTGCATCATTAAAAAAGAGGCTGCAACATCAAAGGTGCCATATTTAAATAAAAACTACCACTTACAGGACAATAGAATAAACCATCCTTTTTTTCACCTTATATTTTTTCTTTAAAAACACAGCAATACATCTTAAATTACTCTGCTGTCTCTTGCACAGAGTCCCAATGATAGATCTATTTTATTATTGTTTGTTTCAATACCTATTTCCCTCCTTTCTTCTTACTTCCAGCAACATTCTCAAACCCACGCTTACAAACAATAAATACTAAAAGCAGTGGCACTGAAGCATGACAGACTCATTCTCTTCTAAGCCTGGTTACCAGGAGAGCACAAAAGTTCAACTCTGTACCCTCAAGAGTAACATTATTTCTATTTAAAAACTCCCAGAGAAGACAGGGGCAGCCATGTAATTATGTATCTGCAGCCACTCTATCTGCCCAGCCTCCTGTTTATAACCAGTGTGTAGTACTATGAAAAGCATTAGTCATTCAGTCTCACATATCAATTCTGAAATCAAAGCCTGAGTTCTGGTTGTGTATTTTCTTTTTTTGTTTTCTTTGTTTTATTTTTCATGCCTGGAAAACACTAGGTTTCAAATTCCCTCCCTTTAACTTGCTACTGGAATGAAAACCTAAACAATAATTGTACCCCATCAAGAGCTGGGCAGCTCAACAACTGCTGAGAAAAGTATATTTGACATTTTTCTCCACCAGACTGCATTCCCTGTTTCTCTCCTGATTGAGTGAACATGACTATAATTGAGAAAAGTACAAATGCAAGGAAAGAGTCATCCTATAAGAATATATATAAAAAATATTTTATATAAAAATATTTTATACAACACCCTTTGGATGAAATAAGATGTTTCCAAATTCAGTTAAAAATAGTATTTGCCAGCATTTTCTTATTAACATTCTAAATGTAAAAGATGAAAATGTTTCCAAATATGATAATAAGTAAATTATGATACTGTTCACTAATTACTTCCTATAGTTGCGTGGCATCAATATGAAACTTAAAATTATAATCTTTAACCGAAATCTCCAATTCTCCAAGTCCTTTTTAGTCAGTAAAAAGCAGCACAGTTTTTTTGAGGACAGAGAATCTTTTACCCTGCTCAAGGGAAAAAAGTAAAAAGCTACAGGCCTCAATCCATTAGTAAATAACTATTCTAAAACTCAATGTCTAATTGCCCATCTCCTTCATGAAGTTCAAAAACCCTTTATAATAAGAGTTAAAGTTAGCAGTGATTTAATGATTTACATGTATACATAAAATGTGGTCTTCCATTGAAAGAAAAGCATCTCTTTTATCAGAAACAAAAATTAACTTCTGAAAATAATAATTTGAAATCTAAAATTTGGAGTGAGGGAGAAGCCAAAAATGCCCTCATATCCACACACACTAAAATCAAATACTATTTTTAGATACTTGAGTCAGGTAAATATTCTAAAGCCAATTAACACATTTTAATGTAAACATAATTCTCCAAAAGTATGTTTCTCTAAGTGAAGAAAGACAAGGGAGTGAAAGGATATGGATGGGGAATGTTAGGTCCCTTTTTCTCTCTTCCCTAAGGCAGAAATGATGCCCATGGTAATATTCAAATCAACCATATCACCAAATCGAGGCAGGTCAAGATAACCATTCTTGCTCTTGCATCTAACTCAGCTGGGATGTTTACCAAACCCAAGGCATCTGAGGTGCTTGCCAAAATGAAATTTCTGTTACTGAATCCAATTTCCGGAAAAATTGGGTTCATAAATAGTCACATATAGCATTTCACATCACTGTTATGCATATCAAATTTTAAATGTATACTGATGATTCATTGCTTCTTAAATATGGTTACCTGAATTGATAATCGAGAAGGCTTTGTCTCTTAAAAAATAAGATAACCATATCAAGAACTCAATTTTATTCTTTGGTTCAATTTTGGTGAAATTCCAATACATTTATTTTTCATAAAATCATATTTCTCCTTTCAGGATAACAGTTTCTAACAATACATTCTCTTTCAAGATATTTTTGTACTAAAAGTGATCTGGGAACTTTCCTGAGATACATCAGCATGTTGAGCATATATGAGAAATGCCCTTTCTTTAAATTAGGCCTTTGGTTTCCTTTTAAGAACAGTAAGATGTTCATTTGAGGACAGGAAGAGGCAGAGATCATGCAAAGGGTTATATATAGAAGTTGCTAAGCAACAATGGGGCTGTACATGAGTCTGTTTCAAACTTATACCAACAGAAGGATTATGCCAAACATCTGAGTGGTGATCCCCAGAGTTGATGATCATCGCCAAAACAACACAATATTGCCCAGCTAGGATATGTGGCTCTTTCTAGGGGATTTCAGTGAGGAAAGACAAGGTAGTAGAAGAATATGGATGGGGAATATTAGGTCCCTTTTGCTCTCTTCCCTAAAGCAGAAATGATACCCATGATAATATTCAAATCAACCATATCACCAAATCGAGGCAGGTCAAGGGGCAAGATACTTGGTATTCTTTAACAAGACTATGAAAATTCAAACATGTTTAATTCCTGGACAAAATTCCCTTCAAACAGGAATCCTACAAATGTCACAGAATTTCTTCCCTTGATATTAGATGTATAACATAACATCTTCCAAAAGAAACTAATGAATCTTATCACTATTTAAGAACAAACAAAAGTCACAGATTACTAACCTATCATGAGAGGGGGAAAAAATAACTGCAATTATTTGGTGCATGTTTAAGCCATAGGTAGGAATTTGATCAAGGCATTTCCTGAGCAATAAACTACATCTTAGAGAGTGTTATCAATCAAACATGCTCAATTTTTATACTCAAAAATTTATGGATAAGTTATTTTTTTAACCATCTGCCATAGAGAATCATTACATAATTCCAAATATCTCCAATATACTTCTTCATATGATGAAAAACTTTAACAATTTTCAGCTAAAGTACGAAAGAGAATATGAATGTCAATATAAAACAAGACTCCCAACAAAAATAAGAAAAAGAGCAGGCAGTATATTTTAAGCTTCTTTTGGAAGATAATTTCATGCTGAATAAATTGAAGTGACATTTGGTTTCTCATAATTCCAGCCTGTCCTGATGGCCTCCAAAAGTAGCAGATTCTTAAACGTAGCCTTTTTTCACTAAAACTGACACCTAGCCAGAATTGTCAAGGCAAAAGATTATTTTTAAAGATTTATATAATGATTATTTATAATCATATTAGTTAATTATATAGAATCAATAATTAGCCTCCTAATTACCATACTGTTACCAATAAAAATTAGTTTCCTGGTAGGACCTATTTTATTTGTATATAAATTAGCTATTAAATCATAAATACTATAAAACATTGCAAATGAAACAAAAGATAGTAACAAAACTGAGGGAGAAAAAAAGGATGAAATCAAAACTTTCTGAATGTAAAATGTCACACAAAGAACCTATCTCATATATTATAGAAACAAAAAAATATCATTCTAAAGATAGCTGAATGCATTGAAAGTAATTTAAACTCTGCAAAAAATATATTAAAATTAGTAATTTATGAAGTAGAAACTGTAAGAAAGGTGTGAGAAAGAACTGTAATAATGCAGGAGAAATGATTTATTCCAATTATATTCATTTACTTCCTAATTACCTTGGCCAAAGACCTATCTCAACATAGATAGATAACTGATAAAACAAAATCACCTCATTTAATTTTTTTTTTTTTACTCTGAAGAGCAGAAACTGGCAAGTATTAACAGAAAAGAGACTAAAAACAGTAAATTTGGCTAGCAGTAACTTACCAGTCAAGGCTGGAACTGACTAGTTTAGTCATATATTGCAACAAAATATAAATACAAATAAATCCTAATTACTACAATACTCCACCATTTACTGAAAAAAAAAAATGGGGATAAAACATAAGGAAAGGAAAGGGAGAAGAAATAAATATAGGGATGGCCCTGATATAGAAAAATACAGAATTAAAAAAAAAAACACTATTATGGAATTAATTCTGAATTACATAAACATACCATAAGGAATCGATTCACATGGTTACAGATTGAAAAATTCCAATATCTAGAGTGGAGACCCGAAGATTCAATAATTTCTGTTCAAGTTTGAAGATCTGAGATCCAGAAGAGCTGATGGTAGAGGTTCTAGGCTAAGTCCAAGTTTAACTTATAAAAAGACCTATATCCCACCTATGGGCCAGCTCAAAGACAATCAGGTACAGAAGGAGGGAATCCTTTCCTATTCCCTGTCTTCTGTTCCGCTCAGCCCTTCAAAGGATTGGTTTGAAACTATATCGGGGTGAGTTACTCAATCTACCAGTTAAAATGTTAATTTCATCCAGAAATCCCTCACAGATACACTAGAGACTAGAGAAATGTTTAATCACATATGTGTGTGTGTAGAGATGTATAGAGAGTGTGTGTGTGTGTGTGTGTGTGTGTATGGGGGGTGGGGCACTGTTTCACTCACTCAAACTGATTTATAAACTTAAAACATCAAAAATATGAAGGTGTTTTGCCCTTTCTGCAAGCTCTTACTGACTGTTTATAGAGAAAAAAGATGCCAGATAAATTGCTGTATACAAGGTACCTAGGACTATATTGACACTATATTTTAGGAAATAAAGCAAGTGGAGTCACTCTGACTAGGGTAACTTTAGTTCACAGCTGTTTTCCAAGATTCACCCACAAGATCAACAATTCCAAAGCAATTGTATAGGATATAAATTGCTGCATCTTTCAAGTCTTTGAAGATGGCCCTACTTACTACAATGTTTGTAGCGATGTAGCACTGCCTAGGGTTTTAACTTTTGTTAGTGAGAAGCAGTGCCACAGGCTTCCACTTCGTCCTTCCTAAATAGTCTTCACTCCACAAACACTCATTGTGAAAACTGTGCCAATTCTCATGATTCTTGCAACTGTACATTGAGGAAATTGGAAACTAACAACAGGATTAGTCTGGCAAGCCACTGGATCCACAGTGATGAAAATCAAGTGACCTCAATAAGCCTCAACTCTGACTTATGTGCCACTGTGGTGTTTATATGCCCAGAATAAATTCAAAAGCTGTTTTTATTAATTCTCAAAAGTCTGTGCTTTTTCCTGATAAATGGCAGATCCCTTTGGGAAAACCTTGAAAAGTTTAAAGTATATATTTGTGGTAGTATTTTATATCCTTTCTCAAGGGAAATCAGCCTCTTCTTTAATCAAGTGACGCTCTTCTCCCTATTTCAGTAACATAAGTCAAGTTTTTACTCAACATATGGACAATTTCCCCAGTTATATAGGTCAAGTAAAAATTCAGTAATCTGCAAATGTGCCATATTTTTAAGGACACTATGATCAACTAGCCACACCACAAATCCCTGTCAACTCCCACAGAATTTCAAATTCCCACAGAGTTTCAAAACATTCACTGCCATGTTACATGTGAAGTCTGTTATGACAATTACAGTCACTTTACTAATGAAGCTTAAGTATGGCCTTGTCCTACTACTCCCGAATCCCATAATCTCCAGTGAATTTAATGAGTCTTGTTCAACGACCACATATGTCAATGACACGCCCCAGCCTAGAGCTACCATAATGGTCTGATCCCCTCACCATACATTTTTTAAATTCCTAATCATAGGCATGCCTTCTGGAACTTTATATATGGCAGAACAATGAGGTGAATGAAGAGACTGTACATGATAAACTGACTCTCCCAAAACTATCTTCTGCCACAGCCTAGGGATGTTCAAGTATCTCAAGCTTATTAAATGTTGGCCCTTGTTGAGCCCAAGTGCCAGTAAAATAATCAAGTAAACTGCTGGAGTCATTTCCAGATACTCCAACTTAAACATTAAACCCAGAATTAATTTTTAACTTAATTTAAATTCTTGTTAAGAACACTCAAATTGGTAAATTTGGCTCAGTGTAAATTAAGTACACTCATATCAGTATGCTCCATTTTCCTTTGACTACTTTTCTTAGAATTCAACCAAGTACATTACTTCCAAGTTGCTGCTGACACAAATTAGCTAGCCATCTGAGATGCTAATCATATCTGTGAAAGGTTAGACTCTGATTTAGCTATGGGTCTAAAAGAATTAGATCTTGAAGAGACATGTATCCCTTAGTCCCTATCGAACCAATAAATGGTCTCCATGCCTCTGGTTTATTCATTTTTTTTTTCCATTTTCACAATCTGAATCTAAGCAACCATAACCACACTTACTTGGGGTGCTCCGACTGCCACCTAACCCTTTGAAAATGTATTTGTTACATACCATTCAGTTCAGTTCAGAAGACTATAAAATAGGAGGACATGAAGAGGTTATAAACAGATGCACGCTCTTAGAAAAATCATTCTTATAAGTAAATAGAAAATAGAAGGAGCACAGGATGGAAAGTGTAAAGGAATTCCAAGTTGGTTCAAACACTAATGGTGGCTGGGACTACAGAGTCAGCACAAGAGACATAAACAATGTTGAGGTTCAGCAGGACAATAATGATGAGCTTATGGGGCTGGAGGGAAGAGATGGAGGTGGGGGAAGATGATTAATGCAGGGATTTTTTTGAAGAGATATACACTGTCATTTACCTAAAACAAAGTCATAATCATCTCCAAGAAGAAATCTAAAGGTCAGAAAAAAGATCTGGTTATCAACGTATACATTTAAAGTAATGTTACTCAAATGTGATTCATGAACTAGTGCTGAGCAGTCAACTGTTTACCGCTGTTCCATAATGATGTAAGTACTAATAGTGAAAGCAGGCATTTAGAAACTTTCATAGCAACTATTCAGAGCATTTTTTTAATCTTTCTCTTGTAATTTAAAAACCAAGACTTTTATTTCATATGTCTTTTTCTTACTTTTCTAATAATTTTTTGTTAATTTTTTAAAAATTAAAAAGTCTCGGGTAGATTTAAATTTTAAATAAAAAGACTGACTCTCCACCATGGGTTGAAAAGCACTGATTTCAATTTATGGTAATAGATGCAATCACTTGAGGAGAGAAATCTAGAAAAAAATTCTAGCTTTCAGAGATTGGGCATGATTATGTGTTTTGTCTTTATTTCCTTCATCAGCTTATAGCATCAGCAAAATTGTATACACTGGAATGTAATTCCTAAAATCACTTTACCATTCATATCTCCTTCTTAACCTCAATGTATTTATTGAGCACTTACTTTTCACCAGGCAGGCTTTACATGGATTATGTCATTTAGTCCTCACAGAATCTCAGTAAAACTGCTATTATCAACTTCATGTTTTGGATTCAAAAATTAAAGGCTAGAGAAACCACATAACTTACCTTGTCACATAACTAATAAGCCAGAGAGCTAGGATTAGAACACAGGCTGGGCAGGCTGACCTAAACCTCTAACTACTATAACCTACTAATCTACCAGTTTTCATATTTTAAGCAAAATAGTCCATGTGAAGCCCATCAAAAATTTCTGGTTGTACGCCTTTCAGAACTAGAAATTTATTTACATTTTGGTTATAAGGTAAGTTTTGTATCTAACATTTATCACTGGCTTGTTCTTATCACCCCCAAATAGCCAGTAATTGCTCATGGATAAAAGACAGAGGCACACCATACGGAACCTAACATATTGTCTGGTAAATACTCTTTCAGTAGAGTCTGGATCTGAGAATCTAATTTTCCTTAAAAGAAAAATTAAGTAGTTTACTCTGTCCATCAACTTAGGGATACAATAACACGGTCACACTGATTCTCTAGCTGACGTGATTTTATTGAGAGTGTTTTCATTATTGACTTGAATCTTTTCCATGAGGTTCCCCAAACAGGTCACACCTGCCTTACCTTATAATCCTTTGAGAACTGATGTATATTCTGCTAGTTTAGAATAAAATACTTCTACTAAGCTTCTTATTTTATTTTTAACTATAAACATGTGGGGCTCTTCTTTTCCTTCTGTAACATTTTTCTATAGTCTTTACGGAAGTAAAAATTAACCACTATATATACAGAGCTCCTGTTTAACTTGTATTTCCATTTTTGTCTAGCTTACACCTGAATTCTGTCTTAATTCCCACAAAACGTTATCAAATAAGATCTGCATAGATACTACTTAATTCAGTGTTTAGAATCTGTCAGGAAACATGCTGAATGTGTTAAATATATCTTCCCACCAAAGTCAATCCTCAGAAAAACTCTAGTACCTAAATATTTCCTAGCTTATTTTCATGTACAAAAAACTGTGGCTCAGTGAAATAATCATAAATAAAAGTCCGAAGACAGGGCCAAAATTCAAACCCATCCTCCCCCAAAATCTATGTTCTTAATCAGTAAGTGCACTTCCTCCCATACATAAAATGTAAAAAACTCTCTTTGCAATAATTACTTCTACAAAGCAGTTTTTAACACATATTTTCTTGCACTAATTATCTCCACAGATTGTAACAGATTCCTTATCTGGATCTATGGATAAATTAGATGCTGGATGATTTTTTTTTAAAATGAGGTGGCAAAACAAATGATTTTCTAATCAAAGTCTAAATTGTGGTAAGATCCTGACATGTTAATTCTGTTCATCACGCAAAAAAAAAAAAAAAAAAAAAAAATCAGAGAAACATAAAGAATGTACTTTGAAGCAAATAAAGCAACTTCAACTAAAATGATCACTTGATCATGAGAACATCTAATTTTATACAGGGTATTTTAGCATAATATGAAGATTATCAAATTGACTTAAGTACTTGTAGAAATAAATTTTACCATTTTAGATGAGCTGCTTAAAGTTGCAACAGCACAAGCTCCTTAACGTAAAATAGGATAAAGTCTCGAAATTAACAAAGGTTAGCTGAAAGACTTTTAAGAATTTGAGTGGCAGCAATGTGTTGTTATGCGTTACAAGCAAAAAAAAAAAAAAAAAAATCAGATACTTACAAAAAAATGAAAAACTTAAGATTTCATCAAGACATAGGTAAATATGTTTTTGCAACTAAGCTACCCCTCCTCTAAAAAAAAAGGAAGAAAGTAAATAATAAGGGGGGAGGGATATGAAAATTGAATATAATTAACCATTTCATTTACGCAGTATTGCAAGGTCCAGTAGCATCACCTGAAAACTTGCTCAAAAACAGATGCACAGGCTGAACACTAAACCTGCATTTAACATGACCCACAGGTGATCCAGGCACTATTCTTACCTATTTGTGCTGTTAGATAGAAAGCAAATATCAGGACTTCAGCTATCTCATATACTCCCCATTTTCAATTCCAGGTATTATTGTGTGGCATTTAGCTAATTGCTATAGCAATTTCCCTCAATTTTGGTTTTCCTCTGCCTAGTGTATTTACTAGGAAAAGATTAAATTACATGTTAGATCTACAACACATGACCAGGTAGTTCATGATTGTCCATTTGGGGATTTTTGCTTATTTTGCTTTGAATTTTCTTAAGTGTCAACACCATTTTTTTTTTTTAATTCTCCCATTCACAGATGAAAATTTCAAATTCTCAAATGTCTGATCTTGGATTCGCCTGCAACACCACATTTTAATTATATATAATGTGAAAGTATATGCAGAAATCCTCATTTAAATTGAGTCAAGAAGACCCGAAGGAGCAGTTCCCAAGACTGTCACTGTTCCCCAGATTGGAAGAAGGGGATCCTGAATTCTCTAACAGGAAGAAGCTTACTTTACATACAACAGCAGGAAAAAGACAGATTTTCTCCTTATCAAGCAACAACTCAGCCAATGAAAATCACAACACACAGCTGCTCAATGAGAAGCTGCCAACATCCTGAAATCTGGGGCTCCTCCTATGAACTTTTGTTCTGAACTGCCCCTCCCAAGTCCTTCCTTTTTCTATAAAAGAACTCTCCTTCCCTTTTGTAAGGGCAGGAATGACACAGAGGTTTTCTATGATCCAGCAGACCGGGTAAAGGAGGAGTCAGAGTCCTCAGTGGTTTTTGCAGGTCTTTTATTTAGATTTACCATGCATATGGTAGGCAGGGGTGCTGGGGTGCCGGGAGGCTGGGTCCTCCCAGCCCCCAGCAAATCTTCACTCTATCTGGGCTCTCTCTGGCCTTCTCTCGGCTTCCGTTCGTTCTTGGCTTCTGCTGGCGTCCCCATGACGCCGCCCTCATAAACTCAGTCTCTCAGCCCAGGTGTACCCACTGCAGGTGCCCGCCATCAGGCATGCATTCAGGACCACAAGGTTCCCTCATCTATCCTAATGGCGGGAGGGCAGAAAAAGCCTGATACTTTTTCCTCACCCTATACCTTTGTTCCCCCAACTTGCCTATGGTTCACCAAAGTTTGCATCTCTTGAACTGTAATTCCTCTACTATTTATGAATAAATTAATTCTACAGATAAACTGGCTATTTTATAGTTATGGTTGACAATAACATGAATTAATACTAAGTTATTATTAGCCATTACTACTTTACCTCTAATTGGCTGACCATCCAGAAAATCAACAAAGGGTCACAGAACAGAAATGAAATCAGGAGAAAGCAAACAGGATGAAAGGAAACAGTAAAAAGGCCCAATTACCACAAAATCATTGCTAATATCTAATGAATGTATATTTATCTGTGAAATTACCAGTTGGCTTTTTATGAGATGATACACACTCATGTTACAAAGGCCCCACCCTTCATTTATGCATTCACTCAAGAAGCAAATTTCTCATCTACTACCCTACAAACAGAACAATTCTACTACCATCGCACTTCAAAGAAACATCACAATGCAACACAAACAAACCTAATATAAATTGTTTGCACCTGAGCCTCCCAGGTGGCACAGCAGATTGTGCTGCGCTGTGAAGTTCTGCAGCCTCCGCAGCATGGATCTAGCCAGCGAGGTGACCCACATGGTGCAGCAGACCTCTCCTGACCCGCCCGCTGCTCTCCTTAGTAGTATATTTCAGTCAATCCACCTGTTTTACTCCCTACTCTGTCTCTGGTGAATTCTCTCACCCTCCACACCTCTGGCCTGTACCCCAGTTCTTGTATAAATGAATAGATCTTTAAATAAATAAACAAATCAATCAATCAATCAATAAATAAATAAATAAGTAAAAATTGTTTGTATTCTTTCATTCTTTGTAAGTTCAGTTTGCCTACAGACTTCTGATGGCTAGCTTAGGAGAAAGATGAAATGAAACAACTCAGAGTTCCATCAAAAACATCAGTAAAATGAATGCTTAATTGCTGGTATGACAACCACTTGTATATGCTCAATCTACAGTTAGCACTGTTTTTACTGTTATTTCATGTAAGAACATAAAAAATGCAGTAACTCCTCTTAAAATATCTTTTTCTTCTCAGATATTACATAAAACTCACATGCAATTTTATTTTTCTCCAAAGAAGTTTATTAAAATTATTTCAACTTAAGGAATTAAGTAGCTTAACTATTCTTTTCCATGCTACCCAATGAATGGATTTTGTCTGCCTAAAACCAGGCCTGCTTATTTCCCAGGAACCTTGGAATATTCCATGGTCCTCATCTTTCCAATTAAAAGTAACAACTTTTGGGGGATATGCACAATTTCCTTTTTACCTTTCACAATACTTAAATTGATTGGCTCCAAAAATCTACCACTCCCCAACTGATTACTCTATATTAAAAGATCACTAATCTCATGGTTGCATTAGGAAATAAAAATGGGCTTCTACTATAGCACCAAGAGTTTTAGAAAATGCACACACACAATTTGCTTAAAACCTAAAACTAATTTTATCTAAAAGAATCCATTACAAATGCTAAGATCTAATCGAGTCCTAAAGAAATGTTAGTTTGTGTGCCCCAAAAATGCATGTTAAAATCCTAACCCCGGATGCGATGATATTAAGAGGCAGGGCCTTTAAGAGGAGATCAGGTAACAAGAGTGGAGCGCTCATGAATGGGATTAAAGAAGATAAAGAAGATGCACATGCAAATCAGGATGAGGGCTCAGAGCAGATATTACATCTGTCACTACCCTGACCTTGGATTACCCACCCTGGAGAACTGTAAGAGTAAATTTCTGTTGTTTAAGTTCCCCCCCATCTATGGTGCTCTGTTATAGGACACCACACTGACAGAAACAGGAATCAATCAGTCAAAACTGACAGAAACTGGACAGGGGCACAGGCCACTAATTAGTCATTCAAGATCCAAGATCAAGAGAGAGAGTGCTCAAGCCAACAGAAGTCATACAGCATTCCATTTGGCTATCTGTAGCTTGTACACATTTTTACTATTTCCAGAGTTATAAGTGAATATTAACTAAAAAGTAAAGTAAAATAAAACAGAACCACAATGTCAGTAATGAACAGCAATTAATCAATAAATATCCTTGAAAATAACTCTTTGATGCCATAATATAAATGTCTATAATTTTATTATTTACCATTTTATTTTCATTCTGATCTTTCCATTAATGTAAAAACTAGTTGTTAATATGTAACAACCAGGAGCATTACAAGCTTGAGAAACATTTAGTTCAGCAAAACGTTTGCTTTTTTTAAAAAAACCAAAGAAAAATTATTCAAAGCTGAGGTAAATCACGATGAGATAGAGCCTTGGTTACATGTGAAAATGTAAATTCTGTTTTAAGCTTTCCACTCCACTTGAGAAAGAGCAACGACAAAATCCCCAAATGTCAACACAGATGGAAGTTGAGAGGAACAGCAATGAAATTTAAAATGCAAACTATAACTCAAAAAAGAAGTCTTCTTCCTTTCTCCATTTTAACACTATGATGACTATCCCAAAAGAAAGGGAAAATCCCCTTACTTCCCATGTTTGTACACATATCACAATGAATGAGAAAACACTGATTCTGACTCGGACAACACATGATATAAAAGTCAATGATATAAGCATAAATTTACACATATATGATATGAATGATATATACAAATATATAGTGCATATTTAAGCATATGAAGATTTATAATTTTAGTTTCTTGCTCAGTCTCTTCTACATATGTTCCCTAGAATCTCTTGAAAAACTTGTAACAGATGTTTCAGAAGTTACCTAGGAGTAAGCCAGAAGGGGCTAATAACAAGGGAGCAAAGGCGTTCTCTTCCATGTCTGTTTATCAGATGTTCCTCAAAAAAACACAAATCCCTCACAGTATCTCATTACTACTGAATCAGACCCAAGACAAGTTTCAAGACCCTCTGCACAGAAAACTGTCTTATCTCCAGCCAAAATTAAGCCTAACTGATGATCATTTCCGATCCCAGCCCAAGTAATTTGTTTCATTTACTTTTAAGATACCATCTTAAGAAGGTAATTTGCTATCTATTACTGATCTTTTTTGATCAGTAAAAGTAATGTAATCTCTTATTCTAGTGTGGATACTGTTAAAGAAAATTTTGTGAATGACCCCAGTAGAAAGCTAAAAAATTCTAGTCATTCAAAAAACAAAGTCTGATTTACAACTTAGAAAATGAAAACATATTTGACATACAAATAAAAAACCAGGCATGTCATCTTAGTAAAAAAGAAATAATATTTTTGCAAACAAAAGTAATAGCAATAGATGGCAGAGGAATTCCAGCATTTGCTATGTCATAAACACACGCACAAAGTACATTCCTAAGAAATCCACATGGAATTTTAACAGTAAAGGTGAATGAAGCCAGCAAGGATAGAAATTAGTACTGACCTGGCTAGAAAAACATGTTGTGCCTGAGGCGAAAGAACAGTTTTAAATAGGAGAATGTTCTGAAATAGAAAGCTTGTTAAACGGAATTGCCCGAGGACTGTTAGGAAATGAAAAATTACACTAACTGCATTGGGAACAGCAACCTGATAAAAGCACAATGCACAAATTACAATCTTCTTCATGAGTAGTATTACACATGAAAAAAGGTTAAGCTGTATGTGAAAGGGGTTTTGCCCACCACAGGCCACTACAAGATAGAAGAATTGCTTTCATGCATTTCTAGGGACACTACAACAACTACAGTAATAAAATATTTCTGTATGTCTATATTACAGAACAAGCTGGACCAAACTCCAGCTAATATTTATTTGCAAAGCACCCTGAGTGCAAACCTCTATTATAAGCTCTCTGAAAAAGACCTAAAAGACAATAATGCTTTCCTAACTACAATCTTCTATTTTTAACATCTGAACACACATGCAGCATCATCCCAGGGATGCTCAATGAATCAGCATGTCCTGAGCACCTGTAGTATGTAATACACAAGACAAAAGACAGAAGGAAACTGAATCCAAAGGGCAATTCTAATTAACACCTCATGAGGGCAAATGCTTTTATAAATAATATTTTAATATTTTTAGCTGTAATTACAAGGGTAATAATTATAAGTATGCAAAGTCAGTAGGTACAAAATAAATAAAAAGTATAAACACTGACTACCATCTAGAAAAAACAAGAAAAGCAAAGTCATAAAGGACATAAAACAAAAACAGGTTTGTGCACACACACACCCTTAATATCGTCAATTTTCTAAGAGTCTTAGAGGAGCACACCTTCCAGTCTCTTCTCTTACATGCAGATACCAACTCAG
The DNA here is from genome assembly GCF_014898055.3 of Talpa occidentalis. Taxonomy (NCBI): domain Eukaryota; kingdom Metazoa; phylum Chordata; class Mammalia; order Eulipotyphla; family Talpidae; genus Talpa; species Talpa occidentalis. Next base: position 71,567,687 of record NW_023604295.1, on the reverse strand, counting down.
GGATAATGCAAGTCATAATGAGTCACTGCACCACAAGATTCTTAGGACAACAAAGTTAGGAACAGCTGTTATTTAGGCTGTGTCAGAGTAAGGCTGGCACATCTCAAAAGGTCTGAGGCTACCAGAGCACAAAACAGCCATCTGATCTCTGTCACTTTATCAAAGACCAAATTTACCTTGGCTGACCAATGCATTTCTTTTGTTTTATGTCTGTTTTTGTTTTACGGGACAGGTGTAATACATTTAGCGTATAAAAATATGACATAAATAGAATAGCAGAACTGAAAAGAGCAATGTGGACAAGTCAGCCAAATAACATGGGGAAAACATGACTACCTGCTCAGCCCCTGTTAATTATGTGACATAGCTCCATGTTTTCATTTAAGACACCATCCATTTATCTCCAAGTATTAAAAAAAGCTACCATCAATAACTGCCAACACCCTCTCTTAGACAAAATCAGGATCTCTTAGGATCCACTTTCCCACACAGAACTGTGTGTGATTTTAATCTTCCCCTTCACTGTCTTTACATATCATACCAAATCTTTCTATAAAAGTTCCTCTTCCAATTATGCAACCTAACCTGCATTTTCTGATACTGTTATCACTAGACATACATGGTTATTTATCACTTAAAATATGACTAGTCCCCCGTGAAATGTAAGTGCAAAACACATCAGATTCCAAAGACTTAAGATAAGAAACAAATGTAAAATATATTATTAGTAACTGTTAAAATTTATGTTGAAACAATATCTGGAGTACAGTGGATAAAACAGCATTATCATTAAAATATTATTTTATCTGTGATGATTTACCTTGTAAATGTGGCTACTAGAAAATTTAAAATTACATATGTGACTGTAGGGTAAAGAAAATATCAGGCTTTTCTGCCCTTCCGCCATCAGGATAGATGATGGATCCTTGTCCTGAATGCATGCCTGATGGCGGGCACCTGGAATAGGGTGTGGGCATAGGTAGATGGGATTCAGCTGAGCTAAGACTGTGCTTTTAAGGGCGGCGTCACGGGGGACGCCAGTAGCAGCAGCAGCAGCAGCAGCAGCAGCAGCAGCAGCAGCAGCAGCAGCAGCAGCAGCAGCAGCAGCAGCAGCAGCAGCAGCAGCAGCAGCAGCAGCAGCAGCAGCAGCAGCAGCAGCAGTAGAAGCCGAGGCACAAGCCGAAAGAGAAGCCGAGAAGCAGCAGAACGAACGCCAGAGAGCCCAGATAGAGTGAAGACTTGCTGGGGGCTGGGAGGCTGGCAGGCAGCACCCCTGCCTGCCATATGCCTGGTGAACCCCAAATAAAAAACCTGCAAAACCAGAGGACTCTGACTCCTCCTTTACCCGGTCTGCATGGGATCAGAAAACCTGCACCATGTCCATTCCTGCCCCTTACAGTGACTCATTATATTCTAATTGCATAGTTCTGATCTAGGTGAAATAGTTAGGGTCAGGAGAAAGCAGTTGGCATGTATTTGCATTTCTGGGACCCTCCCCACTGTGTGACATTTATCATAATTCCCTTAATGTCCTCCTGGTTCACTCAGGGATGAGAGCCCTTCACTTACTTAGGGAAAGTGTCAATGCCTCTAAAACTAGTCCACAATCTCTTGTAAATGGTTTATCCATATTAAAGAAACATGCTGATGTGTGATTTACAAACTATTTTAGAGGTTTCACTTCTTACACAACGTGGGAATGCTTTCACAAGCCCATTTTGCAATTGAGCCATTTTTGTAAGTAAACATTGACTTAAAAGCAACAGAAGTTGTGTAAAGGTCACATAACTTCCAGTTTTAATAAGGATTAACGTCTGCTCTATCATAGTCTTTTAACACGTTCCTCAAAAATGTCTCACTGTCCACATTCTTCAAGACTCCAGCCTCTTTCCATAGAGAAATATGTAAGGCAATTCAAACTTCCTTTGTGGTATATACTCCCTTTCTTAACAGGACAAGACAAGCTTTCATCAGTGTTAACACTGAATTTTATGTACTAACAGCCATTATAACTGCTAACTTTAAAAGTAAAGTGGTCAGTAATTGACCAACAGAATAAGTTTACTCAGGAATAGTCAGGAATTGCAACATGGGAAATGCACGCTATGAAGAATTTAAGCAAACAGAGAGTGGGGAAGAGAGAGGCCTGCCGATGCAAGAAGAGCAGAAGTCCAGGGTGGTGAAGGCTTCTCATTGGCTAGGTGGTGGTGCTTCTCACTGGTGAAGCTACTGCTGGGCAAATTTTGCTGCTGGATAAATTTTCATTGGAATGGTAAAGTAGGAGACTTCCTTTCGGGATGTTTAAGGGTTTACATGAATCCTGTTGGGGAATGCTATCAAGACAAGTACACGCAAGTGATGATGAATGATGATGCGTGAGAATCCCTCGATAGACTCCTAGACACCAATTTCAATTTCTATGCTGTGTTGACTTGTCCATATTCCCAATTAGAACTTCCATCAGATAGGAAGCCTACTTACATGTTTTGTTTTGTTTTGTTTTTAATCACATAGAAAAATGTCTGGGACAAAGAAGATGTCAAAAAAATAGGTTGGTTAAACCAAAAACCCTAGAAATCTGATTGTAAAATTGAGATACCAGAAGTGGAAGGGGAAGGTAGAAAGAATAGGGCAGAGGCGGCCCAATGGACTTGGTGGAAGACTATGAGTACTCTCCTGGAGGGTGTGGTGACATACACCTGAAGAGGTGAGATCTTGTGTCTCTGAATCATATACAGTGTTGTACAACAACATTACCTCTTTTTATAAAAAAAGGGGAGAAACATCTATAGCAAATATCATACTTAATGTTTAAAAAAAAAGGTGTTTTAGATAAGCAATTAATGAAATACCCTGTGATTCAAATGCCATTGTGTATCTCAGAACAGCCTGTGTGGGGAATTATTTTCTCCATGTAGTCATCTTTTGCATCTTATCCAAAAGACTCATAACTCACAGTGAAACTCACAATACAGTTGTAAGAAGTAACTTTGATAATACGAATAAAACCCTTTCTACCTACACTAAATTAGAAAAATCATTGTAATCATTAAAAATTATATAATTTGACCATGTACTGATATATATGGACTACTTATTATAAATATAAATAATCTATAATAGTAATTGTTATTATGATGCTGCTGTTGATATTATCATCAGTAGATTTGGTAGAAATCTCTTTTGGAGACTTGGCAGACACAGTATAGTGAATAATCATTGTAGAATAAATAAATCCTCAGAAGTTCTACTTTCCCATTATGTTAAAAGGTGGGTAACTTTTTAAAATATTTTACTTATTTATGCATACAAGAACTGGGGTGTAGGCCAGAGGAATGGAGGGGGTTTGAAAGGTTTCACCAGTGACAGAGTGAGGAGCAGAACAGACGGATCTACTGAATACACTGCTGAGGGGAGCAGCAGGCGAGTCAGGAGAGGTCTGCTGCACCATGTGGGCCAGCTCCCTGGCCAGGGATGGAACTCTGCTGCAGTGGCTGCGGATAGCTTCATAGTACTGAGACTTAACCCCTTGCATCACCAGAGAGGCCCGAAATGGTTGGTAAATTTTTAGCTCCTTTATTCATAAGTTTTCCAAATTTTGCCAAATAAATGTACTAACAATTTTTATCTCCCCACATCTAGCCAATTTGTTTGAAAACTGATGTGCTCTGATTTGTGATGTTAATAATACAATGAAACTTCACAAACATCAAAGTGAATATTAAAATTGAAATAATCCAAAGGCTAATTTCAGTTGGATTAAAAGCAACTAATCTAGCATTGCTCTAGTTAAGCTTTAACAAATCCATTCCTACAAATGAGAGTACATAAGAAGGTTTTAGAGATTTTCATGTCATGTAAGTTAAGTAATAAGGCACACTGAATGAAATTTGTTTTTATAAGCAGTATTTTTTAATGTAGAACTGAAGAACATATGATACTAACAGATGAGTGGGTAATAAGTCTAAAACAAAACATGAAATAAAAAGACGATAAACAGTCAAATTAACATAGGTTTAATCATCATTGGTTAATCTATATGCTTGGAATCAATAAAGTAATGCAACTCTAACATTATAGAAAAATATGAAAATTAAAACTGACAAATATCTAATTTGTGTTGCCACATTGAGAGCAAGTTATTGAGCATTTTATAAATTATTTTTCACCCATTTCCAAAAGTTTGGGGACTGCCTAATGATGACAACTAAAAGTTAAAATAAGATCTTAGAAATAAGAAAAGCCATAGGATAATCACTTGGGACAGATACATATGTTATATATTACCACTGCTTATAGTATATATTACTGTATCATATTATCCTATGGATTATATACTATATATATAAAATCATTGTTCATATTCTTCAAAGATTCTTAAGAGTATTATATTTCCAGTCAGGTCACTCCCCAGCACAAGTCTGTCACTTTACGGTTTTAAAAAGAAATCAAATATCCATAGGTAAGAAGAAAAAAAAAAACCCTCAACTGAACCTTTAAGGAAAAGATAACTCAAAGTAGATCAAAGACATAAATGTAAAGCAATAAAATTCTAAGAGAAAACATCAGAGGAAATCTTCAGATGCTAGAGATAGGGAAAGAATGATACTGGGCAACAAAAACATAATTTATATAGCATAAAAATCAATAAACTGGACTTCATCAATATTCAAAACTTTTGTTTCGTGAAAGACCCCTTTTAAAAGATAAAAAGCCAAGCTACACATCGAGAGAAAATGTTTGAAAAAAATTTATCTGGCAATGGCTTGTATCTAGAATACATACTTCAAAACTCCAACAGTAAAATAAATAAGAGGATACTTAGCATTGGAAAATCACACTTGAAAAGATTTTCAACATAATTAGCTATCAGAAAGATGCAAATTAAAACCACAATAAAATATTATACAGCTTTTAGAAGAGCAAACATTAAAAAAGAGAAAGAACAATACCAAATGTTGGCAAGGATGCAAATAAACTGGATCCTTCATACATTTATGGTAAGAATGCAAAATGGTACAGATATTTTGGAAAATAGTTTGGCAACTTCTTAAAAAATTAAACCTATACTTGCCATATGGCCCAGCAACCACACTCTTAGGCATTCTTCCCATTGAAATATACCCATATATAAATATTCATATCTTGCTTTACTGAATATTTTTAAAAGATTGCAAAAAATTTCAATATCCTTCAACAGGTAAATGGATACATTGGTATATCCATTCAAAAGAATAACACTCAACAACAAAAAGGTATAGACTTTTGATTATACAATTTTGATGAATCTCAAGCATATCATGCTAAGTAAAATAAGTTAATGTCCAATGATAACAAATTGTAAGGTTGAACTTAACTAACATTCTAAAAATTTAAAAAAAAAAAGTAGAGCTATATATAAAACAGATTAATGATTCACAAAGTTTAGGAATGGGGGAGTGTGCATAGTGTGAAATTATAGGAATAAGGGAATTCCTCTTTGTTGATGGAACAATTCTGTCTTCATAATGTTGGCAGTTACATTAATATGTACCTATAATAATATTGCAAGAACAGGATATGCACACAAATGAATGCACATAAAAAAGGGTGAAATTTGAGTGAGATCTATAGGTTGTCTCAATGTTCATTTCCTGGTTCTGATATCGCAATATAGTTAAGTAACCTGTCACTGAGACAAGCTTTGTGAAGGGTACAGGAATCTTCTCAGTATTTTGCAAATATTTCAAAATATTGTTTTAATCCTGTCTACCACAACTTGCCATTCTCTCAATTCATTACAATTTCAAATGTCCCCTAACTTTAAAGGTGTGTTAAACTTGCTACAACACTCATGTTTCTGTGTACTTCCCACTTAAGTGTTGTATTGACACTTGTGAGTAGTTTTGCATAACACTGTGGATAGTGGATAGTTTTCAATAAAAGTCACATGAGGGAAGTTCAGGAAAAGGAGACCTATAAGTCTTCACCATCTTCCTCTCACTAGCAAGCACAATTTAAATAACCAAGACATCACTGCCAACTGAAATGGTCAAGAAGCTGGAAGACTTCTATGTGTAAACAACAAGAAAAAGTGCACAAATAAGCAAACAAATGTACAGATTTTCATAATGCAGAAAGATTGGAGCTTACAAAAACATCACAAAAACGACAAACACAAACCTATTTGTGAACCCCCATAATCATGGGATAATAACCATCCCTTTTGGAAAAGACTGTAAAACAATTAAAACACAAGAGTAACTCAGACATTAGTTACTCAAGAACCCCAAACAGTAATACAGAATCATCATGTGTAGTAAAGCCATGACTTTTTAGGAAAGAAAATTAATATGACTCAAACACATGATTAATCTCTCATGCTGACACAAGGAATCACATTCTTCCACAAATTGTTCTTTAATACAACAGTCAAAGAGAAAATGTAAGACTTGCCAGCAATGATAAAAATCCTATATTTATATGAAGTCTCTGGTTGGTATGTTCTGAAGAACAATAGTTATACATCTTTAAACTTTAAAAAGGAAAGCATAGAAAGTATAATGTTAAAACCCCAAAAGCTCATATACATTAAATTTTTAAAACAGGCAATCTGTGTCTTGAAGATAGAACATAAATTCACTGACATCTTAAATTTAGCTCTTCTTTCTAACCTCACAAAGATTGCATTCTACAAATAAACTTTAAAATAAATTAAATAAATTTTATGAGTTCAAGAGGACATGGAAAATTGTTAAAAACTGATAAACTTTTTCCCTTTCCAAGCATTTTCATTTTTTTTTAAGAATAAAATATCTATGAAATTAAGGAGAGAAGACAGTGTTGTTCCCATGTCATGAGGCCAGGTGGCCAAGGAGACTGGATTTGCTCACTCTGGACACATCTGCCAAGAGTCTCTATTTTTCAAAAGAAAAGAATCCAGAAAAATACAGATGAGGTCTAGTACAGTAAAAGCCAGGGCCCATGGGTTGGTGGACATGTGATTGTATACTTGTCTCAGCAGGAGTGGAAATGCATGGATCCTGCTCAGAAGGACTTGTACACAGATGTGACGCAGGGATAACCAAATATGGTTCTTGGGGACTTCACATCTTTAGCCAGGTCAAGTCTCCTCTTTGTAGCAAGGGAAAGAGCTTTGGGAGCTATTATGACAGTTCTCAGGAAGATGTGTATACAACTAAAAACCTTGATTTTCCAGGCTCTCTTTCAGCTAAGCATGACCATGAGGCAGTTCTGGTGAATAATTTGTAATCTGAGAAAACTAGCTGGTGGTTATAGGAAAATTAAACTATGTGAGCCTAAAGCCTGCGCTCCTATAGGGTCATGGATGGAAAGCCTACATGTGCCCAGCTATCTTCAAGACCTGAGAATAAAAACTATATGCTAAGGGTAGTAAAGCAGAAACATAAAGAAAAATGGGTCTATGCTAAGGTCCAGACCACATACCTTTTACTTTCTTTGTGAGAAATATAAACCTCTATTTCCATAACTCAGTATGTGAGACTTTCTGCTAATTGTGAGTGTATTGGGTTTTCTGTTGCATAGAACTAAATGCATAAGTGATTTTATCATGTTTCTATAGCAGAGAATATTATCTGCTATTCATAATTTAATAGGCCTGTGGCTAGTTGCTTATCATTTATGAAAATGAAGATAGATTGATGATATTGAATAACATGATTTTATTGGTAAAATAAGTACTTAACTCTTGCTTGCTAAATATTTGGAAAATTTCATTGTTATCCATACAAGAAATATATTTGTAGACTTAGTTTTTGGAGTGCTTACCCAGAAATAGCATCTTTTTTTTTAAAGATTTATTTATTTATACAAGAACTGGGGTACAGTCAGAGGAGTGGGAGGGTGAGAGAATTCACCAGAGACAGAGCAGGGAGCAGAACAGGCAGACGGACCCAAGACACTGCTGAGGGGAAGCAGCGGGGGCGGCAGGAGAGGTCTGCCCCGCCATGTGGGATTCTCACAGGCCGGCCAGATTGAACCCCTGCGGCAGAGGCTGCGGACAGCTTCATAGTGCGGCGCTCAACCTGCTGCGCCACCAGGGAGTCCCCAGAAATAGCATCTTACTGCAATTTATCATTCAATGGAGCTACTAATACAGAGATGAATAGTCCATTTCTTTGTTTAATGCATCTCATGGCAAAAGCAAATACATTGAAAGTAACTGAAATCATCAAATAAAACAGTAGAAAGAAAAATGAGAAGGTATGACAGAGGATTTAAACGATTTTCTTATTAATAGATCATATGTTCAGATATCACTTTCATTTTCAAACTTTTAAGTTGCTATTATATTTTTTTTTCTTGTTATTTTCAAAGCTATCCCTGCTATTAGTAAACTAGGTATGTGCATTTCTTGAACCATCTAGAGTTAGGTGCAAGAAAATCCCTACAGTCGTTTGATGCCCAAGAATTTGAACACTTAGCAGTCAGATGAAAGAATAGAAAAAAAGAAAAGTAAGATCAAGAGAAAGGTTATTTTCAGTTTCTGCAGGCTAGCGTTTACCTCTCTCAATAAAGGGAGCTTGCTCCTCATTATATCCCAGGACTCATCTTGCCTTCAGCGTGTAGTAAACTGGCAATTGCCTTATCATTTCCTCTCCGAATGAAGGATCAAAGTTTAAACATATTCTTTTTCTTCTCTATTAGATTATGATTAAAATTACCACCTCCTCACCTCATTCACACAGTTCTCTCCTGGGGTAAAAAGAAAGAACCAACTAAGGTAAAGACGCTGTTAATCAGCAAAATGAGAAATTGTCAGGAATTTCTGGTCATATTATTTATCTAATGGATGTGGTATTAAAAATAATGACAATAATGAAGTCTTGTGAAAATAATATTCTAGTAAACATTTGAAGAAAAGTGAATCTCCTAATATTCTCATCATCAAAAAGCTACAATTTATTTACAAAGCATTTTAATTTATTTTGCTAGTTCTTAATATACATTTGTAAGGTGAGTCCCATCCCTATTTTATGAAGAGAAAACTGACGTTGATTAATTTGCTCTTGAAATCAAAGCTATTGAACATTCATGAGAAATAAAAATTTAAGCTTTGTCTTGCTCTTATACTTTGCAACATGGACACCGGGAACTATTTTTATATATTGTTCCCATTTTACATATGAAGCTAAATTTAGAATCTATATTATTTAAACCATTTAAACATCAAAAATGAATCAATTTTTATTAGACAGTAACATAATTTGAACAATGTCAAATAAACCACAATGTAATTGTATAATATATTAATATATAGAGAGATTACATAATAATATGTTTAATGTGGAGTTTTACCTTTTCTGAATGCACCAGGTTTTTGTTGCCCTAAACATAAAACACAACAGGGCTGCTTCTATATAATAACAGAAATCCAGATTCAAAATAATGGTGAGTATCCATGAACATACATCATCAAAAGAAGAAAATCTACTCTTTAGTAGAAATAATTTTACTTTAAAATGAAAAATAACTGATAATACCAATTGTCCCCAGTAAAAACACTTTCATATTTTCTTTTAGTACCTATAAATGTATAATTGAAGTTGAATACGTAATTTCGAACAACAGCAGTATGATATGCCTATCAGTCTAAAACTATAGCACATTTCTGGGATGCTGTATTATCATCTCACTGGCTAACCAGGGCCAGCTTGGTGGAAACTAAACTGAACCCTCTAAGAAGTACCACGAGGAGTCATTTCTCCAGAGATGGAAGCAGCAGACACCAGAGCCTAAATTAAACCAAAACACTTCATCAAGTCTTTTTTAAGATACTCTGGAAATGAGAACAGGTCAGGAGGCTCTGACCTCTTCTCCATAGAGAATTCAAGAGTGACTCTGTAGTAAAGATCTCATGTGAATGTAAAGGGCATGTGAATCTACTGGTACAACAGAACAGACCAGGTAAATCTTACAATTTCTTTATTTGCCCCTGCTTTCTCAAATCATTGATATTTGACCTTCTTCAGAGCCCATTACTTAGCCAAGCAATGAGAAAAACATATACTTTCAATTATGATATAAAAGTTCTATGTTATGAGAATCACTTTTGGGTATGGCTGGTGATACACCAAATCCAAACTGTTCAAACGGCCCAGTTTGGAAATGCAGCTGAGCCCTGCATCTCCACAGCTGCCCACTATCTGCTCGCACCAGGATATTGGGACTTAACTTCAACCCCTGACTTCCAGGCACCACCTAAGCTAAAACTGGAAACCAGAAGCACAGGGCCAGGGTTGCACTCCAACACCTGACTTTCCGAGCAAGGGGGCTTCTGGGAAGGGGGTGGAGCTGAGCAGCCAGGGGTTTTTCAAAGTCAGAAACAAAAGTCACCAGTTGACTTTCTTCCTGATGATTGTAGTGAGTCTGACATGCCTTACTATTCTTTCTGGCTTATACTCTGTGCACTTTCTCCTTGATTACTAGCCTCCAGTGCTCTCACTCTCACTCTGCTCTTCAGTGGTGAATGATGCCATATTCTCTTCAACAGGTTTGCTTGGCTTCTCCACCTGAGACCAGTTCCCAGTTTGCCGTGGGACTGAGCAAGCTGGTCTTCTCTATGCATATCAGGCCTCAACACCCAACTCCACCTTCGCCCAAGCCCCAACTGTTTCTCCCAGGTTTGTTTTCAGCCTTGTTACATGCTCTAGCTTTCAGGTTAGCCCTTAGGCACTGGCAGACTGGCCTTTCCATGGATGACCTGCTTCTTGCCCCCAGTGCTTCCTCTGCTGAGAGAACCAACAGCCATCTTGACACCACTGACTACTACTTGCCACCACTGACTACTACTACCTTTCTGTCTCTCTGTCTCTCTCTCTTACCTCACCCTATTCTCACCCCTTGTTAATAAACTCTATTATTATTGTTTCTCCCCATGTGTCTGTTTTTGAGCCATGTACTACCCTCATAAGCAAACTGGTAAGGGCCCATCAACTGGGTCTTCCTACTGCCCCAGGTTTGCTTGGTTTCAAAACTACTTTCTAATTCTGATCAGATAACAATGTAAAAGCTATTTTTATTTCTAACAAAATGGAGATGTTCCCTGTAACTGCAATACTTAAACACACTTGGGCTCACAAAAAAGCCTCCCTCCCATTCTTGGGCTTGCAATTTGACCTCAGGCTCTCTCAAACTGAATATTCCTTCAGTGATTAAACCTTTACTCTCTGCGGAGTATGGAGGTGTCTAATTAATAGTGATTGTCTTGATTTTCTCTGGTTATCCTTAGCTCTTTATTAGAGTATAAATTTCCTTTCCCCATACTGTTACTCACATAATCTCCTGGTAACTCATTGTCCTCCCATCCTAGCATTCTCAACATTTGTATCTTAAGGTGAGTTGACCTGAGATTCATTAGCATGAAGAAAAGAAAAATAAAGAGTCACAAGATATTCATTCAGTCATCTACTCATTCAAATACTGTGATGGGGCCTCCCTGGTGGCGCAAGGGGATAAGCACCACACTATGAAGCAATCCATAGACTCTGCAGCATGACTTCAATCCCAGCCAGCCGGCCGGGTAGCTACCGACATGATGAGGCAGACCTTGCCTGTCTCCCTGCTGCTCCCCTCAGCAGTGTATTTCAGTCAGTCTGCCTGTTCTGTTCCCTGCTCTATCTCTGGTGAATCCTCTCAACCCCCACATCTCTGGCCTGTACCCCAGCTCTTGTATGCATAAATAAATAAATCAATCTTAAAAAAAAAACAACAGGGCCTCCCCTGGTGGCACAGGCAGTTGAGCTCCACGCCGCGAAGCTGTCTGCAGCCTCTGAAGCGCCGGTTCCATCCCGGCTAGCCAGCAAGGGTCCCACATGGTGTGGCAGACCTCTCCTGTGGCGCCCGCTGCTCCCCTCAGCAATGCATTTCATCAGTCTGCCCGTTCTGTTCCCAGCTCTGTCTCTGGTGAATCCTCTCACCCTCGCGCACATCTGGCCTGTACCCAGGTTCTTGTGTAAATGAATAAATAAATCTTAAAAAAAAAAACAAATACTGTAATGTTCCCTACAAGTACAGACTGTAAATCCAAATGTGAGCAAACAAGATCAGACTATGAATCCAAAAATGAGCAAACAATATAGACACAGTGCCCATCACAAAAGAGAACAACTGAGCAGGGGATATAAAAGAGCAGAAAGACAACTATATCACAGTAGATGACCACTCTTAGATGGGTGTGTTCAAGGTTTAAGGATGGGGACAAGCCAGGGAAAAAGCCCAGTGTATCTGTTATGTCTTGAAGCATGGATAGGAACATATTGTTAGGGGGAAAGGATGTCCTGAACAAAATCCATACAGGTCTTGTGGACTCCACCCCGACTCCATCAAGACACTGGGTACTACAAATCCCATGATGACTAAAGGGAGGGTCACAAGGACCTGATGGTGGAGTTAAGCAGCCATGTTCTTTGTTTGGGTATTTAACCAGCCATGTGAGTGGGAGGGGTCAGCCTCTTGGCCACCCTGCACTTGGCTTTCACTAGCTCAGTGGGTCATGGGATTCTAGGTCAGTGGAACAGTTAGGGCACATTTAAAAATTTATCTCCCTCTTTTTCTCCCTGAGTTATTCATTTCTTCATTTCCCCTTTGCTTGTAAATAAACCTTTTATTAACCTGTTGTGTGTGCCTGCAGTTTAGAATTAAGAAGTCCCTTTTAAGTGCACAGGTGAGGACCCACAGTCACACAACCCATTTCATATCAGTTTGCTCTATAACAATATTAGAAGCAATCTAAGCACAAAGAGAAGAAATATTGTGTACAAAAGCATAGCTATACTCACAGCTAGACCAAAACATATAGCATTCAGGACAAAATAATACTATGACACATTTTAAGCTGATATCCTTTAGACTTTTGTTAATCATCTGTTTCTACAGTGATTTTTTTCCTACAAATAAAAATTAAATCTAGAAAAAGGTTCACTTAATAATTCATTTTTACTAAGCTGAAGGTCATTCTTGTGATATAGTTCAGAAAATATGTCTAGTTGTTGATCTTTCTTGCCATTTTTCAGTGGCACTTTTAGACCTGTAACTTCTTAAAAGCCTACACAAAATAAGAAATGAAAATCTTCAATACATGTATAAAACAGATGTTTCTAATCTATCCTAGTAATATTGTAGTGCTCCATTTAGAATGGTCCTTCTAGAATAATAAGAATATAGAGAGGCACATACTTGAACAAATAGTCAGGAGCCATAACTGACTGGACTTGGAGGTAACAGGAAAGAAAAAGAGGACTAATGAAGGGTACATCTTAAAATTTTGGCTTGAGTAACTGGTAGGATACTATACACACTGAAATAAGGTATAAAGTGACAAACAGGTTTGGGATGAATAACCATAAGTTCAGGTTTATACATACTGAGTATTACAGTACATCTTGAGTATTAAAAAAATGAGGATATTTATAAATATGTCTCGACCAGGAGAGCAATATGGAGTAAAGATAAATATGGACAGTCTCAGTACATAAATGGAGTCCATGGTATGGATATGATTATCTAGAGAATATATGCAAAGTAGAAATGCATAAAAGGGTCTAGAGAAGAACCTTAGGAATCCTACATAAAATGGTCAAAAGAGGCTAGGACAAACCACCAGAGATAATGAAAGAAGAACAAGAGCTATAGTATCATGGTTTCAAAGACTTAAGTAGTCTACAGACTATTTAAGCTACAGACACACTGCTCAAGTTTAATACCATCTCGGTCCCTTGCCTATAACACTGCAGAGGCATATTTCAAAATGAAGTCTTCCTGATGGAAGGCCCTGAAAATAACGCATATGGGCATATGATATGGGGACAATTAAATGGTATTGCTTTAAAACACTAAAATGTGGGAATTAGGTGCACCAAAACCAATTGCAATATAAATAACAGGTGGGGTAAGGTGGGGAAAAGGCAAGTTAGGAGAAAAATCCCATTTTAGGAGTCCAGAAATGAGAAATCATGGAAGCCATCACACACACTCATGCACTAATTTTTACTTTATGGCACAGAGTGAATCACTAATCCTCACGCTGATTCAATAATCTTAGGATAATAGAAAAAAAGTAAACAAGAACAATAAATGTACTTAACAGAATTTCTAAGAGATGCCGGTTGGAAAAGATGAGTTTGTCAATGAGAAAAATTGCCTCCGCCTTCACTATCCTTATAAATTGTTATTTACAAATTTCTTCACTCCTTAGTAAGCACATTTTGTACCTAAATAGTTGCCTGGTTGTGTATTTGTGTTAGGCCAAAGATACACTCCCCAGGTAGGTTATTAGAAATAAATTGAAAATAGGAAAAGTAAACCAGTACCAGATTTTATGAAGAAGAATTTATTATTCATCAAATGTTAACAGTAAAAGTTACTGCTGCCAAATACCAAATTACTATTTGATATGCCTAAATGGAACATGTGTGCTGGAAAATGGCAATTACTCAGAACCAAGGCCAGAAGTAGAATCCAGGTCAGAGTGAGGTACGAGGGCCCATTGGACCAGCCTTTTCAGCGAGAGCACTGGATTACCCCTCGTCTATATTCTGGCATTTGTCCCCCTCATTAGTTTTGACAAACCATGAAAGAGGATCAAAAATGCTTCAATCCCAATAGAGTTGAAGTGAATTACATGAAAGAAACACTTAACTAAGTAGGGATGTTTTTCTGCTTGTGATCAATTTTTGAAAAAGGATAGGAGGGAAAACATTTCCACAACTCTTTTAGAAATGTCTTAAGTGTCATTTTACAAAGCATACAAGTAAATTAGTGTCATCATTAAAAAGCATATCAAAAAAGTGACATGCTTTTGCTCTAATATTTTTTCGACTATTTCTAAAACCCAGTCTTCAACTATGAAGATCACGCACTGTTTCTTTGAAAGCGTGTATTATAAATACTAAAATCAAGTTCACAAGGTTGTTTCCCAGGTGGTTTATATAAGGGTCCAATCATCTGATGAACAGAACAATAATGAGTTTGAGAAAGGCTCATTTATCAGGATCTGTTACAAGCTCTGGAATGAGATGCTGTATCAACTTGGAGTTCCTCTGTTAATAGAGGTTCTCTAATAAACACTGTTGAATTGCATACAGGTATTAACAATGCCCCCTCATGAATCGAAGATTTTTTTTTTCAAATTCCAAATCAACTATGTTTCATTATCCCCAAAGCTTGTTCTCGCCAGTAACTTGCTGAAAGTTTCTATTATTTTAAAATGTGTGAGGATGTCCATTCTGTTGGCATGGTTGTTTTTATTTTCAGGTGGCTAGGTTAAAAGGGCAGAACTCATTAAACCACAAAACGCTAACCATCTGCATTTTATAACTATACTTGTTTTTGCTGCGCAGACTGCTAGAATTATTATCGGAGCAACTTAATAGTGGTAAACCAATTTACAGCTTGATAAGCGAGAATCTAAAACTAAAGCATCCTGAATCAACCAGCCACTACAAGTTTGACGTTCTTCTCATTTCTCCCTCTTGAGGATAGCAATGTACAAGGACGAAAGCGGCTGTCAATTTCCTCAGCAATGTTGGCTCAAGGTGGGGGGGGGGGCGGGAGGAGGGGGACAGTGTTCCAATGTGTTTAATCTTCCCTGAAGGGGAGCATTAACAAGGAACTAACAAAAGTTGCTTAGATAAAATCACAATATTTACTAAGAAATATTGCAGAAAATTTCAAATGTGCAATGACACACACTGGGTTTTATACACAGGCTAATTCACAAGAGCAGGCTAGCGTACGAAAAATGTCAGAAACACAGCAGTGCCTTTGCCTCTGCCTCATGCCGCAAGGGCACCCGAAGAAGCGAGTGCCTGGAGGCACCGCACGTAACCAATGTCTCAAAACCGCTGATTCCAAGAGAGGGGAGGAGGAGGGTGATGAGGAAAGTTTATTCACGACTTCCACGTTTATTCTGGGGTGGGGTGGGGGGTGGGGGAAGACAAGGGGAGTAAGCGACTTGTCAACCCAAAACTCCGGAAGCCACAGGACTCAATTACCAAATTCAGTCCGACGCCTGCCCTCGGAGCTTGCAAGTATCCCAGGTCCAGGGAGGGGCGGGGCTGACGCGGGCGGGGTTTCGGGGGCGGGGCGGGGTTTCGGCGGGGCGGGGTTTCGGGGGCGGGGCGGGGTTTCGGCGGGGCGGGGCGGGGCCGGAGTGGGGCAGGGCCAGCGCGGGGCGGGGCCGACAAGCACCAGCAGCCCGGGGTGGCCCGCGCCTTGAGCCCGCGCTGAAGGCCGGGTTCTGTGCCGCTAGGTGTCTGAAGGTAGAGCAGGGCGAGCGCGGAGGGTCAGAAGTTACCTGCGCTGGAAGTCCGGGGCGAAGGGCTTCAGGTACGGGTCGATCTCCAAAAGTCTGGCTAGTTCAGGCACGTCCTCCAGAGCAGCAGCCAGCGCCCCCTCAGAGCGGTCCGGCCGAGCCTCCGGAGCCGCCATCTTCCGCCTCAGCCCGAGTAGCCGAGGCCCGAGAGGGTCGAGTGGAGCCGCGGCGGGGACGGGAGGCCGGCGGCAAGGGCGGAGCCGGAGGACGCGGAGACGAGCCGCCGCGGTCCGGGGCCCTTTATAGCCTGAGAGAAGGGCCGCCTGCTGCCCCCCTGCTCCCCCGCCAGCGGGGAGGAGCGGGCCCCAGGGTGATGCCCCGGACGCACGTCCCGCACGGGGAGGAGGCGCCGAGGCCTCTCCGCCCCCTCACGCGGCGGCACCTGGAGGCGCCGGGACCGGCCCTGGCGCGGCCTGGCGGGACGAGGCCGCCCGGGGAGGCGGGGCCGCGCCGACGCAGCCCCGCCGCTCCCCGGCCCGCGCTCGGCCCCGGGACCACCTCTCCGCGGTTCACCTTTTAAAAGCCGCCGCTTGGCGCGCATCCCGTTTTTCACAAAGTTTTTGAGACTTTTTTTTAGGGCAGTGTTTAGACAGATCAGTGAGCTCACAAGGAGGCGAGCAGTGAAGTGGGGGTACAGTGTTACCTTTGAACGTGCTGCTATCGTTTCGTAACCCGACCTCTTCCACATTTGCCGTCCGGTAAATTAAAACCGGCGGGATCCTGCAGTCACTCCTCGAGCGGGCCGGTGTTCTGGTGGCATCATCTGGTTACTAAGAGCTTGGAATTGAAACCATACCAAGAATTTTTTCCCATATCCCAGAGCGTCAAGAAAAACCAAGAAGGCCTTTTTGCCTTTGTTTTTATTTATAATGGTTCTAACAAACTAAACAACCGTTAAGCTACCCTTCAAGGGACAAGTCGTGCAGGGGAGGGCATTGAATTGTAGACCAACTGTACCACCTTATATTAGCAGTGATAATGCAGTAGGTCTCTCCTGGCTTAAGAATGAGGGACTCTGAGGTCTCCCCCACTTGGTACTAACTTATATTTTCTCATACTTGTTAATTGACTCCTAGTGCCAGGATTCTTTTTTAAGAATAGAGAATTAGAGCGCCCAACCTGCTTTGAGTGGCAAAAGTGGAGAGAGAATCTCAAAAGTTGAGACTATCTGTCCCAGTTAAGACTTGGAAGTGGAGTTTCTTAGGGACTGTGGAGAAAGAAGTATGTCCATTAGCCTGTCCCTAAAATTTTAAAACATTCAAAACATTGTGAAAGGATTAGTAAAGTTGATAAAGGATACCTAGTAACAGAGAACTCTATCAGAGAGTGCAGAGTGAGTACTTTGCACATCATTAAGAACGGCATTTTCCATAAAGATGACAACATGCAAACATTTGTAAACTATAAAACACTTAAAAAAAACAAACACGAAACTCAAAAGCAGGATGCCCAATAGACCCACAGATCGGAATCCCCCATCTTAAGCATTTATCAGAAATCCAAGTTCCATGCTACTTGCTTACTGAGATCTCATTTAGCTGGTTGAGAGCTAAACAAGTTCTCTCTGAAACATACCCTAAATCAGCTTTCTTACCCTTCCTATTACTCTTTAGAGGCCACCTTCATCTCTCACTTGAACTACAACATATCTAACAGATTACCCATCTGATAGTCCTTATCCTCCCTAATCTATGTCAATGTTTCTCAAACTCATATGTGTGTGTGAACAAGTGTTTGAACAAATATTTTTTTGAAGTCCCATTTGCTAGCAAGTTGCCTACGTACTGAGGATAAGTGGAAAACAAGTCCAGTTATCATAAAGGTCACATTAAATAATATGGGATAGGGAAGAGAAAATTACCAACTAAATAATATAAGAAATGCAAAACATCCCCACAAATGCCCTATAGTAATAAATGTACCATAGAGAATTAAAATTAAGCCAATATGTCTGTTTTAGTTCTGTCAGTCAAGGAAGGCCATTTAGAGCTGACATTTAAGCTGAAGAAACAAGAGAAGAACATCCCAAGTTAAGAATTGTGCAATGAGGGAATGAGTTGATTTAGTTACAGAAAAAGGGAAACATAGTGTACTTGGTGAAAAGAAGACTATGGGGGTCTCCCCTGGTGGCACAGGCAGTTGAGGGCAGCACTGTGAAACTGTCCACAGCCTTTGCAGCGCTGGTTAGATCCCAGCCAGCCAGGGAGAATCCCACATGGTGCAGCAGACATCTCCTGTCTTCCCTGCTGCTCCCCTCAGCAGTGCATTTCAGTCAGTCTGCCTGTTCTGTTCCTTGCTCTGTCTCTGGTGAATCCTCTCACCCTCCCGCACATCTGGCCTGTATCCTGGTTCTTGTATGCATGAATAAGTAAATCTTTAAAAAAAAAAAAAAAAAAAAAAGAGGGCCTCCCCAGGGACACAGCAGGTTGAGCGCATCACTGTGAAGCTGTCCGCAGCCTCTGCAGCAGGTTCGATTCCCGGCCAGATAGGTGGATTCCCACATGATGAGGCAGACCTCTCCTGTCTCACCCCCTACTCCCCTCAGCAGTGCTTTCAGTCTGTCTGCCTGTTCTGCTCCCCACTCTGTCTCTGGTGAATCCTCTCACCCTCCCACACCTCTGGCCTGTACCCCAGTTCTTGTATAAAAATACATAAATCTCTTTTTTTGCCTCATCTACTGTGAGAATGAAGACCATTCTCAGCAATCAGACTGTCGACATTCCAGAAAATGTTGACATATCCCTGAAGGGTCGCACTGTTATTGTGAAGGGCCCCAGAGACACCCTGCGGAGGGACTTCAATCACATCAATGTTGAACTCAGTTTGCTTGGGAAGAAAAAGAAGAGGCTCCGGGTTGACAAATGGTGGGGAAGATGAGGTCTGTGTATGCTCACTTCCCCATCAACGTTGTTATTCAGGAGAATGGGTCTCTTGTTGAAATCCGAAATTTCTTGGGTGAAAAATACATTCGCAGGGTTCAGATAAGACAAGGTGTTGCTTGCTCAGTATCTCAAGCCCAGAAAGATGAGTTGATTCTTGAAGGAAACGACATTGAACTTGTATCAAATTCAGCTGCTTTGATTCAGCAAGCCACAACAGTTAAAAACAAGGATATCAGGAAATTTTCGGGTGGTATCTATGTTTCTGAAAAAGGAACAGTTCAGCAAGCTGATGAGTAAGATTTAAGTTGTCCAGCTACAGAGCAGCAAGATAATGGATGATTTCTTAGACCTATTTGTGATACATATTTAAGAAGCAATAATAAAAGTCATCATTGATTTGGGACTTTTTTTTTTCCTTAAGCTGATTATCCTTTCAAATTTTTAAGCAAATAAACAGTTCAAGTCAGTTCTAGTGTGCTAAGAAAAGTACCAAGAAACAGTTTTACTGAAGGACTTTACAGAGAAAAGGCTTGAATCTGATTTCCAAAGGAATATCAAGGGTGTTACAGGCAAGAGGAATATAGTAACAGTGTCAGATGACTTGAAATTGTTAATTGGATATAGAAAATAAGAAATTTTGTGGTGATCTAAAATTGAATGTTGTGAGGCAATTATGTGTCATTCACTTGTCTGTACTAGTAACTTTTTGTGAAAAGGCAACTGAGAAATAGAACAAAGAGTTTTGGTAAGAGTTGGAATATTGAGTTTATGATAAACATGGTTTCAGTGCTCCAGGATCCTCTCAGTCTTAAATCTTTGATTTGCTTTAGGCATTTATTTCAGCATCCTAGTCCCTCATAATTTTAAATTAAGAAAAAATAGATAACAATCACTTGGAACATGTATGTTTTAGTGAGACCTTAAGCCAAATAAATAGGGTTTTTCTATATTAAAGAGTTAATCTTTGGTTTGAAAATGGTTAAATTTTTGATATGTAAATTAAACACTGTAGTGTTAAAAAAATACATAAATCTTTAAAAAAAAAGATGATCAGGAAGTATTGTTAGCTGGGCAACTTACTTGATCATACAGGCTCTAAACAGATATAAGTAGGGGAGTCCATTATAATTAATGTTTTGAGTTCCAACTGTTAATGAAGGCACTATGTTCAAGCATTATGATGGGATAGCAAAGTATAAAGATCTTTGTTGTGATCTATTACTATATTCACAATGTTCGTAAATGAAATTTTAAATAATAATACCTCCAAATGGTGTGGAGTTTTATTAAAATTTATTTAAAATTTAATCAAATTTTAAAATCCTTTTATTTCTCTGTCTTGGTCTTTCAGTACCATAGGTGTTACATTCTTTGAAGTAAGGGAATTTAATTCTGTATTTGTTTCGTTTAACATTAAATGTTCTGAAAGTAAATGATGCAGTGTTAATACAATTTTATAAATTTACCAAACTTATACACCAAAAAACTGGTGAATTTTATGCTGCATAAGTTATACTTAAGATGTCTACAAAAAGTTATGACTGAGAATCTCCACTGAAAATGTGAATCTAATATCTACCAAGTGTATCCACCTCCAAATTGATACTCACTTATTTCTAGATTACATTTAGCACAGTGACCAGCAAAATGTCTCCTACCAACTATGAAACCTCTCTTAGAGTACTTGAAGAAGAGACTCATTCTGTCTTCAGACCTTCAGACCTGCTACCCTCTAACCTCACTACATAGATGGCCAAGTGGTGAGTGTGCAATGTGATGTCAGTTTTTACCACCTGGAGACCAGAGTAAAACAAACAACTTTTCCAGGGATACAAATTAATAGTTTTTAGGTGATAATAATTTCCATTTACTTTTGTCATAAGTTGGATGTGAACCAGTGACCTATAAATGACTTTAACTTTTGTGAAAAATCCTCTGAACATCTGTTCTTCATTAGAACTTAAACAATATTGCCTAGCTCTGATCTACCTAAGAAAAATGGTAAATTTTATTTCACTCAAAGCTATAGGCTTACTTTATACCGCCACTAGTGATTATCTTATATCTGAATTTTTCAGTACATCTCAACTGTTCTATATTTTAAAATTATGCATACATTTTATTTATTTATTTATTTATTTATTTATTTATTTTATAGAGGCATGTTTTCTTTCTTTCTTTCTTTCTTTCTTTGTTTTTGTTTATACATGCACTGGGTACAGTCAGAAGCGCGGGAGGGTGAGAGAATTCACCAGAGCCAGAGCAGGGAGCAGAGCAGGCAGAAGGACCGAAGTACACTGCTGAGGGGAGCAGCGGGCGGCAGGAGAGGTCTGCGCGCCATGTGGGACCCTCCTCCGGTGGCCGGGGAGCAGCCGGGGATCGAACCGGCGCCACAGAGGCTGCGGGCAGCTTCGCAACCCAGCGCTCAACCGCTGCGCCACCGGGGAGGCCCTATGCATACATTTTAGTCACAAAATTGCATAAGAATCAAACTATGAAGCTTATCTATGTGGAGTTATTCTGAAAAGAACACAGTAAGTCTTCAAAATAATAGCTAATAATATTGTGCTTCTTGTGTGGATACTGTGTAGTAGACTCTGTGTAAGTGTGTATGTGTGTGCACACCTGTGCACATGTGCACAAAATCTTCAGTTAACGCTGTGATAAAAGCAATAAAGATACAGAAAATTGCTTAAGATAATGTAGGCATTAGTCAAGATTTGAGTCAGGTAATTGTTTTACAGAGTCTATGCTTTTAAGAACTTTATTATACTACCTCCCAGAAAGACAAATATAAAGGGTAATATCATTTTTATGACAAAATTAGGCAAGCAAAATTTAAAATAGTTTTTATCTGTCAACTACCTGAATGAAATCGAGATCCCTGGTAAACAACCATTTCAGAAACAAATCAAAGAACGGGGAACTTGGGAGTGAAGGGGTGAGGTTATCCAATAAAATTTAAGTCATAAAGCCAATGGAATCAAGCCTTATACAATGCACTTATAGGAAGACACATCTAACTACCATCACCTATTATTTTTTTTGTTTTTTCCAGAATTTTTATTTTATTTATTTCTTTTTTTATAATAAATTTTATTTTTATATTCCCCATACAATTGCAACCCCCCCTTCTGACCCCAATCCCTCCCCTCCCGCCCCCCACCCCCAAAAAGTGTCTCTGGTTCATAGTTTTTTGTTGATTTTGATTTTCACTTTCTTATAGTTATTCATTTTTCTGGTCCCTTATTTAAGTTTTCTAGATTCCTGCTATGAGTGAGAACATCCGGTATTTTTCTTTTTCTTTTTGGCTTATTTCACTGAGCATGATCCCTTCCAGTGCCATCCATGTTGCTGCAAATTGCATGTGTTTATCTTTTTTGAATGCTGAGTAATATTCCATGGTATATATGTACCACATCTTCTTGATCCAGTCATCTGTTTGTGGGCATTTGGGCTGTTTCCAAAGCTTAGCTATTGTAAACAGTGCTGCTATAAACATAGGTGTGCAGGTGCTCTTTGGAATTGATGTTTCTGTGTCCTTTGTATTAGCTTAAATGATAGTCCCCCAAAAGATACACCCATGCCCAAATATCCAGAACCTTTGAATACTACCTTTTAGGGACAAAAGAGAGATCATCAGCATTATTTGAATGTGTTTCTCAATCACATGACAGTATTCTTAGACACAGAGGAGACAAAAAAAAAAAAAAAAAAGCAGGGAAGCAGTATAACTGAATGTGTAGAGATTGAATAATGCTCTATCCACAATCAAAAAAACGCCAACAGATACCAGAAACTGCAAGAAGCAAAGGACAGGTTCTCGGTTCTCCTCTACAGTTTTCTCTAGAAGAAAAGAAATGTCAGCCTGCCAATACCTTTATTTCAGACTTCCTTTGTCCAAATTATAAGAAATAAGACACCAGTTTGTGGTAATATATTTTGGCAATCTTAGAATACTAATACCTCTAATCTGTCTTGTAAACATGACTACTTCATCCCTAAAAGTTTGAACAAGGAAATATATAGAAAAAGAAAACTAAAGATGAGATGAGAGCAGCAGACTCTCATATATGAAATCATCCTAAATATAAATTGATTAGCCTCACCAATCAAAGTCATAGAGTGACTGCCTGAGTCAGAAAATGAAACCCAACTTTCTATAGTCTCCAAGAGACAGCACTCAGCTCCATAGATAAGCCTAGATTCAAAGTGGGGAAAAGTATTTAACAAGCAAATGGTACCCCAACAAAGGCAGGCAGAGAGAGCCACACAGTATCAGATAAAATAGACTTACAGCTAAACAAAGTAACAAAAGACAGGGGTGGACATTATATAAAATGATCAAGGGAGTAACCCATCAGGAAAACATAACATTCATCATTTTATACATATGCACAAATAAGGGAGAATCAAAATATATAGGAATTGTTTCAGAATTGTTATCTATTGGCAGCAATGCAATAGTGGTAGGAGACTTTGATACCCAATTTTGCCAATGGGCAGATTAACCAAGCAGGAAACAATAACCCTAATCAAATTTTTCGATCCAATTGGCTTAATAGAGATTTATAAGTCACGACAGCCCCTGAAAACCATTCTTCTCAGGTGCACATGGGACATTCTCCAGGATAGAGCACAGATTGCATCACAAAACAAGTGTCAATAAGCTCATGAAGATTGAAATCAAATATCTTCTTTGATCATAATGATATCAAACTAGAGACCAACCACAAAAAGAAAGCAAGAAAAACTAATACGAGGAAACTAAACAACATATTATTGAGTTACTGAGGCGAAGAAGAAATTTAAAAATACCTCTGTGCAAACCAAAATGAAGACACAAACCATCAGCATCTGTGGAACATAATAAAGGCACTGAGAGGGATGTAAATAGCAATACACACCCACATCAAGAAGCAGGAATTTAACAGTGATGAAACTTCTCAGACTTCACCTTAACCAAATGATCAAAGTGGACACAACTATTTATAAGACATGTTGATATGATAAAATCCTCAGTATGAAGTGAAAATACATGTCATACCTGAGATATTCACAAAAAATCCACTGAAAATTTTGAATTGTAAGAAAATATCAAAAAAATAAACACCTCAAAAGATGTTGTACAAATTACCTGACCAGAGCTATTAAAAATTGTCACTGTCATGAAGAACAAGGAAAGACTAAGAACTATACTGACTGAAGAAAACTAAAGATTACATGATGAGTAAAAGTGAAGTCATATTCTGGAACATATCCTGGAATAGAAAAAGTTGAAATATTAATGAAATCTGTAGCTTACTAGTACTGTACTGATTTCAATTTCTTAGTTTTGATAAATGTCCTACTATAAGATGTTTGCATTACAGGAATTGGGATGAAGTTATGTGGGAACTCTGCATTTTCCTTGCAACCTTTCTATACATTTAAATTATTCTAAAATAAGTATTTTTTTAAAAATATGTATTATTAGCTATGACAAAATCTTAATATTTGTTTATTTGGGGAAGAAAGTAAATGCAGTTTTCAAAAAACAGTTTAAGAAAAAATATATCAATATTCATTTTCCCCTTTTTTATAACCATTGGTATTTAGTGATTATAGAAACCTTAGTTAATATTAAACAAAAGTATGTGATTGCATTTAATAATGTCATTGCTAAAAAAACAAAAATTGTGATTCTTCTACTAGAATTAAGTATAATGGATTTTCTGAGCTTTTAACTATTTTGAGTTTACAAGGCTGCCACTTAGTTAACTGGTGGCATATAATGTTGTGAGAAATTTAAAGGAACTGCTACAAGTACCTAATTAATCCTTACAAAGTTGAGATAATCTGATTCATTAAAAGAACAATGTGTGCCTGGTACTGAACTAGAAATTTTTAATTACCATTTTGTACTTTGCTGATAACTTGCTCTTTAGTGAAAAAAAAAGTGACTGTCTCTAGGTGACATACCAAAATGTTTAAAAGCACAGAACTACAGAAAATATAGGAAATCATAGACAAATGACCTAGATTTTAAGAATTTATTTTTCTCATTTTGAGGTCATTTTCTCCAGACTTTTTGACTTTTTGAAATATTTTAATAGGAAGTCATCATTTGCCTATTTTTCTAACTATTTATATAATTTCATTTTAGTAGCTAATACAAAATATAACATTGAGTCACTTAAGCCATAAAACCATTTAAGATTACTTTCTAATTTGAGTTAATTATTTCACTGTTTTTCCCATTTATTTTTATTCAAATGTTTCTATCTTTTCCAGAAACATCCTATTTTTCAGGATTTTATGTTTTTCTTTTTGATTAGCAGTTGAATTTATTTTAAACTTGAACAGACTCAAGTTTTCAAAGATAATTCAGTAAAACCTAGGTTATTTACCTGATATTGCATATTAAAGAAATTTTTTGTTAAAGATTCACAACCCAGATGTAAACTTGCATAAACCAAACATCTTTTGAAAACTTTTTCAGAGATAATTAATATAGTGGCTATCCCTGCATACTCCACATTTATGAATAAATTAACTCTCATGTGGAAAGGCATCATTTCCTAGGCCAGCCATATTAAATTATTCCATGAGAGAGTTTATCATTTTACCTGACTCAGTTTTCTATTATCTGTACTTTTGATCTAAAAAGATGTTTGACAGAGAAAGGTTGAAACATTTCTTCATAAGATGATACCAGAAAATTTTTTAAAATCTAAGTAAAACTCTAATATAAAAGGATTTTAGAGCTGGGTCTGAAGTACACATTTCTGTGAAGTTATCACTACTTATTAAATGCAGATACTCTTGCAGTATCTATGTTTATTTTTCTTTTTTTTTTCTTTTTTTGGTGAACAGTATTTAGAATTGAATTTTTTGCTCATTAAAACTGACACTGGAGTAAAAGAATGTAGTTTAAATTAAAATGATATGCATATGTATGTATATGTCAAAAGAAACTGGTTCAGTATTCTACCAGAAGTTGGATTTTCTGCAAAGAACTAAATAGCGTCTAGTCAAGATGTAGTAACCGGGCCCTGATTTACCCTCCTACATGAAGAAACAACAAAAGTACTAGGTCAAAATACTGAGCATCAAACAACCAAAGAGTAGGAAAACAAATGAGATGAGGCTTGTAGATAGTCTAGTTTAATGCCATGAGAGTTCAGGAAAGAGGAACTCAGGATCTGGCCTAAAGAAGTGGAAGCTACAGTTCACAGAGAATAAGCAGGGCTGCACAGAGAAATAACTGAGCCATGGAAAAGGTCTATTAGGTCTTCAACAGCATACTGATTGGTGTTTGCATTTAGGAAAAGTGTCAGAGGCTGTGGAAGAGTCATCAAAAGAATTAAAGTGACTAATGGCTAAGATTCATGTCTAGTAAAAGTGCTTGTTTCCTAGCAATCGTACAAAAAACCCTCATAATTATTATAGCATTGGGTAGAGTACTCAGAAAGGTGTTGTCTTTGTAGTAGGGAATAATTATCCCTAGGCTGAGTCCTTTTCTGGAGCCACCAAACAAATCATAAAAGCAAGACCCTAAAGGATCTCTTTCCAAGTAACTGTATATAAGTTAAAAGTTAAGAATATTTATAGGAGTAAAAATATCTACTCAGCAAGTAAAACCCACACGTCTGGCATTCAATCAAAAATTTGCAGACTTGCAAAGAAGCAGGAAGACATGACCCATATTGAGGAGAATAATCAATCAATCAAAACTGACTTAAAACTGACATAGGTGTTAGAATTAGCAGACCCTAGGACATAAACACAGTTATTAATCCTAGAACATATATGTCTAAAAATTTAAGAAGAAACATTGAAGATATGAAAAAGATCCACATCAGACTTCTAGAAATGAAACCTACAATCACGGAAATAAAAAATTTGGATATTGAAAAATAGCAATAGAAACCATCCAAACTTTAAAACATAAAAATTAAAAAAAACAATACTGAGGATACCAGTGAACTGTTGAACAACTTCAAACAAACATTTATATATGACATTGGATACTTGAAGTAGCAAAAAGAAAGGACACACAAAAAATTGAAGAAATAACAGCCAAAATTCCCCAAATTTTATTAAACACATTCCAAGAAGCTAAGTATAAATATCATAAAGAAAATCACACATTTTATAATGAAATTCTTAGAGCCAGTTATAAAGGGAAATTTTTAAATGCGACCAGAAAAAAAAAAAAAAGGCATTCTGTTTATAGGCAAACAAAAATAAGGAAGACAACAGATTTCTCACTGAAGAAACTCAAACAATGGAGCAAGATCTTTAAATATGTGAAAGAAAAGATTGACAACTTAGATTTTAATACTCAGTGACCACATTGTCCAAAAAAGTAATGCACAATAAAAATAGCTCAAACATACTAAAACCAAATAATAAATTTTTTTAAAAAAAAATTTTTTTTAAAGATTTATTTTTATTTATTTACACAAGCACTGGGTACAGTCAGAAGCGCGGGAGGGTGAGAGAATTCACCAGAGCCAGAGCAGGGAGCAGAGCAGGCAGAAGGACCAAAGTACACTGCTGAGGGGAGCAGCGGGCGGCAGGAGAGGTCTGCACGCCATGTGGGACCTTCCTCGGGGGGCCGGGGAGCAGCCTGGGATAGAACTGGCCCTGCAGAGGCTGCGGGAAGCTTTGCAACCCAGCGCTCAACCGCTGCGCCACCGGGGAGGCCCCAAATAATACATTTTAAGGAAACCTACCCTACAAGAAATTTAGAGGAAATTTGTCGGGTAGATGAACAGAGATACCAGAAAAACTGCATCAAAATGAGTGAAGAGTACCAGGAGAGGTCCTCGATAATCCTTACAAGGATACATTGTTTCCTAGTAAGAAATTTTCTGTTTTTCATTTAAACTAGCTTTAAGTGAGATTTTATTCCTCACTTTCAAAAAACCTTGTTTAACACTCTCACTTCTGACTTCTATTTACGTGCATGTAAACATGTTTCACATCTTCCCATTCAATGTCAAGCTTCTTAAATAATTTTATATCCTACATTCCCATTATTTTCCTTCTTAGTCATTGTTGGTTGTTTCTGGCTGTTACTACACTGCCCAAACTAATTTCTGCTGATTTGCCTGTACCTTTTTTATCTCCTCTGTCACCTCTTTCTTTCCTATCTGATCCTTACATACCAGCATTCTTCTAAATTCTTTCCTCTTTCTAGTGTTTTATTTTTTACCAAAAATAGTATAACCACCTATCAGTTGCTCAATAGAGAAAATTGGTATTTATGCAGTCAGCCTTGATTGTTTCTTTTTCTTCACTGTCCCCAGAAATCTTGAACAGTCTATCTCCAAATTGCTCTCAGATTTAAACATTTTTCTTCAGCTCTATTGCCAAGGACTCTGCATTCCCAACATTATAGTCCCACCTGGACTATTTCAGTGACCTTCTAAGTACTCTCCTGTATCCAACTGATCCCTTATTTAATCAGTACTTTCAGTTAGAGTGCTAAAAATAAGTAAAAGAAAGCATGAAATTGTTAATTCTTGCTTAAGATCATTAATCAACTTTGTGTTTCTTTTAGAATAACACCCAACCTCTTTAAATGACTTGCAGGACTACCCACAGTGTAGATGGTCCTCACTCATTATCTTCAACTTCAGACCTTACATGTTGTCTTCTTTATATTTCATTCACATTTAATTTTTTTTTTAGCTTAGTAAGATACTTTTTCTTTCTGGTTTATGATCCCAAATAGACTGACTCTTCCCTGAGCCCTTCCCCGTTCTCTGCTTTCACCAAGTTAATATACATTCATCTTTGAGATCTCAAATTAGATAACATCTCCTTGACCCTAAACACACCCTATTATGTCTATAACATCCTGCACATCTTTTTTTTAAGATTTATTTTATTTATGCATAGAAGAACTGGGGTGTAGGTCAGAGGTATGGGGAGGAGGGTGTTGAGGGGATTCACCAGACAGGTAGGGAGCAGAACAGGCAGGTCTACTGAAATACACTGCTGAGGGGAGCAGCAGGCAAAACAGGAGAGGTCTGCTGTGGCATATTTGGATTAGCTCCCTGGCTGGGGACAGAACTCAGGACAAAGCACTGATAGTGTGGTAGTGCTGAGAGTTAACACCTAAGCCAACAGGGAGGCCCAACATCATTTTTATAGTGTTTATGACACACACATATTATATTATTTAATACTATATTTCCCACTACATTATAAAATTCATAAGAGCAAGCTACTGGACACTATCACTGTTGCTACTGTATATTTCCTGCCGCCTCATGATAAAGACTCTTCCTGCTCTCCACAAAAAAAAAAAAAAAAATCCATGAGAGCAAAACCCAAATCTATTTTACTGCTGTGTCCCTAACACCTACCCCAAGCCAGGCTGATAACAGATGTTAAAAAAATATTGACTACACGAGTAAATGAATGAATGCCTTCCTCCAGAATCTAATGTGTGACTACTATAAATCTTTCCTTGTGATGAAAATGAATATATTCCCTAAATCTAAGGTGATATTTGGAATTAATGACTTCAATTCTAACTATATTCTTTGGATAGATAGAAGGTCCACCTGCCCCAAAATATCTTACTTGATAACTTGTAATAATTTCTCATCCTTGCTATTTATTCTAAAACTACCCTATCTCTTCCTACACTCACTTGAAACCTCCAATTATAGGTTAAACTAAATACTAATTGCTTTCCAAAAGGTCAGTGTTAAATTCACATCTTTTTTTTTTTTTCTGATGAGTTTGATTTTTGTTTCTTTGGCCAACTAAAAGGATCATATTATCAGATTTGCTAATTGCTAAACTGCTATTCCTGAGCATTTAAGAGAGAAAATACACAATTATTAGTAGGAGTTGTGAACTTAACCCAGAGTATTAGGTGACTCTCTGACTTTTATGTTTTGGGCTACTAAATTAGAAAATTGGCCAATAGAAAGAATGACAGGGACAACTAATTTTTCCCCTTGGAACTTTATAGAACTAGCCCAAATGCTTTTACAATTAATATGTATTTTTGTGGTAATCCTTTTATCTGGGTTTTCAGAATGGTGCCAGGATATTGAACCCTTGTGCCATGTGCCAGCTCTCTCTGATATCTGTTTCACTAGTCAATTGAAAGCAGAATAAATGGAATTAAACCACAGGAGTAAATAGTGCCAAGTTCTATGACAGATTGTAGGGAACACAAGCACAGGGTTAAAATACATCTAAAAGCAAAGCAAAAATCAGTAAATTTACTTGCATTTAAACCTGATTTGAGAATAAAATAGTGAAGAAGGCATGTAAGCAAAATATAACCTATATATAATTGACACTAGTAGTACATGAAGAAATGGCATATTAACATACATAAGTTTTTAACACATTTCATCAGTTCAGTAGTGCCCCCTTCTTCATATTTTTCATCTGTGAAATAGGAATGAATCTTACAATTGAAATTAAATTTTCTTCCTTAGTGGTACATATAATGATGTGCCTTATACTCAATGTCATCTAGTAAAATGTGCTAGTAGCATATGTTCATTGCACATTTTTAATTCATGTCACAATTGACCACTCATTTTATGTTTGGCATAATTTCTACAAAATTTATAGCCTGAGAGAGAGAATGAGGAGTGTGTGTGTGTGTGTTGTGTGTGTATTTGATGGAGATTTGCAAAATGTGAAAACCTCCAGAGATAGTAACAACCCAGAAAAGCGTAATAAACTCTCTAGCAACCATTGAATGGATCAGTAAAGCCCCTGTATTTTAGATAAACGAGTCTATAGAAAAATGCAGAGAAATTGAGGGTGAGGTATGGGGGTAGATGGAGGTAGAGAGAGAGAGAGGAAGAGGAAGAGAGAAGATGGGGGAAGAGAGAGAGAAAGAGAAAGAGAGAGGCATAATATGCAAATATATAGAAGTACAAATATAAGTATCTTCTATTTAAATTTGACAGGACTATGCAAAACTTCATTTTTTTCCCCTTAGTACTTTCTTTTTCAAAAGTTTACATTGAGTGATAACATAATTAGTTGAGTTGGAAAATGCCAAATGAAAATGAAAAATTTAACACATGCTGCATATGAATGTCTTCTCAGGAAATTCTTGTGGATTCTTTTTTCTTGTCAAGTGTATGTCAGTGATCCTACCTAAAGAAGGCAGACTATCAAACTTGTGGCACCAAAAATAATTAAAATATGCTCAGTTGTGCTCAAGAATTGCAGAAGAGAGAAGTAAAAAGTTTTGTGTTAAAAGAAAATTTAGGAGACTAATTCTTTAGTACACACATACACACAAAATCAAGTAGTTGCAAAGAAGCCTCTATATTGTCTTCCCACAAATGTTTCTCACAAAGCAGTTTATTATTTTACAAGTCACTATTAATCAAAGTAAGATATAACTTTCAGTAAGATATGACTATGACTCTCAAATGACTTAACCCAGTATAATATTGATTATTTATATATATTTCTTTCTGAAAAAATAGCAAGGTTTAAGAAATGTACATTTGTTCCTGTAGGTTGTAGAAAACTACAGTAAGTCAGAGGAACTGAAATGAGAGAAACAACTTGTTCTTCCTCTTCCCAATCAGATTAAGTGCCACCTATAAACTGCAAAAAAGTCACTTAGAGAAAATATTAAGTAAAAGTGATTTAATGGATGTGTTATTTTATTAGAAATAAGTGAGATCATATGTGTTTTCAACTCTTTCAAAAATTAATTTTATGATAATCAGTCAAAAATATATATATTTTTTTATTCAGAATAAAATTTTTGTGAAATCTTTTTCAACTTGTTAGGCTAACAACGGCCCAATTTATGTCAGTCAAATTTTGGAACTTTTACTTGGCAGTTCTGGGAACCAAATTAATCTTTAAATTGTAGTACCTGCACCTTAGCAGCCTGGATTTGTTGTCTAATATGTTATTGGACCCATTCCTTAAGCTGTTACTTTTCCATTTTTGAAGGGTAATGTTCTTAGCGAGTTCTGTATAATATAGACTAATGTTTGAACTTTCCATTCTCTATCTGCTCTACCGGGAACACAACCCTTAATCAGCAAAGTCTGCTTTTGACAATTGAAAACATAAACATAACAGATAGGATAATGATACATACAAATCAATTCAATTGATTTGAGCTTGCAATGTTGATGCATCATTTAGTTTTGCAGACAGGTATCCTTAGTCATATAGTACGGAAGCTATCTTTGGTTCCCAGAGAACTTTTTCTTAGAGCACTGGACCTCAAATACACTTAACATTACATTCATTTTAATAGTCAGTGGTGATGCTTGGATTTAAAGAGTGCTAAATTTCAGTTGTAATTTTCTCAGTAATTTTAAAGTGCTCTGTGATTTTCACCCTTGAAAGGAGGCAAGAACTATATCAGAGTCCTCACAAATCTTTCATATCCTGATATCGTACTCCCCCTTGAATCCACAGATCTTTTATTAAATTTCACTATGTCTCTGTAGGAAGTGTGAATAGTCATTGAAACTGTTTCTATGCCAGGATTTGAAAGCCAATACATTGAAAAATGTACCCAGTGTATGTTATATGAACACCAAACTCTCTGGCAATGAGAAGACTAATACGAGAGTATGACATAGTTAAATTTAGAAACAGGATTAAAAATAGTCCCTGGGTATTCTTTTCAAGGTTATTCAGAGACACATTCTCATAGTCTGTGGGATTCCATCCCAGTTGGATTTCCATCCCAGTTGGATACCATTTCACTTGTGGGATAGTCTTTTATCTTTTCAGCCTATTAAGAAATTTTGAAGATACACAAGATAACTAGCATTTATTAAGCATCTACTATATTCCTGTGATTATACTGAATTTTGGACACTAAGGGAATGATAGTAATTCCATTCCTAGTTACACTCTTTCTCATAAAAACTCTTGAATTTTACAAATGGAAAGATGCTTACAGGGGTTCAATAACTTGTTGAAAGTGATTACCACTTTTACCAAATTCAGTGTCAAATTCAGGCTTCAATTCCTTTGTTTTTAAAGCCTACATTCTCAAAAGAATATCAATGCAAACTTTTGGGAAAAAGATTGTGTCTTAATGTCTTCATTTATGAATTGCCGATAGTATTTATATCAGAGGATTGTTGTAAGAATATAATTAATGAATATATGTAAATTTTTGTAACAATAGTGCCTGGACATGGTAAGCATTCAAGAAACATTTGCATTTTTTGTTTAATGATAAAAATAATCATGTTGTTATATTGTAAAAGATAGTGACCTTTTATTTTTATCATATTCTATTATTATAAAAAACATTTAAAAATATAAACTATCCTCCCTTCCTCCTAACTTGCAACTACTATAAAATAGCCAAGTTTGACATATTTACGCCAAGTATTATTTAATAATTCTGAAACCTGTGACATAACATGTAAAATCAGCATGTCATAGAACATAATATGTAAAATCAGCATGTCATAGATAAGAATATTTCAAAAGCAACATCCACTAAAAAGTTTACTATTTGATCTTCAAACCATTATTTCATTTTTAAAATGCTTGTCATCTCAGAGAAAACGAGAAATAGAATATAAAGCATTGTGTGAAACTGTGCTGTTAATTGTTCCCACCAGGCAGATAATGTCCAGAGTTTCAGATACTGCTTATTTTTTAAGCCATTCCTAAAATCCTTTTCTTTTATATCTTTAATGTGCTGGGAAAATTGTGTTTGAGACTTCAGTCTGTTTTTTGATTGATTAGTAATGCATTATGTAGTAACAATTAATCAAAAGGCAATTTGACAGGAAACCTATTTTTAAAATGGTTGAGTTTTCAATAACACCTTGACAAAACAGCTTTTAAGGCTGAGATGATCCTGAGGTGAATGTGTACTTGTTATTCCCTTCTCCAGATCTTCTTTTCCCAGTGAGACAAATGGCATGCCAAGAGCTGACTACTCTTGCTGAAGTATTTTTGTAACTGACATCACTCAACCTCTCAAAATAGCAGTTTCTTCCAAGCTTACAATTAGTAGAAGCCATTTGGAGTCCACTGGTATCTTAGTAAGACGTCCCTGCAGGAGTTGGCTATTAAGAAGTTTGCTTTCAACTTAAATAAGGGACCAGGAAAATGAATAACTATAAGAAAGTGAAAATCAAAATCAACAAAAAACTATGAACCAGAGACACTTTTTGGGGGGCGGGGGCGGGAGGGGAGGGATTGGGGTCAGAATGGGGGGGCTGCAATTGTATGGGGAATATAACAATAAAATTTATTATTAAAAAAAAAAAGATAATGAAAGAAAAAAAAAAAGATAATTGCATGGTAATAAACTCATGCAATTTGCAGCAACATGGAGGGCGCTGAAGGGATCATGCTCTATAAAACAATTGTGCAAAGAGTTAGCACATGTAGCTTGGTGATGAAGCTCTCTAGGGAACTTTACCCAAGTTTGTGGTCTGTAACTCTAGAGCAATACAGTATCTTAGCTAAAAAAAAAAAATAAAAAAATAAAATAAAATATCATCCATATAATGTAAAATGCGAGCATCTGGAAATCGCTGCCGTGAACTAACTAGAGCCTTGTCAACATAAAACTGACACATAGTAGGAGAATTTGCCATGCCCTGAGGCAGCACCTTCCATTGATATCGCTGGGCAGGCTGTTCATTATTTAAAGAGGGCACCTTAAAGGCAAATCAAACAGTGTCCTGTAGAAAAATACAAGCATAGCCTCTCCCACAAAAAAAAAAAAAAAAAAAAAAAGTTTGCTTTCACTCTGCTGGCCCGGAAAAGTGTCCTGTTAATGTACTATTTAGTTATGGTAGTGTTTCAGAGGGTCAAGACTTAAATGAGTTATTCACCTAATAATAGTTGCCTTGAACTAGAGTAGAGTTGGTGCTATAATTACGGTATGGGAATCAGTGCTGTTCAACTGTTTTGAGTAGAGATGTAGTGGGATTTTCTTTCCTGATTTTCTTTTTATTTGGCTTCCTCAGTGAATCCATGTGACTAGTTGTGGTCAAAGGAGTCATAAAAAGAAGTAATATGGTTCACTTGTGGGCCAGAGCATTTAATTGACAGAGTGAGACCATCATGAACTGTCTTTCCTGCTGCCATAGTGATTGGCAGCTTTCCAGATAGTGGCTGCAACCTCCATCTGCCTAGTCTCTAAAAGACAATGAAGAGCGAAACCTTCAACTGATGTGCACTGGATTTACAGTGAGCATGACAATAAACATTTGTTGTGTTTGCCACTGAAATATTTAGGGTTGTTACCACAGCATGCTCAAGCCTATCCTGCTTAATACATACAATAAGAATTCAAAAGGAAAATTTGTGGCCATTTAAAGAAAAAGATGGGAAAGGCAAGGTTACATTTTTAGAAAGTTACATTTATAGTCTTTGATGATATACTTACACTTATTATGATAGACCAGAGTTTCTTTTATAGGAACTTAGATCCTAAAATTGGAGCCTTGTTTTATGAAGTCAATACCCGAGTAATTGCTATAAAGTACACACATATAATGAATTTTTATAATACCTTAAATTTTGCTTACTTTTAATTTAAATTATATTTTTTATTGGCGTAATCTTGGTTTACAATATTGTACTTAATCTAGGGGTATAGGTTCACACTTCTTTAGAATATGCTGCATACCATACCATACTCACCACCACAGCACCCATAATTTTCCATTGTAGTCTCTTGGCTCTCCCCTTTGTTCTCAACCCCCTTCCCTCTTTGGTAGCCTCGTTTCTGCAGCCGGATTTCTAGGATTTGTTTTGTTTTCATTTTGACTGATACTTTGTTTGAGTTTTATTTTAAATACACATGTGATTGTAGCTATTACATAGTTTTTAGAGTGATGACTAGGGTGCATTGCCTTATAAATCAATTATTTATGTCCACACAAAAT
Source organism: Talpa occidentalis (assembly GCF_014898055.3). Taxonomy (NCBI): domain Eukaryota; kingdom Metazoa; phylum Chordata; class Mammalia; order Eulipotyphla; family Talpidae; genus Talpa; species Talpa occidentalis. Next base: position 71,531,586 of record NW_023604295.1, on the reverse strand, counting down.
AACATTCAAGTTATTAATTTTTCATGATAACCTATATTATAAAAATCTATATTTTCAAAATAAAAAAAATGAAGCATGATAATTAGGGACAAATAATATTTATGTAATATTCTATCTCTGCTAAGGGCACCAAATGATGGTTGCTCTTCTTGCTTTGATCAGTACTTCTCTTAAACAGCATTTCCTGTAATAACATAATTGTGTACCATTATCTGTCACATATCTAAATATTGCATAAATTATTTTGTATTTTTCCTACATATATTCTGCCTTGGTACTAAATCACCTATGTTTAGAACTCACTGTAAAAGCACTTTCTAAACCTCCTCTAACATTGAAGCTGGTGGAAAAGTCATAGTGCAGGCTGTTAGTCAGCTTCCCCTAATTTTGCAACTGGGTATCATTTCTATCTTGAACTAAGCTGTCAAGTTGCCACACTTTAACCTGATCTATGGTTAAGGGGTTCCACATGGAAATCACACTCAGTTTGTATAAATATTTTTCCATAGATTCAGATAAAGTTGAGTAGACATTAAAAATTTAAACCACCCACTCTTTTTTATGTATTTTGTTTTATATATTTTTCACATCATTTTTCATTTTTGTATGCTTTTTCATCTTGGTTCTAGTCCCCATACAATTCTCACCCCCCCTTATTTTGACTGTAATCCCTCTTACCCCCCCTTCCCCCCGTAGTATGTCTCTGGGTTATAGATGCTTGTTAATTTTGACTTTTACTTTATTGTCATTAGTCTTTCTCCTGGTCCCTTATTTAGGTTTTCTAAATTCCTGCTATGAGTGAGACCATTCGGTATTTTTCTTTTTCTTTTTCGCTTAATTCACTGAGCATGATCCCTTCCAGCTCTATCCATGTTGCTGCAAATTGCATGAGTTTATCTTTTTTGATTGCTAAGTAACATTCCATTGTGTATATGTACCACATCTTGATCCAGTCATCTATTTTTGGGCATTTGGGTTGTTTCTGTAGCTTAGTTATTGTAAATAATGCTGCTATAAACATAAGGGTGCAGGTGCCCTTTGGGATTACTGTTTCTGTGTCCTTTGGGTAAATACCTAGGAGTGGAATTGCTGGGTCATATGGAAGCTCCATCTTTAGCAGGTTGAGGAATCTCCACACAGATTTCCATAGTGGTTGGGCCAGTTTGCACTCCCACCAGCAGTGCAGAAGATTTCCTTTTTCTCCACCTCCTTGCCAACATTTGTTGTTGCTAGTTTTTTGTTTTTTTGTTTCAATATGTGTCATTCTCACTGGTGTAAGATGGTATCTCATTGTAGTTTTGATTTGCATTTCCCTGATTGCAAGTGATGCTGAACATTTTTTCATATGCCCGTTGGCCATTTGCATTTCCTCTTTGGAGAAGTTTCTTTTGAGCTTTTCTGCCCATTTTTTGACTGGATTATTTACTTTGTAAAACACCCACTCTTAAAGAGAAAAAATCTGGGGGAAAAAAAATCAAACAATTTTAATAAGACAAAGATAGAAGAATTTGTTTTGGGATCTACTATTTTCCTATTTTTATTTTTTGTTCTGAGTGTGTTAGGACCAATTGCCTATTTGTTTTCACATAGGTTTGTTTATTTGTGAGAGGATATTCTTCCCAAGTGGATGAAATTATGTAAACCGTGAGATTTGAATCCAAATTTTTAGTCAAACTATTTGTTTATTGTATATTTTATAACTTGCTTAGGGTAAATTTATGTTGAAGATACAATGGAGGTTGGTTTCCCAACATAAAAGTACTCTCTATTTTTGCTTTCTTGTGAAATTTACCCTGAAACATATTTTCCTTTATTCTTTCCAAATACATAAAGACACATATTTGGACAAAGAAACAAACTATTTCCAGAATATTAGTTAAAAGCTATTTTGAATTTGATTACTGCCTTTAAGTAAAACATACAGTTCTACCATAATGGACCCTCCAACACATACATTTTGAATGCAAGGGAAATTTTAAAAAATCTATTTTAGTTTGAAAAAAGGCAACAGAAAAAAAAACTGCATACACTAGCAGAAAGAAGCAAAAGCTATAATATTTTAATTTTTGTTTCTGAACCTTTCCCACATACCAATTATTATGTTGACACAAATTGAGACAAAAATTTTTGTGATTTCCCTTTGCTTGCAGATTGTATACCTACAAAAGCTCATTAAAATTCCCCCATTGGTCTCAGTTCTCTTCTTGAACTTCACAGTTATAATTAGTGACAATTTTTGTTTTTCTTATGTTCAGCCAAAATTTGCTTCTCAGAACCTCCACCTATTAATACTCCTGAAAGTCCCTGGGTTCTGGGAGTCAATAAAACTGGGGACCAAATCCATCATCTTTAGCAATATAGGTAACCTAGATGATAGTTTTGAGCCTTACTTTCCTTATCTTTAAATGGGAATAACAACATGTGTATTATGCCTGAATATGGAATATAACAAAACATTCAATAGTTCAGCTCATTCTACTCATTCCATTCCCCCTTCCTCAAGAAGTATCTGTTATCTTTTTTTTTAAAAAGATGTATTTATTTATTTACACAAGCATTGGGTACAGGCAGAAGCGCGGAGGGTGAAAGAGTTCATCAGAGCCAGAGCGGGGAGCAAAACAGGCAGAATGACGAAATACACTGCTAAGGGGAGCAGCGGGCGTGGCAGGAGAGGTCTGTGCGCCATGTGGGACCCTTGCTGGCCGCAGGGGATCGAACTGGTGCTGCAGAGGCTGCGGGCAGCTTCACAGCCCAGCGCTCAACCACTGTGCCACCAGGGGAGGCCCATGAAGTATCTGTTATCTTAAAGAAACAAAATGAAAATATTTATAACAATTAATGAATGGTACATCAGAGTGAATTTAAACATTAAATTGCTACTTTATTTAAATTTACATTTTCATTTGCAGTGCATATTATATATGTTGTGAATTTAATTTATAAGTCACTAGTTTCAAAACTGTTGTAACAGTCTTCCCTTCAACGCTTACATTTCCTTCTGTTCTTTCTTTGTTAACTACTACTCCTAAAGACATCCAGTCAATTACTGAATCCTATTGATTCTATTCCATTATTTTGGTACATAGGACCCCAAATTTTCTTTTTTCACTTCCTCTAGTGCAGGCCCTATTTTGTCTTGTCCTTACATGGACTATAGTTCCCACTCCCAACTGGTCTATTTGGCATGAATTATATCTTTTCTTTAATTCATTCTGTAGAGTGCAGCTTGGTATAATATTCTGGAGCAGAGCTCTGGTCAAGAAATCGCCTTGCTCAAGTACTATCAGTACTTCATAGTTCTTGGAAAATCAAGTCTAAACACCATTCACTTGGAAATTTATATTGTCTATGACCAAACTTCTCTGTGACTTACTCTAGTCTTACTCTTTAACACCCTGCTTAATAAGCCCTAAGATCCTGCAAAATTCAATACCTGCCGCTTTCCATCTACAATTTCCAACTCTTGCTTTAGAGCAAGAAAGAAGTATATGTATACAAAAAAGTATACAAGAAAGAAGTATATGTATACAAAATCTTACTTATACTTCTTTCTCATATGTGCTCCTCCAGCACTTTTGGGACATTTTAAAACACTTACAATCTTTTGTTCTGTTTTCATGAACATGTTTAATTTCTCCAGGTGTGTTATCAACTGCTTGAGAGTAGCCTTTACATCCAGCACCTTAGCTAGCAGAGTTTTAAACAAGTATATATAGAATACTTCTTTTGAAAACTCAAGAGATCACTATGAATTGGAAAAGGAGAGTTTGTTTCATAAAGGAGTGCAGTCTTTGAGTTTGGGCAGAAGAGAATTTAAGGAAAGTCTTTTCATGACAAAAGAATACATGATAAAAGGAAATCACCTTGAGAAAAGATTTGTATTGAGGTTAGAGTTGGAAATAAGTTCAAGTAATTATAAAGGACTCACTGTAGAGATCTTGTAAAAGCATAAGAGAGCTAGCAACAGTTCGTACTTTCACAGTTATCCGTAGTTATTGTACTATGGAAACTGACATTTTAATAATGTTGTTGAGAGACTGGTGTTATTTAATTGAATTGTATGTAATAATGTGATTGAGAAGACATGAAGAAAGTTTAAGATGGTAAAGTAAAAAGAATATTATATCAGAGGTCCTGAGACTAGTTAACGTTTAATTTCTGATAAGTTACGAGACCCTCAGTAATGATTTTTTTGCTGCCACAGTTACTATTGTGTAAAATTAGCAGATAAGATTCAATGATTTCTAGTCTTTTCCAGCTTTAAAATTCTAAGCTTATGAAGAAATTATGGGTACTCTGTTTTTGACCAATTAATTAGAAGAGTATAAAACACTTAAGGAAGACAGAAAATTAGATCAAAGATGATATAAAAACTGTATAGATATGGACAGGTAAAAATAGCTAATTTATGTAGATATGTATAATCATATAAATATAATTTTATAGTTCAGTGTGTACACCCTAATTTTGTCAGCTTATTATTTACTATTTAAATGCTAAAATCTTTATAGGACCTTAATACTCTGAAGGGATCATAACTGTTATGCAAACGCATGTAAAGGGGGCCCTGCAGTATGGTCTGTAGGGCAAATACTGGTGTTTTCTCATTGTTGCTAACGGACAAGAACCGTTAGTAAAACGTCGTAGGTTTACCAGCCTGTGCCAAAAGCCTGTTGTCAGTCCCTCCTTTTCGCATCTTCCAAGTTGAATGTCCAATCAGTAGGTCTCAGGGATCTAGGGCGGGCTACATCAGAAATGGATGTAAGGAAGTGCAAGAATGATCCCAGGATCCCGACACAATGATCCCCATCCTAGACTAGTAGCACTCTCTACCTGACCTCAGAAAGAAGAAAGAAGGAAGAAGCCTTAGTAACTGACCTCCAAAGAGGGAGAAGCGGAAAAGTTTTGAAGAGACTGGGAGGTGTGGCCTGCCTTCGGTCTTGTTACTGCAATTGTTTGGGAAGAGCACTGAAGGCTCCGGGCCTGCTGTCTCAAAGAGCTGTTTATTGGATCACTTGACCTTCTCATGCTGCTGCCTTTGCTATTGTCAGTTCCAACATAAGGTGCTTTCTAGCCGGACCTTCAGATTGTTGCTGCAGGCTACTGCAGCATTGTTTCGTGGCTGCGTCTGGGAGCTCCTCGAGCGGCCACTTGCTCCAGCCCTCATTGGTGGGATGGTGACATCTTGGAGAAATGGCCTTTGGTTTGGGACTTCTGAATGTTGTGGACAGTATCCAGGGTGAATAGCCAGCCACTTGTGGCCTCAGTAACTCTTTGTTTCCCCTGTTGTTTTTTTTTTTTAAGATTTATTTATTTATGCATACAAGTGAACTGGGGTACAGGCCAGAGGTGTAGGGGGGTGAGATGATTCACCAGAGACAGAGTGGGGAACAGAACAGGCAGATTGACTGAAATACACTTTTGAGGGGAGCAGTGGGAGAGTCAGGAGAGGTCTGCTGTGCCATGTGTGTAGCTTCCTGGCCGGGGATCTAACTGGTGCTGCAGTGGCTGTGGATAGCTTCATAGGTTGCATGTGCCACCAGGGAGGCCCATCTCCTGTTTGTTGAATGAACCCCATTATCGTTCCTCTCTGAACCTGAGTGGTTTTGCAATTGTGCTCACAGGTGAACTCACCTGTACTCAATTAGACACTGTCTTTGGATGGCCACAGTACCCAGAAAGCCCTGCTTCACCCCTATAAAACCATCGACAAATGAGTTTCCATATTTGATTTTAAATACTTCAAGAAAATTCGAAGTCTTTTGCTGGCTCAAATGGATCCAATTACCACTAATGACCCTGTTACAGTTTATTGAGTAGCTGCGATCAAGGTGCTTTTTTAAAACCTAAAGTAAAATTTTATGTAATTTCATGAAAACTCTTAGATAAAATGAATACAAATTACTGAAATCTGTTCCTACATATTTTTTTTTTAATTTGAAATTTATTGAGCACCTTCTGTGTGAAAAAGAATGTGCTAGACCCCACAGAGAAGACAAAGATAAGTAAGCCAGACTTTGATCTCAGGGGGAATACATTTTGCTAAGATACAACAAAGATGCAAAATAGACTAAACTTCTGAAGGTTCTAACACTCAGTAAATGATTGACAAATCAAAATATTGCAGAAGTTAGAATATAAGATGTACCGACATAGAGATTAAAAAGGCAGTGGTAACTAAATGTTTCAGGATACCACATAAAGTTTGTTAGGAAAGTTGTATTTGGGCCTTGCAGCTAAGTTCTTAATAAAATGACTCTTGGGAAGTCAGCAAAATTATGTATAATAAAAGACAAAGATCCCCCCAAAAATTTCAGAAAGGTATTTTAGCTAAATTAAATTTTGGAAATTGGGAACGACCTAGTCTGGCTATAAGGGTAGAAGAATAATGGAGAATGAAATTTGAAAGAAATATGTTTAAAAAATTTCTTCATTCTGTGAATAAGTTCAGAATTATTAAAGATTTTTAAGTAGGAAGGTAATATATAAGATCTCTGCTTTCTCTTTTAGCCCTTACACTTCAATTTGACTTAGGGTTATTCTTAAACAGCACTTTCAATCCTTACAAATTCATTCTCTGAAAATGCAAAACGAAACCAAATCCAAAAGATTATGTATGTCTTTTCATTTCTCACTAATTTGGTCAGCACTACATGACTTGGGTCAAGAATCAAATGGATTGTTTATTGAAGTTGTCATTCAGCCCTTAAAGGGGGTATTTAGGGAAGAAGTGCCACATGATAATAATTTGCGAACTTCGTATTCCAGCGTGTTTGAGTTTTATTGACATTATAATCACTAACAAAAAAGGCTTCTTTATTTTATTTTTTATATGCAGCAAAACTTTATTTTTAAATAATACAACTTTTATACCTTATCACCAAATTTTATATAGTATAATCAGCATTAGGTGATAGGGTCAGATAACCTATATTATACATGTAAGTGACATTGGTTGTTGGTAATTAAAAACAGGCCTCTTTAACATAATTTTATAATAGAACATGATAAAGTTATATTAGAGAAATATTTTTCTTTAACATATATAGAAAAGTTAGATTTCTATTGCTGACTGCTTCTTAACCTAAAGTTATGCTAGACAAAAATGTTATTGCCAATCATCACAGGGGAATGGTACATTTTCAGACATTGTCATTATTAAATAATTTATTTAAAAAAATCATACTAGGTGTTGTATCCATTTGGTTCTGGGAGATAAAATCTCAATGTAATCATGTTAATAATTCTATTACAGGTTAAATGTGTGTTTAATCTAAATTCTTATATGAACTGACAAATTCTGCCTAAATTTTTAACTTTAAATTTTTACTACAAGTGGATCATTTTACCTTACTGATCAAGAGTTTATTTCTCAAGCTGTGCAAATATATTTATAAAATTTAAAGTAATAAATATCTATTATATACTATGGAATGTTATTATCCCAATTCTTCATTCCTTCACAATTATTGAATTACATACTTGAATACTTGGCAAATAAATGTTGTATTGCATAGGCTGGGATAAGCCACTAGGGTAGATGGAGTATATATTTCCTATTTCATTGATTTGAGTTGGGCCATGGGACATGCTTTAGCCAATGGAATGTGAGCAACCATAGCTTGAACTACTAGTGGCTTTGAATGCTCTGAATTTGAGCTCTTGGGCTTCTGCAATTCACAAGGATGATAGGTTCTGAGTAAACTTTAGTCTCAGAGTGATGAAGAGGGTGGAACAAAGTTATTTGGAGTCTACCTAAACCTCAGTGATCCCAGTTGAGTTTGAAGAATGAGAAAAAAAAAAGATTAGTGTTTGCTTTTGTCAGTCACTAAGATTTTTGCAGTTGCTTATTATCTAGCATAAATGTAGTTGTCATTGATTAAAATGTATATTTTATAATATTTGGATGGCTGTGTTTTAGAAATAATGATATGAAATTAATGGTATTTTAAGACCATGTGATTTATTATAATAAATTAAATGTCCCAATATAGATTTGTTTAAGTAAGTGTACCAATATAGATTTGTTTAAGTAAGTGTAGCACAATTTTGGTTACAAAAAATGTAATCTCTGGAAAATCATTTTTATTTTTGTGAAGACTGTAAGAAAACTTCAAACTGAAAACATTAGACTACACAGTTTTTATATAGAAAAGCTGTAAATCATTTGAAAGTTTCTACTTCTCAAAAATGGAATCCTCGTACACTGTTGGCAGAAATATTGACCAGTCTGGCTCCTGTAAAAGACAACATAGAGGTTCCTCAAAATATTGAGGAAAATATAGGTATACAATACGATCCAGAAAATCTACTTTTTGGTACTTACCCAAAGAATGCAAAATCCTTAATTTGAAGGGATATATGTCCTCCTATGTTCATTGTAGCATTATTTACAATAGCCAACTGAAGAGGATATTCTTTTTTTTTAAGTATTTATTTATTTATACATACAAGAGCTGGGGTACAGGAGGCCAGAGGTGCAGAGGAGTGGGGGGAGGGGAGCTGTGAGAGGATTCACCAGAGACAGTTCAGAACAGAACAGGCAGACTGACTGAAATACGCTGCTGAGGGGAGCAGCGGGAGAGTCAGGAAAGGTACTAGCCATGTGGCTTGCTTCCTGGCCACCCCAGGATAGAACTCTTGCTGCAGAGGCTGCGATTTGCCTTCATAGTGCTGTGCTTAACCCCTTTGCGCCACCAGGGAGGCCCTGAAGGGGATATTCTTAATGAAATAAGTCAGAAGGAGAAAGACAAATAACAGATGATTGCACTCATATGTGGAATATAAAGAAACAAAACAAGTGATCGGATGAAATTAAGCTGAACAACAACAACAACAAAAAAAACCCTGGAAATATGACAGCATAACTGAGGCTAATAGTGGCGGATCATTAGGGGTGGAGAACAAAGTGGGTAGAGAGCCTGGTGCCCTATGATGGAGGACTATGGGTGATTAGGTAGTAAATGTGATGTGGAAACATGCATTTGGAGAGGTGTGAACCTATTTCCCTAAATCATAAACATTGTGAACCAATGTTGCTTCAATTAAAAAGAAAAATTACAAGAGAAAGAAATAGGTAATTGTCATGTGGAATTTCCCACACTCAGAATTTGACTGATTATATTCATGTGGTTTTACTGTGTTTCAAATAATTATTTTATTTCTATAAAAAAAAACATAGCATCTACTCCTCAGTATAACATTTTATAAATTTCTCCATATGTTAAAGCACAATATTTTAATTGCTTACTTTCTAAGATTATTCCTTGCCTCTACATGTTAATCTCTATAATTTAGTTTATTAGGGACTGTGATACAGAACATGAATTACTTTTGTCCTAATGGGGTCTTGCATGGAATAAGTGGCCAAAAGTTGTTACTGTGCACAAAAATTTTATAGGTATAAATATATATAGCATGGCACAGTTTCCAATGTCATATGAAGATTTGCTTAGGAATAATAGCTCCAATTGAATAAATACATAAAATTGAGCAAATGACTATAGTTCTTCAATTTCAGTGGATGGCCTGTACTATTCAAAGAAGCTCATCCAAAAAAGTTTTACCAAGAAAAATATATGTATGTAAAGTTGTGTAATTATAGAGAGAATATTTCCATTTCAGATGTCAAAGACCAAGAATTATGAGTAAGTAGATGAAAATACTTTTGTAAATAAATTGACCTATTTTATTTGGCCTACTTATTTAAAAAGGCAATTTTTTTTATATAAGATAGCAATTGCTGAACAATTAACATATTATTTCACCATCAGATAGGGAGAGATAATGGCTATTAAGACCATTTCCCTTCAGTGAAACTAAATCCATTTTCTACTTATTTGTCTATCAATTCAAAATAGACTATTAAATAGATGTTTTATTGTTAGGCATCTCTAATTCCAGTTTCTGAGTTTCAGGAAGAAAATCTTTCTGAAAGTATTTTGAATAGGTTCTTGGTGAAAGATTTTTAAGATTTTCACATTAAAATTGAGATATGATATAGAATTGATTTAACAAAAGCTGTTTAGTTATTTGATTAATTCTTGGATAGAAAAGATAGACATTTCGGTTTTTAAATTTTAAATTTACATTTCGGTATTATTTCCTTGATATTTGTTACTTTAGTTTTTCTTTTTGCAAGTCCAAAATAATGACTTCTGGCCATCTCCCAATTAAGCAGAGATGTTTATTCAATTTTGCAATTTTAAAAGAGAAGTCTTCAGGACCTGAAACAACATAATTAGGGACAAAGACGATAAACTCAATGAATGAATATAGAGTTGAAAAATAGAATCCAAAAAATTAAATGAACCGCATGTCAATGAAAACCTTTGTTATTTTCTGGCAGATATCTGGATAGACAGAAGCTTTCTCATGTATTGACAGAACTGTGGAAAGATCAATTAGTTCTATAGCTTTACCAACGTCTGTTCTTTCCCAAGAGTAATTCTAAACAACACTTACGCAAGCAGAAAGTTATTCACATTATGAAAAGCTTAGGAATTCTTTAACTTCGTCTTATACTGGGCTTTGTAAAGGCAGGCAGACAATGTTACAAACATCAGCTTTAAAAAAAAAAATCTACAGTACAGTGGGCCTGGTGTTTCACCCACACTATAAAGACCATAGCCAAGGTAATGGAGGAGAACTGCATGTACAGAAAGTTAAAACAGGAAAGCAGATGAGAAATATTAAAAATGTACATTTTAGATCATGTGTAAATTTGACAATTTATATAGTTCTTGCATTGTGCTGCGTTATTTTGGGTATAATAGTTATCTCCTCATCCATACTATCTTGCAACACGTTCTGTGTTTTATAGATCCTCTATAATTTTTAACAGTCACACTAATGCTGAATGCCAAAAAGTGATTATTAGTAAATTGATTAAGATCATAATTCATGTGTGATAGGATGATGCAATGTTAGAATGTTGAGATGCAAACAACACAACCACTAGGGATTCAAGCTTAGGCAACAGGAACAGTTTTAAGTCATGTCAACATTGTTTACTTATGCTAATTGTAATCTTGCTTTAACTTGTCAGTGGCTAAAATTTAAGTAAGACAATTTACATTTTTAATTTTTTTTTTCATTTAAGTATTTTGTGTGTACTTGTCTTTTATTGTCTTCTTTTCCTTTGGTTTTTATGCAAAAAGAAAAGATACGTTAAATGCTTTTGAAGAAATGTTTTCTTCACTTTTAGATACACATTTAAACCCCATGAAGAGATGATCATCTCTTTTGTCCCCACACTACAACTAAGATTTGAGAAGAAAGAACTATTGAAATTTAACACAAAATCATGAGAATTTCAGTCTTCATTTCCCCTCAACCTAGAAGGAGAAAGGTAAGTCAAATAGTCATAATGGCAAACAGTTTTCATTACTCCATGGCATTTCAAAGTTAGGGAAGAGAGGTGATACAGAGAACTTATCCTCTCTCTCTCTTTTTTTTAAGATTTATTTTTTATTTATCCAATAGCTGGGGTACAGGCTGGATGTGTGGGAGGGTGAGAGGATTCACCAGAGACAGAGTGGGGAGCAGAACAGGCAGATGGACCAAAAGCACTGCTGAGGGGACCAGTGGGTGTGACAGGAGAGGTCTACCGTGCCATGTGGGAATCTCCCTGGCCAGCCAGGAATTGAACAGGCGCTGCAGAGGCTGCAGACAGCTTCACAGCGCTGTGCTCAACCCGTTGTGCCACCGTGGAGGCCAGATTTATCCTCTCTTAAACTCATATTCCAAACGGGATATTGTTGTGGATTCTTCTGTGAATCACAATGTATTCCTAGGAAAATTCTTAGTAGGCCATTGACTTTGCTGTTCTGTGTATGTGTTATAACTTTATTTTCTTTATTATTTACTTTTTACAGAGGTATAATTGGCATGTAACATTTTATTCGTATCAGACATACAACATGATGGTTTGATATTAATACGCTTGTGCAGTAATCACCAGAGTAAGTGTAGTTTAACATCTGTCCCAGCATATAATTACCTTTTCCCCTCATACCATTGTTTCAGTCACAGATAATTAAGGAGGACTGTATCCCAGCCTATATCAGACTACTTCATTGAAGTTGACTGGGTATTGGAACCCACCTCTTTGGGGCCTATGGTGGGGGTAGTAATATCCTGTTATGACAAAGAAGGTAACTTAAGCTATGCTTTTCAGGTTGTGAATTATTTTACATAACTTTGTGATAAGAAGTAATCTTCACTGCATAGGGTGTTTGGGAGCATTACTGGAAAAGGGTATCATTTGACTAGATGTTAGGAATTTAGGAAAATTACTGCTAATAGTCCCTGGACTAAGATTTTTCTGTGTCAGTAATCATTGAAAATCTGCCACAATTTCAATGTATAGTAAGTGGAATATTGACTAACATTCTTTTGAATATGCAACTTATCTTTTGGCTCATTAGACTTAGGTCAGGGAAAGTGAGCATGTTTAGCACTAGGGAACTTTTCACACCTTATCTCTTTAAGTGCAATGGATCGTTTAATATCCAAACTGACATCACTCTATTTACATTGTCTAATCAGCAATATAATTTCAAAACAACAAGTTTGCAGCACAAATCATAGCATTGCAATTTAGCACACATTTTGTTAATACGCTTTGTTTCCCATAAAGTCTCATTTCTGCAGCCTAGTGTCAGCCATATATTACCAACCTAGAGTAAACCTCAAAAGCAAGAGGAAATAAAAGAGTAAAATTGCAATGTGACGTATGTTATTGGTTACCTACCAACAACCAGTCCCTTCTTCCTTCTTAATCAAGCTAATTTTGTTCAAGTTTGGGAACAATTGCACTCGGGAAGATGAGCCTCACTCCCAGCCCAGCATGTGAACATGAGTATAGGGCCTACTCTCTTCCCCTTTTCAGCAGGAATTCATTAAGAGTTTATATGGGACTGAGTTCTGGCCAATAGGACCTGAAAGAAAGTCTGTTGCAAGACTTCTGGGAAAGATTTCTTCCTGATAAAAGAAATATGCATGAGGAGAAAACACCACAATCTTATTTCCTTTCAGGCCTTTGGATGTTGTTATGAGGATTTAATGCATAGAGATGCTACTGCCTAGGGGCTGAGGATGAGCGAGATTGATGACATTCACAGCATGGCAAAGCCGAAGGTTAGAAAGAGCTTAGGTACTTTAAGGCATTGTTAGGCTGCTGAGCCAATTCTTAGATCTGCTTCTCTCTGGACTTCTTGCTGAATGTCATAATAAATGTCCTTATTGTTTAAGCCACATTTAGCACTCTTCTGTTACTTAGACAAAAGCATTCCGACTGATAAAAGAAGTTATTTAAGAGAATTCAGTTCATACCAGTGTGTTTGCTTCTCTCACTGGCAAAGTCTAAGAAAAGAAAGGACATTACTTGTATACTAATGAGCTTTTTGTAGATCTAGTTGGTAGTTTAGAGCTTGAGATGTATTTCTCCCATAGAGACATTATAAATGGTGCCCGGGTCCTCTAGGTAAGCCCATAAGGCCTATTTAATCCAATAATGCTTCCATACCTGTACAGTCTAGTAGAATTGAATCACCTCAATAAACAATGTTTCCTTTGGGACAAAAATGAATTCAGGGAGAAAATAAGTGAATTCAGAGATCCAGTTTGGCAAACCAGAAAATCATCACCCCAGTAGCAATAAAACTGAGTTTCCCTCTTCTTAAAGACTAGGCAGTGGGAACAGTTATTAATCCATTTTCCAAAGGGCAATGGCAATGCCTGCCACCTGGGAATCAGTGTCAGTGAGGTCAAAGGCTATGTAGGATCGAAGCTTGGCAAGGGGAAGGATTAAATGCTTTCTTCCCCTAGCTCTAAAGTTTATCTGTCTACTTCTATTTCTCAACTTGTACTATTTCTAATAAAATTTAACTCTTCCTCTTTTTTTCCTAAAGTATTCACAACTTGTGATATAGTCAGGCAGAGTTAACAATATGTTATATTGCTCCTTACTGGTTTCACTCTGAACACCAGATCTTTTGGTGCAAATGGTGAAAGAGTGGCCATTACTTAATGCATCTATATATAAACATACTGTGGGATCTGTTAAACTTAGGATCATGTGGCAAGACAGTCTTTAAATATTAAATTAATTTATGTTTTATTTTTACCAGTGGGCTTGGAAGATGTGACACATCTTGTTTACCTCCATCTAAGACTCAAGAAGATTGCCAGGTTTTGTGTTCCAGGTTCTGAACTCATTGCCTTGTCAAGTTTTTGACAAAGTGATTAAGTGGCAAGACCAAGTGCTGCAGTAGTCTGCCTCCCAAAAGACATCTCCCACTCCCACACTGCTCTTTGTTGGTTCATTTTCTCTTTAAACATAAACTTTAGGAAGAGAGGAGACAAATTAGGGAGAAGAGACTTCCAAGGAGTTTTAGGAAGTGAGGATGTAAAAATGCTGTCATTGAAAGAGAGAAATCTGATGCTGTTCCATCCTGAATCGTTGAGATATATAAAGATCTCCCTTGAGGTGATGCTGAGACATAAATTACTTCTTAAGATGAGTAATAGAACTTATTAAAATAGTTATAATAAAAGTAAATATAGTTGCCCACATATAAATTATATATAATAATATATAACTAGATTATTCCTGAGTACTTTTTCTAATTTTCTCCAGTTAATCACTAAGTCCTTGTGAATCTGAACATAATTTCTAGCATACCACACTTAAAAGTCTCCTTTATGCATAACCTAATATCATGTTCAGATCTTTGTGAAAGCTATACTAGTGGTCTATATTTGAGCTTCATGATTATGACTTCTGTCACTATTTCTACAGCCATAAACCAGGATGACTGTAGTTTTCATCCTTAAGGAATTCCACTAAACCCAATTCAACCCAGTTCAACCCAGTTCAAACCCAGTTTTCCTTAGGGGCTCTGAGATACTTGCAGAACTTAATGGAGAATTTCAATGGATTAGAGATACCTCTCTCCATTAAAAAGTTTTCCCTAATTTCAGATTTCAGGGAAAAGTGGTTAAGATTTTGCCTTCTTCATTCACCAAGTGTTCTTCATGCAAATTGGTATACACTCTTTTGAGGATCTGATTACTAAGAGTTAGGTGCAGCCTTGCTAAATCTAGGAAGATTTGTTCAGTTAGGAATGACTTTATGCCTTACATTTGCATAAATGTGTAACTGCACAAAGTAGAGAAGAATGGCCTTAAGATGACTTTTTTACCTCTGCCTAAACAGAGAAGCAGCTGGTACTCTGCTCAGTAAAACAAATTAAAGCCCTGCCTCACCAGGCATTCCAGGCACCCCATTACACAGATATTTTATTACTCACATCATCAAAGCAGTCTTTAAGTATTGAGTCTTTATCAATTGAATTCTATGGGAGGTTTTACTCTTCTCCATTATGTTCTCCCAAATGCTGGCTGGAGCTGTGTGATGCTACAATTCTCTGTCGTTTCATCCCCAGAAATCTTTGTCTGCTTTCTTTATACATGTTGTGGCTATAAGAGCAGTATTTTCAGGTCTCTTTGGTGGGGGAAAAACAAACAGAGAACAGCTGCCCACTGGGAAAAAATAAGAAGGTTATGACATTTCCTATATAACATATTATATACTCATTCCATTGTCACTCTTTCATATAGTCTCATTTTTTTTTATTTTTTTTTTATTTTATTTATTTTATTTGTTTGTTTTGTTTATACATGCACTGGGTACAGTCAGAAGCGCGGGAGGGTGAGAGAATTCACCAGAGCCAGAGTGGGGAGCAGAGCAGGCAGAAGGACTGAAGTACACTGCTGAGGGGAGCAGCGGGCTGCAGGAGAGGTCTGCGCGCCATGTGGGATCCTCCGCCGGTGGGTTTGTAACCCACAAGCAGTTGGGATTTTTGAGATTTTTCTAGAGCCTTTAATAAGTACAGTAAATATGCAAGTGGAGGTTGAATAAAAAGTTTTCCTGTTTTACTATTAATACTTTGCTTTGTACTTAAGCCTCTCCCTGAAAACCGAGAGACCCCTTAATTTTAATCTCTTTTGTCATATATATATATATATATATTAATGAATGTATTAAGGCTAGTGATAATTTTTGAGTACTGATGTTAGATGAATTTATGTCTCAGAATAAAACTTGACTGCTCCCTCTCTGGAAATTTTATTATAGCAGAGACAAAGAACCAATACTGTGAGGTGAAGAAATAAAAGGATGGCACAGTAGAACAAGTCTGGTTTGGGGATGTCATCTCTTTTCTGGTAAGAATAGTGATCTTGAACTTGGGAATTGGGCTAAGTGTATTAGAGGTTTAAACACTATTCTTCATCATGGTCTTCCTTGCTGCTGTTAACTGCCCTGTTATTGGGCGAACTGGGGCATAAGAATCAGTCATAGGAAGTTTTAATTGAGTGGAGCAAAAAAGAAATCAAGAGAGAAATTGCAAAGCCACAACAGAGGGGATTTCAGAGGATGAAAGTTCCTGTAGTCGCTGCTTTTCACAGATGAAACAGATGTTACCTCATAAGCAATTATGCAAAAAGTGTATACTTGGGCACGTAGACCCATCTGAAAATATCTAGGTATTATTTTGGCTG
Source organism: Talpa occidentalis (assembly GCF_014898055.3). Lineage (NCBI taxonomy): Eukaryota > Metazoa > Chordata > Mammalia > Eulipotyphla > Talpidae > Talpa > Talpa occidentalis. The sequence continues at coordinate 71,515,020 of NW_023604295.1, read as the reverse complement.
ATACAGCTAATACAACTTGTAATGGTCAGGATTTTTAGTTCTAGACAACAGAACTCTAGTTAATGAAAGCTAAAAGATAATGGTAGCTCTCAAATCATTGGGAGAACTGAAAAAAGATTCAATACTGAATGCTATGATAACCCCCAAAACAATGCCATAGATATGGAGTACCCAGAGAGCTATTGCCTCTACTGTGATTAAAAATTTGCTGAACCAAGAAACTGCTTTTGTAACTATTTACTTTAGTGTGGCCACCGCTGAATCAAACTGTCAGTAACATGGAAGATCATTATAATGAATCTTTTACTGTAGTATGGATCCTTATACTAGAAATACATGCCAGTTTGCCCAAGTAGACCTAAACCATACCTTGAGGGGATCTCTGGAAAAAGTTTTTCCTTATTCTTCTATCCTTTGTATGTTGAATTGAAACAAGTATTGGTCAAGTTGCACTACCCTGTTCTGCCTCTCTGCTAACTTAGTAAACTCCCAAGTAATCTTTATTCAAAATGGAGGAAAGGATGAAAAAAATGTAACTAAAAAGACAGATAAACAAAACAAAGCAAGATCTAAAGTGACCTTCCATTATTCACATCCATTTGTACTGTTAACTTTTACATATTTAATCATTGCTTAGACTACTTAGTCTGGGAAAAACCAACCTCCATGTTGTGACAACACAAAACAAGTTATTCTTTGGAGAAGATAGAACCAACTTGCTCATATCAACTCGCTAGCCATGTGAGTGAGCTAACAGTGAAGTGGTCACCACCTTAGCTAAGTCTTACATGACTGTATCTTCAGCTAAAATTTGACTGTAACTGCAAAATTCTTTAAAATCCCAAGCCAGGTCTTTCTGAATTTTTGTGGAAATGGTGAAATAAATAAATGATTATTGGTACATGTCATTGATATTTTAAATCACTACACTTTGGGTTACACAGCTCAGGTATACAATATAAGCCTCTTAAATGGGTAAGTCAGGAAAACCTCTCTATGAAGACAATATTTGCTATCCCCTGATGGAGAAGTAACCAGTCATCTGACATTTAGGATCTAAAGTATCCTAAGCAGAAGTAGTTGTAGGTTATGGCTCTGAGGGAGAGGACAACTTGGATTTTCAAGGAAGTGAGGGAAAGTGAATGTGTGCAGAGCATAAAGGATGGGATGGAGGAGGATGAAGTGCAGAAAGGTAAGTAGAACCAAGCATTTTAAAATATTGTAGGTCATGGTAAGAATTTGGATTATTTTCCAAGTGAATTAGGAGTTTTTCAAAAGTTTTGATAATATTAGTGATGTGAGGGAGAATGGGAGGTATTATATACTCATTCAAGAAGTTTTGTTGTAACAGAGAATCAGCTACAGGGTCAAATGAGTTTTTTTTCTTTTTTATAAACATGTTCAATTAATACATGTTTATATGCTGATGGCAATAAAGGAGAAATTAACAGTGCAGTAGATCAAATGAATGCTTACAGGACAGTTGTCCTTAAACTGGCAATGGGAGAATTGGGAATTCCAAAAAGAGAGTTCATCAGTTGAAGCAGAGAAAGAGTAGGCCAAATACATAGGGACATTGGCAGTTACACCAGTAAATTCTGAGAAATAATTCTTAACCGTGGACTTAAAATATTCAGTAAGCTATATTGTTAGCAGATGTACTGTCCCACATGGTTTGTTGTTTCATTTATAGAGCACAAGCAGGGTAGATTTAGAATCATTCTCAAGAATCCTTAGATACTGTCAATGAACATTAGCTTCAAGTCACCAGTTTCAGCAGCACCTACCAACAGAGTCAACCTGTCTTTGAAACTTTGAAGCTAGTCACTGATGTCTCCATTCCAGTTATAAAAATCCTGGATGACATCTTCTTCCAATAGAAGACTGTTGCCTACTTTGGAAATCTGTTGTTTACTATAGCATGCTCATCAGTGATCTTTGCTATATCCTTTGGAACACTTGTAGCTTCTACACTTGCTGCTTCATCTTAAACCTTTATGCTACAGAGATGGCTTCTTTACTTAACCTTCATAAACCATCCCCTGCTGGCTTCAAACTTTTTCCTGCAGCTTTCTTACCTCTCTTAGTTTTCAAAATTTTTTTTAAAGATATATTTATTTTTATGCATGCAAGAGCTGTGGTACAGGCCAGAGGTGTGGGTGAGAGGATTCACCAGAGACAGAGTGGGGAACAGAACAGGCAGATTGACTGAAATACACTGCTGAGGGGAGTAGTGGGCAAGTCAGGAGAGGTCTGCTGTGCCATGTGGGTAGCTCCCTGGCCAACCGGGGATCGAACTCGTGCTGCAGAGGCTGCAAACAGCTTCATAGGTTGTGTCTTAACCCCTTGCACCACCAGGGAATCCCTCTCAGTTTTTGTACAATTGAAGGCAGTTGTGGCCTTGCTTTAAAATAGACGTTGGCTTAAGGGAATGTTGTGAATGGTTTGATATTCTACCCAGACCACTCAAATTTTCTCCATATCAGCAATAAGACCGTTTTATTTTCTAATTATTTGTGTGTTCACTGAAGTAACACTTTTAATTTCCTTCCAGAATTTTTAGTTTGCATTCTTAACTTAGCTAACTTTTTGGCATAAGAGGTCTAGTTTCAGCCTATCTCAATTTTTGACATGCCTTCCTCAATAAACTTAATCATTTCTAACTTGATTTGAGAGATGTTTGACTCTTCATTTGAACACTTAGCAGTCATTATAAGATTATTAATTGGTCTAATTTTAATATTGTTGTGTCTCAGGGAATATGGAGGCATAAGGAGAGGGAGAGAGACGGAGATCAATTGGTTGGTGGAATAATCAGAACACAGACAATTATTGACTAATTTTACTGGCTTATATATGTGTAGTTTGTGGTGTCCCAAAGCAATTATAGTTGTAACAGCCAGTGTCACTGATCACAGACCACCATGAGACATAAAAATAAGGAAAATTTTTGAAATGTTGCAAGAATTACCAAAATGTGACACAGAGACATGAGGTAAGCACATGCTGTTGGGAAAATGGCCTTGGTAGCCTTGTTAGATGCAGAGTTGCCTCAAACCCTTAATTTGTAAAAAGCAAAAAAAAAACAAAAAAAAACTGTAACATCTGAGAAACATAATAAAGTAAAACAAATGTGCTTATAGTGTAATATTCAGTGTGGTCTGTGCTTGTAGTGTAATGTTCAGTGTGATCTTTGATCATGACAAAGACTTGCATCCCTCAGACTTTATGTCTTACTTATTTGTGCAGTGGAACAAATATAGAACACATCTCACTCAGTTTTGAGGTAATTCAATACACTTTTACATGTGACATGCTTAGTGCAGTGCCTGGCACAAAATAAGTGTTTTATAAGTGATCCTTATTACTATGAATATATCTACTTCATATAATTTGAAAAGATTTAGACTTTTCAAATAAATTTTAATTTTATTTTAAACCAGGTATTTAGAAAGTAAATGTTCTGCCATGAACTGATTCCCACTCATAGAATTAATGACTTCGGAAACAGGTATGTGTGTGTATGCATATGCATATATTAATATTTGCACATTCCACTTGTTCTGTGTTCTCTAAAGGACTCAGACTTTGATTATGACATAACTTGCATTATGTTAATAAAATTTGTGTTAATGGTGGATCTAAAAGTGTTAAATCAGAATTAATCAACCCTCATAATCTAACATTGACTAATTTAATGGATATATTGTTCTACTGAAGCAAATCACATGAACATGAAGCAAATCACAAGAAATATCACCATTAAAAACCATCCTTACAAGTATAGTAAATGATTCAATCATATTTATGCGTTTATAATTGTTTCCCCCATTTTATGATGAACAGTTATGCATATGTACTCTTTTAAGCCTATCAAAAGCAATTTATTTAGATTTTTGAGGATTTCTTTTGAACACAATTATCTTGAGGAAGAAAGATAAGATTATTAAAGCTTTTAGAAGTTTATGCAAAAAAGAAATGGTGCCAAACTTGCTTTTTAATTTTTAGAGAGTTCCCCCCATATTTAAAGACTATATTAAGTAATTATTCATCTTGTAAGTTAAACTTTTTGATTCCTAGTAACATTATGCAAAACTTATTGTACCTATTTGCACATACACTATATTAGTGAATGGTTTCTTTTTCTCTGCCCAAATTGCCCAAGTGTGTCACAACATACAAAGGACATCTTAAATGTTACCAAAATGGAATGTTTCATGTAAGCTATGATAAGTACAATATATAGTATAGTCACTCCAGTTACCCAAAGAGATGTGGAACTAGAGATGAAAAAAAGTGAAAGCTCTCTGAAAAAGTGAAAAGCACAGTAGATGAATATCATGGAAAAGCTACATCAGGGCACCTAATCATTGAAGCACAGTTCCTAAACATGGAGGAAATTTGATGAAACTAAGCTTTAGGGAATTTCCTCCAAAAATAGTTATCAACATTTCCGATTCCCTGAGTGCTCTAAGGTGGGCAGGTGATTTGAAAGAGCAGAGGAAATGAAGCAAAACAATGTTATTTAGATATATTATTTTGTAGCTCTATTTTGAACTCTAAGTGACATGTTAGCCTTTCCTCATGTTTTCCCTTCATTTTAAAATAATTGCATTTATATTTGGGATTTGTAAATCCTAGTGATAGGGAAGAACTTTAGAAAAGATGCTATTTGCATAGCTAAGATATTTCTGTATCTCCTTATCAACCTTTTAACCAATGTCTTTAATAAATAGAAAATTAAAGAAGGAGGAATTGAAAAGGATTTTATGCTATTTGTTCATAGGGAGTAAAAATTTTTAAGGGGCCAGTGGATCAGGGAACAGAAGGAAAATGGAATCAAGGATGGAAAAGGAAACTTTAATAATTCAAGAAAATAAATTGTGTTATCCTTTCTAAGCATTGTCTGTTGGAAGGGAATTGGTAGGTTTAATACCCTCTCAAACACATGCACACACATCCATCCCATGCAGACACAGAAAACATTAATGAAGAAACACTTAGGGAGGGTTATCAGACAGCTATTGTTGAAATAAAAATACACTACTAGCTAAGTAATTATTCACCATAATATTTTTATGTTTAAGTATTATAAATGAGCTATTAAGAATGAAAACAATAGAAACTTAGATTACGAGTATATGACGACAGGGAAACCAAAATAATAGATTATTCAACATATGTAAATACAAACGTAGATATATGTACATATATATATATTTCAAATCCATCTCTGGTTCTATCTCTGTATCTCTAGCTATACTATGTCTATCTATATTAAGTTTATTCATCCTCTTGGGTGATTTGTTCACTTGCCCTAGAGCATGTGCATCTCTGCACTCTCAGAATTGTCACAATAGCTCCCCTCCTCATTACCTCAACTCCTTTAAAACTCAGAGACACAAATGGGTCTTTCGAGAAGTGTGTAAGAGGAAAAGATGTGGCTCAGAACTTGAAATTTCATTAAACATGGCAAAAGTTTGATAGTAAAACAAATTGGTAAACAATTTCTAATGGCTTTAAGATTTTTATATTTTTTTCTTTATAGGTTGTGTGCGTGGATAGGATGTCAGTATAGTTGACAATATTATTATGCTTGTTCAAATCTAATTTGGGATTATAAAGTTGCTTTTGTCTAAAGAGAAACAAAAGGTATTTGGGGGTAGAAATAAATACTAGTATAGGTGTTACTTGGGTTCCACAAGTGAACCTAGGGGCCCATGTATTAATATACTTGCTCAATGCTAACTTAAATTCATGTTAACTGGCAGACTGAGGGGTACTCCAGGATCCCCAAACTTGCACCCTTTAGAGGGGTCTGGTCATTCATGAGGCCAAACAAAGACAAAGCAACTCAGTGTAAAAGAACTTTAATAGGAATAGGATTAGTGTGAATAGAGAGAGAGAAGAAAAAAATAATTGTCTCCCATTAAAACACCCAAAGTTACCCATCTCTTCATGGCTAAATGCCCAACCAAACAGGTTTGACCCAGAACAGGGCTGCTGCTGCCCCAAAACTTGCTGCAAGTCTAAGGCACCTTTGGCAAGGTATCATAGGAAGGGGTGAAAAGGGTGAAGCAAGTCTGGTATGAAAGGAGCAAAATCAAAGTACCAATCAAGATAATAGCTGCCATTCTCAGCCTCCCCATGTGTCTCTTTCAAGTTTTTCTATGAGTTTCTCCTCCGTATGTCTCCTTCCATATCTCAAAAATCTTTGGTATAAGTCCAAACCTGAGAAGCAAGTGTGCCCTTCTCTCTCTCTCTATGTGTTCCCCTGAGATCACCTGCATGCTCAGTTTTACCTCTCATTTAATGGGGAGGGGAATATGACACCTCCCCCTTTTATGGTGATATCTCTGTTACATTCATAACAAAAAATCTGCTGTCAGTGAGGTCTACACAATTAATGGATAGCAGACAAATGAAAGAGTTTAGTCTCTGGGGCAGAACTTGCAAAGATTTTCATCTCCATGGTCCTGAGAATGGTGTTGTAAACCCTCTGGTAGCCAGTACAATCCCTTCCATTGAAATCACCCCTACCAGTATTCTCTGGTCTTAAGACATATCTGTTTGTTTACTTAGAGAGCAGTGTGTGCAGTACAAATAATACCATTTTAAGACAGGAAAAACATTGTAGACGGGAAAAGACATTTAAGACAGGAAAAACATTGCCCTAAGGAACTATGAATTCTATGGTCTTAGAATTGTTTTGTATTTTTTTGTGTAAAAGAATGGCCCTAATACTCCTTGTTGTATCTATGCCTGTCTATGTCTGTCTTCTTTTTTAATTATAGTCTGCCAATTTTTCTTGAGTACATGCCATATACAGTACAAAATTATCAAAATCCAATTTTGATGAATGTTATATGGGCAAGCAAAATATAAAGTGAAAAGATAACTTGCAACACATAATGACTAGAAATTTTGTCTCATTTTTACAGTATTTCTATTTATTATAAAGTGAATCTTTTGACTTTTTTTCTTTCAAAAATGTATCCTTTTTTCTTTCTTGAGCTTTAATCTCAGTAAGTTTAACTTTCTTCCTCCTCTATATGTGAAACTTTATTCCTCATCGCTGTTTATGAAACTGAAGTACAGGAACTAGATTATCTAAGTACTGTTGATTTGAGAGATCCTTCTCTTGTTATTTCTAAGGAAAGAGCCAAAGTATCCTGGTATTTCTGTTTGTGATGATTCAAAAGCAATGAAGCAAACTATTTCACTTGAATGCTGTTATAGACGACAAAGGAGCTAACTGCTTAATTCCAGGGGTCTGTTATTATTTGTAAACTGGTTCTTAAATAAGAATACTTAACAGATGCCTCTTGCTCCAGATGGTACCATTTAACTGCCTGTGTTACTCATGAGTGCTTTTCTGTTTTAGCTTTAAACAAATACTTAACACAGCAATTCTGTTATCAAGAATTCTCTCTTGAAATTGGAACAAAATCCTAAAGTGCTGCATGAAGTGGCAGTACAAGCAATTTCCTTCAGCTTGGGACACATGGGTTAAAAATAAATGGAGCATGAAGGTACTGATGGGGATAAAAAAGGACTGTAGCCAAGTGGAAAGAGAAAAAATCTGGGCTTAGTCTGAAGATCTGAATGCAAATTCTCCCTCTGCTACTTACTAGTCTTGTGATCTTGATAGATTTCAAAAAGGAAGGGATGAAGTCATCCCTTCTAGGAGATTTATTTGAGGACTAAACAAAATTAATTTTGAACACTGCTTTTGACGGATGTTAATAGATGATACCAGAAAAAAACAAGGTTCCATGGTGTAGGGTAAGTAAATGATAATCGGCTTTTCTGCCCTCCTGCCATTAGGGTTGATGATAGATCTGTGGTCGTCAATGCATGCCTGATGGCGGGCACCTGGAGTAGGGTGTGGGCATATGTAGATGGGATTCACCTGGGCTAAGACTGGACTTATAAGGGCGGCGTCACAGGACGCCAGCAGAAGCAAAGAGAATGAGAGCGAAAAAGAGAGCGAAAGAGAAGCAGAGAGCAAAAAGAACCATGGGAAGCAGACCAGAACAGCAGAGCCAAAGAGAACAAAAGAACGGAACAGCAGAGAAGCAAGGCCATGAGAGAACTCCAAAGAACCCAAAAAAAGTGAAGACTTGCCAGGGGATTGGGATTAGGCCAGCCAGCCTCCCACCCTCCTGCCCACCCCCATCTGCGGTGTACCGGGTAAAATCCTAATAAACCCTGCAAAAGCCACGAAGGGCTCCAGGACTCCTCCTTTACCCCATCCACTCAGGTCATAGAGATCCTGCTCTGTGTCCTCCTGCCATTACACATGGTTGCATCCATTTGAGAAATGTTTAGTTAAACCAGGAAATAAGGTTTGTTCAGTAAAAGAATTCTCAATCTTTAAAAAGGCTTTAAAAATGACTTCAGAGTCTTTTAAATATGTTTTGTGACTCTACAAAAAGATGTATGTGTCACCGTTTTCTAAATTTACCTGGCTCCAAGCCAGCACTTTTTAGGGAAGATATTCTGTGTAATACATTTTTGGAGATGCTACTCTGCTCTCTAAAGCGTTGTTCAAATGTAAGCTGTTAAAAATGTAGATTTAACAGTAGACAGTACACTGGGACCTGTATTTTACTCATTTGTGATTTGAAAACCGGTACTATCTGATTGAGAAGATTAATCAATTAGATATAAGATTTTAAAGTAATAGCAACATTAATACCTATTACTTCAGATATTTTAAAATAAACAGAACAAAAATATATTTGTGTACATTGTGTCAGAACACTAGCTGTACTTCTCAGCTTTATATTTTATTTTATTTTATTTTATTTTATTTTATTTTATTTTATTTATGCATACAAGAGCTTGGGTACAGGCCAGAGGTGTGGAGGGTGAGAGAATTCACCAGAGACAGAGCAGGGAACAGAACTGGCAGATTGACTGAAGTACACTGCTGAGGGGAGCAGCGGGCAAGTCAGGAGCGGTCTGCTGCGCCATGTGGGTTGCTCCCTGGCCGGGGATCGAACTCATGCTGCAGTGGCTGTGGACAGCTTCATAGGTTGCTTCTTAACCCCTTAACCACCAGGGAGGCCCTCAGCTTTATATTTTAAATATAACCAAGTATTATGAAAATAATCTGATCATATATTTTGCCTCCTTGGAAATTTTTACTCTTGAATTTTATTAGTAAGGCTTAAATTAAAGCTCTGTGGAAATTTTAGCGATAATTTTGCATTCCTACTTGAAAAATATGAGAAACTGCTGAAGTAGTGGATAAATTTTGAATTCAAATCCTAAAGTCGGCTTACTTGCTCTGTGATCTCACCAATTTATGTAGCCCCCTAGTTGCAGTTATAAAGTGGGCATAGTAATTTCTACCTTTCAAAATATTTGTGAAACTAATATAGGAAATCATGAGATGAAAGCTATTGACATGCAATTGTTACTTTTTTAATGATAGTGGAAAAGCATACATTTGCCCATTTAAATGAAGATGTTAGTAAGACAAGTAATTAGTCAATGTCTACAAATTCCAGTTTTTAAAAATTAGAAACAGATTTATATTTATTGAGAGAACTCTAATTTAAATGAAGATGTGGTTTAATTTTAATTGCTTTACAAACAATAAGACATAATAATCTATGCTGCATCTCTGTATATATGCAATCTTGTCTTATCAATAAATATTACCTTTTTTGTGTGCTATTTGTTATTATATTGGAATTTGAATTTTGGTAGTTGTGCTTTGAAAATTCTAAGTTAACCCCTCTTTATTTCATTTATTTGTGATGGTATCAGATATAATACAGAAATATGTTCTCATTTTTAAATTATTGTCTGTATTTTGAATTAAAACTTTCTTGAGTTCTTGCTTCATTATTTTGGTGATCATTGGCATGTGGCTGCTCAGTAGCCCCATGATTAACTTTTACTACCTATTGCCCCTCTATAGTCCTCCTTAGACTGGATTATTCTGTAATTGTCACGGGAATACTTCTTTAGCGCATGTCTTGATTTTTCCTGTATTGTGTTAATGGTTATTCATGCCTTTTAAATTTTCTTGTCTCCCCATCTTTGTAAAATAATTATTTGGTATATTCAGAAGTTCTTTAGTTTTCTGGTGGAGACCCTGTGAATTTACTATAATTTTGTAATTGCTTGATCTTTCTCTATAATACTATTTATTGGTGAGGGGGGAGGCAGAGGTAAAGTCTTGTGTTTGTCATCCATTTTGATTTGTTTCTAATTAATTTTTTTTCTATTAAGGTAACATAGGTTTCCAACACAGTGTATGATTCAGAAATATATAATCTGATCTCTTCAAATGTATGTTCCCTCACTACAACTATCACCCATCATCCTCCACAGTAGTCCAATGGGCACTCTCCCTTCCTTGATTTTCACCTTTCTTCCCTCTGAAAGCCTCAGTTCCACAATCAGGCTATAGGTTAGTGCTAGGTATAGCCCTTTCTGAAGCTTTATTTTGTTTCTCTATGTTTCACATGTAAGTGAAGCCATCTGATATTTGTCTTTCATCTCACTTATATCACTAAGTGTTACCCCCTGTAGTTCCATCTATGATGTTGCAAATAGCAAGAGTTCATGTTTGTTTTTATAGCTGAATAAAATATTCCATTCTTTCATCTTTCTAACCCACTCATCTATCTTCAGACACTTAGAATTGCTTCCATAAGTTGGTTATTATAAATAGTGTTACAGTGGACATAGGAGTGCTTGTATCCTTTCTAATAGGTTTTTGCTCTTGCATTTTTTAGGTAGATTTCTAAGAGTGGAATTGCTGGATCATATGGTATATCTACTATTAATATTTTGAGAAACCTCAGTACTATTTTCCATAGACGTTGGATTGCTCTACATCCCCACCAACATTGTGTGAGGTTTCCTTTTTCTCCATATCTTGTCCAACACTGTGGTTTCTGGAATTGTTGATATGGCTCATTCTCACAGAAGTGAAATGGTATCTCATTGTGGCTTTGATTTGCATTTACCTGTTGATAAATGATGATGTGCTTATTGGCCATCTGTATGTGTTTTTTGCAGTAGTGTCTTCTGCATGAATTTTGATTTTTGTTGTTGTTGCATTGTATGACTTCCTTATAGATCCTGGATATTAGCCCCCTGTCAACTGTATGATGTGTAAATATTTCCTTCCATTCATTAGTGAAGTCACTCATACTGAAACGGAACACTTTAAAATGATTTATATGTCTATTATCATCTTTTACTTCCTTTGAGTCTGTACATTGTCACTATAAGATTTTCTTTTAAACATATATGACTATAGCCACCAAACAATCTTGTTTCTTGCTTTGGTCTTGATTTAATTCCTCTACAGAATTGAATAGGAATCATTCGTTCATTTATCAAATATTTGTTGAGCACCTCTTAAATACCACATACTGAAGAAATACAGACACAACCTTGCAGCATAGAACTGCACTCTATTTTTTTTTTTTTTTGCAATCACAGAGCAGATTTTCTCTATTTATTCCCATGAGACAAATACATTTGTCTTTACCTTTCTGCTTATTTAACCTATTAACATAGCATATGTTTAGTTTTGCTTAAAATTTTGCTTACACTTTGTTAAATAACAATCTTCATTCCGACCTGGCAGCTCAAAAGAAGACTATTTAAGTCTATATATTAAGCTTCAAATACAACAGAAATTAAACTGATGTTTTAATTTCACTGTAACAGTATGTATGTTCTAAGTTATTCTAATAAGATTGTTGCCATTATGTAGAATGACTGATAACCCCGAGTGCAGATGGTTGTTTAAATTGTCTGCATTTATTTTATAGTCTCCCAACACATGTAGAGTTGGAAATTCATTTTTTCTATATTCAAAATAAAACTTCCTGATATTAGAATATGATGAACTTCCAAGTTAGTTTGTGAAATTTCTTTCTCTTCAGAGCTTACAGAACAATCTGTGTCCTTATATGTGTAGAGTCATTTAAATGTGGTTATCTTTGAAGGCCAGAGACTAGACAAAGTAGCCTCCCTAATCCCTTTTATCTTTTGACCTCTGGGCAAGTACAGTGCCTCTGAAACTGGGACATGCATAACCTCAGGGGTACAGGGACTTATGGCAACATTTGTCTATAAGACACTGTAGTACACACAAGGACCATCTTCCTACTTAACCAATAATCCTAAAAATTTTAGAGAAAAATATTTCAAAGTTTTATTTTCATTATAATACAGATGGCCTTATTATAGAGTAGAAGTCATAAATTTTTGCATTGCTTAAAAATAAGATGTAAGTTTTTAAATAATTTTGGACTGGGCTTCCCTGGTGTCACAAGGGGTCAGGCACAACACTTTGAAGCTTTCTGCAGCCTCTGCAAGTGTTTGATCACCTGCTGGCCAGAAAGCAACCTACATGGCACAGCAGCAGATCTCTCCTGTCTCGCCCTCTGCTCCCCACAGCAGTGTATTTCAGTCAGTCTGCCTATTCTGCTCCCCACTCTGTCACTGGTGAACCTTCTCACCCCGGCACCTCTGGCCTGAGCCCCACTTCTTGTATGCATAAATAAATAAATCTTTTAAAAAATATAAAATAATTTTGGACTACTTCAGATTATTCCTCCATTCCTCCCCAGGAGTGCTCATTCACTCCCTTCTGCTGTACTCCACTGGAAATGGTTGCAGGGCTCTTCTGTAGATGAAAATGTGTGGCCTAAAATATTGATTTCATTACCCATATCATTATCACAGCTTGAGTAACAGGGTTTTCTAATGCTACTGGTTAATTTATCTAAAGATTCAATACAAAATTACTTTGAGTCTAGCAGATTTGAAGCTGATCTTTTAAACTTTGATGAAAAAGATATGAACCAGTCTCAGGACTGTATATACGAATAAGGCTATGGCATATACGTGTTACTTGTTTTGATAGATTAAAACATTAACATCTGATTGAAAGTTGAATATCAAAATATATCAAACATTCAAAATTGTTCTTAGGTCCTTCAGAGGTTACAGTACCTACCTGTGGTGGATTTCAGGACAAGCACTTATATCTTCTTGTATCACTCTGCCAGATTCACATTTTTGTGAATCTCTAAGTTGTGATGTCAAGCCTCTCAAAACTGAATCTCTAAATGGTACTAAAATACTCTGGAAATCTCAAAGAAGTTTGAGATAAAGTGTATGCATATTCAAATTATTCAAATGGCAGCTTTATTTTTAATTTTCCTTTATGGATGCCTCTCAATTTTCTATCAAAACCTAGAGACACAGATCTGAGAATTCTGCAATTTCTCCCCATTTCTGGCATCTATTTTGGAGATCTTTTTAAATAGAGAAATCCTTAAATATGGTTCCCCTTTGGTAGCCTCAAACTATTTTTCCCCCTCTACATATCCCTATCATTTAATTTTTGCACTAGAACTAGGGCCAGACTTGTGGGAGAGTGCACATATTATTTTCTAGTTTTTCCTCTTTCTCTTTTCTCTCCTCTTTAGAAGACCTATGGGGGACATGTTTATTTTCATTCTAGTTTTTCTTTTATTCCTGTGGGGAATATCAGACTGACAGATTCTAAACTGGTCCTGATATTTTTAACCTTTTGCCAATAGTAAAAGCTCTGAGATGTGTACTGTCCTGTTCAGTTCATTTCCTTGGAGTCCTGTACCCAAGGAACTCAATAAAAATATTTTTTTGTGAATGAATTTTAGCATACTTGATTTGAAATCATGAATCAAGAAACTATGTAAGCAAGTAACTAATAAAATAATAATCATTCAAACCTGAGAGTTGAAAAGTATCCTTTAGATCTATATTAGCAGTTCTGAATTCCTTCCACAAAACTGTTATCTAAGGTCATTCAGTCTCTTCTTTGACATTTCTATGTAAAGAATGTGTCTATAGATACTGTTAGTGAAAAAGCATTGCTAAATAATCAATCACACTAGCAAATTTCACTGTTAAAAAATTTGTTCTTAAAATTCGCCCCCGTAAAACTGCCATCTTGTTTGTTTTCTATATACTGGTTTCTGGTCCTATCCTCTGTAATAAAATGTATTTTCAAATATTTAAAGATTTCATATCTTCCATTAATCTAGTGGTTTGGGGCCTCCCTGGTGACACAAAGGGTTAAGCACCACACTATAAAGAAATCCGCAGCCTCTGCTGCTTGAGTTCTATCCGCTGCTGGCCAGGGAGCATGCCACATAGCCAAGCAGACCTCTCCTGTCTCACCTGCTGCTCCCCTTAGCAATCTGTTTCAGTCAGTCTGTCTGTTCTGTTCCCTGCTTTGTCTCTGGCGAATCCTCTCACCCACATCTCTGGCCTGGACTCCAGATCTTGTATGCATAAATAGATAAATCTTTAAAAAAAATAATCTAGTGGTTTGCTGCAACTGGTTTATACCGGGCTTTGAGAGCTAATTTAAAAATTCAGGAAGCTTTCAAACTGGCTGCTAAACTAGAATATTATTAAAAATTAAACTATTTAAAAATTAAATTAAAACTTGCAGCTAAATATTAAAAAGATAAACAGTGCTTGTCACTTTTTAATTGTTTTAATGTTATCTATGATTGAGGTCATTTATTTCTACAACTGTATGTTAAAAATACTATATGTTGTTGTAGTACTGCATCTCTTTCCAATTCTACATACAGTGATTCCATGTTGGCAGCTTGAAATCGGCTATTGTGGGAGTATTTGCACCATTGAAATTAACAAATGCGGAAAATTATGGCATTTTTTCCTCTCTTTTTCTAAAAAGCCATCATCTCTGATCCAAATTTGCAGTTCATTTTACCAACTTCTCAAAATTTGTCTATGACTTTATGAGCAGCTATGCCCTTCCATGTGCATTCCTTTAGATATCCATTAGTTTCTGTTAGTACCAGAATCTAACACAAAATTCTAATGCCCAATAAAGGAATTGCTACTACTAATTTGGACATTACTGTTTTTTACAGTGTCTAAGAAAAGATAGTTTTTAAACAGCTTTTGGTTGTTACCATATACAAAAAGATAAAAAAAAGTAAGGTTTAGACTTTGTTAATAGCAATAGTGTGTGGGTCATAGAAAGGTAATATTTCTAATATATGCTTCAATGATCAAAACAGATGTCAATTATTATGCTCAGTCTTGATGCCTCATTTTAATAACATGGATAAATTAGGCTAAGTACTCAAAAGCATGCTTAGTACAATAAAGAATCTGATTTTGAATTTGTTATTTTATCATAGACTTACCTTATTCAGAATCTTAGAATGACAGAAAAAAAAAATCAAGAAGAGGTTTATGATGTCAAATGTCAAAAGTAAGAAGTCAAGTAACATGCATTTCGAATAGTTTTTCTGTATAAACTTCTTGAGAAATATGCAGTATTTTAATTACTAGGTAAATCATTTCCTTAAAGTCACTTTAAATAACTATTTCTACCATAAATATAGGTAAATACAAAATAAATAGAGAAAACTACTAATACTAAATGAGAGAATAGCATACACCATTGAAAATTAACATTCATAAATCAGTGACTCATATATTAGGACTTAGGAAATACAGGGCAAGGAAAATTCACTACTGACATTGTAAAGACTTAAATAGATTGAATTGGGAAAGAGAGTTAGATTGAGGGAACAACTGGTAGTTTGTGAGCACACTGGGTACTGCTTGAACTAGAAGTGAATTGAGGATGTAGGATGTATATTTGAGTGACAAGAACTGAGTATTTCTCATAATTCATCATGAGATTTGGACATTTGCATCAGAGTATCTGAGAGATGGTACATTTCCCCTTTCAAATATGTTACAGAATTTTGCATCCATATATCTATTAATATTTTTCATTACTGGGAGATTTGTTTTCTTGAAAAATGTCTTTCTCTTAACAAGAGATGAACATGTGTTCTAATGGAAAACTGAACAACTAAATCTATAGCAAAATACAGTAGTTCTATATTTGACATGACAGTATTGAATGAAATTAGGTTTTTTCCTTTAGTATTGAAGGATGCAATTGGAATAAAATAATTTTTTCTTGGATAACCTTTTCCCTCTTGAAATCCAAGTGGCTTTCCATGGGAAAATAACCTCTTCTTTTATAAGTTTGTAAAGTTGAAGGAAGAAGTTATCTTTCACGGCAAAAGGATGTGATGGAATACATATGTCTCCCCAAATGGTAAAATCTTATTATTAAGAAATGCAAAAAAAAAGTCTTCATACAATAAAAAACTTTCAGGAAGTCCAACTGCTTAGTTGTTTGTTCTTTCAAGCAAAAACAAATCATCATTAAAAAGGTTTAGCTTCAAATTAAGACCTTTTCGAAGCTTAGAGAGACTTGATCACAAAAGTTCAAATCCCTTAGAAAATAGTTCATTGCTGCCTCAGAGAAAGAGAAAAATAGCTACTGATGAGATTCAAATCATTCTCTATCTTCTCTTTCATTAATTTTAAACATAATTCACAGACCATTATGCTCTGGAATCAAAAGAATTATTCCTTATTGTAGCCCACCATTTTTCATCATTATACACACACAATGTCCAATTTCACCCCGCTCATTCAAAATGGCGCTTAAAGCAGGCAGGAAAGATTAACTTTGATACTTACATTTGGCTTTAATTCATAGCCTTCTAAAGAGTTTTACTACTCTAAATATGTATTTACACAATAGAATGTGATGAGTCATTTCTAAAATGTAAACATACTAGTTTAAAAAAATTGCTTAAATATGTAGTTCTGCCTGAACTTCTCTCAGGATATTCCTATGAGATTTGCAACAGTTGTCCCTAATATTTGAATCATACCACTTCTCAGTAAATTACACATAATAATACTAATAATAATAATAATAGTAATAATAAAGAGTGAGCAGAGGGTAGAAATACATCTCAAAGTTGTCAGATTGTTTAAATCTTTTATCATCCTTTATGTTAAATAGCTATGTGGCAATGGCCCTCATTTCAAATGGTATCTCCTTCCATCTAGTCTAACTAGCTCTTAATAGCTATAGCAGGTTACTATTTAAAAACCTCTAATAATCAAACACCTGGGCAGATATTCTAGTGAATAGTGTTTGCTTTCTATAAACAGAAATAAAGCTCAGCATAATGACTTTTGTTTTGGCTACACACATTTCACTACATCATCTGTCTCTCTTTGCTTTTAAATAGCTTATTGCACATTAAAAAATACTGCAGATCATATTTTCTGTTGCAAGTTAAGATGTTAATGAGAACAATTTTGGGACCAGTGTCAATTGTCATCATTTGTCTGAGGTTGGTATGTCTGCTTTGACATACCACTGCCAATTCTGATTTTGGCCCAAGAGATGAAGCAGACGAAAGTTAGGATTGCAGTGTCTATAGATAACAATTCAGAAAGAAAAGAAGAAGAGTTAGGAGAGCTACCTGGTCATTTATCTCTGATATTAATTACTTCACAGGAAATCTAGTCTAAACATTGAGACAAGCAAATTATTTTATAAATGCTGCAAGCATTTATAATCTATTTAATTTATAATCTATTTTAAATTAATTTATTATTTAAATTAATTTATAAACTATTATAAATCAAACAGATTTATAATCTATTTGACCTAGTTTTGTTTAGGAATTGCTATAAATTATGAGTCTCACACCCTTACTTTTTGAATAAGCTATCTATTTGTAGTCATTTTGTCCCTGCCTCACTAGTAAATTTTGGTTATGCAAGGGTCAGATTACTTGTATTTTTAAAAATTTATTTAGTTTTAATTGAGGTAGTATTTGGATACCCACATCAGGTATTGCTGTCAAAGTGCACCCACCACCAAATTACCTAGAATCCACCATCATAATCCATTGTGATTCCTTCATATTTTTTAAGTTCAAAAGTTTTTATATTAAAAGGAGTTGCAACCGACAAAACTTATCCACATTTGGTTCTAATTTAAATGATGAGATCTTGCACTTTGAGCAGAACATACTTAGATGAAACTTGGGGTTCTAATTTGGAGATAAGTGAATTTTGCATATGTGAGGAATATGAATTTTGACCAGGAAACAATCCTCCCAAGCCTAGACATGCTATTCCTCTCACTAAGGAAGAAAATCTATTTCTCTCTTCTTGAATTGGGGCTGATCTTGTGACCTCTTTTACCTAATAAATGCAAAAGGCATGATACTCATGCTAGTTTTAGTCATAGCCCTTAGACTTCGCAGTTTGGTTTTTTTTTTCTTTGCTTTCTTGGGACTTTAAACCACTACATAAGATGGCTGATTACTCTGGAGAGGAGCTCAGTACTCGCTAATTATTCCAATCAGTCCTAAAAATATGGGAATGAAGCTATCTTGGAGATTCCAGCTCAAAAACCCTAGAATGCAGCTTCATGAGTGACCCTAGCCAGGAGGCAAAGAAAAATAGCCTACTTGACACAGTTAATCTTGGCTGTGAGAAATAAAATATTATTGTTGTAAGTCACCAACTTTGTGGTAGTTTGATGTTCAATAGTTAGCAGTTAAAAGATTTACAAATGTATGAGTGAAAGAACAAAGGAATAAATGTCCTATTAGAACAAAAAGCCTCTGTAAATGTAAGTACATTACATTACCTAGGATGTCATTGTGTGTCTCATCATAAAGATGTGTTACCCTTTCCTGCCATCTAACACCTTTTGTGAAACTTTACATCGATGATTGCCTATGGACACTGGTGCCATGGACCCCACATCTTTGTATATGCTGAGATAACCAGAAGAAAGAAAAAAAAGTGTTGTTGACTTGCCCCAAAAGTTGACATCATAATAGCTTTTTCCTTTTCTACCTCTTTTTGCTCATTATCATGCCCGCTACTTTTTTGAACCCTTTATTTCTACCAAATATTGAAGTTATTTAAAAATGAGATAGAGAAAAACTCAAAGCAATGAAAGAGGTGGAAAGTGGGCTTCCCCGATGGC
Organism: Talpa occidentalis; assembly: GCF_014898055.3. Lineage (NCBI taxonomy): Eukaryota > Metazoa > Chordata > Mammalia > Eulipotyphla > Talpidae > Talpa > Talpa occidentalis. Next base: position 71,496,113 of record NW_023604295.1, on the reverse strand, counting down.
GCAGCGGTTGAGCGCTGGGTTGCGAAGCTGCCCGCAGCCTCTGCAGCGCCGGTTCGATCCCCGGCTGCTCCCCGGCCACCGGAGGAGGGTCCCACATGGTGCGCAGACCTCTCCTGCCGCCCGCTGCTCCCCTCAGCAGTGTACTTCGGTCCTTCTGCCTGCTCTGCTCCCCGCTCTGGCTCTGGTGAATTCTCTCACCCTCCCCCGCTTCTGACTGTACCCAGTGCTTGTATAAATAAATAAATAAATAAAATAAATCTTTAAAAAAAAAAAAAAAAAAAGAGGTGGAAAGTAAAACTTTATGCTGTGTGAGGAAAGTAGCTATAAAACAATAGCTGCAACTAATTCAAAAGATCTAATAGACTAAAATTACCAAAATGTCACTGAAAGACTTCATGCCAACATGCTATGAATACACTAAAGAAATAAACATGAAACAGAAGGAAAGTGGTGAACAAAGTTTACTTCAAAATTTATCAGTTGTAGTTTGGCTAAGGATTTTGCACTTGAAACAGTTATTTGGTGTCATAGTATCTCAGTAACTCAGACTTGGAGCATGTACAAGATAGAGATAAGGAAATAATGAGGAGAGGAAATAGACTTTATCGATACTACTAAAAAAGCAATAATGAGGAATGATATAACATTTCATTTGAGAGCCTGAAACAGCAGATGGTAAATATAATTCAATTCAGACAAACATAACAAAAAGATGCACAACAAGGAAAAACTACAAAATAAGGCTGTGGAAGTACATTTCACTGGTTTAATCATCTAGTAGACTAACGAGAAAATATTTGAAAAATTTTACTATCAGCTTAATGCAAAGAAACTGTCTTCTAACATGATTACCAGAATTAAAATGCAAACTTATTTAATGGGGTATATTTTGGTGTCTTATGTAGGAAAGTGTTTAAAAATAGCTAAGAGAACCTGTTTTCAACTGGAAATGGATTTTATAGATCTGAAAACTACCAATTGTTTACACTGATGGTCTTAGTGACAAAAGAGGATCAGTCTACATTTACATGGTCCAATTGGCTGGAACATTTCAAGGCATCTGTTTCCATGTGGTTTCTGTATTTAGATAGGCACTTCTGATTGAGAAAGCATAAATGGAAGCTACAGCCTTCTACCCTATTAGTAAAAGAAATATCACCTTAGGCTATTCTCCCAGCTTCCACACAGTTTACTTAGGGACAACAGAGTTGTTTCTTCAAACTAGAGCATTTTCTGTATGTTATTATTATTAGATTCCAAATCACATTTTCTTTTCCCCTCAACAAATATTTTGGAACAAAATGGAAGCAAACTCATGCTATTTTAGCTTTATATACAGACATTTTTAATACTAGCAGGCATATTAGTTATGTGTTCCTGAATTATCGTATGATGTAGTGCATTCATGTGTGATGGTTTTGGATTGAACTAAAAATTGTCTTATTGGGAATTAAACTAAGATATTGAGGAAGAAGATAAAAATATGTCTTGGGAATATGGAAGCTTTTAAAGCAGAAAAACCTTTAGTGAATGTCTATGGAAATATTTATCCAGATATATAGAACTACAATAGCCACTAAAAAATGTTATAGCTGCTTAAAATGAACTCCTATCTAAATAAAGTCTAGAGATAAATGTTGGTGGTCTCTGAAGAACTGCTCCAGAAATGATTCTTTTTTATTTTTTAAATTTCTTTTGGTAAAAATTTAATTGCCACTAGATTTGTTTTCAATTTAAGAGGACTGACTTTTTAAACTTCAAAAAGAACTTCCTGCTCTGACTGAATATATTTGCCAATAAGAAGAATTTAAGTTTTGAAGTGAAATAATAAACTTTTAGTATACTTTGACTCTGCTTTATGTCTCATCCATCTGCCACATATGTGTATTCTGGCTGGCATATCGATAATAGCTTGCATGCAGTTTTAAACAAATTGCTTATAGAAACTGAAATAATATAGATGTGTTTTGAATTTTTTTTTAATGGTCAATGACAAGAAGTCTAATGTTAGAATCTTGAATAAAATATCAACATATTTGGGATTCCTATATAAAATTATTTACTTAATTAAAAAAAGTAAATTTAAGTATCTTTTGGTGAATTTTTCCTTTCTTCAGTTGACACAATTAAACCTTGCTTTCTCTATTAAAATGACTGTGACTGTGATTTCACAAAAAGCAGGATTCTTGTCACTTATTTTTACCCTCTGTGCCTGGAACAGTGCTTGCATATGGTATGTTAGCAAATATTTATGGAAGAAATACATAAACTTTAATTTTGTACTTCCCAGTGTTTTCAATGTGTTATTGAAAGTAAAAACTAAATTAAAATTAAATTCACTAAAATTTGTATTCCCCTAAAACAAATTGTAACTTTTGTGGTAGCAAAGAAAGGGTCACAAAAGAATCAGAAGATGCTAGGCTGTTACACTTTCAAAAGATCAAGAGCATTGAATTTGTAGAGTAACAGGAAGTTATATTTAGAAATGGACTTAAAATATGACAGTTCATGACATGGTATTTATTAAGGAACACATTTCACATGTGGGAGTTGACTTTTGCTCTAGTATACTTTGCCTTGTACCTCCTTTTTATAGAACAAACAGAAATGCTTTTGTACATGAAATTGTATCAGGGTTTCTCAATTCAATTCTCTGGTGGATATAAAAAAGACTTTCAGTAGTTTTCTACTATGTAAGTTATAATTTCAATATTGATATGTTAAATATAAAATTGTTGTTGATAGTACATTATGTTTTCTGAAAACTTATTCTTGATTTTTTGTTTGTTTGTCTCTTATTTTGAATGTACCCTTTGCAACCATCCAATAGTTTCCTCATGGATCACCATCTCATATTCTGTTTGCTCTAGGTAGAAATAGTAGCTGTTCAACATAATATTTCCCCCATTCTTCCATAGCAAATTTGTCTGGGAATTTGGCTCCTCAGTTAAGGACGATATTTTCAGAATCTAAATAGTTAGATGTGGTCCTTTGGCTTCATTTTCACTAATGAATGTGACTAGAAATGAAAGTGACAATTCCAACTGTTGGTCTTAAATATTGGGTATGTGAATTTTTTGTTTCCACTTTAGTGAACTGCATCCTGATGTCTTTTGGATCAAACTATTGCCATAAAAGTGAGAATAACTTAGGTGATATTGGAACCACAATGTAAGGGACTAGGTTCTGTAAATGACCTCATATGTCTGAAGTATTTGCTTATCGCGGCTACTTACTTGGACATATTATATAAGAGAAAAATTTGTATTTTTAAATTTCTACAATTTGGAACTTCTTATTATTTATATAGTTAGACCCAGCAATAGTCCTACCTCACCCTAGCCCAGAATGAAACCAAACTATAGTGTATACTTTTAGGTACTGGATCTTTCCATTTGAAAATGAAAATCAGCACATCTAATTTTATCTACTGATTAATTCATCACATGATTATATATTAAAGGTGTTATATTCATTTAAGCAGTGGTTGTGCATAAACAATATCCAAGAGTGTAGTGACTATTAGATAGTCAGGCCAGGTTGAAATGGAAATGTTTAGCTTATTTAACAAATTTCAGGTACTCTGTACAAACAAATTTCAGCTTGTAGGATACTGAGAGTTGCAACTTTACACAGTGCTGCTCTTTAGTAGGAATACTGTACGGAAAGTCAAAAGTACAAAAAGAAGATAATTGTCATACCCTTCATTGCATTTACACTAGAAGCTCTTAATGACCACTGGGCTTCACAATCCTGATTTATAAATTCCATTTTTCTTTGAACAGTTATAGAGGTTATCTATGCTTGGATTTTAAATAGACAGGTATAAAGTTCATTTAATAATGCATGTATTCATTCAACAGGTATGTGTTAGAGGAATGAATGAATGAATGAATGAATGAATATTACTGACAGTTTGCCAGGAATTTCGGGCACTGTTCTATTACCCAGCTATTCAGTGATTAATGAAAGAGACAAAGTTGCTTCTTCATGGGGCTTGTATTTCAATGGACAGAAATAGAAAATATATAAGAAAAACAGTAAATAAATAAAAATATTCAGATATTTTCAGAATAAAAAAAATCAGATAAATGCTATGAAGGAAAAAAATAGAGGGTGATATAAAAATATGGAATGACTCCATAGGGAGGAGAATTCTTTAGCTAAGAAGCCACAAATACCTCTTTGAAAAGGTTACATGAAGCTGAGACATGGATTATAAGTAGAAGAAGAAAGGATTGGAAAATTGAGAGGAGCGTGTAAACAGAGAAAACAGTAGGTACTATGTACCTCAGGGAATTTACATTCACTATTGGATGCTATGCATATGTTATTCACCTGATTATGATATAATAATAAATTAATAATATAAAAATAAGAACAAGGGACTCAAGAGTTTTATAGAGAGCCTATATTAGAATATTCCAGAACTTTTTCACTTGGTTTAGTATTTGGTGTTATTCAGAAAGGAATCTTGTTCAGCACAATAATTTATTTTATTTTATTATGCTATTTTCAATGCAAAATCAGATGCTATTAAGTGTAATGCCATTTTATGTTTTGGTAGGTAGCATTATGATATAATTGCCTTTTACTAATATAGTATCACTAATTTTTGTGACTTTTTTTAATTGTATGTGCAAAAACATGACTGGGATTATTGAATAATAATTTGAAGATGTTTGATGTTTAAGTGAATAATCTAATAGACACAAATACAATTAACAGAGAAAGTAATTTAACAAAAGGAAAAAAAAATCTGAGGCCCTTCTTAATCAATAAATATTAAGAATTGTTGAAAAAAATACTAGAAAAGGATAAACTGTTTTTTTTTCTATAAAAATATCCAAAAAACCTGAACCTTAGCAGTGCTGAGCATAAACCTATTAAAATATCACAAGAAATGCAATCAGTATCTTGTAGAAACTAGTAAGGACAATTTCACTGCTGAGTAGAGTATCTGTGACCTGGAAAACAATTTAAGGATTTAAAAAAAATGACTCTCAACAGTTCTTTTAATAAGTTCAGGTAAATTGAAAATCAAGTGTGCAATATGGCTAATACTTTACCTCTATATCCTGTCTGCAATGCATGAAAAAATCAAAATGATATTTGCAATAATACAACATGATCCAATCTATGAAATTTAATGTCCCAAAGAAGATTCAGCATGCCTGAACAAGAATACAATGAAGAAAAAGTTACTATAATTATAAAACTTATTACCATTAAGTTATTTATATTGTGTATATTTGCTGCCTTTTTTGTAAACCTTTAAATAAGCAATCTAAGAAAATAATTTTCTGGGAAATGACTGAGATAACCAGAGATAAGAAATTAAAATAAATTATTTGGCAACCACTGTATGGTAACATTAGATTCAATTCTACTGTTGAAATTGCCTCTGTATTATAAGCAGTTAGAAAACACTTTCTCAAATGATCAACATCTATTTTCAAAAGTGTAGTTATGGATAATATGCTTAGTTACAAATCATCATGGTCTTCCTTCAAGCATCAATCCAAAGAGAAGTATTCAGACAAATACTTCTTAATAAGTCAAGCTCCAGCTGTGAACTTCAAGGCAATCATAAAAGACAAAAATAAAGAGTCCAGATATAATACAAAATAAGTAAGTTCTGTAAGACTGGAAAATTGCAGAACTCGAAATTCTCAGGAATCTGCAGGATATCCACAAATGTATTTAGAGGGCAAGACATTCAGAGCTAACATAAAATCTGACTCATTATCTTTCTGTAATTTAGTATTTTCTCTTATAAAAATTCTAAATAGAGGGTAGTTAGAATAGCTGAATTAATCTAAACTTCTTTTCCATCAAAAGTTCATTATAAGCGCCCTTGGCTCTGTTCTCATCTCCTTCATCCCTGCACATCTCTCCTGCAAAACTTCAAAGAGAACTTTCTACACAGGAGATAGGAAACAGAGGCAAGGGGATGAGAACACGGCCACCTCTGTTAAAAGAGAGGCTTAATTAAGTACATATTTGAAGAGTGTCTCTGACATGAAAAAGCAGTAAGAAAATTCAGTATATTAACACTGAATGAAAAGTGCTTGGTCCTGGGAGCAAAGCATTATAGAGATTAAGAAAAAAAAGTTTATATTCTCCTCCTCCAGGCAAGCATTTTTCAATGGGGTTCTTTATTGATCTGTCATCCTGAGAGTGTCTATAAATCTAACATCTGCATATCGATTCCAGGTCGGCATGAAGAAAGAGGAAGCAAAGAGTAAAAGATACATCTTTAAATCTAAATAAAATCACAGCATACATGCTTTAAATGTGCACTAATTTCTCTGCAAAAAGACTTTATGCTACATGTAAAATTTGGAGAAAATCAGTTTATATAATAACAGGAGGATCTTTATTTTCATTTGTTACTTCACTGAAATTTAACAAGAATGTTTTCTTATCAAAATGGCCCTGATGTTAAAGTAACAACATGTGACAACTGAAGTTTTACCTGAGGTACCATGATTCTACAAATATAAAATTCCAAAGTGAGTTGCCAGATCAAAATACAAATCATTCAAGGAAAATAACTTTAGAAACCTCTACTACCCAAATTAAACACCTGAGGAAGAAAGTGGAGGGAGAACAGAGTATTTGTGCAGGAATTTCCTCAAGAGCTAATACGAGGCTTAGTCCCACTACTACCCATCCCAAGTATGAAGAGTGGGAGTCATCTGCCCTCTACCAGAGACTTAAAAAATGGGCTTTATTGGAAGCATTTGGAAAGTTTGAAGGATGTCTTTATAACTATGGGAATTCTCTGGTCTGCTATTAAACAAATGCCCTGACATTCTTCAGAGAATATTCTTTACTCTCTAAGGTGGCAGAATTCAGAAAAAGAAGGTTCATTTAAGAAATAACTGCATTCTCACCAGTGAAAGCTTTTCCTGTTCATCAGGTATACATGACTAGAGTGTAACAATCCTGGAGCCATTTTAAATTCTGTCCGAAAGGACTTCCAGGATAGACAATTGGACTCAATTGCTAGAGTCTGTGTATGATGTGAATACCTGAAGGACTAGAGGTGAGAGAGAAGCAGGCATCTGAAGAATAAGGTTACTGGTCAAGAAAGAATATATGTTATAGTCAGAGGACTCTTCCAAAAAGGCCATAACAGCTTTGAACATCTACCTCATCAAGTTCCTATAATAACTGAAATGCCCCTCTTTAGCCTCCAATCCCTTTAGTTGAGGAACGGTGTTTATAGCAACAGATGAATATAAGAGAAGATAAGTGGGACAGAAGGCCCAGTCCCTCTATGTTTTATCCCTGAAATGGTCAATCTATGGACAAGCACTAACTGAACAGGGGAGATAAGATGGTAAATCAAGGCCAGAGCTTTGGTTATTTGGAAACTGAATAGTATAGTTCCTGATGTTACCTTGTTTGACATGAAATGACTGTAGAAGTCTCATTCACCTAAAAATGACAAAAGGATCATGAGAACTATGAATGTTTCATCAATTATTAGGTGGAAAGTAATATAACTGGAAAAGAAAAATACAGTGGAATGAAAAATTAGTTTTCTTTTCAATTTGTACCATGTGTTGTGATTACTAAATAGCAACCATAAAGCCCAAATCAATTTTTAAAATAGAAGCCACAGCTAAAAAACAACTGATTAAACATGGGACTTGTCTGCTATTTTGCTATGGAATAGTCACAATTGGACACAAACATACTGGTATTTAAAGTTAAAAGAAAATTCTAGAACTCAAAGAGTTAGTGGTTGAATGAAAAATTCACCAAGTTTTTTTTTTTTTTTTTTAGGATTATCTAAAAGATATTAAGCCACAAATTCACCTATTTATAAAATATACCTGGAAGTTCAATTATTCATATCATACCAAGAATTCAAAGATAAATCATAGTATATACATAGTAACTATTTTCAAGTTTGCTCAGTTTGTTAAACACATAGAAATATATGTCACAGAGATGTAAATTATTTTTCATCACATTAGAAGCTTGGTGGGCATACTCTAATGCTCAAGTAGAAAATGTACAAACATTGCACCCAACATTAACTAGATGGCCTGCTAGAAAAAAATCTTTCAAGTTTTCTTTTTATCTGAGTCTGTAAGGGAGACATTAATAAGAAGACATTTATTCATGGGAAACTAACTATTTACTACTTCAGCCATATTGTTTTGGTTGTACATGAAATTTCCTTGCTATGATCTGTCAAAGATCTCCTTTTTTTGTATGTGAGTTGAATGATTTTTATTTATAGGAATTAATTTGGGCAATAACACTTTGATTCTATTAATTATCTACCTTACCCCAGAAGGAAACTGAGTTTATATCCTATGCTTTAGAAAGAAAAGCTTAGGATAAAAGAGAACATTATTGCAGTGGTAATAAAGAGACTGATAAGGCTTGAGCTGCAAAGAACAGTTTCAAAATAATGGTTCTGAAAAATCTGCAGCTAGTAAATCAAGTCTGTGCAGATAACTCTGAAACTTGTATTATTTTCTTCTTTTTGAAGTTATTTTCAGGATTGATCTAGAGCTTAGAGAAATGACTGACAGATGAATCAGTTTTTAATGTCAGTTTCTCTGCACACTGTCTAGATCAGACCTTCTCCTTTCAATTGGATTTTGACAATACCTTCTTTCCCCCTCGTTTTTCTTATTTCAATGCTGCTCTCCTCTCACGGACCCTCAACAATATTGGCAGATCATTTTTAATGAAAATTTGTTAACATTTCTCCTTTGGTTAAAATAAATTGTTGGTCTTCAATTTCTTTTTTTTAAAGATTCATTTATTTATACATACAAGAACTGGAGTACAGGCTAGAGGTGTGGGGCGGGGGGGGGGTGAGAGGATTCACCAGAGACAGTGTGGGAACAGAATGGGTAGATTGACTGAAATACACTGCTGAGGAGAGCAGCAGGCTAGGCAGGAAAGGTCTGCTGCACAATGTGGGTCACCTCCCTGGTGGGCTGGGGATCAGACTGGTGCTGCAGTGGCTGTGGATAGCTTCATTGTGCTATAACCCCTTGTGCCACCAGGGAGGTCCCAAGTCTTCAATTTCTTAAAGGAGTGTTTCTCAACAATTTTTTTTTTTCTACTTTAACACATATAGCAGTCATATGAAGGATAAACCAACTTAGGTACACTGAGCTTCAGTTTCATTCAATTTTTCTCTTTCTCCTCACTCAAAAAAGCAGATTGAAATATAAGGGACTGACAGAAATGGTAGAGTAATAAACGTCTAAAAGGAATGATTTGTAACTTCAATTCACTTCTATTGTTAACAAGTTACTGATACGATAGCATTTCAAGACACTATCATTAAAATCATTGATCTATAGGATAAATCTGAGCCACTTTATTTTCTATCCATAGTTCTGGTCAAGCTCATCTCTGCTTCTTTTTCAGTCATGTCTGCCTCAAATAGGAAAATAATACACATTACACTGGAGAGGAGAATTTTCTAGAATAGAGGAACATGAAAGGACAGGAGAAACTAGAGAATAACAAACTTTTGGGGGGCCTCTCTGGTAGTGCAAGGGGTTAAGATAGATGCAGCACTATGAACCTATCTGCAGCCACTGCAGCAGGAGTTTGATCCCTGGCCAGGGAGGTGACCCACATGGTGCAGCAGACCTCTCCTGGCTCACCTGCTGCTCCCCTCAGCAGTGTATTTCAGTCAATATGCCCATTAGGTTTCCCACTGTGTCTCTGGTGAATCCTCTCACCTCCCCACACCTCTGGTCTGTACCCTAGTTCTTGTATGCATAAATAAATAAATCTTAAAAACAAAACAAACTTTTTTGACTACGGTTTTCCAAAACCCTGGGTCCATGAATCTTCTCATTGATTTTCAGGACTGTCTCTAACTAGACATTATTACATTATTGGAAGACCTTCAGTTTATAACCCTGATGAAGTAATATAATTTAAATTATGGATCTAGGATTTAGTTAAGTTGCTAAACTTATTAGTGACTCAGGAGATTAGAATTCCACAATTTAAATTTCATGGTGATGTACAATTTTCACCAATGTGAACTTTTATTGTGACAGAAAGTTACAAATAACTAGATTTAAGTTATGAATATTATATTTGATTATCTTATGTATTTTTAATAAAATCCTTAAGAATTTTATACCTATGAGATTTACAAAAATAAGATTAATTGTTATATCTGTAGGTAGAGTAATTCATCAGATTAGTTGGTGAATTACTATCTCTGAGACCATTTATCTGTGAATATTCTGTTCTAAACTGAATTTATGGAATTTTCCATTTTGATAGCAAAATACTTTTCTCAGCTTAAGATTCAGTAAAGCTAGAATATCCTTTGTGCAAATGTCTAAGTTGTAATAAAAAAAGCTCATTTTCTTAAATTCCGCATACATCTTTTTGTTATAGGTTTTCCTTTCTAGGTTTAATTTTCTTTCTAAGCTCTCATTTGACAATTATATGTCACCTTGAGTCTGCAATTATATAAATTCTCTACTTTCTAATCAAATTATAGTTTCTTTATAGAAGGAATGTGCATCCTATCTCATCATGTCCCAGATATATAACACAGTGTTTTGGGTATACTGTGGTAAATTTAGTTTAAAGGAAATCAATTTTGAGAGGAAAATGTATGAATTATTTTCAAAGTGACTCAGTATTATTATCAATAAATGTTTGGTTGCAACCACTGTCCTAGATATTGGATATGACTTATGGTACTTGCACTCAAAGCATTTGCAACCCTCTTACCCGAAGCTCATTCATGAGAGAGCTTAATGAGTGGCATGGACACTTAGCACTGGAGGATTTCTGAAAAGGATGTGACTGTTGTAGATGGTGTTATCAGGGAATGTTTTGGGAACATGAGTGTCATTAAATGATATTTTATATAATTTTAATATATAGAAAATTAAAAAAAATCTTACGAAAAAGAACATCACTGCACTTGCATACGCAGTAAGGGGGTGATTTGGACTTATTTAATCCTTGAGGGAGGACTTCTCCCTGCATGTGTCTATATGGACATATCACTAATATTATTTTGAGAATTAGACTGCTTTTTATTTTCATTGCACAACCATACTTTCTAGTAAGAAGTCATGCACATTTCATAATGTAAAATTTTATATTTACAAAAACTCAAATTAGGGATGTTAAGTACTACAAATCATATTTACTTCTACATTTGTTTTGACAATGAAGAAGTTTAAAGGCCAGCAATTGGAGAAAAATAATGGAAGGCCACTATATAAAAATAAATTATTTCAATGAAAATTTTTAATATTTCAGTTATTTTGTACTCCCCAGCTAAACTAAGTGAGACAAAAATGAAACTTCTGATTTCCACTTTGGTTTTATTAAATCCCAAAGAAATATTAAAGTTTGAGAGTGCCTGCTCTGATTAATTTAATCCCCTGGGACTCAAACCCTCATTTATCTGTCTTCAAAGTTCATTTTCTTTCTATTTCATCATATTAAAATTAACCTGGCCATATTTGCTTGTATGTGTATGTAAACACATACATATGAACACACACAGACACAGATTGAGTTTTCTTATAGGTTTCAGGAACATGTTAGGCACCAGTGATTTCTTTCAGTTGAGCAATATTATTGTAAAAATTAAATAATGAAGATCCCCATCTTAGCAAGGCATGCTAATATTGTTGTTCCTGTTGCATCTTTGGTTTTCTACATTTAAAAATACTACATATATGTATGTGTACACAATGTATATGTCTGCATATACTTGTATTTGTGTGTATATATAATGAAGAATTATAATTATTGTAATGTGGAAAAAATGATATAGTTAAGCAAGCTTTAATCTAAACTATTAAAATTTTTATTGTCCTAACAGTGATAATTGTAAGATAGATCAGATCTAATTAACTATTTTTTATATTAAGAAACTGAACTTAGATTTTTATTAGGGCATGGTCATGTGTAAAGCCAGAACTAGGACACAGATTTACTGATTCCCAAATCAATGTCCTTCCGTTTTACTACACTTGTAAATGCACTAACACAGGAAATAAGAATAATAACACTTATTTGTTCCTTTCACCCAAGTTCTCAGCATGCCTTGCTAATTGCATCTAGAAGGAGAGAAAGGAAAGCTCTTATACCTTGAGGATTTGTCTAATTCATTCTTCAGTCAGTGACTGAGCCCAAAATACAGCCCTTCCTTCATTTTGATGAAAAGATCATATTGGCTATGCCAACCTATTAGTGTCTAGAGAAGCTGTGAGTTAAATTTCTGTGCCTCAAATGATAAAAAGCATTATTTCTGTTTTGAGAAGGTATTAAAAAAAGTTCTGCATGTAGGAGGTTCATTCAGCACACACTTCTAACATTCTTTTAAATCTACCTTAAAATAGAAATTTGTCTGGTTCCTGTGGAACACTTTTAAATTACTAATGTCAATGCTAAGAATATGTCATTTAGTTGCAAACTTTAGAAGCAATAAAGTTTATAAGTTAGGAATTATTTTTAGGGGTACAGGTGGTCTTTTGAATCAATGTTTTTGTGTCCTTTGGGTATATCCCTAGGAGTGAAATTGCCGGGTCATATGGTAGCTCCATTTTTAGTAGACTGAGAAACCTCCAGACAGCTTTCCATAGTGGTTGGACAGTTTGCACTCCCACCAGCAATGTAGGAGAGTTCCTTTTTCACCGCATCCTCACCAACATTTGTTGCTGCTTGTTTTTTTGATATGTGCCATTCTTATTGGTGTAAGGCGGTATCTTAATGTGGTTTTGATTTGCATTTCCCTGATGATAAGGGATGTTGAACATTTTTTCATATGCCTGTTGGCCATTTGCATTTCCTCTTTGGAGAAATGTCTTTTAAGTTAGGGTTTTTTTTTTAAGATTTATTTTATTTTATTATTTGTTTATTTATACAATAGCTGGGATACAGACCAGAGGCGCAGGAGGGTGAGAGGATTCACCAGAGACAGAGTGGGGAGCAGAACAGGCAGGCAGACTTAAAGAACTACTGAGGGGAGAAGCAGGTGCGACAGGAGAGGGCTGTGGCGCCATGTGGGAATCTCCCTGGCTGGCGGGGAATGGAACCCGTGCTACAAAAGCTGCAGACATCTTCACAGCCCTGTGCTCAACCTGCTGTGCCACCAGGGAGGCCTCTTCTGCCCATTTCTTGACTGGATTGTTTATTTTGTTTTTGTTGAGTCATGTGAGTTCTTTGTATATCTTTGCGATCAGTCCCTTATCAGTTGACTGGGGTGCAAAGATTTTTTTCCCAAACAGTGGAGTGTCTCTCTGTTTTGGTTATTGTCTCTTTTGCTGTGCAGAAACTTTTCAGTTTGATTTAATCCCAGGTGTTTATCTTTTCCTTGACTATCTTTGCTTTGAGTGATGAGTCTTTAAAGATGTTATTGTGATGTATATGTTGTGTTTTACCTATATTTTCTTCTATATATTTTATGGTTTCAGGTTTTATGTCCAGTTCTCTTATCCATTTTGAGTTGACCACCTGTACCCCTATGTTTATTGCAGCACTATTTACCATAGGTAAAACCTGGAAACAAACTAAATTCCCAAAAATAGATGACTGGATCAAGAAGATGGGGTACATATACACAATGGAATATTATTCAGTAATCAAAAGAGATAAAATCATGCTATTTTGAGCAATGTGGATGGAGCTAGAAGGAATTATGCTCAGTGAAATAAGCCAGAAGGAAAAAGAAAAATATTGGATAGTTTCATTTATAGGAGGAATATAGGGGAACCAAATAAGACATCAGTGTAAAAAAATAATAACAGTATAAAACACAACAATGCAAAACCAGACAATTATAAATCAGAGACATACTATAAGGGAGGAGACAGGAGAGGAATCAGAGGGAGGGAGGGAGGGAGGAGCACAGGGCACTGAGGTGATGGTGCACGGGTGCATTGGTGAAGGAAACTTTATGGGGACTACACGTGAGGGGGTGGGGGGAAGCAAATATCATTTAAAAATGAACAATTATGTAAAAAAATTAAAAAAACCTAATTAATTAAAAAAAAGAACCTCTGATGAGAAACATACACACACACACACACACACACACACACACACACAGAGAATTATTATTAGGGGCCTCCCTGGTGGCACAAGGGTTAAAGACACAGTACTATCAAGCTGTCACCAGCCACTGCAGCATGAGTTCGATCCCCCACGGGCCAGGAGCAACCCCCCTGGCTCAGCAGACCTCTCCTTCTCATTGGCTGCTCCCCTCAGCAATGTATGTCAGTAGATCTGCCTGTTCTGCTACCCATGCTGCCTCTGAGGAATCCTCTCACCCCTCCTCACCTCTGGTCTACACCCCAGTTCTTGTATGCCTAAATAAATCTTTTTTTTTTAAAAAAAGAATTATTATTACACATACCTTATTTAGATTTATGTAGTGATAAAGTTTTTCATCCACATATTACCTTTGGGAGGTCATATTTATAAAAATTGCTTGATGTATGACAGCCAGTCTTTTTTTTTAAGATTATTTATGCATACAAGACTGGGGTACAGGCCATAGATGTGGGGGAGGGGGTGAGAGGAGGGGGTGAGAGACAGAGTGGGGGAATAGAACAGGCAGACTGACAAAATACACTGCTGAGGGGAGCAGCGGGCCAGACAGGAGAGGTCTGCTTCGCCATATGGTTTTCTCTCTGGCCAGTCGGGGATCGAACTTGTGCTGCAGAGACTGTGATTGCCCCTTAGTGTGGTGCTTAACCTCTTGTGCCACCAGGGAGGCCCTGATAGCCAGTCTTTAATTTAGTTATATAGAGTAGGTGATGATTGCAACCAAACAGTTATAGATAGTATTTCTGGCCATAAGTTTATATGGTATAGTTAAAAAGTAATGGATCAGATTAGACGTAACAATTGTAACTCAAAAATTAGAGAAAAAATGTTTAATACTAAAAATTTGGTTAAACATGCTATTTGACATATTTTATTATATATATATTTAAAATCTTATCATTTGACTATTTTATTCTAATTCTCTTTTACATTCATCCAACTGTTTCTCCTTTACTACATAAGTACATTGGGATAGGCAGAATTAAGATACATTTTCTTTTTTCAGAAATTATCATTAATGATTAAACACTTATTGTATCAGCAGGCTATATAATTCAGCTACAATGGCAAAATATTGAAGTTGCTGTTTGTGGAGTTGGGAGTAGGCATGATGTATTGGTCTGAAGATTGCCCATCTGTCCAGGCTGCATCAGGTTTTTTTTTTTTTTTTTTTTTTAATTTTTAATTTTTTTTTCTCAGAACCTGTTTCATAGTAACAAGTAAAAATGTTGCTTTATTATCATCTTTATTATATGTGCCCTGTTGTTATGCTATAATGTAAGGAAAGTAAAACCTAAATCATCCCAAACAACTAAAAAAATATATATACAGGATAAGTAAGGCCTACATTGAATTAAAACTAAATATCACATATGGTTTGAAAAGTTATTTGGAAAGGGCATAGTCTGGTATGTTAATACTTGAGTAAATTACAGGGTGGAGACATACAAAACATGAATGAATGACAAAACCTTAACTAGTATCGCTTCTGTGTTTTAGCTGTGCAAAAGACTAAATCGCAATATAAAAACATTAGTTGGTTGCCAATTGTTGGCAAAATAGCTGCATTTATTCCCAGAAAAATGACATGAAGGCTATGTGGTAAGTATGAGTGCAAAAAATAAATAAATGAATGAATGAATAAATCCCTTAGAACTTCTTTCTACCAAAATGGCAAATAACACTAAATACCACATCCAAAATAAGATTGCAGATATATGTGCCTTCATTACAAACTGAAAGATGCATTGCTGTTAACTTGCTTATTTAATTTTCACTTAAATCAAATGGATTTTTGAGAATGACAGTGGATTATCATAAATGTAACTACTAGCAATTTGAATTTCAGTTGCTCTTCTAGAGGTATTCTCTGTTCTGGGGCAAATCAGTACAGTATCTGGTAAATTGTAATCAATTATGGACTTAGTGAATGCTTTATTCCCATACCTGATATTAAAGATTACCCAAATTTGTTTAATTTCACCTAGCAGAGACAGAAGTACCTCTATACTTTTTAATTTCAGGACTATGTTAAATTTCCAAATTTTCTGATATAAACTAGTTTTAGGAATTCTGTTTATCCTGATATTTTTGATGACATCACACTATAACAATTGTAACAATTGATCTAAATTTTTGATAGTTACTGGATTTGATGAACAGGATCTAGTAAACAATCAATATATGTGGTAAATTGCATGCATGCTAGAGGGTATGCATGTTAACTACTTGTTGGAACAGAAATTATGCAACACACGCACTTGACCTAGGCCCTAAGGAGTACATGGGATTTTTGTAAATTAGGAACTTAGTAACGGAAAGCATTTTCAATGGAAAGAAAAATGTGGGGAAGTTAGAAAGTAGAGCAACAGAAAGTTATTCAGGCAATGGAGATTAGTAACTGGAAAATAATATAACCGTAAATGAAGCTGAAAAGGCAGATCAGGATTAAATTGCTAAAACAAGGACTTTGAAGTTAACTTTTGATAATAATTTTTGTATCTGAATAAGAGGAAGCGTTTCAATAGATCAGTTAATCTGCAAATAACATGTATGGCTAGATGGGAAGCTTGATCATGAGAAGTACACTGTTTTGCATCTCCCCCATTCTCCCAACTCCCTACTTCAAGCCACTGATTCAGGAATCTGATAAAAGTATTACTGACTCCAAGGTAACAACTGTACCTTAAATTGACCATGTACAAAAAACATGGTAGGTTTTTTTTTTTTTTTAACGTAGCCTTTTTAGACCTCAAATAGTAAGAAGAAATAAGACAAAATTTAAAATCACACTTATATGAATGGCAATATCCACTGCTAAGTGAATATTTTCCCTCTAGTATTTCTCTCTTAATAGCCAAACCTTTAGCAAAAGATCTATGGCAAATTATTGATTGACTATCTTATTTGGTAATGGTTTGGAAGAAAGTAAATTGCTTTTATTTGAACTTTATAAAGGAAAGTTTCCACTGGTGTACTATAAGATGTTACTGACCCACTCTCAGGAATACTTGCAGTTTAATATACATCTGCTTATAGCAGTATGAAGAGTACTAGCAGTGGCAGTGATAATAGTGATAACTCTACTACAGGTCATATTTATCATGAACCTTCATGTGAGGAACAGTTTTTCAGTCCTCCCATCTGCAGCCCTATGAAGTCAACACTAATCTCAAAATGTGATATGGAAAGGTTACTATCCTGATTAAGGTGACACAGAAAGTGTTAGAGCAGGTAAATCAGCAAATGTGAACTCAGAAGCTACACCCTTAATTACTGCATAATTTGAGTTTACTTGTGATTTGGCTCATTATTCATAAAAAGGGCAATAAATTGTGAGTGTATTTTCTGGAGACAAATTATAGTTTTTTTTTATTGTTTTTAACAGAAGAAAAAAAATTAGCCTGCATTTAAAAATGTGATCTTTGATTTACTAGTAACTCTGGTCATGAGTAGCAAAATGTTAAAAATAAATAAAATATCATCCCTCCTTTCACATCCATCATAACAGTACTTACTTAGTCTTTTTATATCTACCAAAAAAACTTTAGTTAGACATAATATCCACATAATAACATTTACCAATTACAAATGTCCTCTTTGATGAGTTTGGAAATGTAAATTCATATATTTAAATATGCATATAGCTTTCTATCATGTATAGAAAATTATTTTTTAAAGACTCATTCCTACCTATCTATGCATACAAGAACTGGGGTGTAGGCCAAAGGTTCACGGGGGTGAGAGGATTCACCAGAAACACCCGTAGGGGAGAAGAACATGCAGATCTACCAAAATATATTGCTGAGGGGAACAGCAGGTGAGACATGAGAGGTCAACTGTGCCATGTGGGTCAGCTTCCTAGCCGGGGATCAAACTCATGCTGCAGTGGCTGGCTACAGCTTGATAGTGCTGAGACTTTAACCCCTGTGCCATCAGGGAGGCCCTATAGAATATTTTCTACCTCAAAAATTCAACTCATGGCCCCTTGTACTCAGTCATCTTTCCTAATATCTCATCTCTCACAGCCACTGATAAATTTTGTCTCTCTAGTGTTTTTTCTTTTCTAGTGTTTCTACAAATGGAATTATACTTTTTGGCTTCTTTCACGTAGTATGGCTTTTATTGTTTAATGTAATAATTTGGATATTTATGTCTGTGGCTTGTATACCAGTTTTTTATTTTTTAATTGTTCAGTTGTAATCCATCATACATGCATTCCACATTTATTTATTCATTCATATTTATTCATTCATTGATATATATTTGGTCATTTCCATTATTTGGTTGCTGCGAATTAAGATGTTTTGAACTTATAACTTTAGCCATCTTTTAAGTTTATTACTTATTTTCAAAAACATAGTTAATTTTTTTAAACATTCACTTTTATTCTGAAATTGTGGTTTTTGACCAATTTACTCCTAATAATTCCTGTTTGGGATTACACTAAAAACTGTATTCAAGTGTTTGGCTTTCTGACAAATTATAGTAACCCTTTGTGTCTATACTCCATGTTGATGTCACTATATTTCTTATAGGCACGTGATCATTGTTTTTATTTTTTACATATTTAAATATTTAAGCCTCACTTGTAAATCCTGGTTGTAGTTTTATCATATAGGATAACTAAGTCTGTTTCCAGTCAATCTTTGTACATCCTAATGGTGATAATTCAGATCATGTTTAACACATATATATATGCTATGTCTAAAGGCCAATGGCCCTGTACAAGAAAGAGGGAGGTCCAATTAGTAAATGAATGAATTACCCTTCTTCTTATAATTTAATTCCACTATCTAATTTTGTTTTAACAGTCTTGCACCTTAATCATGAGCCAAGTGTATTTAAAGGTTGTTTCATCTTTGGTTCTGCCTCTCAACTAATACTATGGCGTTCTAAATATTTAGAAATCTAGCTTCAGTTTCATTTATTGCTCATCATAATGGCCAATAATCAAGATATAACCTCTTTTTTTTTTTTTTTTTAATAGAGGCATGTTTTATTTATTTATTTTATTTGTTTGTTTTGTTTTTTGTTTATACATGCACTGGGTACAGTCAGAAGCGCGGGAGGGTGAGAGAATTCACCAGAGCCAGAGCGGGGAGCAGAGCAGGCAGAAGGACCGAAGTACACTGCTGAGGGGAGCAGCGGGCGGCAGGAGAGGTCTGCGCGCCATGCGGGACCCTCCTCTGGTGGCCGGGGAGCAGCCGGGGATCGAACCAGCGCTGCAGAGGCCGCGGGCAGCTTCGCAACCCAGCGCTCAACCGCTTCGCCACCGGGGAGGCCCAAGATATAACCTCTTAAATAAGTAATTTACTTTCAGAATTCAAGCATGAAGAGTAATTTTAAAATTTTAATTTTTGTTCTCTTCTGCAGATAATGATAGTGAAACTTTGAAAACTAATGGAAGTGAAACTTCTTGTTAGCTGTGACTTATAAGCACAATATCCATTGTTCTTACTTTGTATATCTTGTATTATTCTACCTTTCTGATATAGAACATGTTCTAAGGGTTATATTAATACTCATTCTCATTACAAAAAAAAAAAAAACAATCTCAGGGAAAACTCTCTGGATTTTATTGCTGAAAAAACCTTTACCAGACTTTTGATTTAACACTGTTAAATCCCAGTCCAATCATATCTCTTACCATTTCTCTATACTTAGGTATATTTAACACTTTTAGTAAAAGTATAGCACAGTTCTGTCATGGCATATCATATTTATCTTTAAATGGTTAAAATTTTTAATTATACATTCACATTGGAAACTAAGTATATATTACAGAAATCTGAAGTCATTTATTTATTTATTTATTTTAAGATTTATTTATTTTATTTATACAAGCTCTGGGTAAAGTCAGAAGTGCGGGAGGGTGAGGGAATTCACCAGAGCCAGAGCAGAGTGTAGAACAGGGACCCTCGCCTGGCAGCTGCAGATCGAACCAGTGCTGCAGAGGCTGCATGCAGCTTCCCAACCCGGCGCTCAACTGCTGTGCCACCGGGGAGGCCCAAATATGAGGTCATTTTTAAAGTTAAAGAGGACTTTTACAACTATAAAATGAATATAAAATTTAAGGGAAATGACAATGTTATTCTAAGCAGTCACAGTGAAAAAATGAAATAGTTAACGAAAACACATTTGAAAATTGAAAAAAGGAAAACAGAAAACATTGCCTTTTTTTTGGAGGGATGTCATATTATAGCCCTACAACATTTGGTGTATGTTAATTTTTTCCTTCTTTCTTATTTTCTTTTGTTTTAAAAACATATAATATTGTAATATTCAAAACTGGGTGTTTCATCTGAGTCTTTCTCTCTCTTTTTTTTTTTTTACATGCCTGAGGAAGAGATAATTTTCTTCAGTGAGTCAAAATGTGGGTTAGTACTTTAAAGTAAAAACAAATTAGTTAGAGGCAGTGAAAGTTGTTTTAAGCTGAGTCTTACCTGAAAACATTATGAGAAACCTCCATACTGATTTCCATAGGAACTGGATAATCCATATTCTTGCCAAGTGTACAAGAGCTTAATTTCCCTCCACATCCTCACCAACATTTGTTATTTCTAATCTTTTTTGAAATGGACTATATTCATGGGTGTAAGTGGTACCTCAGTGTGGTTTTGATATGAATTTTGCTAACCATAAATGATGATGAACATTCTTTACATGTGCCAATTGACTATGTATTCTTTGGAGAAGGGTCTATTTATATCTGTATATTTCTTAATTTGGTTGTTTTCTTTTTGTTGGGTTGCATGAGTTCTTTATATATTTTGGAATAAGTCCTCTGTCAGATGTATGATGTACAATTATTTCATCTCAATCAGTAGGGCATCTTTTTATTTTACTGATAGCTTTCACTCTGCAAAAGCCTTTTAGCTTGATGTAAACCCATTTCTTTATATTTGCTTTGTTTTTCTTGCCATTGGAGACAAATTCCCAGTCATCTCTGAATACAATGCCATGGAGTGTTTTGTGTACTTTTTTTTCAATGTATTTTATAGCTTTTTTTTCAATGTATCTTACATCCCTGTTTTTAGTCTACTTTGAGTTAATTTTTAGTAAGGCATGAGATGGAATATAGTTCCATTCTTTTGCATGTGGCTATCCAGTTTTCCAATCGCCATTTGTTGAAGAGACTCCTCAGCTCCTTTCTCATAGATCAACTCTTCGTAGATAGGCAGGTTTACTTCTGAACACCCAGAAAAAGCCACTGGGTAGAGATAGTTCATTGTGGCCTCTTGCAGTTTCTTTCTAGGCATAAACCAGAAATGGAGTGGCAGGGAGGGATAGGTATCGTCCATGACTCCCCAGGGTGAGCACGAATAATCCTGGGAGTCCAGAGACTGCACTGGGCTCGGCATTGTGGTCTTCCGATTGCCGAACCCAATTCCTGGCCTCTTGGGTGTCCTTTGTCAAACTGTGCAACAGGTTATGTTTTCAATGACATTCATGCACTCTTCTCATGCCAGGCTCAAGAGAGAACCTGGGGGGCGAAAAGGGGTAGGACCTGTATCCCTCCCTGTGAAAGGGCTCTCTCCTAACTTAATGTTTCTCAGTCTTTCCTACCCTTTTCAATGGTTTCTGGCTTTCTTTCTTGCTAAGACATTGTTCCTCATGTCGCCAGCTCTGTTTCAGATGTGGATGCTCCCTTTGGACGCTTATCCTCAGTATCCCTGAAGGAAGTGATGACTTAAGGTCCTATCTGACCCCATCTTCTCGCATTCTCCGAAAACATTAAAATTGATGAAAAATGCCAAGTTTATAAATTCCAAGATTAAAAATTCCAAGATTATAAAAATAACTCATCCCTATATTCATGGGAATTTTGTGGTTTCGAGGGTGATTATTTAAAGCATATAACTTTATTTCATAATAAAGAGCAAAGAACTGAATATTATTTGGCAGCGAGTTGAATGGAGAGTCAATGTATTTGACATTTTATGGAAAAAGATTCTGAACATTTATGAAGTTTTCCATTTCATGGTTCCTGGCTTGCTTTAACTACTCAATTGTTTATTTGTCTGTTCATTTTCTCAACACTTTTTTAAATCAAGTGACTCTCTGTCTATGTGCTGAGGTTATGGTATGTACTTTTAAAATGTTTGTTATGGCTCTCTTCTCATATGCTACCCAATTGCACAGAAGCCAAAATCTATGCCACCAGCTTTCCAGAAAAGGTTAAATTTTATTCAAGGTCACTTGGCAGTAGATTGGCCAGTCCCTGAGGATGGGACTTTGGGTAGTATTTATGGGGTTGAAGATAAAATATTAAAAATGCAAGTTAATAGAGTCTGATTGGTTGCCTTCTGCTAAATCTTAGTATAACTCTAATTTGAGTCCAGAGCTTCAACAAACGGAGTATGGGGTTCACTTTCTTCATCAGCCTGCAGCAAAATATAGGATCTGGCAAAAATGCTCACGATGCTTACTTCATGTGTTCATTATGGGAATTATATCTGATAATGTGTGATGGTGCCTGGTAAGTTGTTATGAACTATTTATATACAAGTTGGTGTCAGAATCTAGTGGTACAAAATCTGGAATTTGCAGTATACAAGTAATTCAAGAAGTAAATGACTTTTATGTACTATATCCATTCATGGGGAAAAATACTTATACAATCCTAGGTGTTGTTTGGATAATTAAATTTTCACAAAACATCAACTATTTTCTTTATTTTTTTCCAAATATGACTTTACTAAAGGACAAAGAAACACACCCTAGAGTCCTATAAGAAAGTTCCAATGTTATTAATTCTTTCAGTGACTAATTGCATATATCTTCATTTTCTTTTCATAAAACATGTGTGAAAAGAAAGCAACCTGGATTAAAATTTGTACTTTCCTGTATAACCTTTATTCAGCAGGCTACATCAATTGTGGGAAAGGCTAGAACCACATTTTGTGGAGCCTGAAGCTTAATCAGCCTGGAGGACCCTCTTTTAGGAAAAGAGTACAAAATTGCAAATACAAAATTAGGTATGAAAATGAAAGCTTATTTAGAAGAAGAGAACAAATTAAAACAAATCAGGCCCTTTTCTTCTCAGATCATTTTAGGCTATTTATTGGAAATGTCTACATAGAAATGCTTCATGATTGCAGTTTCACTCCCCTGCCTCACCTGGACCTTTTTAATTCCCAGAAACTCCTGGCAGCCACAGGGCTCTGTGCTAGGAAGGGACCTTGCGGTTTTATCTGACCTTGAGTGGGGGCAAAACCTTTTAACTGCTTTTGTTATTTCTCTTTATTGGGACTAACAGGGCAGCCTCTGCACCTATTTAAAAAGCATAAGAAGACTCTTTTTCAAGGATTGTTGCCTTTCAACCAACTTCCTCTCTAATGTCTATTTGGAAAGGGTCCTCAAATTGTTCCTCCTATAGATAGTTTCCTGTGCCTATGGATTTAGAAAAAAAAATTCCCAGGGAGTAGGCCTAGAGAATTCCTCAATGGCCACCTGCTTCTACCTCAGGGTGATTTTATTAGCAGGTAGACTGAGGGACAACCCAAGATCCCCAAACTTCATGCTGTAATTAGGTTCTGCCATCCACTGCATAAAGACAAAGGATACTCTTAGTTTATAGAAAATAACTTTCAGGGTGCAGTGAGAGAAGAGGAGCGAAAGGATATATTTTCCCAATGAAACACCCAAAGTTACACATCTTGTCATGGGTAAATGCTCAGCCAAACAGTGTTGACCCAACGCAAGGCCATTGAGGTGCAAACCTTGCCATGAATCTAATGCACCTTCTGGTGGGGAACCATAAGAAAGGGGTATGGGGCAGGCAAGTCTAGAAAGAAAAGAACAAAATCAAAGAACAAGCCAAAATAAAGGATGTTATTTTCAGCCTCTCTGTGGGTATCTTATCCACATCTCTGTCTCTTTCAAGTTTCTCCTTCCACGTCCCGAGTCCCTGGTACAAGTCCAAGGCTGAGAAGCAAGCACAGCTTCTTCACATTTCTGTGCTCCATGTGCCTCCTCCAGCCTTCTTCCTTCATTTCTCCCCACTTCTCTCTCCCTTTCTCTCTCTCTCTCTTTAAACTTTACCTTTTCCAGTCTGATATTGAACCTCTAATCCAGGGTAGACTTGAGTCTTGTTGGATGCTGGAAGCAGGATTTTGAGCTCTATAGAGGTCAGTAGAGATAATGAGTGTACAGTTAATTTCTGACATAAATCCAGCATTACAGTGATGGGACCAAGATAAGGAGATATCTTGGTAGGTATTCCCGACAGCCCTTGAAGAGACTAGAAATAATGCTGGACTCAGTGTTGTTATCAAAATTCTTCATGTGTGTAGACATGTCCCAGCAGACGGCATGCTCTTCTCTAGAGGAAGGGCTGTAACTGAAGGAAAAGGTCACATTCTTTTGTGAGTCTTGAAATCAGTGTAGGATTTTGTGACCAACATTCAAAACTAGTGGCATCGAATAGAATGTGTAGAAAATGCTGTAGGAGGCTACTGGTTGCTTTGCAATACTTAAATGGATGAACCTAGACTCAGTTTAGGTATTATGAATTGACAAGTGTAATTAATATAAAAGTGACATATAACAAAGAAAATTTTGACAGCATTTGGCACTTTTAACTCTAGCACTATTATAGTATAGTGGAAATCCTGGAAGTTATTTGAAATGTCTCATCTAGAGGTAAGGTAGAAAATGGGATAAATATAACATTTCAAAACTTTCATGTGGGGAACACTGTGGAATTAAGGTTGGACATAAGCTGTCTGGGAGGGAACACTGTATATGTTTGTGGGAAAAACAGTTTTCCTATTGTAAAATGTTAGTGAAAAATGAAGTTATGGCCATAAGAGCAGGAAGATTGAAAACAGGACTTTCATTCTAGGATTTTCACTGTCCCAGGAGGAAAAGGAATAACACATAACAACTTGATTAAATTGTTTCAGAGAAGCTTCAAGCAGAAATGAGGTGACCTGGGTGTAAATCCTCACTCATATATTTAACTCAGGTCAAGACCCAAAAGCAGGCACACAGAAAAAAAAAAATTAATAAAGGTTTGTTTACAAGGGTAATGAAAAGAGGGATGTAGCTTATAAAAATAATTAGCCCATAAAATAATTTAAAGAATAATAAATGATACTAATGTAAAATGTATATTTTAAAGTGTTCTGTATCAAAAAAAATGGAAGCTCACTATTTTCAGAATTTGTATAAAACAAACCTGAATTTACCCACTTGGTTGGTTGATTATTGTTTGATTCATTTATTCTTTCATTTGCCCAGCAAATATTTACTAAATCCTTAACATTATTCAAGTATTGGGAAAAGTGTTTCAGTTACAAGGAAAATAACCAAAAACATAGTTCCTAATTTCATGGAACTAAAATGTTAATGGAAAACATAAATAATAAATAAGTTTAGCACGTCAAAAATAATTTCATGTTGTTATATAGGTTATGTGGGAAAGAATCAGTGCTTGCTTGCAATAAAATAACATCAGGTGACATAAAATAGAAAGTGTGCTCAGAGAAGGTGACTCTGAGAGAGTGACATTTAATTGAGTTCACTTCAACTTCTGTTAGATCCAAAGTTCAGAATTTTTACATTTTAAAACCTGTTTCCGATTTCTCAGTCACAATCTTCTCATTTGTAAGGAGAATTTATAAGGAGAATTACTTTATTTCTCTCCGCAGAGTGAGGTTCTAATTTCTACAAACTTGTAATGGGTTCATCACTTAATTATAATATTTGGAATCAAATCAGACTTACTTTGTTTGCCTTTAAGTTTAAAAATACATCTGAAAGTAAAAGGAAGGGAAGGAACTTCTAAAAAATTTCTCTACCAGTCTTCTAAAAATAACATCAAAAAACCAAGTAATTAGCTAAATAGACTTCATATTCAAAGAGAAATTACCAATTAACCTTCCCCTGGCCCCCTATCAGGGAAGACAGCAAGAGAGTCGAAGAGTGAGGAATTCCTACAGAGGGAGGATCTGATCCATTTTGAGGGATGTCCTTGCTGGAGGCAATACTTACTTGAAAGCAAATCCCAGTCACTGATTCCACTTAAGTTTAGGAACCTCTTAAGAGCTGACCTGGAGAGCTCTGTTTGCTGAGAGAAAAACAATCAAGACAAGGAGGGGGTTGGTTGAAGCAGCCTGCCCAGAGTCAGATCTGTTTTCTGTCAGTGGGTTTAAGTTTGGCACTGGATATAACCAAGAAGATTATATTTTATTTTGAGCTTAGAGCTGGGGATATGTAATATGCAAACATTGTCTAAGCTATACAACCTTAATTTGCTGATAAGAAGAGGATGTACTATTTGAGTTAGAAGCAGAAGTCTTTCTGGAATTTGGAAACTCTGCTGTGCTTATCCTTGCTAGGTTATGCTATCCTTATGTCACCTACAGAAATAGCACATTTAAAGAAAATACTTGCATGAAAATAAAAAATAGCAAAGAGCTGGGTGTTCTCATTTCATTTCTCCTATGACACTGTATTTTTGTATTAATTGAAGAGCTTTAAAACTGTTTACTTACTTTTTTTTTTTCTACATTATGAAGTTTTTGAGGAAACTTAGTTATCTTTGTAACAGTAGTGTCTAATGATGTCTGACCTACTGAGAAAATGTTGAATTTAAACACAATTGAAAGCATTCACCTTGGGCCTCCCCTGGTGGCTCAGCGGTTGAGCGCTGGGCTGCGAACCTGCCCACAGCCTCTGCAGTGCGGGTTCCATCCCTGGCCACCAGCGAGGGTCCCACATGGCGCTGCAGACCTCTCCTGCCACACCCACTGCTTCCCTCAGCAGTGCATTTCGTGGGTGTGCCTGCTCTGTTTCCCGCTCTGGCTCTGGTGAATTCTTTCACCCTCCCACGATTCTGACTGTACCCAGTGCTTGTATAAATAAATACATAAATCTTTAAAAAAAAAAGAAAAAGAAAACATTCA
The DNA here is from genome assembly GCF_014898055.3 of Talpa occidentalis. Lineage (NCBI taxonomy): Eukaryota > Metazoa > Chordata > Mammalia > Eulipotyphla > Talpidae > Talpa > Talpa occidentalis. The sequence continues at coordinate 71,469,111 of NW_023604295.1, read as the reverse complement.
CCTTATTTATAATAAATATAAACCCACTCTAGACTATGTGAAAAATCCACTGAAACTATATGAAGTCAAGGGGTACACAGGGACCCAAGCTGTTAAGGGGAAAAACCCATTTTGCCCCTTTTTGGTAGTTCAGTCATAATCCACACACACAAAGGCAAGGAAAGCAGACTCTGGGCCTCCTTGGCAGCCTAGGGATTAAGTTTCAGCCCTCCCACGGCAAGGGCCTGAGTTCAATCCCTTGCCAGGGAGCTAATCCACATGGCATAGCCATGTCTTGTCTGCTGTCTCTCCTGTCTTGTCTGCTGCTCCCCTTAGCAGTGTATTTCAGTAGATACACCTGTTCTGCTCCCCACTCTCTCCTGGGCAAATACCCAGACAAAGAGGCTTGGCTCAAAATGGGGCAGTTGAAGTACACAAGTTTGCCACAAGTCTAAGGCATCTCCCAACAGAACAATAAGGAAGGGGTTAGTCAGCTTTCAGAGAGCTGGAATGGAAAAGAACTGAACTTCAAAATATACCATATAATCCATCACAAGGTCAACATGATGGCAACCACTGTCTCTGCCAAAATCTAAAGCTGCCAGGACCAAGGACCAGCCTCCTCACATGTTTCTCCCCCACATGTCTCTCCTTCTCCGTTCCACACTAAATAAATATATCCACCTCACTCCTTCCTTCTTCTCAGCTGCCCCCATTCATGAAGTCTGGTTCATGGCACTCTGGGAGTTATAATTCAAGGTGGAAACATGTACATGGGGGGAAGGGGGAATGGTGCCCATTACTAAGACCACTGACCTGAGACTATTCTCTCCCTCTTCCAGGCATGCATTCTCTAACACAGCTTGGACTTCTGCTTTCCACCTCTGAAAAAAAACTACTTATCACGTTCTCCAGTGGCCTCCATGACAATAAACTCAGTGGACAATACTTTACCTCTTAGTAACCTTTGGCATGATTGACTATTTCCTCCTCCTGAAAACATTTTCTTTTCTTCAGTTCTGGGACAGCAAACACCTTTCTTTTCTTTCTTTCTTCATCAGCCAATTTTGTGATTTGGTGCTGAGGTCTAGGATTCCCTTTCTATAACAGTCCCTAGATAACCTTATCTAGTGTCCCACAATGAGGTACCTACATATATATCTATACCCCACAAACCTCCAGCTTGAACATCAGTGTCATTTAGCCAATAGTCTTTACTCAGTAACTTAACTGGCTTTTCACTGTAACCTATTAAGCATCAAGAACTGGTTTTTCTTTCTTTCTTTTTGTACAAACGTTCCCATCTTAATAAATGGCAAATCTACCTTTCTGCATATTTAAAATCCTCCTTTGTCCTCTAGACTGCATATTTAATTTATCTACAAATTCTGGCGTTTCCATCTTTAACATATATTCCAGAAATTGCCAAGTTTTGCCACGATCATTATTACTACCCAGGGCAGTGTAATCTCTTATTTGGGTTATTGCAAAAACTTCCCGAGTTCCCTACTTTCATAATTGGCTTCTGGTAACCTATTCTACACTCAGTGGCAGGTGTGTTTCTGTTAACTTAGTCTAGATCATGTCACTTCTTTGACTAAACTCTCCAGTAGCTTTTCATGTCAGAGTAAAAGCCAGTTTGCTTAAAATGGCTCCCAGAAGTCTCTCTAATCTGAGACCAACCTTCTCTCTGACCTTACTACACTTACTACACTTTCATTTACCTCCTGTTAATGGAATAAACAGTGATCTCACTGCCAATCTTACTTCCCCTTCAGGCCAGACATATTCCTTGCTTCTGCCTGGAATGCTTGCCAAACCCAGTTTTTACTTGTTCCTTATTTCCCTCTGATTTTTACCCAAATGCCACTTTATCAGTGAGGACTTCCTTGAAAATCTTGCAAAACAATAGTGATAAACTCTTCTTTCCTGCTTTCCTTAGTTCTAATTATTTCTATAGTAATACTTATCACATTCTATAAGATTAACATGTTTTATTGTTATTACATTAAGTCTCATGTTTTAAAGAAAAACATGACATGGGAAGGTATGTATTGATCATAAAAAAGGGGGAGAATCTCAAATTTATACACCTAAACATTTTGTAATAATACTCAGCTATGAAATTTATAATATCATGAGGTTTAAATCAGTACCCCAAATGAGGCAGTTAAACCTTTATGTTTGTCCTTGTACCTTTCTTTTGAAAAGTGCTAGTCACTAATTTTCTTTTTTATATTTGTTAAAAAATGAGGTTTGTAGTTTAACTCTACTCTGGTTAACCTTAATTTGTCAACAGATTACTCAAGATTTGTAAGAGTATTTACTAATTAAAAAGAGAGGTTACCATAGTAACTAGTATATCTTGAATACTCTGTTTATATAACTGCAAATTCAGAGTAGCTTTTCCTCTAAATTCTTCTATCTGCTACACTGATTTCAGATGCTCTCTTCAATGCACTTTTGACTATAAAACAAAGTGCTTTCTTTAGTGATTATATAAATTTGAGTATTTTTAGACAATTTGTTTGTAATGTAAACCAAGTGCCTTGGATGTTTCAGAAATATTAAAGGTGGAGAAAATTTAAAAGCACTTTCAAAATGACTGGAAATAGCAAAGGGGTAGTGATGGAATATTTGTTTAAGTAACTATGGACTTAAGAGTTTCAATTTCAGAAAATGCCTTGAAGTAAAAAGGATCAGTCATTTGATGAATATGTTACTCTGAGAAATCCATCTACAAGAAGATCACATCTTATTATTGGGACACTACCTTATTAATTCAGATCATGTTACAAAAAGAAAAGCTTTCTTAGTTCCTAATAAGGTTTGCTACAAGTAATATATATGTGATTTTTGCAGTGAATGAGTGCACTTGGAGTTCTGGAAATTTGACAAAGTCTTCATGTGGCTTGTTTTCTTGTTGCCGAGACTTCCCATATGCTATTGCCTCTGCTTGGAATGATTTCATCATTTCTGTATACCCCTCACTTACCCTGTCCCTAATATTTTTTGACTTCCTATATTTGTTCTTTAGATCTTAGCTGAATTGCCATAGTCTCTGGAAAGATTTCTCTAACTTTCCAAGGTAACATTAAGTCTCATCCTGCATGTTCATATAATACCCTTTGAAGATAATTTAAAGTCTAATTATAAGTGTTTTAGTCATCTTCATCTACTTTGTTGAAGTATCCTGGAGGAAAAGACCAGGGTCTTGTATACTATGGGCTCCAAGATCCACTAAGTTCTGGACTACAGCAAATTAAAGAAAACAATCAAATAATTGTATTAGTTTCCTAGGTTTACCATAGCAAAATACAACAACCTAGATACCTTAGAACAAGAGAAACATATTTTCCCCAGTTCTGGAGGCCAGAAATCTGAAGACAAGATGTTGGCAGAGTTGATTCCTACTGGAGCTCTGTGGGCAAATCTGTTCCCTGTTTCTCTCCTAGCATTTGGTGATTACTGGCAATCATCAGCATTCCTTGTTTTGTAGATGCATAATGCTTATCTCCGCCTCTGACTTCATGTGGTGTTCTCTCCTGGGTATGTCTGCATTTCTTTTCTTCTCACATGGACACCAGTAATATTGACTTTGAACCTACTCTAATTTAGGACATCCTTATTTTAACTTGATTGCATCTGCAAAAATCTTAATTCAAAATAGGGTTACAGTCATGGGTTTTGGGGGTTAGAACTTCAACATATCTTTTAAAGGTAGCAGTTCAACCTGATGTAATAATCATATAGTACATTTTTGCTTTAGGACCAGATTAATAGGAAACAAAGTCTTAATTGTGTAGATTAGTCAGTAAGTTGCTAACTAGTTGATTTAGTTAGCTTAAAGGAAAACATTAGTCACTTAACAGGAAAACATTCACAGAATTAAAAGTACTTGTTCTTATTATTTTAATTGTCTTAACGTCCATACTTGTGATAACTCCTTAGAGAATTTTATTTATTGATAATAGATCATTTTGCTTCTGTAGCCAAATGTATGAACTAATTTGCTTTATGGACACAGCTTAAACAATTGTAGATTGGATAAATTCATATGCATTGAAAGAATTAGCTCAAACAACTGTTATATTCAGGGTTGTTAATTCTTAGGTGTACCTCCAAGTCTTATATCTCTAATTTGGGTCATCTTTATTTTATACCCACAACAAGCCAGGGGGAGGAGGCAATAAGAAATGATATTTCTTGGCATTTAGCAATTAGTTGATTAATATGCAAATTTTATTCAAAGTAATATAAAGCATGCATCTATTATTTTTGGTTCATCAGATTTGGTTATTTTTAATTTTAATAAAATGCAACAATAATTAAGTGATTTAAAATATATAATTCAATACTGAACTAGTTTCTCAGTAGTGATGATTTCCAGACTGCACATGAGGTTCCAGGGAAATACTTAGTTACCAGGTCCAACAGACAGCAGGCAGGGGATGGAACCTGGAATTGAGCCCATCCTTGCCAAACCTAGAGAGGATTGCAAAACTCCAGGGAATGGAAAGCAAAGTCCCAAACTAGTATTCGGGAAAAGAGGGATTTGGGCATTTGCCTGTCAATCTTTGTGTTATATGCCTGTCTGCATGTTGTCTATGGCCTTCGATTAAGGGGCTAATGTTTTTGGATCTAGCTGGATGTGAATGTAGGCCATTGAAGATAGGCATGAATGCCATTTGGTGTGTATATTTGATACATAGGCAGATATTGTTGCTACTGGTAGGTGTTTTATAACACAAATGCTATGTCTCTTAGATTCTCTAAATTAATGTCTTTACTGTTTTAGAATTTAGGAAATTCTCACAAGGGGTTTACATTTTATTATTCTACTAAGCCAGCAGGGGATAGTCACACATTACTTTTTGGTGGGCTTCTAAAACATTTCTTCAGACATTTTCTTAAAAAAGGTCTATCTTTCTGCTAAATAAATAAATAAATAAATAAATAATTTAAGACAGAGTGCTTGTAGTTATCATTCTAATAAGCACACTGATATCAATTCTTAAATAGCAGCCGTAAACTTTAAATTACTTATTTTTATAATAAAAAATAAGATGAAACACCCCAATATTCCTGGTAAGAGTAATTGCTCTGTTTTCAATGCTTCCAAAATGCTAATTCTGTTTTTGACATAAAAAACTTAATTAGCAAGTTTAAATGACTACAAAAACTAGAGGATAATCACTGGTCAACTTTTAGTGCTAAAAGTAAATTATTTTAATATTTGCTACCATATTCACCTGCTTTATTTGCAACTTATAAATGTCTAGAAAGAAGAGAAACATTTTAAATTTCAAGATGCAAACAAGAGTAGTCCTTTGCCAACACAAAACATATTGTGGGGACTCTGTCTATTGTGTCTGAGACTATAAGAGCTGATTGCATCATATTATTTATATTTATATTCTGTAGGAAAAGCACTGTAATGCTTACATAGCTAGTAATGTAATGATTTAAGTCAATATACTGTGCAGTTTGAGTGGCATGTAAGGATAACATTATTATTCTTTGTATTTTAGTCTCTGTACTAAGTTAATCATGTTCTCAATTCCATCATCAATTGTCATTCACTCATTTTGTAAAATTTGAGCATCTGCATTTAATGTTATTGTATTGTTTCTATTAACTACAGCTGGTTGCAATAGACTTAAATGAAAACTTCATAGCTACACATGAAAGGTCACAAAAATAAACATTAAAAATGTACTTTGCAATAAGCATACAGTGTAAGCATGAATAAGATATCTGAAGTTATGAAAATTGGAAAGTTTATCTCATCATGTGTAAAATTATCTATCTGAAAAGCACTAATACACTTTTTAAAGTTACATGGTTAGATAACATTTACCTTTGAATTCATAAATTCTCAGTCATGATTCCTCTATGTAGTTAATTACATATAAATGTTAAAAACTGCATAGGAAGATAATAGAAAGAGAACACATATTTAACAAATATGAGAAATTATTTTAAAAACAAATATGATATATAAGAAATTTCAAGAAATGGAACAAATGGTCTAACAAACCATTTTAAAATGGTTCAAACTACAAAAAACTACATGCTTCATATTTTGCTTGTTTTATAGGTTGCTAATTTTTCTACAAATTTACATATATATATATACTCTTAGTAAATGCAGAGAAAAACAATTGCAGTGGGAGAGTGGGCAGAATTAAAAGGTAACAACATAGTTATACCTCCAAATTCATATCTGTCATCACCAAGAATTCTTTAACATTGAGGAACATGGGCCTCCCTGGTGGCACAGGGGTCAAAGTCTCAGCGTTATCAAGCTATTGCCAGCCACTTTGGCATGAGTTCCATCCCCGGCCAGAAAGCTGACCCACGTGGAGCAGCAGACCTTGCCTGTCTCTGGTGCTGCTCCCCTCAGCAGTGTATTTCTCTCAATCCACCTGTTCTGCTCACCACTCTGTCTCTGGTGAATCCCCTCACCACCATTCCCCCCCTGCACCTCTGGCCTACACCCCAGTTCTTGTGTGCATAAATAAATAAAAAAATAAATTTTTAAGAAAAATTGAGAAACCAAATGTGTGCCTACAACTAGTTCTCAAAAGAATATTTAATGTGCTATTGAATTGAAATAATAAATGACTAATAAAATAGAAATGAAATAATTATTTTCTTTCATTAATTGAAATAATACTGAGTTATGAGTATTTCCTCTCACCGCTATGGCTTACATTTAAAATATTCTATGGAGGAGTGTTTTTTTTCCCCTGTAGACCTATGAATTTTAAAACTGCATTAACACAACTTTTATATGTTAAGCCTATTGCAAACCACACTGAGATTAGTTATTTTCACTAGATAAAAAGAATGAAAAATTATCAATAATCTTTAGCTACTGGGAAAATTATAAGACTAAATGGTACTCATAAGAAAAAAAAAAAACTAGTCATCTATATATACCAACAAATTTGGAACAGAACAATTAGAGGGAATTTAGTCTTCTAGTTAGATTACACATTTTAGAATTAAAAGTAAAGTTTCTGATTATCATATTTATTTCCTCACCTGTTCTTCCAAGAATAACTGCCATATAATAATGATTTTTTAAATGAACATGGTTCTTTTTTAATTCATGTAACATTTTAATTTGGAAATGTAATCATACAAATCACTCCAGTTTTAGTTCTGCTCATTAGAGATCAGGATTGATATTACAATATACATGATATGATAAAATGTAGACCCAAATTCATGGACTGTATATACCTAAGGTTCATTTGAATGTCCTGTCATTTTATGTTGCTATTCATAAGTCTTTGTGTTAATGTGAATGTGGTAATTTAAGAACAATTACATGATCTTACCAAAAAACTGGTAGGGCTCTTGTCTTAAAATGTTCACTTGCATTTAATACGACAGAAATTTACATATTGGGATTAAGTGGCCTCACGTTCAAGTACGTAAGATAAAATTGAAGTAATGTAACCTACTGCAATCATATTGTGCCAATATTCAGGCAGGGTACAAAGGAAAAACACAACAGGTTTTGAAACCAATCAAATTAATCACAGTCTAAGATGGGAAATAGAGAGTGAAAGATTGCTACTCATCAGATCATGCTGTGATGATGAAGGAAACAGATCTGATCATTTGATTATGGGGCCATAGATACAGAATTTTAGAAACCCTTCCCAAGTAACTAACTTCTGATAATGTGTGGATATTTTTGGAGCTGGGAAGCATGCCTGAATACCTCTTATAACTTATGGTATATTTTAAGGAGAGGGTCTCCAAACAACTTAAACCTTCTAAATCTTAGATCAAGCAACAATTTATGATACAACAAAAACAATAAAAAAAAGGATCTAGCAGCATGAATTTAGAAAACAGAATATCAAATTAAAAGCTTTTGAAGTATATGAGCCTGAAATCTGTTAAACTTTTTACAACTTTACTTCAGGGACAATACTTGAGTATCTGGAATGTTGGATGAGGAGAATACACAGAAAGACAAATAAGGCCAGACTTCAAGAGACACATAAATGCTGAATTATTGGGAAGCACCAAGAGAGAATATCTCATTGAAATGAAGGAGAATTTGAAAAAAAAATTGACTCTAACTTTCTTTAAGTACATTACTCTAACTCCATGGCTTATTCTGTTTCCCTCAGTTTCCTTATTTATAAAATGGAGACATTAATATCTACTTCATATGATTACTGTTGATAGTGAAGTGATATATATGAACTGCTTGCTGGAGCGCCTGAGAGGTAGAAGATGCTTAATTGATTGCAGCTATTTTTAAAGTCCATAATATACTTTTCACTATTTAAAATCTGGGAATAGGGGCCTCCCTGGTGGTGCAGGGGGTTAAGCACTGCACTATTAAGCAATCCACAACCTCTGCAGCATGAGTTCGATCCCCGGCCGGCCAGGGAGCAACCCATATGGTGAAGCAGACCTCTCCTGTCTCGCCCGCTGCTCCCCTCGGCATTGTATTTCAGTCAGTCTGCCTGTTCTGTTCTCCACTCTGTCTCTGGTGAATCCTCTAATCCTCCCCACCCCCTGTGTCTCTGGCTTGTACCCCAGCTCTTGTATGCATAAATAAATAAATCTTAAATAAATAAATAAATAAATAAATAAATAAATAGCATCTGGGAATAGATTATGTCTTCAAATTTAGGGGACATGACTCATTTTTATGCTTTCTGCCCAACATTGTTATACAAAATAAGTTCCCACTAAAGAACTATTGGTGCTCCACAAAGTTTTCAATACTCAGTAGTTTTCAAAGTAAGTATTTTCATGGCTCCTGTTACCATGAAAATCAAGTGTTCAGAAAAATATATTTTAAGAAGAAATGCACAAGTGAATGCTTTTGGTGTCCATTCTCTTCTAGCCATGCCAGACAAAGTTAGGAATGAAAGGAGAGCTTATTAATTGAAGACTGACACCTTAAATTATAAGTGCTTTCCCCCCTTTTTTTAGACATTCCTTTTACAGTAAGAGTTAAAGACCTGTTGTGGATAGAACTGTATTCCTCCCAAATTCATATGTTGTTTCCTAACTCCTAATATCTCAGAATGTGACATTATTCAGAAATACTATCATTTCAGATGTAGTTGATATGAGGTCATACCAGAATCAAACCCTAATCTAGCATGATGGGTGTCCTTATAGGAAAGGTAAATTTGCATACAGACATGAACAGAGGGAAAACACGCATGTGTACATGAACACATACATTGGGGGTGATATATTTGCAATCCAAGGAATGCCAAAGTTTGCTGGTAAAGTTAGCCAGATGGTAGGAGAGTGGCATGGAACAGATTCTCAGTCACAACCCTAGAAAGAAAAAAATCCTACCTTGATCTCAGCTTCTAGCCTACAGAAGTATGCAACAATAGTTCAAGTGACCCAGTTTGTGGTACTTTGTTATGGTAGTCCCGGTCAACTACTGCAACACCAGCATATTAAATACAAGTTGTGGGGAATTATGTTTAAACCTGTATTAAATTTCTATTGCTGAAAAATAAATAACTGCAACTTAACAACAAAGAAAATACACAATTATTATCTGACAATTTCTGTGGGTCAAGAATTCAGGCACAGGTGAACTGGGACATCTGATTACAAGATTGAAATCAAGATGTTAGCCAGAAGATGTTCTTGTCTGGAACATATTCATGTTGAGGCTCATTCAGGTTGTTTGCAGAATTCTTTTCCTTGTGGTTGTACAAATGAAGTTCCCATTTTTCTGTTCGTTGTTTACTAAGAGTTATTTTCAGTTGCTAGAAGCTGTTCCTTGCTATGTGCGCTCCTTCTAGTCAGTTCATAGTAGGATTTTTTTTTTCAAGACTGATAGTGACACAGTGCTACATAGGGTCAGGGACAGTGCCCAAGGAAGGGGGAGAAGTCACTGTTAGTGTGTTCTATCCATGTGCACAATTGCAAGACCACTCAGGCTCAGGGAGCAATAACAATGGGTTTTATTTAACAAAAGGTGACCAGTGAAACAAAGGGTGCTTAAGCCCACACATGACTGGCTATCTCATCCCTGATACTTCTTGCAGTGTCCAGTAGTCACAAAAGCCACTAGTGTAAGATGGCAATGAGGATCTGGAGCTGATGGCATACTGGCCAGCAGTGGGCCAAGATACAACTCACGGTGGCAGCTGGAGGTGCTCACAGAGGTGGCTGCTGAGACGACACCACAGCAGCCCTTGGCAACAGTCTAAAGGCCAGGCTGGACAGCACTGGGTGCTGGATCAGATGATAATGGAGGTAACAGAACCTGGAAAGCAGTGCCAGATGATCAGAAGTGGTGAACAGCTATCAAAGGTGACCAGACACAGAATGCTGGTCACCTGTCAACAGTGCTGGATAGCACTGGCCAGTAGTGCTGGTCACCAAGAGATGGTATCAAATACACTAGTGTTATTAGCTCGTTGTGATCTATTACTATGAACCTATAGTTTAAAGCTCTTTGAGACACCGGGTCAAGGTTAATGGTCTTGCAGGCAATGTTAGAGGCATGGTGGGAGGCAGGTGCAGTGCTGAGGTTTCTGTGAAGGTTTATGGAGGTCAGCTGCTCAATGCTTCTCTTCTCCTGCCTCTGAGTCCTTCCAGTTTGGAGGTCAGGAACACAATGTTCCATCTTCTCTCTTCATGAGTTGACTGCTGATCCTTTTTCTTTTGCAATGGTCAGGAACAGAATGTGCCTTATGCCTTCAGAGGCTGGGAACAGAATGCTTCTCTTTTCCGAGGCTGGGAACGCAATCCTTCTTCATCTTAACCAAGAATCCTTCTTTCCTTGGAGGCCAGAAGCAGAATGAATCAAGGTGGTTCTTACTCTGCCTTATATTCCTTTCAGAGTCCTCCACTCTAAATCCAGATGGACCATTTTCAATCCTAAGCAACTGATTGGAATATTTAGCACCAGTCATCTCATTCTAATCACATGCACATTCAACACTGAAAAAACATAGCTATTCAATAAGAAAATAATCGTAGCGTTACAAAGTCTGCAACCTTAACATAATCAAGTTCTGAACATAGAAATATGAAGGGCTACTTATGTAGAAAAAAAATAACTGTTACAAACCAAACCCTGATATCCTGGGCTATTCACTGCCACTTTTCAAAAGGCTCTTCAGTTTTTTAATTTTTGTCAAGCTATTTTAAATTTATTGTCATCTCTTACCATAAAAATTATACATTTAAGCACTTATGGAGTACATCAGAAGTTAGGGTAAAATTATATGGGAAAATACATGATTATAATGGGAAAATATTTTAACATGTAGGAATGGAAAGAAGAAAAAATAGGAAGGAATAAAATTATATATTTTGACTGAGAATGAGAGATATGATTAAATATGGTTAAGAAAGGGTCAAAATACTAGTACTATTAGTTGATTATAGAATTTTAAATAAATAAAGTTAGGAAAGTAATTTCAATATCCTAGATTTATTTACTGTGAAAAAATATCATATGCTATGATCTATTGTAATTATAACACAAACAAGTTAAATTGCACTCTAGGTACACATTCAATACATAAAATAGAAAATATTTCAAAATTTAACCCAAAGTTTTATGTGATCTTATTCTATGACAAGACAATGAAATATGTTCTTCCATTTTTGTATCCTTAAATTTGCAAAGCACTTTCATATAAATTTAGTTATACATTGATTAAATAGATAGTCTGCAGAGTTAAAACTAAAGTTTACAGGTCATGTAAGAGGGTCAATCAGAAAGGAATGCTTTCTAATTTTATGTCTCCAGACAGCCATCAGGCATCCAACAGAAAAATGCATTTTGAAGCCATGGAATCTTCAGTTTTATCTCTGACATTACATTGAGACTCGACAGATGGAAACTCAGCAGCAGACATGCAAACTGGATGCCAAATGAGGCACATATACATAGCAGAGTGGTGCCCTACCCAGGTGGTCATCTTCTCCTTTCCAGAACCTTTAACATGGCTCACTCCAAACTTGACTATGCCATAGTGATATTGACAAGTTCTTCAGTCATTGGTGAATGTCAGTGTGCTCTTGGCTCTCTGCATAAGGAACTTTAGCACACGCTCTGCTCTGTACATATGTCCAAGTTGGCAGCCAGTTGGCATGGCTGATGATGTGTCTCTATCTGTCAGATCTCCTCATCACCTTTGGGAAGGAGATAGATGATGTGAGTATGTCAGCAAGAATATTACTATTGGCTATGAGACGGTATCTAGGGAAATAAAAATTAGGAGACATTTTAGATGTGACCTGACAAATTATCTTCATCATCTAAACCAAGGATCTACTTATATTTTGGAATACAGGAAAAATTCAGTTAAATTAGGATAATTTTCACAATAATTTTAGCTAAGATAAAATAGTCTTCAATAGTTAACAAGTAAACATACCTTATACAATGGAATCAAAGAGTGTAATTTAAACTTATAGAGGATCAGAGCAGCCAGAGTATTAAAAATACACTAAAACACTTATAACTAATCTTATGAATTGGTTAAAATTACAACATTAGATAATTAAATGATGTAGAATAGTACAGACATTCTAAATGTTTACTGTAATCAGTTTTCAGACATTTTTAGAATGTTGTATTCCTACTTTCACATGCACACTTTCTGTTTGTCCTTTCCTTTGCAGTTAGAAGATATCGGAATCATTTCTGCTTCAATTTTATCAAGTAATCTTGAACTAATTGGTTTAACTGGTTCCAGTTTAAATGATTACATCATTTAAAAAAATTAGTCAAGGTATCTTTAATTCACATATTCATTCATCCATCCGTTCATACCAATAAATATTTACTGTATGCCTATCTGTTTAAACAGTTTTTTTGAGTTTTCCCTTTCACTGATCTCTCACATGCCATCAATTCTTAGTCTTTTTTATCCTGTTTCCTAAATATCACAGATGAGCCTTTCTATTTCTAATGCCTGTACCAGTTTTCTTCCCTATGTTTTCAAATCGCAATGAATAGGACCATTTAACCTAGACTTTGGGAAATATACCAATGTCAGATGCATTTTTCACAGAGGGAATAAATATCACAATTTTTAACCATAGTGGGGATATTAATTATGGAATTGTATGAAGATATTTCAACAAATGTAGGAAGGAGTATTTCCTCTTGCATCCAGTAGTTTTGGTGGACAATTGTGTCTCATTTTTAGATGTGGAAATCAGAATGGTCTTTGTCAAACTGTTGTTTTTTTTGTTTTTGTTTTTTTGTTTTTTAATAAACTTATCTTATTCTACTGACACCCTAGATTAGGAGTAGAAGCCTTACACCCTGGCTTTTTGTGGTGGTTTTGACAATAAAACTAGTGTAAAAGAGCAGCATGAATTCAGGACAATATCTCTGTTCTATTACAGGCCAAGGGGATTTATCTAAGTTCCAGTTTGATAAGTAAGGAAAAAAATCAACAATGCATACTTGGGGGATTCTATAGCACAATAAAAAAGGGGAGCATTTGAAGGAAGACTGGACTTTATATTTATCTAAGCAAAACCTAGCTCAGGTTACAGGCAGGTTTTGTTCATTAGTTGTGTCCTGTGAAATCTTAATATAATTTAGTGGTTGCAAACATCATAGATTCTGTTGGTTGGATATGGATCTTCCTGATCTTTAGCAAATAATTTAACATCTCTAGGTGTTAGCTTACACATATAAAAAGAAATCGTGATAATAATTATAATTATGCCCATTTTGTGATGATGTAGTGAAGTTTAACTTTGATAATTCACAATTTGATAATTTTAATGCACATAAATATTTAGAAAAATGTTTGCCATAGAGTGATACATTGAAAAAAGAGATATATCAGCTGTAATTGTAATCCAGACAAAGCAACTGAAAGTGAAGTTTATATAGACTTTGCTACCACATTCTTTTCATTTTCAGGGTGTTCTCTCTGACCCATCCTTTAATAGAACTTGCTCTTTTAAAACTGGAATTGATCATGCCATTCCCCAGGTTGTCTTTCTTCAAGAATTCTTTATAGCTTTCTGGTTGGGCCAACATTTTCTAGTATGGAATATAAGTAGGGTGACAACATGATTTCTCACCTATGCCTAAGAATCAGAGTGTGCACTATTAATAATTATTTTGGAACAATAGGCATAACTCAGATGTATCCCAGCAAACAGGGGCACATAATGTCATGGGCATAAAGTCTTTCTGTTAGTTTCCTGGTACAGTCACTCAGACTATCTACCACACCCAGATCAGCAGTCCCTACACTATAATATTTTTCTGTGCCTTTGAGTGTGTAACTGTTACAGCCCTTATTTTTTCCTCTACATACTTTCACTAAATTATACCTGTTATTTAAGTTAGTACTGAGTTCTGGAAATGTCTTTGGAATTGTGAATTTGGAGTCATTTTCTCTGCCTATGTATCAAGTGACATTGCCTTATCTTTCTCATTCTGATAGTAAAATAATGGTAATTTTCATCAAATATATAATGTCTTCTATGCCAGGCTTACTAGTAGCAGGATAGGTTTTGTATATGTACTTTCTCTAAACAATCCTTCCAAAGTATGCATGTATTTTCTGAAGGTGTAAATAAAGAAAGTTAAGACTAGAGAGGTTGAGTGTCTTGCTGGCCCACACAGCTTTAAGTAACAGAAGCAATACTGAAGTTCAAGTCAGTCTGTTTCTAAGGCTATCTTTTCACCAAATTTATCATAAGAAATTATAATGAACATAAGCATTATCTCTCCATGTACATAATAGATTTCTGTAGTTCAATACTATTTCTTATTCATTTTTTCCTTTTAACATCTTGTACCAAGTCCAGTATTTGGCACATGATAAGCACAAAATAAGTGTTTGAATTAACAAATTAATAGATTTTAATTCTTGGCCAATTTAATTATTTTGTGACTAATAACAAGTACCATTTTCAATTCAAAACCATTTTCTCCAAGTTTCTTGGCCTCAGATACATCCCTCTGCCCTGAATAAGGCTCTGATTCGCATATTTCCATCCATTACTTAACAAATTCCTTCATGTCTGAACCCAGCACTAGGTTAAAATATTTACAGAAATTTAAGGTGAATGTATACATTTGGTAAGGGACAAAGGTGCTGCTTCATAGCAGGATGATCAAGAAAGAAAATATTTACTACATAATACACGGTTTTAAGTAAAGATTGCCTCCATCATTTTATTTCAGAATTAATCAGAAATACCCCTTTTCAATAACTTGCTGAACTAGTTCAAGAAATTGTAGTTGTGATAGGAGATGAAGGGGAACAATGGGAGGTAATTTTGAAGGTCGCTATGGAGGAGGCCAGGTTTAATGGGATTTTAAAACATGGATCGGTCTTTGGATAGCTAGATGACAGTATGGCAAGAGTGACTGTACAGTGGCCCTCGGAGTTTAGTGGTTTGGGAATGGGGTATATCAACACATGAAAGAGAGGTAGTGGCAGAGAACAGAGTTAGTAAGAAGCACCATAGATAACCCTCACCGCTAAATTTTGTTTTAGACTAGTTCTTATCTCCTGTGAAAACCCAGGAACAAAATGAATCTGCCATATGACTCTCACAGTCTTGCTAACTGCAGAGTCACTGCTGCAGACACAGATGGGACACCTCACAAACGTGAGTCTTCATTATAGAAAGAAAATTGGGTGAGGGTCCTTTATGACTGTCTGTATATGTGCTCAGCTTGGAAGGACATCTGTGAATTAGTCACCTTTAAAGTTTTGAGTTTGAAATGTTAAACTTTTACTGTGCTCTCCCAACATAAAAGAGGGATCCTCTCAGTTTTTATTTCTACTTTGGTTTTACTTATCTTTACCTATTTATGGAAAAAGGCATGCAAGCATGAACAACAGTCCAGCAGTGAGAACAACACAGTTTTGATGGTTCAGCTGTGGCCTTCAATAAATGAGTGCTAAAATAGAATCCTAAAACATGAATTCTTTTTTCAGCTCTGCCATTATTGGCCATGTGACCCAGAGTAAATCTCTTGTCCTTCTCAGGTCTCCAGCTCCATATGTTTTAACTAAAGACACTGTGTAGGGTAGTCCCTAAGGTACTTAGCAGCTTAAAAAAAAAACACACAAAAAACAAAACAAAAAAAACCTTACATTATTCCTAACATAGTAAGAAATGCTGAAAGAACATGGTTTTGGGTCAGCCACATCTAAGGTAAATTCCTTAAACTACCACTGGGTGATGCTAAGAAAGTTATGTAGCTCCTCTGAAGCTCATGTTTTATCTGTAGAATGGGGATAATATTGCTAACCTGGCAGGCTTGCTGGGCCCATTGAATGAGCTCAGACAATGAGCCCATCCAAGGAGCTGGCAAAGTATCGCCTGGAGTAATAAAGTTATTGATAAATGGGAATTATTATTAAGATATTTTAACAGGTAGAGGAAACTCTCATATCCTATGAGAGACATGCCAAATAGGACACTCAACTTTCTGCTTGCATTCCTCACCTGTGAAGTCCGGGAACTGAAATTAGCGCTATGTGTGAGCCTCAAGGGATTCAAGTGTTGCTAAGGCAACCACTAATTCCAAATCAGGGTAAATAGTTTCACAGAATGTTCAGTTTCCTTTAACAAATTGGATTCCAATGAAGGGCACACCTTTCCTTCCCCTGCTGCTCTGTACCCAAGTTAGGGTTGTGCACCTGCAGCTATGTGTGCCAGGGGCTGCATTTATCTTCTGCCAGTGCCACTCTAAAGGTAACAGTCAGTCACAGAGATCCCCAAGGTCTGTCAGCTTTACCTAGTCTTTACCTTTTGTACTTTGTTAAGTTGAAGTCACACTTCTTGACTCACACAGTAGGGCACTGAAACAGCTCCTTGGCACATTCATGTAATAGACTTCAGAGCAAAGATGCCATGCAGTTTGCAGTCATCTCGTTCTGCCTTCTCTTCCCCACCCTGCAACTCTCCTTATTTCCCCTACTCACTCATATGAAATCCTGCCGCGAATGAACCTATTATTAAGCCAGTATTGCCTCTCCTGCTACATTCTTGTGTTAAATTAGTCCTCTTCATTGTTGCAAATAATAGGCAACCACTTATATATCAATGAAAATTCACTGCACTGCTGTGGGATTATTTCAGTCCTCTATGAACGACACATTCTTGCCATTGTTTATAGGGAGTGATTTTGAGTCTTTATTGCTTTATTTTAAATCTTTTCTTTTGGGGGGGGTGGCCAATCTCCTTCCTGTACTTAGCATATTTTCTCCATGAACCCCTTGGAACAATAGGTGCTGTAATAGCTGTATCTTTTTTGCAACAATTCTTAGTGGTTGCCCCTGATTTTGAATATGCTAGTAGCAAAGCATGAATACAGTACTAAAGATTCATGGAAGCATGTTAATTTACCTTAAGAATACGAAAGAAAATTTATGATTATTTTTTATTTCGGGTCAAGTCCTGAAATCAAAAATACCCTCACTAGCTTTTACATAACTCCATTAGAAAATGGGTTTAGTCACTAAATTTCATTGAGTTTCTCAAGGGAATTTTAAAGCATCTTATAACAAAATAAAAAAAAAATTCAGTTTGAAAGATTAGATAACACTGCAGAGTACAAAAATTACTGAAACAATCTACTAAGTAAAATATTTCTACCCATGCTAGGGGAAGAATAATTTAAAAAATTTACAAAGTGTACTGTACGTATGAGAAAGTACATATTACAAAGTATATTGTACATATATACCTGTCTATTTTAAAGAATAATGATAAAATCGACATGCATAGCTCACTGCTCTTTTAAGAAAAAGAACCTACAACCCAGACATGTCCATCCTGGCCCTATTGTCCCTTGGATTCATTGTTGTGTCATCACAGAAAGAATGGGCCTTGTCAGTCATGTTACTCCCATTAGCTTTCCCCTGCTTTAGGTCAGTGCAAACTAAAGCAGGAGGTTAGAGGGTAGGAAAGAGGAGAAACCAGGTCATCCTGCCGCCTTTCTCCCCATCTTGGGTGGCATCCTTGGCACTGACTGCAAATTCTCCGTGGCTCCTGGACAGACCCAGGTAGTTTCAGTCTGGACTCTGGTAATACCACCATTTTCTGGTAGTACCCCTTTCTCTTTGACCCAGAGATAATAGTGGATTCCTATTTTCGCTAATTTCTGGCTTACCTTACTTTCTCTCTCTCTTTTTTTTTTAATTTCTCAGTTTTTCCATCACTTATGTCAGTTATTTCTAGTTATATTTCCCAAGATGCCAATACTTGAAGTGGTTTCTTTTTTTTTTTTCTCCACACTTAAATCCTGTCTAATGGACCATAAATGCTCTTTGTGATCCTCCTTGATCAGACCTCTCACTCAACCCCAGAAGTAACCACTACCGTAATTTTTAATTTTAACATTATTTTCATTTTCTTTATTGGTTTTACCACTTAACGTATCCTTAAACTCTGTATTTTTCACTTTTGTTTATTTAGCACCTTATATAAATGGAAACATACAATCTGCTCTCATATGAGTTGCTTTTATTAGCAATACTGTGCTTTTGAGATTCATTCATATTATATTTGTCCTGGCTCATCTTCTCTGCAGCATATTATTCTACATATAAAATAGCAGAATTTTCCCATTCCACTGTTAGTGGACATTTTTCTGTTTCTCATTTTTATGCTTATGAACATGTAATGAACATTTGGGCATGTGTCTCCTGATACATATGTGCCAGCTATTCTCTAGCACATATTTCTATGAGTAAAGCTACAGTTCTGTGATAGTAGTACCCAATTGTTTCCCAAAGTGATTGTAACTAATTTACAATCTCACCATCAGTGGACAAGTATACTAGTTTTTCCAAATCTTACAGCACTAGGTTTTATTGCATATAAAATCCACATAGCATATCTAAATAAGCTTTTTTCAGTATTTCCTTACATTAGAATAGTTTTGTGCTGATTGTTTTTCCCTGTCATGCAAGTAAATGTAAACATTTCTATAACCCCATATATAAAACTCTTATTTGTTTTTAAACAATAAGATTTCCTTTGATCATCACATCCAACTTTTTATTCTTTGGCGGTTAGATGTAAAAATCTGACTCTCTGTAGTTCATGTTTGACTAAGGCTTAAAAAGAAAGAGAAAGAAATAATAGGGACAAACTATTCCAAAGTAAGTTTTAGATCATTAACTCATAACTTGCTAAGGAGATGCCCCAACAGATATTAGAACTTTAGCTCAGTACCCACTGAAGGAATAAACTGAAGGAATAAAATGCTGAGACTGAAGAGATAAAGAAAAAATGTTTCTTTGGAAAACTTTGTTGCATTCTGGTAGTATTCCTACTATCCATGGGAGAAGAGAATAAAATTATTTTCTTTCACCTCATGCTACTATGGAGAGCTTTTTTGGAATGCATTAGAGGACTTGACTTAAGTTGCCTACATTTCTAGGCACAAAGGATGGTAACAGACATATTTCTAGAAAATTGTATAGGCAAAGACTGTCACTGAGTTGTTGCTCTGAAGGACTAGCAAAGAGACATGCTGCACTGGATGTCACCTGAACTCCAAGCCAAAAGATCTTTGGATTGAAATTGGACTAGATAGCTTTGTTCTAGAAGGTTTGACTGGAGGACCTTTGGATCTGGATAGAGAGTCTGAGTGGTAAGACTTGCCAGATGTTGAGGAGGGAGATATAAGCAACATGACCAGGGAGTCAATGCCATTTCAGGTAAGCTACATTTAGAAGGATATACTGAGGGATATACTGAGGGATCAGTATATAGGTAAGGAATCAGGTAGGGTTTTCAAGGAATCTAGAAAGGAGGTCCACAAAGGGAAAATTTATCTTTGCATTCATAACAAATCATGAGAGCAACCAACCCAAGAGTTCTGAAGTACCACTAAATCAATTAAGCAAAATCTTTCCAGTTCTTTTCCTGCCTCTCCTTCTTCTATCCTTTTCTTTTTTTATGAATTGTTTTATTTAATATAATTCTTACATTATTTTTCATTTTTGTGTAATGTATGCATTTTCATTTTGGTTATATTCCCTATACAATTCCTGCACCCTTTTTCTGACCCTAATCCCTCTTCTCCTCCCCCCTCCCCCACTATAGTGTGTCTCTGGTCTATAGTTGCTTGTTTATTTTGATTTTTACTTTATTGCAATTAGCCTTTTTCCTGGTCCCTTATTTAGGTTTTCTAAATTCCTGCTATGAGTGAGACCATCCGGAATTTTTCTTTTTCTTTCTGACTTATTTCGCTGAGCATGATCCCTTCCAACTCCATCCATGTTGCTGCAAATTGCATGAGTTTATCTTTTATGATTGCTGAGTAATATTCCATTATGTATATATACCACATCTTCTTGATCCAGTCATCTATTTTTGGGCATTCGGGTTGTTTCCATAGCTAAGCAATTGTAAATAGTGCTGCTATAAACATAGGGGTGCAGGTGCCCTTTTGAATTAAGGTTTCTGTGTCATTTGAGTAAATACCTAGGAGTGGAGTTGCTGGATCATATGGAAGCTTTATCTTTAGTAGGTCAAGAAATCTCCACACAGCTCTCCACAGTGATTGGGCCAGTTTTCCCTCCCACCAGCAGTGCAGGAGAGTTCGTTTTTCTCCACATCCTCGCCAACATTTGTTGTTGCTAATTTTTTAATAGGTGCCATTCTCACTGGTGTGAGATGGTATCTCATTGTAGTTTTGATTTGCATTTCCCTGATTACAAGTGATGTTGAACATTTTTTCATATGCCTGTTGGCTATTTTCTTTTTTTTTTAAATAAATTTTATTTTTATATTCCCCATACAATTGCAACCCCCTTATTTTGACCCCAATCCCTCCCCTCCATGCCCCCCCAACCCCTCTGCTTCATAGTTTTTTGTTGATTTTGATTTTCACTTTCTTATAGTTATTCATTTTCGTGGTCCCTTATTTAAGTTTTCTAGATTCCTGCTATGAGTGAGGCCATTTTCATTTCCTCTTTGGAGAAGTTCCTTTTTAGCTCTTCTGCCCATTTTTTGACTAGATTATTTTCTTTGTTTTTGTTGAGTCTCATCGGCTCTTTGTAGATTTTAGTGATCAGTTCTATATCATTAGTGTTGTGTGCAAAATTTTTCCTTTTCTTAAGGAGGCTAAATTTTGGATGATGGAAAAAGAGGAGGTGGGGAACATAGTGGATAAGTAAACTGTGTAATCCACCTTGAAGAATGCCAGCATTGAACCAGAGGATAACTTCAAGTTTAAATGAATTTCCGAATTTTTCTATTATAAGCACTGGGCAACTTAATTACCCAAATGGAAATGTTTTGTGGATAAGTGGCAGGAGAATTTTTGAAAATTACAAGAAAATCAAAGCAGTTGAATATAATTAGTTATCTCTTCTTTATCTGGAACTCGCACCATAAGTTCCCATTACAAAGTTCATGTAACACTGGTTCCCAGAGAATTGAAGAGGAGGAAATAGCAAATTCAGCTGTAAACATTTACAATGCTGGAAACTAGCACTAAAAATGGTAATAAACATACATGGCAGAACCATGAAAACTGAATCCTATGCAGTGGGAGGAACAATAATCGTTTTGATTTATGTAAAGAATTATTAAAAGACCCAGAATTTGGCTAGCACTAGTGATTGGTAAAAGTGGATGTGAAGGTGGGTGAAAAAAAATTTTTTTGAATATCTGTTTACAATACAGTAGGTTCTGTAGATTCATTCCAGATTGTTTCATCCCCTTTATCTCTTCTTCCACAATCTTTGCATGTCTCACTATATGCAAATAATGTTATATGCTCCTTCCCAATCACTAGCATTTAGATATTATTTTTTGACTTCCAAGTATTTTACTTCCACATGCATTTTTCTAAGCCTGGTATTTTTACTATAATTTTGGATGTTTAACATATCATGTTCACATTATTATGGCTATGTAAAAGTTATTCACTGCTAAGGTATATATGATAATCATTTTTCCTAAGAACACTTTTGATTTCCATGACATTAATAAGTGATGTTTTCCTTTTAAGAGGCATAAGACAATGAAAAATTGTAAGTCATAAGAAAAATTCCGGATGGTCTCACTCATAGCAGGAATTTAGAAAACCTAAATAAGAGACCAGGAAAAAGGCTAATTGCAATAAAGTAAAAATCAAAATAAACAAGCAACTATAGACCAGAGACACACTATAGTGGGGGAGGAGGGAGGAGAAGAGGGATTAGGGTCAGAAAAAGGGTGTGGGAATTGTATAGGGAATATAACCAAAATGAAAATGCATACATTACACAAAAATGAAAAATGATGTAAGAAGACATGTAAGAGGCATAAGACAATGAGTCATACAGAATGTGTTCATAGTCCTAAGACCAAGGTTATGAGGAAAAACTGAATTTGGAGCTAGAACAAGAGTCCAAAATTAGAACCACCAAGCAAGTCTTATTAATTAGAGAGTTTGGATGTCACTTCAGTTCAACTGATTTAATATACTATGTTCTCAACACTACGTTAGGCACAGAGAACAAAAAGATACTAATTTTTAATAAGATCAATGCCATGACACATTGTAGTGTTAACAGAGAGACCGATAACTAAAATTATATCACAATGTAATTGAGTGAGTTAATAGTAAATCACAAAAACAACTTCTTAGAGTAATGAGTTTTGAATATTCTTATGGAATAGGTAGAAATTAATTAGATGGAAATTGAGGAGAGTGAAGTTTTAGACAGTGTTTAAAGAGTTGTTTGATTATAATATACTCTGATTTTAGAGAAAATATTTTTCAATGCAATTGATGATGAATTTGACTAGTTAGATAAGTTTGGAGCTATTGCCATGACATAGTCAAAGGGAAAAATGATAATGAGTTAAATACTCTTTTCAGAGGCAAGAGAAATCAAGGGACTTACCCAAGAGCTAGCAGAACATTTGAATTACTAAGATATTATTATTACCGGGACATTGAGGTAGGCAGTAGACTTTGGGCAGTACAGGTACTTTTGCAAGGGGTTAATAGATGAACAGCCACATCATCCACTGAGGCATGCATACAGAGGATGAAGATAGATTTGGTTGGAAGATGATGAATTCTAGATTTATTGAGTGCATAATATATGTGGAAGACATGTACGAAGAAAATAATGAGGTAAGATAACATTTCAAGAGGAAAATGATGTTTATTTTCTTCTTTGAAATCATCTGGTCTTCCCCTAGCCTAGAAAGCTAGGACATTCCATATATACCACCACAGAAGAGATAATCTATATAAAACAGATAAAAAGTTATTAGGTTTAATTTCCATAAGCATAGTCCTTGCCATAGAGAAAAAAATTGCTAAAAAGAAATTCATTGTTGAAAAAAAGATATGTCTTTTCCTGCAAACCTCTTTCCTTTCTTAGACTAAAGAAAACAAAAACTATAGGTTCCAGAAAGGTACCTCTCTTATTCAACACTAGTCTGGACATTTGGCAAGTTAGAGCATTCTATCACCACTAGGAAGGACAAGCGACCTTACCTGGTATACCTAGGTAAACTGATCAGAGAGGGTCAGATTTTTTCACTGACATGCGTGGTTTGGGATTTAAAGAGTATTTTCCATGTACTCTAGAATGCCTCGTATATGGTTGTAAGTGGACTGGATTTAATGAAGTTGGGGAAGAGGATGTAGTAGCACTGATTTTTGTGGTTTGATGAGCAAAGAACAAACCAGGACAGGGACACCTCAGCAAATATCAGAATGAATCTGTAAACAAATTGTCCTCAAACCCTACCATGTCTCCAGGATTTAAAAGCAAATAAAAGGAAAAGGAAGATTGTGCCTTCAATTGATTGAAATGTTTTCATTATCAGGTGAAATGGGTTTTCAAAATAGAAATTTTGTTTAAATATTGAAAAATAAAGACAATTCATCTTGAAGACTGAGATTCATACTTGCTATATAGAGTAGGCAGACCCTCCTGGTGGCGCAGCGGTTGAGTGCTGGGTTGCGAAGCTGCCTGCAGCCTCTGCAGCACCAGTTTGATCTCCAGCTGCTGGGAGAGGGTCCCACATGACGCGCAGACCTCTCCTGCCGCCTGCTGCTCCCCTCGGCAGTGTACTTCGTCAGTCTGCCTGTTCTGTTCACTGTTCTGGTTCTGGTGAATTTTCTCACCCTCCCGTGCTTCTGACTGTACCCAGTGCTTGTATAAACAAACAAACAAACAAACAAACAAACAAACAAACAAATAAATCTTTACATAGAGTAGGCAATTGGATAAGCTTTCCAAAGTTATCAGTATTTCTATGGTGGTTGAAAACTTAGCAGGAATCAGATAACCTTGGTTACATGTAGAGCAAATGAATAAAAGGTTGAGGATAGCATGTTTGAAGAACACCAAAATTCAAACAAGTGAAAGAAAAAGTTTCTTCAATATTAATAAATTACCAAGGAATCATTTTTAGAGATGACTCCTTTTGAAATGGTGGTCTGTGCCTGAAGGTTTAATGTTGGCCTTGTATTTGAATTCAAAAAGACTGTCACCTAATATAACTAGGTTGCATGAGAAATATTATATATTGCTAAAATGTCTTTCTCATATTTCATTGTTCACATAATTAAGCTAAATGACTACCGCAATTCTTTGTTTTATGTTAACTTTCACTTCAGTCAGAAGGGGAATATGAACATTTGTACTCATAAATATTTTAATAGACTTTTTTTATTAAAACAAACCAGTGTTTCCTCCCACTCTCTGAACAAGGAACAAACACAAAAATGGCATGCATTAGATTATGGATTATGGACAAGCTGTGATTCATCATAAACAGCCATATTACATAGGAGCTTGAAAAGTTAGAGCTTAGTAGCTTGGTAATTCTTGAATCATTATTAGAGATTCATCTGTCTTCAAGTAACCCATAGTCGTAAATTTCCTCTGGTGTGCATGCTGGTATTCTTGAACATTTTAGAGATATAGACTCTTATTTAGGATGAAACTTCAGAGGCTGCCAACACTTCATGTGTCAGCCTTGGTAAAAACTGATGTTCATGTGTTTCTGTCAGTTGTCACTTGGGATGGATTTCAGTTGCCATTGTGAATATAAAAAGCTCACTATCCCATTACTAATTCCCATGAGTTATTTAGTCCTGTCTTTCTTTTTCTAAAGGTTAAACTCTTATCTTTCTGCTAAAAAGTTAGATAATTAACATTCTCACTTACAATGCTTCCATAACATCTGTAGATTATGCACCATTAATCAAGTTCCTCTGCAGGCATGATTGACTTTTGCAAAGAAACTTGGGGAATAAATCCTTTCTCTTTACTAATAACTTTGTTGTTATTATGGCTAGAAAAAAAATCCCTTTCTGAGAAACTCTATTTAGATCTAACAGTTTCTACTACTTAAAGTGGGTATCATGAAATTATATTACAGAAATAAGGGCAAATGGCATATTTTAGAAGAGTGCTGACATCTCATGACATTAAAAACTTTAGAATTTGTGATTTCCAATCCAAAGCATTGCATATTTATAAAAAATCATTTCTGTTGACATTTATACTCTCATCTTGACAATGACAGAAAAAAAATTAAGGCTATAGACTTGATTAACATTTTAACTTGAATTTAGAATTCATTTTGTGTAGTGGCCCAGTGCAGACAGGGGCCTAACTCCTTCTCCTGACATCAAGCACAGTGTACCTAGAAGGGACTAGCTTGTGCAGTGACACACTCTGACTCTGCACCTAGTATTCCGAAGGCTGCTGGAAAGGGAATGGGACAGAGTCACCATTTCTTAAGGAGTTTTTAAAAGGGAGGAAGGCATGTGGAGTCTCTTTTAGATTGCAGCTACTGTGGAAGGCAGTCACTCTGGTGGGGGGTGGGGGTAATGGGGGTTGAGGCTTCACCCCTATCCCCCCTTCAAGCCTGTGTCCCACCCTGCTTGCTCCTGTAGCTGAAACTGCACTTTCCGACAACAGTTGGTAATTGGGCCTTTCCCTCTTTCTCCACTCTGTTGGTTAGGATACATTGTTTTTCCCTTGTGCTGCACAAAAAATCCTTTCGTTTTGGCATTTATGGTAGTGGGTGGCCAGACTCTGAACTGGTGTTGAGAGATTCTGACCTGGTAACAATTTTTATATGCCCTACCCAGTAACAACTTGTATAGAAAAGGAATACAAAAATCAGATAGTTAGCATTAGAGAATTTCTGTCTGAATTATTTGTCAAGAACACCTGCACAAGGCAAGTGCTGGACATTTATAGAAAATATGTCCTAGAAAAGATTTTCTCATGGAAAAAAAAGTCTGTTTTATATCTGTGATGTTTCCTTGACATTTTCTTTCTGCTCTAGATTTCTTATAGCGCCTCCTTGATCTGTCCAAGGAGATAGATTGTGGGAATTTTGGGGAAGCTTTAGAAATATGTTAAGCATAGAAATAAAATTTAATCTTTTCCATCATAAGAACTTGTTTTATTTATTTTTAAATTATTTTTATTATTTTACATCATGTTCATTTTAAACAATATTTGCTTCTCCCCACCCCCTCAAGTGTAGTCCGCATAGAGTTTTCTTCCCAAATGCACCCGTGCACCATCACCTCAGTGCCCTATGCTCCTCCCTCCCTCCCTCTGATCCCTCTCTCCTCCTCCCCTGCAGGATGTCTCTAGTTTATAATTGTCTGTTTTTGCTTTGTTGTGTTTTATACTGTTATTTTTCTTTTTTTACACTGATGTCTTATTTGGAAGAACTTGTTTTTAATTCTCTCACTAGTATTCCCTTCTATCTTTTTAGTTCACCTAAGTAAATGGTAGGAAGTGTTATAGGACAGGGAGAGGGGCAGCCCAAGCCCCGCAAACCTGCCTATTCTAAATGGGTTCTGCCATCCGCCGCATCAACACAAAACATAGGAGACTTTAATGGGAAGGAACTTTAATAAAACTAGGAAACAATACAGGTAAGGCAAAGAGTCTAGTTTCTAAATGAAGCACCCAAAGTTACCCGTCCCCTCGTGGGTAAAAGTCCATCCATATGGGATTGGCCCAGAGCAAGGCCCCAAAGCCTGCTATAAGTTTAAAGCATCTTCCAGTGGGGACCCACAGAAAAGGGTCACAAACAACTGGACAAGCCCGGAAGGAAAAGAGCAAAATGAACATCAAGATAAAAGCTGCCATTGTCACCTCCCCACGGGTCTCACCCACATCTGTGTCACCCAGTCCACGACCAAAAGACAAGCGCAGTTTCTTCACGTGTCTCTAGGCTCCACGCGCCTCCTCCAGGTCACCTGGCTCCATCCTGCTTCCTTCCTCAGTCTGTTCTGCAGCTTCTCCTCTTCCTGCTCAGCTCCACCCTCCTTTGGGTGGGGCAGGGAACCTGGAACTTCCCCCTTTCCTGGGGACCACCCTGTTACAGAAGTACCAAAGCATTTTGAAAATCAGTTAATATAAGGTTTTGCTGTTGTTAGATAACTGAAAACATGTGATTGTGTCACCAAAACTAAATATCAATATTTTATGCCAAAACATTGATAAAATATCTTGACCTCAATGAGTTTTCCTCTAAATTTTGAATGTAATAAAAATATCCCAGTAAACCGATTGGCAACCTTGACATAAGAGCATATATTTTTAATTGCAATAATAATCATAGAGCTATCTTTTAGGCAGAGAATTTAGAGATTTGGAAGAGAGAAGTTATCATAAAAAGAAAACACAGTGGTGCCAAGAGATTGTAATTAGTTGTGATGATACCATTATAGAGTCTATTTTTCAAAAATCCAATAATCCAGAACTTTTTATGAGACTAAGGTCTTAAAAAGTTGATACATAGAATAATTTGTCATCTAATGCCTCTTTTTCTATTTATAAAAAACACTTGCTTGTGAAAATCATTGCATTTAATGTTCACTTAAAAGTGAACATTTAATCTCTAAGCATATTTGACAATTCACAATTAATTATACATTTAAAAAACTTCAAAAATTAGCTTAAGACCACTACTTTTTCTTCACTACCTAATGATCCTCTATTCTTCCTTTGAGGGGCAATGACAAATATCTTTTCTATGCAACTTTTGGAAACTCTTATTCAGAAATAGTTCTACATGGCTATAATCCTGTATTACTGGAGCAGAGTTTAATTATTTTGTTATCTTACCATTTTGCTTATTGACTTTTTTTTTCAGTATTAATTATAAGCTTGACAAAGGCAAAGGCCGTATTTCAAACATCTTATTTCCAGAAATCAGCATAGTGCCTGAAACATGCAATCATAATTTTAAAATATATGTTAAAATGCAGATAGTTATTATATTAGTGATAAGAAGAGGTGTAGCTTAATATCTTGAACTTAGGAAATGCTTCTTTCTTCACCTATATTCAGTTTCTGTGCTTTATTATTACTTTCCAATGAAAGAAGAAATTAAAAGTAAAAGTGACTAAGAGCAGAGGTTTAAGTTGCAGATTGATAGAGCTGTAAATTGCAAAATTATGAAGAAAAATTTTAATATTATTATTTTCTAACCTTGCACTTGATTGGACCACTGTTTAGAAAAATGGGGGAGTGAGTAGGATTTATACCAGGGACACAAGCGCGGTTCAACATCTGAAAATAAATCAATCTAATCCAACACATCAACAAAAAAATATAAAAACCATATGACAATATCCATAGATGCTGAGAAAGCATTAGACAAAGTACAATACCCATTTATGATAAAGCCCCTTGAAATTCTTGGGATACAAGGAACATACCTCAACATCATAAAGGCCATCTACGACAAGCCAACAGCCAATATCATTCTCAATGATGAAAAGCTGAAAGCATTCCCATTAAGATCTGGAACAATACAAGGATGTCCACTCTCACCACTGATTTTCAACATAATACTGGAAGTCCTAGCCAGAGCAATAAGATAAGAGAAAGACATACAAGGAATCCAAACAGGCCAGGAAGAAGTCAAACTATCACTATTTGTGGACAATATGATAATATACATAGAGAACTCCAAGAACTCCACAGAAACACTAATTAAACTAATCAATCAGTTCAGTAAAGTGGCAAGATACAAAATCAATGCGCAAAAATCAGTAGCCTTCTTATACACAAACAATAAATCTGAAGAAGAAAAAATCAAGAAAATATTCCTTTTATTATTAAACAAAAAAAAATCAAATACTTGGGAATAAACCTAACATAAGAAGTAAAGGACCTATACAAATAAAACGATAAAACCCTGTTAAAAGAAATAGAAGTAGACACAAAGAAATGGAAAGACATCCCCTGCTCATGCATCAGAAGAATTAACATTATCAAAATGGCCATCCTACCAAAAGCAATCCTACAGATTCAGTGCTATTCCAATTAAAATTTCAATGTCATTCTTCAAAGAAATAGAAAAAAATATTGATGAAATTCATATGGAGTCACCAAAAACCCGAATAGCCAAAACCCTCCTGAAAAAAAAAAAAAGAAGGGATAGGAGGCATCACTCTCCCAGATTTCAAACTATACTACAAAGCCATAATCAAAACTGCATGGTATTGGAAACAGAATGGATACATGGACCAGTGGAACCAAATAGAAAACCCAGAAATAAACCCACAAAATTATGGTCAACTAATCTCTCAGAAAGGAGCAAAGAATATTCACTGGAGCAAATAAAGTTTGTTCAGTAAATGGTGCTGGGAAAACTGGGTCGCTACATGCAAAAGAATGAAACTTGACTACTAGCTCACACCATGCAAAAACCCAACTCAAAATGGATTAAAGAACTAGACATAAGGGCCTCCCCTGGTGGCGCAGTGGTTGAGCGCTGGGTTGCGAGGCTGCCCACAGCTTCAGCTTCTGCAGCGCCAGTTCAACCCCCAGCCACTGGTGAGGGTCCCACAAAAAAGAAAAAAAAAGAACTAGACATAAGACCTGAAACCATAAAATATATGGACAGCAATATAGGCGAAACACTACATGACATGAACCTCAAAGAAATCTTTACAGACACATCACCCAAAGCAGCGATAGTGAAGGCAATGATAAACAGCTGGGACTACATCAAATTAAAGAGCTTCTGCATAGCAAAAGAGACAATAACCAAAACAGAGAGAAACCCCACTGACTGGGAGAAAATGTTTGCACACAATACTAATGATAAAGGACTGATCACAAAAATCTACAAAGAGCTGATGAGACTCAATAAAAATAAAGAAAATGATCCAGTCAAAAAATGGGCAGAAGAACTAAAAAGAAACTTCTCTGAAGAGGAAATGCAAATGTCCAACAGGCATATGAAAAAATGTTCAATATCACTTGTAATCAGGGAAATGCAAATCAAAACTACAATGAGGTACCATCTCACACCAGTGAGAATGGCACATATTAAAAAAAACTAGTAACAACAAATGTTGGTGAGGATATGGAGAAAAAGGAACTCTCCTGCACTGCTGGTGGAAGGGCAAACTGATCTAACCACTATGGAAAGCTGTGTGGAGATTCCTCAACCTACTAAAGATAGAGCTTCCATATGATCCAGCAACTCCACTCCTAGGTATTTACCCAAATGACACAGAAACATTAATTCCAAAGAGCACCTGCGCCCCTATGTTATAGCAGCACTATTTACAATAGCTAAGCTTTGGAAACAACCCGAATGCCCAAAAATAGATGACTGGATCAAGAAGATGTGGTACATATACACAATGGAATATTACTCAGCAATCAATAAAGATAAACTCATCCAATTTTCAGCAACATGAATGGAGCTGGAAGGGATCATGCTCAGTGAAATAAGAAAGAAAAAGAAAAATACCTGATGGTCTCACTCACAGCAGCAATCAAGAAAACCTAAATAAGGGACCAGGAAAAAGAATAAGTGTAAGAAAGAAAAAAATCAAAATCAACAAACAACTATAAACCAGAGGTACACTAAGGGGGGGTGGGGAAAGGCGGGATTGGGGTCAAAATAAGGGGGGGTGCATTTGTATGGGGAATACAAAAAGAAAAAAAGAAAAAAAGAAAAAAAGAAAAGAAAAATGGGGGCGTGAAGCCTATCAAAAATTAAGCATTTAACATATTTCTAGATGTACTTTACTTAACAAATAAGCGCACACAATGATATCAGAGTAAGTACTGTGGCTATCAAGTACTAATTTGCACACTGAGCTAATGACTGAACATACTATCTCACACCTTATACAAAAATTAACTCAAAAATGAATTCAATACTTGAATGCAAGAAATCATAAAAACACTTTAGAATAAAACATAGGCAAAACACTCCACTCCACAATAGTGATGTCTTTGTGAATTTGCCTCCAATAGCAAGAGAAATAAAAGATAACATAAATAAATATGAATACATCACACTAAAAAAGTTTCTGCACAGTGAAAAAAACTAATTATGTGTTAGTTTATAAAAAACTAATTATATATATATATATATATATAAAACAAAGGACTTATATTCAAGATCTGCAAAGAACTCATACAACTCAACTGAAAAACAACAAACAACTCCATCAAAAGATGAGCAGAGGAGTGAAATAGATATTTTTCCAAAGAAGACATACAGATGGTCAACAGGCACATGAACACATATTTATTATCATTTATCAGGTAAGTGTAAATCTAAACCACAATGAGATACTATCTCACATCTATGAGAATGGCCTATGACAAAAAATACACAAACAATAAGTGTTACAAGGATGTAGAGAAAAAGAATACTTGTAAACTGTTGCTGGGAATGAAAACTGGTCTAGCCCTTATGGAACACAATACAGAGGTTTCTCAAATATTATAAATAGATCTACCTACCATACAATAGAGCAATTCCATTACAAGGTAAGTATACTTGAAAAATATAAAACACACTAATTCAAAGGAATATATGCATTCCTCTGTCTTTGCAACATTATTTACAAGAGCTAAATTCTGAAAACATGTCAAGTACTCAAGGGCAGATAAGTGGGTGGTACATACACAGTGGAATAGTAACTCTTTGATTATAAAAAGATGAGCTCTTGCCATTTGTGACAACCTGGATGGAACTGGAAGGCGTGATGCTAATCAAAATAAGTCAGAGGGAGAAAGACAAATATAGGATGGCTTCACTTATATGTGGAATATAGAGAAACAACTCAAAGGGTCAGTCAAAACCAAACCAATAAGAAAACCTAAAAATCTGTCTGTGGAACTAAAGATACCAGATGGGCAGAGTGTAAAGTGTGAAGGGAACCCAATGGATCATGTTGGAAGACTATGGGTATAGGCCAGTGGGTTTCTGTCTGAAGATGTGTGATTCTTTACCTTTGAATCACATACCTTTGAATTACCTCAGTAAAATAAAATAAAGTTGTACCAAGAGATAAGACTGCACTTGCATAGTTGTTCTTACACTTTTGAATTATATTTTGTCTTTTGAGTATCTAATGTGTCATGTTTTTATTGTGAAAATATATACCTCACATAAGATGAATATTTTGGCATATTTAAATGGATTTTAAATGTATGAATTCTTTTTATTAAATATAGTGAGAGTTAAATTGACCAAGGAGAAGAGAAGAAATTGTTTGAATAGCACTCACATATGAGCATACACAGCTTCCTTACCTTCTTTCTCTCTTTATATATATGTATATACACACACATATATACATACACACACATATATGTATTCTTGTTTAGAAAAAGTATATTTGGGTATATATTTTCAGTACTCTTTTACCAATAATTATAGCAGTTGATGGTAGTGGCAATTTATTTTTTTAAGATTTATTTATGCATATAAGAACTGGGGTACAGGTCAGAGGTCTGGGGAGTGAGGGGATTCACCAGAGACAGAGTGGGGAACAAAACAGGTAGACTGACTGAAATGCACTGCTGAAGGGCGCATCGGGCGAGACAGGAGAGGTCTGCTGAGCCATGTGGGTAGCTCCCTGGCCGGGGATCGAGCTTGTGCTGTAGAGGCTGTGGATTGCTTCATAGGTTGCATCTTAACTCCTTGCACCACCAGGGAGCCCAGTAGTGGCAATTTAATAAATATTTGAAGATGGATATACTCTCTATTACCAGGATAGACATACATAGACGCAGAATACTTTTTGGTGTTCTTTTTGGTAAAAGATGGTAATAGATGACTAGGAAACCTATAAAACATGTGCATTAAATAGTTTCAATAAATGTTCTTTCTGTTAAAAATAGAAATTTCTTCATTCTGTCCTAAGACCTGTAAAGCAAGGTTGGTCTCTATCCCCAAAATCCAGAGGCAAAATTGATATCAACATTGGTGATTCTAGTTCTTGTAATAAATCAGTTTAAAAGTTGATTGTAATATAATAAAACATATCCTCTGGGGGATACAATTATAAATATCATCAACAAAAGACGAATCGAGTGTTTATTGAACTGTTTGAAGAGCATCCATGGCAAAGAGAATGCTCAATTTTAATAGCAATATATAGGATTAATGATCTTAACATTTTAAAGTTGAAATTTTGGTGTTTAGAAAATCATTATTTCTAGTACCTTATGTCTTTAAATTTTGGAATGAAATGTAGAGCAAGACCTTAGCAAGAACACATCAATAGTGAATACTCAGAAGAGAATCCATAATGCCTGGCTCCCTATTTAATGACTGTTTCAGCACACCCTGTTGTTCAGTGTATCCTATAATTTAATGAAAACCACCTATATCCGAATGCTAAACTAATTTAACCACTACTGTAATGTAGAATGAAATGTCTTAATGTAAGTAACAACCAATTAAAAAAAATTAGAGTGGAAAGCCATGTTTTTCTTAATAGAAGGCCACAGCCTTTGTATATGTATATATTGTGAAGTGCTCGATCATGTGGACATTTTGAGAACTTCAAGGTAGATGGCCCCAGATTTTGTAAACCCTTAGCATTTTGAGAGGTCATGCTCTTCCTTAAATTGCCTCAGTTTTTCTGTTTCAATTGGATTTTTATTTTTCATTTTATTTGTCTTTTAAATTTTATGGAAATTTCTTTCTGAACAGAGAATTCAGAATTTCTATTTCTGAGGGCTATTTTGTGCTACCTTTAACTGACTAGAATACTATGTTTGGGAGGCTGATGTGAAATGTTATCTTTGGATGTTGTAGATAATTCTTTAAAGCACTCCAGTGTTTGAAGAATGGTATGCGAATCAATAAATAATTAAAATAATGATGATGATGACAGAAGAAATCTTTTGGGGAAAGTATTTCAAACTGAATCATTGAATTAGTCTTTCAACATTTCAAAGTATCAAATAGAAAGGCAGATAATAGAACATATATAAATTAATATCTTGGTCAGGTGGAGAAGTTAAAAAAATCCTTTAATAGAACTGAAAGTGTAGCTATTGATTTCTTAGGAGATAGGATTGCTAAAGGCTGAATTGCTTCTATGATTAAATCACAAGCTTCAGCTCTGGCATCAGTGTTTCCTTCAGTCAAAATCACAGAGGATATCTGCAGATCCCTAGAGCTGTTTCTCTGAGTAAACTGGTAAAACATAAATATTTCCCTGAGGGGTTTTGATCCAGTGCTAGATTAGCTGCCTGAAGTTGATCATTTCAGTTTTTCTTGGAGAGATCTATAGAAGCTAGTTACCTACTTGACTTGCCATTCTGTATCTGAGAATTAAAATGGATAACAGTTGAAATCTCTGCATTTATTTAGTGCACTCCAGGGCAAGATAGAAATGCAGGTTCCTAATGTATTGGCCTTTTATGTTTCTACCTTCTGGGTTAGATAATATTGCTTTTGGTAATTGAAGATTTTATATTCTAGAAGGGAAAGTTAGGTTTTTTAAATTTCAAAATTTGTCACCAATCAGTCTTTAAAATCTTACCAGTCAAATAAACCCTACTAAAAATATAATTTTATGAAACAAATTACACACACACACACACACACACAAATCCCAAATGCAGCATAAATAATATTAAGTGGTTAAAGGGGTGGGAGAGTGGAAAGACAGAAAGGATTTTTAATGTAATGTGTATTGAGCAATTTGGTGGTATACATCAAATTGGTATACATCAAACCCAAGAAAGTTTTATTTTTCTGCAATCTTTGCCTTCAACCATGCTTGATTGGTTATCTTTTCCGACCTGTAATGGCATCTTGTGAGATTCCATAGCTTTCTTTTCACTTTCAGTTATTAAAAATTGCAATTTATTCTTTTCCAATTTAAACCTTCAATTTCATCATCTTTCCTCCCAAAGCTAACCAAGAAGCATTGCATGTTCACAATTTCAATCCTTCACTCTTCTTTTTGGATCTGATTACTCCATTGGTAGTAGCAGGAGGAAACCTTGCAGAAATAGGCAATAACCTTTTAACTTTAGTGGTACATTTTTGCTGTAGTGCATGCTTCTGCACAAAACAATGGCCAGCTATGGATGATCTCTGTCTGGCAGGTCTCAAATGCTCTTCTTCCAGATACAACTCTGAATCTCTGAAGTCACATGTTGTACCTTCCCATCTCACATTCCAGAAGCAGGAAATTCACTGGCCCTATTTTTTTCCAACTGCATTTCCTGTCTTCCTTTCATCTCCAGAAGTTCTAGTCCTGTTTTTCTAACAGCCTCTCCTGTCTGTGGCCAGCCCTAACTCTTGGGGGACTGGAAGATGGTGAAATTTTGGGTACTTTTTTCATTTTTATATATTTTACATTATTTTTCATTTTTGCACAATGTATGCATTTTCATCTTGGTTATAGTCCCCATACAATTCCCACCACCCTTGTTTTGATCCTATTCCCTTCTTCACCCCTCCCCCCCTGGCAGTGTGTCTCTGGTTTGTAGTTGCTTGTTGAGTTTGAGTTTTACTTTATTATAATTAGTCTTTTTCCTGGTCCCTTATTTAGGTTTTCTAAATTCCTGCTATGAGAGAGACCATCTGGTATTTTCTTTTTCTTTCTGGCTTATTTCACTGTGTATGATCCCTTCCAGCTCCATCCATGTTGCTGAAAATTGCATGAGTTTATCTTTTTTGATTGCTGAGTGTATATGAACCACATCTTCTTGATCCAGTCATCTATTTTTGGGCATTCGGGTTGTTTCCAAAGCTTACCTATTGTAAATAGTGCTGCTATAAACATAGGGGCGCAGGTGCCCTTTTGAATTAATGTTTCTGTGTCCTTTGGGTAAATTCCTAGGAGTGGAATTGCTGGATCATATGGAAGCTCCATCTTTAGCAGACTGAGGAATCTCCACACAGCTCTCCACAGTGGTTGGACCAGTTTGCACTCCCACCAGCAGTGCAGGAGAGTTCCTTTTTCTCCACAGCCTTGCCACCATTTGTTGTTGCTATTTTTTTAATATGTGTATTGGAACAAGAACAGACACACGGACCAATGGAACCAAATAGAAAATCCAGAAATAAACCCACAAATTTACGGTCAACTGATCTTTGACAAAGGTGCAAAAAATATGCAATGAGCACAGAAAATTTATTCAATAAATGGTTCTGGGAAAACTGGGTCGCTATATGCAAAAAAATGAAGCTTGACTACTACCTCACACCATGCACAAAAACCAACTCAAAATGGATTAAAGAACTAGACATAAGACCTGAAATCAAAATATATACAAGGAAATATCGGCAAAACACTACATGATATACACCTCAGTAACATCTTTAGACACATCACCCAAAGAAGTGATAGTGAAGGCAAAGATAAACAGCTGGGACTACATCAAATTAAAGAACTTCTGTACAGCAAAAGAGACAATAACCAAAATGAAGAGACACCCCACCGATTGGGAGAAAAATTTTGCACACAACACTAATAAGAAAGGACTGATCAAAAAAATGTACAAAGAGCTGAAGAGACTCAACAAAAACACAGTAAACAACCCAGTCAAAAAATGGGCAGACAAGCTAAAAAGAAACTTCTCCAAAGAGGAAATGCAAGTGGCCAGCGGGCATATGAAAAAATGTTCAACATCACTTGTAATCAGGGAAATGCAAATCAAAACTACAATGAGATATCATCTTATACCAGTGAGAATGGGTACCTTTTTTAGTGCCTACTTGACTCTGAAATCTTGCTGCATATTCACCACATCAAACCATGTTGGGCCTCCCTGGTGGTGCAGTGGTTGAGCGCTGGACTGCGAAGCTGCCCGCGCCTCTGCAGTGCTGGTTTGATCCCTGGCTGCTGGCGAGGATCCCACATGGCACACAGACCTCTCCTGCCAAGCCCACTGCTCCCCTCAGCAGTGTACTTCATCAGTCTGCCTGTTCTGCTCCCTGCTCTGGCTCTGGTGAATTCTCTTACCCTTCCACGCTTCTGACTGTACCCAGCGTTTGTATAAATAAATCTTAAAACAAAACAAAACAAAACAAAACAAATCATGGTAATGCAGGCTTTTCCTGTTTCTTCATTTTATCTTTTCTAGGCAATTTTCTTTTCTACTTGCTCATGTAAGCCTGAAAGTAAGGTTAAGGAGCTCATCCCATAAATCAGCTTTCAATCTGGAAATGTGCTGCCTAGCTCTCCTTCTAGAAAGATTTAACCCGGGCCTCCCTGGTAGCACAGGTGGATGAGCGCATCACTGTGAAGCTCTCCGCAGCCTCTGCAGTGGCAGTTCGATCAGTGGGGGTTCCATCAGTGGTAGTTTGATCCCTGCTGGCAGGTGAGGGTTTCACATGGCTCAGCAGACCTCTCCTGTCTTGCCTGCTGCTCCCCTCACCAGTGTATTTCATCAGTCTGTCTGTTCTGTTCCCTGCTTTCTCTGGTGAATCCTCTTACCCTCCCACGCATCTGGCCTGTACTCTGGTTCTTGTATAAATAAAATAAATTTAAAAAAAAAAATTTAACCCTCACTTGGCTATTGGGTAAGGTGACCATATATTTTGTTGTCTAAACCAGGTCATTTCTGAGAACAGAAAGGACTAGGAGCAGAAACCAGACCTTACTCTACTAATGGTAAGATAGTACTTTATTTCCTTACTCCACTTTATCCCTGGGTAAAGTTTCATGACTAAGGAGATTCTCCTCCCATTTCATCTCTAGCACTTGTTTCTTTGAGAAGAAGGGGGGGATGATAGTGGTGATGGTGTGGGTAGAAGAGTGAGTTTGACTACAATTGAGGTGTTTGGAAACAAATTGTCTTTGCTTTAGTTTAGAATATTAGATATTTAATGTCCCTTGTTAGCTCTCTATATCAGTTGTAAAGTAAGGGAAAAAAAAAACTCAACTTTTACTTAACAATAGAAATTTAATTGGGAAAAAAAACTTCAGGAAAAAATTAATTATTTAATATACAATTAGTGTGACCTAATTATTTTCAATTTAATAATGTAGGAAAAATTGTGGGTTTTCAGAACAAGGACCCTAACAGTTTAGGGCTATTGACTCATAACTTATTCTGCAAATTCATCTTCTATCTTCTCTATTGTTGATTTCCTCATTTTTACTGGATCATGAATACAATACAAGGTATTATATCTTTTAAAAAGCTCAGTCTGTTTTGACTCCACCTTTTGTGCTGGCTGCTAATAATTTTTCTGTTCCTTTCATTTGAAGATTTCTCAAAATAATTGTCTATGTATGTTTTCAAACTTATCTTTCATTTTCTTCTCAATTTGCCAAGTTTCTCCCCTCTTTTTTACACCATTGCTCCTGTTATGATTACCAATGGTGAGATACAGTTGTCATTTCTCTGCTTTTTTGGCCTCAGCACAATCAATAATATTGGTCTTCCTTTCTCAACAAATTCCTTTATTTGTGGTCAAAGCTTTAAATTAGTGTTTTTTTATTTATTTATATTTTTGTTTAAATTGTGGTCTATTTCAAAATTCTTTGAGAACTCTTGCTTTTTACAAATTTTTAAATTGTACAGTGATTCAAGTTTCAATTCTGGGCTGTCTTCTTTCCTTGTATATTTTCTAATTGGGTGATTCAGTGTTGGGCTTAACATAAGTTCTCTACATAAGTGATTTTCAAATATATCTTTCTTGCCCTGATACCTCCAGGCTTATATAGTCCATGGTCTTCTCAATATTTCCACTTTTAATAATCTTAAACATTTTGTTCAAGACACAATTCTTGATCAATTTCTTCTCTACTCAGACTAAGTTAATGAAACTTCAGTTAGTCAAGCAGAAATCTTAAGAGTTAACTTTGATTTTTTTTCTTTCCTTCATCTACCAAGTCTAGCCCATTAGTGTAGTCCATTAACTTTTACTCCAGAATTTATAAATAACCTATTCACATATTTTCTATTTTTATTTATTTACTTATTTTACGATTTATTTATTTATGCATACAAAATCTGGGGCACAGGCCAGTGATGCGGGGGAGTGAGAGGATCCACCAGAGACAGAGTGGGGAACAGAACAGGTAGACTGACTGAAATACGCTTCTAAGGGGAGCAGCGAGTGAGATAGAAGTCTGCCTCACCATGTGAGTTGCTCTCTGGCTGGCCAGGGATTGAATTCGTGCTATAGAGGCTGTGGTCTGCTTCATAGTGTGGAGCTTAACCCCTTGTGCCACCAGGGAGGCCCATATTTTCTGTTTTGAATGCTAACACCATTGTCTAGATATTACATAAGCTACATTTAGCTGGATTATATCCTGACATTTCTGGTCACTTTAATAAAGGCAGAGTCATTTTTATAAGTATAATGTTCTGAAAAAATATTAATTTCCCTTATGCCACATTGTAGATAATTTAATATTCTCCTGGATGACTTTTATTTTAACTTCATATTTTCTATAAATTCTCACACACATTTTTTTTTTTTTCACTTTACTCAGAGGAGGAGCCAAACCTTGCTGAAACAAAGTCTGTAAGTAAAAATCCCAAACTCTTTATGTCCAGGTTTGATCTGGATCTTGAAATCCTTAATAAATAATAGTTAATTCTCATTTATGTTTCACTGTTAGTCATATTTTACCTAATTAAAATATTGAAAGTCTTTTGAATATTAAATATTATGTACATGCTCAGTGCCTTTGTTTACATGATTTTGTGTTTTCACTCTCACTCTGAGTGAAATTGCTAGGAGTGGGGTTGGAAGACAAGACTTTTGAAATTCAAGCATGTGTAAGATGTGTTCCAAAAGAGAATACCTATAATGGACATTGTGGTTCTTTCTTCAAATCCATTCTATATATCTGAGTAATTTCCCATATAACTTCCGAGAAACCTAAGTGGTTTGGAGGAAATCAACTTTCTCTCTGGATGTATAGTTAGATCAGGTGACTGAAACCTAAGTCGGCTGTATAAACCCATCCATTAGACATAGATTCAAGAGTGGGCATATGATTCAGTTTGGGCTAATAAAATATGAGATGTGCTGAGAGATTCCTGGGATATAAATTGCCTTCTGAGAGAATTTCCAAAACTAACTTTATAATTATAGGCTTAGATGACATAGATGGTAGTACTGGGAGTTGATAGCGGTTACCTTGTGTTTGACAAGTCAGTCTCAGGATGAAAAGGGAGATGAATCCATGATAGAGAAAGAAACTGGGTTCTTGATAAAGTAATTTTGTTGTGAAATTAAGCCCACATATTTTTGGAACTTCTAAGTAGGAAAAACAATAGATCTATTTTATTTTTTAATAAACACAGCCTCAGCTGTGTTTTCTGTTAATTATAATTGAATACCTCCTAAGAAGTGTAGTGAATTAGAAGAAAGAATGGTCAGTTCTGCTTCTTTCAATGTCTGTAACATGCTAAGAGAGTAACATGTTTTGCTTTTGAAAGAAAGAAAAGCAGGAAAGAAATGGAGAAACTTAGTAACTTTATAAACCATTTTAAGTTAAAATATTTACATCATGGCCTCAATATTGTGTTTAAAAATGAGCATTAGGAAAACTGCTCCTATGTTAGTACAGACATTATTTTATAACACAATTGCTATTTTCCCCATAGTTATTGAGATGCCTCATTTTAATATTTGTGTGACTTTTGAGTAGGCTAGGCTATCCAGAAAAGTGACTAAACATGAAAGCAAAACATAATAAAAAGTTGCTATTACCAAAGAAACAAGAAATTGTAAACTGAAGTTAAAATGATACTTTAAAAATATAATAAAAATTAAGATTACCAAAAAGTACACCATAAAGTTCCCCACTTATTGGCTTTGTTTATGGGTTGGATGTCTCAGGATCAATTAAATGTAAACAGTACTGTTTTCTTCATTTCATCATTTCTCCAATCTGTTTGAACTTTATATACTTCATATCCTTTTGAGTGGGGAAAAATCATATTAATATCTGTTTTTTTCCATTTTTGCATAAATTTTAACTTGAACAATTTGGGACTCAAAGAAGTTTTTTTAATAAAAATACTGGTTTTTGCAGTTAAAGCCTTGGGTTCTCAAAACTGTAAACTATTTTGATTTTAAGAACTCATTTTGACAGTCAAAATCTAGGGTTCAGTATTTTGCTTCCTAGTTTGGTCATCCTCTAAATTAATAAATCTCAAATTCTAGGCCTAATTTTACTATGAAAAGGCCACACAGTAAGCCTATTGTAAATATTAAATTTTATTTATATTAGAGGTTTCATGTATATTCCCTTTACCTCTCAGTGGGTATTTTCCCTCCTCTTAGATAGTTAGAGCTTAATGCTTCAATGTCCTCTGAAAAATATTCTTCTGAGGTTATGGTTCTCTCCATTGATATTCTCTGATGCTGTTGATCATTACTTGTAATTTCAAGCAATACTCTCCTTAGTGAGTTGACAGCTTCTCTTCAATTGGGTCTTGAAGTGAATAATTGGAGTAGATCTCAATTTTTTGTATCCTTCATTTATTCTGTCATCCTAAAATGATTGAGATCTGGTTAAAACAAAATATGAACAATTATTTGGATTTTATAAGGATTAGAGTCTGTAAGACAAGATTCAAGAAGACTTTGAATAGTATTCTGAGTTGCCTGGATGGTGGCCAACTCTGCAAATTAGGCTCAAAGTCAGTTGAGTTCTAATTGTCCCAATAGCATACAAATAAGGTGAAAAGTTAGTTGAGCAAAGATTATTTGAGCTTCAATTTTGGTTGTGCTATGGCAGGCCATCTTTGTTTCAGCTTCTTCCTGGAAGATTGATGTGTCTGAACATGACTGAAAATATTTGTATAAGTCTAAGGTCCAATCTCAACATCCTCCCAACTCTGTTTTAGTTACCCAGACTTAAATGACTCTGAAATGTTTCGTATTTCTTGTCAAGCCTCCAGAAAATGAATACGCTAAACTGCAGATATATTTGGTCTGGGAAGTTTCACAAGGAAATTAAAACATAGGAGAGGAAAAATTAAAGTTCTAGCCAAATGGGATTTCCTTCTGAATCTGCTATCTGTGTTCAAATATATCTTTAAAGCTGTATCTTAATTAGGAGGGGCACTGCCATGGTTACTGACCATTCCTGACTTCAGATTTGTCACTTATGTTCTCTATTTACCATTTTAAGTTTCTATATGTGAAAAGCAAGCTCATCTCCTTCTTGAAAATGCTATTTCCCTAACAGGTTGAATTCTTACTGTTTATATACTTCTTGCATCCTAGTCTCAGTGGAGTCCTCTCTTTGGTAGGATGGGTGTGTGTGTTTGTGACTTTCCTAGTGTCCTATGCTTCAGCCCCAAGAAAGAGGGTTAAAGTGAAATCTTTCAATTTAATGTTCCTTTCCCTCCTTGCAGAGGTTCTCTCACTGATACATGGACAGCTATGAAAGTTCATTTTAGTAACACAAATGTTTTTTTCCCCTAAAATAGAGTAATTTGAACCATGGTTGAGGAAAAAATATTTCTTCTATTAACAAAGGTGTGCAGTGCCAGTGGGTCTGCAATGTTGTGTAGTGGTGCACTGGGGGTCTGGCATTAGCGTAAGTAATCACAGTATCTTTAAATGGTTGCTTTCACTGTTGGATGGGGAATGACATCAATCTCAAAATAATACTTGGGATTCAGATTCTCCTCTGGAAGGGGTAGATTTGTTGATTCCTGTCATCATATCTATGTAGAGATTCCTTTAAAGTCAAGCCAAACATTCATTAAATTGTAAAAAGTTTCTTTGTTTTTATTTCAACTTTAAAGGGATTTTGACATTACTCAAGTTATATAACTCAAAACTTGGTTGTATAATTTAACAAGTGGTAATTATACAACCTAGTGATTTTTCAAATACTGGGAACCTTTTAATAATCATACTTTGTTTTTAACCTCTAACTTTCATGTTTACCACATTATGCCTTGTATGCAATTAAATACCTAATCATGTATTAAGTATCCTTTTTATTAAGGCAATGTTCTGCTAAATACTGTGAAGGACTAGAAGCAGATACACACACAAATGCATTTTTCGCTTCTCCACTAGCTGGTGACATGGAAGAAGGACTTTATTAATTATGGTATCTCCTATAAGGTGTAGCACAGTGATTTGTTCTAAAGTTTTCAGAGATTAGACACGAGTTCAGAGGATGAGAAAACTATTTTCACGAAATTTGTGAGGCTGTTACCAAAGTACATAT
The DNA here is from genome assembly GCF_014898055.3 of Talpa occidentalis. Taxonomy (NCBI): domain Eukaryota; kingdom Metazoa; phylum Chordata; class Mammalia; order Eulipotyphla; family Talpidae; genus Talpa; species Talpa occidentalis. Next base: position 71,425,703 of record NW_023604295.1, on the reverse strand, counting down.
CATAATACACTGACCTTTCTCTCAAAATGATAAGAAAACAGTTCAGATCGTTGACTCCTATAGTATCATCATAGACTGCGACATTTTAACCAAGAATAAAGATTAGCACATTTTTTTCATCATAGCTTGTGGTTGTAATCAAATTTCAAGGTCATTACTTCTGATCAATCAGGATTATCTTCTCTGAGGAACTACAGGTGAGGGTTATTTTCCTTAAAAGAAGTGCTCTTAATTTCTTTAGTATGCCTGTCTCTTTGCTTTGTCTGGTATATTTCCCAGACTGTGGGTACTTAACAAATGTTAAATGATAATTCTTTATTGACCTGACTGGGTTTTAGGAGCTTTCAAAATTTTCAAGGAAGCATTTTAAATGTTTTGTGATCTTTAGGATTTTAAAATAGAATTATGATGACCTTTCCAAAACAAGAAAGCAGAAAGTTGCTCCAATTTGAAGGCCAAGTAGTTAAAACTGATATGATTGGTCTTTTTTGGCTCATTAATTGTATCTAAGTAGATAGAGGAAGCGGAAGCTTTTGTAAAATAATTGACACACTGTTAATTCCAATTTGTAATGTGTTCTGGGAATGGAGTTATAATAAAACATGATGGCTTTCATGGCATTGAGTGGAGTAGAGAGTCAAACGCTGCTTAGAGAACCGAACCAGATAACTCAGATTCTCTCTGTAGAGCAAGAAACTGAAGCATCATGAAATTATAGCAAAGAAAAATGTTTGTTAAAAACTTAGAACAAAGTCCAGGGGAAAAGAGATCCAAGAAGTATTCCAGTTGGGTAGCCCAGCTCTCTGGTGGAGTTTGTCAGTCAGTAGTTGGTTGAATTTCAGTCCTGCATGGTCTTAGATAGGATGGTTTTGGTTCAGTTTCTTCTCTGTGGTGGACAGGTCTGGACAGACTGACAGACTGGAGTATGTTTAGACACGTATGGGGTTGGACCCTCAAAAACCTCATGACTGGTTGGTTATATGAACGTTCAGGAAGACTCCAAAATGCTTCATATATCTTGTTATCTACATTGTCCTCAATGTGAATGTTGACACCAATATTAATGCTTATAAACTTATGATGGCTTCATCACAGCCAAGAATATAGGAAAGTGGTTCTGTAAATAATCCTATACCACTTGTCTTATTACTGATATAAAAAATTGTCAAAACTTTGATGACTTTTAACAATACAAATGTATTTTCTGACAATTCTGAAGATCCAAAGTCTGAAATGGATCTTAGTGGGATAAAATCAACATATTCATAGCTGTCTTCTTCCTGGAGGTTCTAGGGAAAAATCTTTTTCCATTGTAGCATCAATGCTACACTGGAGCAGTCAGTGTAGCATCTTGAGTCTCTCTCCTGCTCTGGAATTCCTGTTTCTCTAATAAGGATCCTTATGTTTATATTGGGTCCACCTGGATAAACTTGGATAATCTTCCCATCTTAAGGTATTTCATCATATCTGAAAAGGCAAAATGCTCTTTTCATGTAAGGTAATATAGTAAAAGATTTCAAAGGTTAGGATTTGGACATTTGGAGGAGAGAGTACATAATTTGTTTACCATATGCTAAAATTAAATTTATTTATAAAGAGTTATTTTAAGCTATTTCATTCTTTGGAAAGTTTGTGTGTGTGTGTGTGTGTGTGTGTGTGTGTGTATCAGCACCTAGAATAGTAATTTCCTGACTTCTAATTAAGTAATTACCTACATAAGGAAGCTGAAATTTTAATTTTTAACTTTCAAGTAACACATTGTGTGGTAAGTATGTGAGTTGTCCATTAAATGCAACTCAAGGTAACATTTGGTGTGGTGCTGAGAAGAAGGATGAACAGATGCTCTACTATGCTAACTCTTATCTAATTGGATAAGATACCTAATAGGATAAGAAGAGGGAAAAATAATGGTCCATTTGGCTAATTTCACTTCTTTCTGGAAAGTTCTGCCTTCAAAGGCATAATCAGAATGTTTATACAAATACAAAGCTGAATGTTTAATGTCAAAGAGTATTATATCTATGATCTCAGTGATTGGTGACAGGACATTAATCAAATTAATGTCTTTGATTGGGTAGATTTTGTTGAAAAAATACAGTAAATGAGTAAGTAGGTATTTTGGTCAATTAGTAAATAGACTTTTACTCTATCCATAGGAAAAATGATGAAAATTGAATTCTATATAATAAAATATTATTGTTTTTAACCTTAAGACACATTGGCAAGTATTTACCATCAAAAAGTATCCTCTTACTACTAACATTTCCCCACTGGATTTACTAACTGGATTCCATGTCCTCTGTATTCCATTGGAGATTATCTGATGTCCAGATCTAATACTGTAATTTTATTGTCATTTAATGTTAAGAGTTATTAGAACTTATTTGGCAATATGTATCCTTTGGGTAGTTACCTTCTTTTAAACTCAAAATAAATTAAAAAATATTTTTATAGGCCATCATTGGCCAAGTTAAAAGAGCCTACAATTGTGAAACTCTATGTACTATCATATGTCCCATTTTAATAATATATAAAGTCATATGTTTTAATAGATTCAATTTAGTGCTTCTTGAAAGGGCTAGTATTAAATGATACTTTTTGATTTTTTTACCCCATTGGTTATATACAATTATTAATTTTTTAACATTGAATACATTCCTGTAAGTATGCTATCAAATAGCTAATAAGGTATAAAGAAATCATTAGCCTTTCTTCAGAAAGCTATCTAAGCTGGTGAACTATAAAATTTTGAGTTCTTCTGAGTGTCACTTAGAGTTCTGGAGGATGTCTCTCTTTTGAATTCAGAAATCATGAATTGAATATCTTGATATACTTGAGTAAGCGGGAAATGAGCACTGCTTTTGCAATTGACTCATAGATGTGATCCTAAGCAGGAGGGCAAGGATGAAGAGGGTAAAAATGAATAATAAATGTATTTGAAAATGAGATTTACCATGTAGAGAGTATCACAATTTTGTAGTATTCTAAAGAGTCAGTTTCTTTTTCTTTTACCATGTGTCTTAAAGAATACAATGTGTAACAATAGATTATTTTGTCCTTATTATTATTCTGTCTTAAAATAAAATAAAGTTTTTTGAAATTTCTTATAATAATAGGCCCAAAAGCTTCTCTATTTTACAGATCCACGCAGAAACCATATTTTCCGCTAAGAATTTCTTTCAGTAGTATTTGTAGTTAATGCATTTTATTAACTACATGCTCTAACCAACTGAGCAAACTGGCTGGTTCTTTGTAGTTAACACATTTTAAAAAAATACTTATAAGAACTTTATTAACTTGATTTTCAGTTTATTTCAATTGTAAACAAGTGAAATTCGAATCAGAAGTTAGAAGTGTATTTTTCCAGGTGGAAAATTTCCTCACAATTTCAGCTTCTTTTTAATGCTTAAATTTTCCTTTCATGTTTTTTTTTTCTTTAAGAATTCTGAAGAATTCCAGCCTCCCTACTGTTGCTTCTTATATAGATTCATGTTGAATATGTATTTCCCAGCATCTAGAGATGCTGATTCAGTGTAGTTGGTGACAGGTGTCTCAATGACAAAGGCAGGAGGCCTTTAAAATCTTCAGTTTGGGAGTGTCAAGATGAGTATGACATAGGCCCATGCTGACAATCTAAAATGAAGGCTCTTGGCATAATTGCTTTTCATTCAAAAGTTAAGAAATGCAGCTGCGTCCTCTTCACCTCCAATTCTTGCAATCTCTATGCATGGAATGGAGAATTGCCTCCTTCATTTCTAAACCTCTGTTCCCTCCTTCTTTAAAGTAACTAAACATCAGTGAACTAAATGCTATTTTGGTTCTTACTAAATTTAGTCTTGCCAAAATAATCTATTTAGCTGGAAAATAAGTCTAATATAAACAGAAAGGAACTATTCTTATTTATAAAATGTGAATGTCTCTTTTCCTTCCAGTGACAGGGACACACAGGCACTGCAGCAGCACCTCAGGCAAAATAGAAAAAGAAAGGAGAGCACTGCCTTTCTCCAGAAGTGACTCACAATATTTATTCAGATGACAGGGAGAATAAATTAGCTGAAGATTTATAGGAATCTATTAACTTTTGTGCATGAGTTGTAGGTTAATTGAACTATAAGAATATGTTCATCCATGTATTGCTCTTAGTTGTGCGTGGCAAACTGTGGATAAACACACATATGTTAATCATTTTTAGAAATAAACCTGACAAGAAAAATAATAGTCTGTTATGGGTTAAGAATATTTCTTCACATGAATTAATTGCATACATGTTTTTCATCTGAGTTTATATATACGAGCAATGCTTTTTAATTTTGAAAGGAAATTTTTGTCACTCTGACTTCTAAACAGCATTTTGAATTGTTGAATGAAGACTATAAATGAGCATCATTTTAACCTTAGGGTTTCTGGATAATTTGAATTGGTTTTACAATCTACAGTCGGGAGTATAAAAGGAGCCACTGATGGCCATAGGAGCAGCCTTGACAATTGTCAACTTGCCATACATCCAGTGTAGTACCTCTGAATTTGATCACTGTCAAATCATAGGTAAATGAATACCAATTCTGAAAATGAAGCAGAAAGAAATGGCTCAAGGCCTTCTGACTAAATTTAAAGGAAGGCAACATCAGAGTCAAAAAGCTATTGCCTAGCCAACATTTTTCTTTTTGATTATACTATGATAAGGTGGAGAGACAGATAGTTTTACAAATGTGTTGATGATAGTGGTGAGGTTAGCATACAAACATGACAAAGCAAAAAGTATCCTTATGTGGGCATTTGAAGAATAAAAATGGGTAATTAGAGGTATGTAAGTATTTAAGTCACCATTATCATCAACTGCCTGTGGTTGGGTTCAAATTGCTAGTTTCCACTGAAAGAAAAGTTCTTATCTTTAGAGCAGCCCATTACCTTTTGTGTTATATGCAGCAAAAATTCCAGTGTAATTGTAATTCTTGAAAGTATTTCCATGTGATTCTCCTTCCCCTTTTCTTGTCTCTCCTTCCTTCCTTTCCCCCACTTTTTCTTCCTTCCTCCCTGCCTTTCTTTTTGGTTTACTTCTTTTATTTGTGGCTGATACACATGATATCCTAAGATAAGATCTGTGATTAGTAAAAAATCCTGCAGATGGGACTGTTTATTTAAGTGTTTTTACGTATTTTGATTTAGTAGATCAAGAGAAAAATTACCTCAGCAATTGTGAGCTAAAAAGATCCTTGAAAACATCCTTTAGGATTTAGTACAAGTTTTCTCTTGGTAAACTTATTATCTTATTGAAAAAGTAGTGAGACTACTAATTAATATGTTATAATATCATTCATTATTAACTGAGCCATAGGTTGCTATCATTGGGTTTAGAAGGGACTTCGGTTATATATTTCAGTCTATAAGTCCTTCTTTTACTGGTATTTTCCATATGTTCTTAAGAGTGTGGATTCAATTGGACTATGACATTTGAGGAAAGCTTCTGTACCCTGTGTTTTTTCAGTGTACCAGCTGTGGAATGATTAGTGAATCATTTTAGGACATTACATACTAATTGCTAAAATGATTAAGGCTTTTTCCTCTTCTACGTGCAATCCCTTAACCCATCATTTTCCACTTTCACAATTTAATCGCAGATTATACGAATTTTGATTCACTAATATGCTCATTTAGCTGCAGATGAAATTTTATTTCTGAGACATTCGCATCAGTTTTCTCTGATTTCTTGCAACTGAGGCAGCAAATTGCCAATCTTGGTCAATGGATAGAAACTGAAGGGAGGGAGAGATGGTAGGAGAGGTAGAACTACTTACTTTAAGACTGAGTTGGAATTTAGTGGTCTTTCTCACCAATAACAAAAATGAAATCTAAACAGATGAAGACATTGCTGACTTTCTCCTCCTCTAAGGATAAATTTCACAGCATCCATATACTAAATAAAATTCTAGACAGATGGAGAGAAGACAATTATGCATTTAAAAATCTATTTGATAGTTCCATTTTGTTGCAAGCAATCCTTTTTATATAAAACATTCTCAAAATTGGCATATTAGTATGTTTGTACAACCCTGATAATATCATATTCATCTCTAGAGATAAGGAAATGCTACTGCATTCTTGAGAGCAAAGAAAAAATTCCGACTGATAAAATGGTCAAACAGGGCTTGATAACAATTTATTTCTGACCTTTTAATGCCTTCTGTTCTTAATGATTTTCTGTCATTTCTGTCTAGTTCAGACTTGAAACTCAGTCTCTGCGGTGCTTAGCTTTATGTTGCCACTTAACTTTCAACTTCCATTTTCAACACAGAAAGGTAAATCAGTAATTGTCACTCTAGCTTCTCAAGGTTTGTCAGGCACCCAAGTGGGATTATGACATAGATCTGAGGGGGTTTCATATGACTTTGACTTTAATTTTGATATAATCATGAAGATGTCATAGGACTTCAGGATTTATTTATCCTGTTAGCCTCAACTCTTCCTTTACTTTTGTTTTTGCTTCATAACTTTCGTCCTTTCTGTTCCCTGATTTAGGGAAGTAATTAAATAAAAAAAAAATGAAGGGACATTTTCCAATGAAATATCTCCTTTGCTAACAATTCTCTCAATGCCATCTTTTATTTCTTTCCTTTTATATTGGATTTTTTAAAGAAATACAAGCACATTTATCGAGTATGGCCCTTATGGAAGAACTGCCTTCTGAGAAATTGGTATATTGGTCTTTGTTTCAAAATATTTTTGAGTCTAATTTTTATTTTTTAAATTGAAATCCAGTGAAACAGAAATTCATATAAATGTCTTCTTGGGAAGAGGGGAGAAGCAGGAAAAAGTAAGTCTTAAAGAAATGGTTTATGGGTAATTTGTTTTGAGGAGTTAAGAACTTGATTATCTGACACATTGATCCAGTTTAATTTGTCTTCAGGTCTGTGGATATGGATTGCTGTTGTGTGTATATTTAGTCAAAATATTTTCACATATAAGTGATAGAACTCATTGGTTTTAACCAGAAAGTCTTTGGGCCCCCAATATTTGCCTATAATCTCTTATTTTCTTCCTTTTCCCCTCCCACTCTTTTTGATTGCCTCTCTTTTTGATTGCCTCTGCACTTTTCTGTGTGTTGTCCTTATTATCTCCTGCCAAATATCCCCTTTTTCCATATAATCTCACTGATCTGTATAATGGGATTCTATTATAATGGAAAAGGTGACTATTGGCAGCCCCCGTTTGAAAAGAAAAGACACTTTTCTCCTAGAATTCATAGATCACCATCTGAGGAAGTATTCTTATTGGACTTGAAAGGATTTCATGCCCACCTCTTTGTTCAGTCTCTGTGGGTAGGGGGTTGGGAGCCTGGCTCATGTGTTCCTTCTCATGACAGGCAGTATGCCTGACTCAGCAAAGGAAGACTGATGTGCTGCTACCAGAATTAGGAGTGCAAGAAAGCATGTTGGAAACACCATATTTACTAAAATATAGGTCTCTCTATGTTGCTACATGCATAGCAAACCAAATAGCCAACATATCTATGGCTCTATTTGATTTTCTATTTTCCTTTTTTAAACTTGGCAGTGTGATTATATGATATTATCCCAACTACAAATGCAGTTGTAGCTATAGTCTGTGGCATAGACATGGGAAAACTTGTATTTATTCAAAAATAGAAAACATTTATTGACTAAAATTAGATAGGGAATGGCCCAAAGTACTAATATTTACTTATTATAACAGGTGTACACACACTTTATTTTCATGGTAGCTTTATATTTGTTGTCTTACAAACTCTCAAGCAGATGTATTCATTATGTTTTTAAAATAGCATAAAGGGGTTAAGCAACTTATTTATGATACCCTGTGCTGAGATTTACCATGTTTAAATCGTTGTTTGTAAAAAAAAATGAGATTTTAAAAAGTATGTATATTTAAACTTGATATAATTGCTAAAGAAAAAGTGCCTTAAGATCACTGCCCTGAGCAGTTACTGCCTTGAGTCTTATTTCTAGACCTCATCAATACATTGTTAACACTTAGATCAATAAACAATTATTGTTCTTTGTGTGATGCTGAGAGTAGATTTGGAGAGTTTATAGGTAAGAGGCATACTTTACCAGGGACTGTCAAATATCAAACTAACAACTACAATGTATGTATGCATGCATGCATCAATCATATATTATCTCTGTGAGTCCAGAAAGATCTGTGTGTATTTATCAGCCAAAGTCACATAAAAGATATTTGAATTTTTCTTCTTTCTACAGATTTCCACAGGGAGTAGGGCTGATATTACTGGCTCGGTGCCTCATGGTGAGTTACACTTATAATGGGGACAGCAGGCATCTATACCTCTGTTTAATAGAAAGCACGTTACCAGCAGAGATTTTCTAACTCTGCATTTAAAATCTCCCAATAGCTATTATTACTTCTTAAAACCATTTGAGCATTAGTGCCAAATCAAGTGGAATAGTTTCATTTAAATAATTTAAGGGGCTGACTGATATTCTCACATTGCCTATAATAAATAATATTAATTTCGAGAGAGAGAGGAGGATCAGAATATTGTGATTTTGGTTTTCTTTTAACTGAAAAGTATTTTGAAAAGGATTAAAGGAGTAGATTTTCCTCCTCTGGGTTTGACTCCCCATGTATCCCACCTCTGGTCCTTTCATAGAAACCCCACCCATTGTGTTTGGCCCTGTGTACCTGCCCCTGCAGGGCGGCATCCCGTTGCGGGGAGTTTTAGTCTTCTGTGGAACAAGCTTATTGATCAGCAGGGTTTACTCACTCGAGTGTAAGGACATTCAGATTCTTTCCCTTGGGTTTTCTTTTTCTTCCTGAGAAAACCCTTATGGAGAATTCTCTCACCCCTTTTATTGTGCTTTCAATCAATCTTTCATTTGATATGATGTGAAAAAAAAGAAAAAAATGACACCTTAAGACTTATCTCCAAGGAAAAAACTTTCTTCCTACAGTAACTACTTTCCTTTATTTACATTATTTATATTTTCTCTGTGCATCATGAGTAATCATTTTAACATTTTCAAGAGGAAAAGTTTGAATTTTTTATCTTTTTTTTGTGCTGCTAATGAACATTCAAATATACTGCCCAAAAGTCTGATCATAAAAAAAAAAAAATTGTAAATAAAGATTTCCAGTTTTCTCTTTGTAATTTGGATTTAATAATTCTGGAAAAGACATGTAATCAGTAATTTTAGTATTCCCAGACAATATAAATTGAGGAAATACTGAATTATCACCTATTCTTTGACAAGTTAATGACAGTTACACAACTTGATATTCCAAAATGAGTATTATTGTTATTTCATGTTCTTCTTTCTATTATTTTGGACTTCACATTTTGTGGATCTACCATTGTCATCTGCATTGAATTCTTCATTGTATAACTAAGTTGCCTTTGGTCAGCTGTGGTCTTTGAGGTGAAATATAAGGGTCTTTTGTTATTCATAATGGTGTAGAAGAAAGGAGAAAAACCCTAAAAGGGCAATTGGTATAATATGGCTAATCTAGTGCTCAGGATGAAGACCAACCAGGAAGTAACATGCTTTGATAAATGTGTAATGAAAAATTTATTTGCAGAGGAAACAATGCTAGAAATGGCCAGGATCCAAGAACATCTGTGTTCCTGGTATCCCAAATGTGTGGAAGGAGCAGATGTAACTGAATATATAACAGAAACCCTGGCACAATTCCTAATAACATGGAGGACAGCTCTGGATATGCACAGAAAGTGTTCCAAAACGTAGAAAAATGAAAAATACTGGGAAACTCCCTGGTAATACTACTGTCTGGAGGAGAGATATTTTTAAAGTGGATTGAGACAATTAAGATATTAGAGAAAGGGAAGTTACCATTGCATAAAACCTGTAACAACACAGGGAATAGATTGCGTATAAATATAAATATAAATTCAGTGCAATTACATTGAAGAATAAATAAATATGAGAGATAAAATATAAGGTAATTTATTTTTTATACATGCTTCTTATGTTTCTTATAAAACAATAAGCCCTTTCAAGACCAGCATGTAGTCTTTGCTTTCCTAAATAATTGTTCGTATTTTTCTTTTTATTTATTTATTTGTTCGTTTGTTTGTTTATTTATTTATTTATGCAAGCACTGGGTCAGAAGCGCAGGAGGGTGAGAGAATTCACCAGAGCCAGAGCCAGGAGCAGAACAGGCAGAAGTACACTGCTGAGGGAAGCAGCGGGCGGCAGGAGAGGTCTGCGCGCCATGTGGGACCCTTCTCTGGTGGCTGGGGAGCAGCCAGGGATCGAACCGGTGCTGTAGAGGCTGCGGGCAGCTTCGCAACCCAGAGCTCAACCACTGCGCCACCGGGGAGGCCCTCTTCGTATTTTTCATTTCAACATTTCTATCAATGACAGGAGATAGGTTCCTGGAAAATAGAATGAAGTGTAAAATATGGAAGGCAAGCAACCAGATAACAGCAATTGCTGTTTGCCTATTCCATTTTATTTTATTCTTTTTTTAAAATGAATATCTGGATAGGATATAGTGGTTGAACAGTATTTTTATATGTTAAGAGTAGATACACAACACTCTATCCTTGGCCACATTCCAGCTAAGATTCTTTGCATTCTTTGTGATCAGTGAAATGGAAGTAGACTTGTGTTGGGTCAATTTTTGTTTTTCTGTTAAAAATGGGTAGAATAGGCTGGCATACCACTGCAATGTGGACATGGTGCTACAAATGCAATAATCATATTGTGATCACGAGGTAACGACTTTACAGATTAAAGCAGACAAAAAAAAAAAATGACAGAAGAGAGGATATCTTGATTCCCTGATGTCCACTGCACCAACATTAGACTATCTCTGGACTTATAATTACATGAAAATAAAAGAGAAATACCTTCATCCTTCATATAAGGGAAATAGCTTCATATAAACTTGCTTGTCTGCATAATTTCTTCTGAGTCTCTAGTGTCAATGTTACCTGCTCTCAACAAACAAATCAATTACTTAGGAGTGAAATCTCCTCATCTTTTCTATTATTTTTTTCTTATTAAGTTTTACTCCAAAAATTGATGTTCTGCTCTACTCAGTGTTAATATGTGTATACAACTGCTTAAAAATATGGCTTAAATTTGTAATATCACACAAGTGCAATATATTAGGCATGTAAGATTTGTCAAACAAATAAATCATTAATTGTGGAGTTATAGATATAAGCTAAGAATGGGAGAATTTTGGCAGTGAATAGAAAATAAGAAAGAAAAAGTCTTTAAGTCATGACATATAAAGTGTCTATTCTGAAGACTAGTTCTGAGTAAAGATTCTTGCTGGGTTTAGGTGATTCAGTTACACTAAATTTTTATTTTATAGCTTTTCTTTTTTTCCCTGAACTTTATTTTCTTAACATATTTGGGCTTACAATTAAGTTTTTTAAAATAATTATTTTACTAGTGCCTCCCCTGGTGGCGCAGCAAGGCTGCCCCCAGCGAGGGTCCCACAAAAAAAAAAAAAAAAAAAAAAAAAACCTAAATTAATCCACTTCATTTAGATGCTTGAGGAAGCCATTAATTTGCCTAGATATAACTTAGATTCAACCCATTAGTTAAACTCACATAATTGCAAGTCACCTTTGAGTAAAGGAGAGAAGAAAGCTTGGTTACAAGGAAATGTTCTAGACTGGCATACTGTTTAAGGAGATTTATCTGTGATTGGAGATGCTTCTCCAAAAAGGACATACAGATGGCCAATAGGCACATGGGAAAAAATGTTCATCATCATTTATCATTAGGGAAATGCATATCAAATCCAGAATGAAATACCACCTCACACCTTGAGAATGCCCCCTATCGAAAAGACCAGAACTAACAAGTGTTGGCAAGGATGTGGAGAAAAATGAATCCTCATACACTGTCGACAGAAATATAGACTGGCCCAGCATCTGTGGATAACTGTATGGTGGTTTCTCAAAATATTAAAAATAGATTTGCCATATTATCCAGCAATCCCTCCCCTGGGAATCTATCTGAAGTATGCAAAAACACTAACTTGAAGATATATTTGCTGTCCTGTGTTCAGTGCAACATTATTTATAATAGTCAAGTTGTGGAAACAACCTAAGTGGCTAACAATAGATGAATTCGTGATGATGTGGTGCATATACACAACAAAATCCTACTCAGCTATAAAAACATTTGTGACAATGTGGATAAAACACCAAGGAATTATGCTAGCAAACTGTGTCACAAATGAAAACAAATACTGGATGATTTCACTCATATGTGGATTGTAAAGGAGCAGATACACCTTGATCTTGAGACTATTCAGATTCTAGATCTGTGGGAAATACACATTTGTTGTTTAAAACAATATAATAAAATAATGAATACAAATAATTATAAGGAGGAAGATTATTGTAAATTGGGAAAATTATTGCAAATATTAAGTGTTGGGCCTCCTCTGGTGGTTCAGCAGTTGAGCGCTGGGTGTGAGGTTGCCCTCAGCCTCTGCAGCTCTGGTTCGATCCCCGGCCACCGGCGAGGGTCCCACATGGTGCTCAGATCTCTCCTGCTGCGCCCGCTGCTCCCCCTCAGCAGTGTATTTCGTCAGTCTGCCTGTTCTGTTCCCCGCTCTGGCTCTCACCTTTCGGCGCTTCTGACTGTACTCAGTGCTTATATAAATAAATAAATAAATCTTTAAAAAATAATTTTTTTAAGTGTTGATGAGAAATAAATATGTATATATGTATGAGTTAAGCTAACAAGGAATATGCTGATCCATCTTTTATAGGTAACATTTTTTACTAATCAAAATCTTTAAAGGACCAAGAACATAGAAGCCCTTCACTATAGCTATGTAATGAATGAATGAATGAATGAACGAATTCTATTATGTTCAGATAGCCTCTGAACTTAAATTTTGTACAATTAGAATATGTGCACACTAATCATGAGATCGTTTGCAATATCTAATTGCATTCCCTTTATATGGGTATGTCAAACAAAGTATTTAGCCAAGCTACGGGATAAACACACACTTACTACTTAGGAAAGAGCATTGTAGGTACTTCATTCTTGTTATGGCAACTGTGGTGCTAAAGACAGTACAAGCTCAGAATGCTTAAAGCAAGTGTAGAATATGTTTTATCTTAGAGTCCGTTTTTCCCCTGTATCCATTATGGGGAGTATGGCACATAAGGTATTCAATAATTATTTTTTTTCTTCTATTCTCTACTGAATGTGAAACAAGGCTTAGGTTGCTGAATCTAGTCTCAGAAATTGATTCAAAGGGTTACTTATGCTTTCAGGACATAATCCTCTGAAACAGTTATAGCATCAGTTTTTGCTATTGTGAGCTGTCTATTATTTGGTTTTCTGTCAACCAGACAAGATGTCAAGTCATGTTTCCTTGCTTCAAATTGCTGCACATTATCTATCCCCTGGTGAACTTCTTTTCCACATGTTCATATTTAAGTAAGAATAGAGATGAATACATAAAGTTGAATGCCTGAATTGTTTTTAAAAGGCCAATTCAGAATATTTTTAAAAGTATTTTAGTGTGTCAAATATGAAATGACACACAGTTATTTTGCTCACAGCAAGCTGAAAAATCTTCAGGATATGAACTTTTTATATGACTTAGTAACTAGTAATTCAAAAAGGTAAACCTGACTGCTTTGTAATGATTGTATTTGGAAACACATTTGAAATCTATTCTTTACCCAACAAGTTTGGATATGCATGTCTTGGGCATTATCTTTTCTTCACTTGGCAAGCATGGCAGCAAAAAAAAATTTTTCCCATTGGTCTCAAGAGTATCTTTGTTGTTAAAACTTTTTTCACTTTTTTAGTGAGAGTGGTTTGGGAAAGAAACACTTAAAATTGCTTTAAAATGTTTTGTTATAATGCTAGAATTTATCACTAGTATGCATTTTCTGCATATTTGGCAAGGAAGAGATTACATTTAGGATAAATAATCTTACTTTATTCAAATATAGTCTTGACATTTATTTAAGAATAGGCAATTCTCAATTTCTCAGAGTAGAAAAGCTCACTCATGGGTCAGACAAATAATGTATTAGAGTAGGTAGATTGGGCCGTTACAGTAATTAACATGCATCTTTCAAGATAGAAATTTATGTTTTACAGTTTTGTTCAACTATAACTAGAAAGTGCTGAAATTTCAAGCATAGTTATAACCATCAATGTTATATATACAACAATTTTTATATTCAAAAGAATACAAAAGAATGACAAATATAACAGAAAAAAAACTCTTAAAAAGAACAATTGCAAACATTTTTTTGTTTGCATGCTTTGCTGCCTGCATACAGCTGCTGGTAAAGTCTGGCGGGTGAATAAGTGGGAGGATCGGGGTGTCATCAGTCAGTTGTACAGCTCCTTGTGAATCAGGGACTGGGAACCAGGAAATAAAGTAGCCTTATAAGAGAAGATAACCAAGACTCAGAGCAGCTATTGATAAGAACTTATCAGACTTACACAGCTAAATAGAAAATTTAGATTAGTTTTGATGCCAATGAAATATCTAAGTAAAAATGGTAAATAGAAAACTGAGTATTTAATTAGGAATTACAGAAACAGTAAAGGACATACCAGATTAGAGATAACAGGTCCTTTGTCTCCATGAGGTCACTTAAGGTAGGAGTAGAGAGAGAGGTAATCATGAACTGGTATTGTCAGCTGATTCCAGTCATATACCAGCAATTCTATACAAGGTGCAGTAGTGATGTGACCACATGAGGATATTTTAAGTATGTGAAAGATTTCATTTTTTCATTGCATCTTTCTATCTTTCTACTCCTTCTGCCCTCCCCCACTTTTCCCATTACAGAAAGACATACAAAAAAGATGAATATATTCCATCCCGATTTATGTTTGAGAGATGTACAGGTTGGTGGTTGTGTAGAGGACTCCAGTGTGAAATTTGGTAGCAGTTTTTTTTTTTTTTTACTCACTGAGACGTGGTAGGAATTAACTGCAGATACAAAATTAAAATGTAAGGCAACAGACGGAGGAAAATAATATATATATATATATATATATATATATATATATATATATATATAAAGGACAGGGAATTGTTACCAAGGAATATATGTCATCAGAAGAAAAAAGACTTATTGGACAAAAAGATTTAGAATACATAAATAACATTGTGAGAAAACCTTTCCAAAATGTTGCATGACTCTTAAGTATAACAGAGAGGAATCAGAAAGTATAGAGACTCTTCAGTATGTATGAGACAAGCCTCTGTTTAAAGTATCTTCTCCTTGCCTGGCCTCTCAACTTGATCAAATACATTGAATAATGGGGGTGGGGGGTAGAGAAGACAAACAAAACTCTGTGTGTTGTAAGACAAGATGAACTAATGATAGTGATAGCATCTTGCTTAAGTATTTAGTCTTAAATTTGAAGGGATTAAATTAAGCAGGTTAATACATAAATTTTCTCCATATTACTAGACAATAAATTTATAATGCCTGAAGTCAGAGGTTTAAAGTAAAAATTGCTTTCTGGCAACTGGCACACAATTTTTGACAGGCTGATACTGAAGTGCCCCAGTGTGACTCATTTAACAGATTTATGTTTGTTTGCCTAATTTTCCTAGTACTTCCCCATCTTTGAATGTCATCATGCTTAGATGTTTTTCTTTTTCCCAAATTCTTTATTCTGTGTCTAGTTAGATTTTGCTCACATTAACTGTGAACTAATTCTTACAAAGTAGACTCTTAAGTTATCAGTGAATGGAGGTGTACTGGAGTAGAAGATAGCAGTTCATGTATTTCCAAAGCCTGTTTGCATTAATTTTTTGCACCTGTGTTATTAACTACAAAATAAGAAAGGTTTATTAGACTCTAAATTTATTTTTATTTATTTATTTATCTTTTAAGATTTATTTATTTATTTATTTATTTATACAAGCACTGGGTACAGTCAGAAGTGCGGGAGGGTGAGAGAATCCACCAGAGCCAGAGCGGGGAGCAGAGCAGGCAGAAGGACCAAAGTACACTGCTGAGGGGAGCAGCGGGTGGCAGGAGAGGTCTGCGTGCCATGTGGGACCCTCCTCCTGTGGCCGGGGAGCAGCCGGGGATGGAAGTGGCTCTTCAGAGGCCTCAGGCAGCCTCGCAATCCAACACTCAACCGCTGGGCCACCGGGGAGGCCTTAGACTCTAAATTTAAACTAGATGTCTAGGGTGATTCCAGTTCCTACATTCATTCTTTGATGACAGCATTCCTTTCATGTAAAATTGTCCATAGCTATTTGCCTTTAGTAGTAGAAGTATTTTGGCATAGGTGGCAAGGACTGTAATAGAAATTATCCTGTAAAAAGCACCATTGGGAAAATTGTTGAGTGTTAGAGGAAATCTGTAGGGATTCTACATGTAGGCTTATCATGACACAGTTTCATGTTTACTATATTTCTCCCTCTATTTCTTCAGCCATTCCATTCTACTTTCTAAGGACATCACATTCATCTCTTTTTCCAAAATATTCTTCTACTGCCACTGTCCTTGTTAAGATCCTCTCTCATTTAAGTGACTACAATATATATATTCCTATTTAGTATTCTGGTCTCCATTTTAAACAAACTGCAATCTGTTTTCTATATAAGAGGATTTCCGTAAATGAGGGTCTTAATCATCACATATGTCTGCTCAAAAGTTTTGATGCCTCTTCCTTCTAAGACAATAAAGATCCTAAACAATCTTTCCAACCTGTCCCTTGATCCTTGCCCTACTACTGTCTTTATCTGCCCACTAGCCTCTGACTAATATGAATTCAATAACCATTCTCTTTTTATTGGTGAGGTTTCCTCTCTGGATTATTCTCTTTATATCCTTATTATTATTATTTTTAATTTTTTCCCTGTCAAAATCCTTTATGTTTAAACTCAGTCATCTCCTCCATGAATCCATTTTGTGGCTGGATCATCTTCCATAATATTAAAAAAAAATGTGTGAAGTAGAGTAGTATTCATGACATCTTTTATTTATTATTCATTTTTTGAATCTCCCAAAAGTCTTTATTTTTTTATTAAAGATTTATTTATTCATGCATACAAGAACTGGGGTACAGGCCAGATATGCGGGAGGGTGAGAGACAGAGACAGAGTGGGGAGCAGAACAGGCAGACTGACTGAAATACACTGCTGAGGGGAGCAGGAGGCGAGACAGGAGAGGTCTGCCACGGCATGTGGGATTCTCACCCGCTGGCAGGGATCGAACCCGCGCTGCAGAGGCTGTTGACAGCTTCACAGCGCTACGCTCAACCACCTGCACCACCAGGGGAGGCCCTCAAAAGACTGTTTAAACTCCTCAGGATGGTGCTGAAAAGTAGTATTCATCTAAATCTCCAAAATTCCTTAACTGCAGATAGATATTTAAATTGCTATCTGGTACAGTTATTAACATTTGGTATGTTATAGTTGAAGTGATTTCTAAAGAATGAAAAAGTCAATGTAGGAAGAAATAACCATCTGTATGACAAGTACTGTGATGTTACTGGTCCTAGGGAAAATAAAATTCAACTTTAGTGGAACACTAAATGTTACTAGATTTAAACAGCACATGTGGAAATGAGAGAGGTTGTTTGAGCAAAGAATAGTCTCAACTGTTTCAGGAAATAGCCAGGGTATGAAACCAGAATTCACTGTATGTTAAAAAAAAAAATTATAAAATTTCAAGTGTAGGACATGGGGATAAATTCACATTTTCTGAACACAGAGACTTATTAGCTGTGTAGGGAGGACAATTATAACTGGCTGGACACTGGCATGGAGAGCCTTTGGTTTCTGAATATGTTAAAGAATGTCTTCGGCTGAAGAGAGGAGATTGGGATTAAGTGGGGCTTCAGGAGAAGATGAACTAGTAAAGAGATGCTATTTTTCAAATTAAGTAAGACAAAAATCTGAGTAAATTGAGGCTCCCTTGTACACACATTGAGGAAAATAATGTGAACCCAGTCAATTCCCAGTTTCTCCCTGCTATGATAACACACAGACCGGAAATCCAGTGTGTCTTTGAAGTCTCAAACTGCGACAAAACACCTATAATCCCTCATGGTGAGTAAAGGGCAATTCACCCTCATTTTGTTCTGTACTGATGGGGTACTGGCTTCTGAGTATCAGCAACTAACCTTGTTATTTATTCATGAAATATTGAGACCCTACCATGTATAAGATTAACAATGTATAAGATTAACAAAACCAGATTCAGCTCTACTTTGATAAAGTGCAGAGTCTACCAGGAAAAGAAAACATTAGCCACATGTTCATAAGCTAAATGTACAATTATGAAGTGTGATAAGTGTCGAACATATTATCACATTCTGATCTCATTTGATAATGATAATTCTAGCTCCTCATTCAGTAACTTCACTAGCTGTTTGCATCCATGGGCAATTATTTAACCATTGTTGTCTCAGTTTCTTGTTTGGAAAAATGGGAAATACAGCCTAATTCATAGGCATTTGGCAGATGATAAACATTCAATACACTTAAGTTATGATGTTATTATTATTTTAGCAAAACAGAGCCCTAGGCCTGGTGGTTTTTCCCTCTTAGTAATCAAGGAGATCCAAATTTAAATTTTATTTTTTTGCTTAATTTATTGATATAACATTGATTTATAACACTGTATATGATAATGGTGTATAGGATCCCACCCTTCGGGTGTATGTTACAATATTACACCCACCACAAAGGCACTGAAAGTTCTTCACCATAGTCCCTTGTGCCCCACCCTACTTTGTTCTCCTCCTTCCCTCCTCCCTCTGATTAACTCAATTCTACAGTCAGATTTCTAGGGCTTATAATTGGTTTGGCTTTATCTGATCTATTGTTTGTTTCTCTATAGTCTACATATAACTGATACCATTCAATATGTATCTTTTTCCTTTGACATATTTCACTTTGCCTATACCCTCCATTTCCATACATGTTGTTGCCAAAAAAGAGTTTACTTTTTTTTAATAGCTGAGTAGTATTCCATTGTATATGTACCGCACCTTCCCTTCCTAATCCACTGTTTTGTTTCTATAGGTTGGCTATTGTAAATAGTGCTCCCTTCAATTTTTGTTGTTGTTGTTGCTGTTCCTTCGTAGATATTTAGGAGGAGATTTGCTGGATCATATGCTGGATCTATTTTAAGAAATTTCTATACCATAGAGGCTGGACCAGTCTACATTCCTACTAAGAGTGTATCAGGGTTTCTTTTTTTCCCACATCCTTGCAAACACTTGTTTATGACCTTTTTGATATGGGCCATTCTCACAGGTATGAGATGGTATCTCATTATGGTTTTGATTTTATCTCCCTTATAATAAGTGATGATGTACACTTTTTGATGTGCCTATTGGCCATCTATCTGCATGTCTTCTTTGGAAAAGTGTTTATGTAGCTCCTCTGCCCATTATTTGATTGGATCTTCTTGGTTATATAATTTTATTCTTTGGTTCATCCCTTTCTCACACCATATAATAAATGTTTCTTGAGATTATAAAGCTGGGTGCTGGGAAAATGAAAAGAGAAATCATTATCAATTTGTGACCTGTCTTCTAGTCTGGTAGGACTGATAGGCAAGTACATAAACAGTTGCAATGTAGTCAAAAAAGTTATAAATTGAGAACTGTACCATATGCAGCATGGACCAGTTCCAGTCAAGTTGGGAGATGAGGAAGGCAAATTTGTTCCTTATCTGCACTGATAGCTTATAATAAACAACTCTTTTTATTACCTTTCTTATCTATAGCATATACAGTGAGAGAGCTATGAAGATTTCTTATGGCATTTATTAATCATAGAGCAGTTTTATTCAGGAAATAAATATGACAACAATCATACTTTCAACATTTGATTGACTATAGCAATCAATTTAATTTGTGGCAAGTTTACAAGGTACCCTTCATTATGTTTACCAGCATGCCTTTCAATCCCTGGACTTATTGAATAAAAGAAAAAGAAAAAAGAAAAATGTGATATTCTTCTGTCCTTGGTTTATAGTTTTACACATTATTTTCCTTAAACTATACTCTTGCACTTTATTTTATCCTTATTTCCCCTCTCTTACCCTTTGCTGGCAATTTCACTGCTATTCCTCTTATCCTTCTGTCAGTTTCCAACAAGGAACATAAGAATACTCATTTAAAATACACTCTGGGATTACACACCATAGGAGTTAGAAAAAAATAGCAAGAAGAATATTATAATGAGAATGTTGGTGGCAACTTTTAATCTCCATTATCAGAGAGAAGAAAAAGAAAATATATGAACAGAGAAGTTTAGAGAGGAGAACAAGAATTATTTAAACAGTTTACAGTGCTATTTCCCTTTATAACCACTTTGTAAAAAAAAATTCTGACTATAGAAGGTGAATTGACAGTAGAAAGATAATATTTGTTAATTAATAAGTAACTAGGTTTCACTGATACAGATTGGTTTAACAAGTTAATACACTTTTTAAATAAGTGAGCAGAGTAATATAATGTCTGGGTTAAAAAAGTTTTGTTACCTGGTGGGAAAGGATAGAAATTAATAAAAAAAAAATAGAGAAAGACTGGGTTAAGTACATGATAATATGAAGAAAAAAGACATAGGTCCTGTAAAAAAAATGTAAAATTGTTTGGGCTTCCCAGGTAGTGCAGGCAGTTGAATGCAGTGCTGTGAAGCTGTCTGCAGCCTCCGCAGCCCTGGTTTGATCCCTGCCAGCCGGGGAGATACCCACATGGTGCAGCAGACCTCTCCTGTCTCGCCTGTTGCTCCCCTCAGCAGTGTATTTCAGTCTGCCTGTTCTGTTCCCCACTCTGTCTCTGGTGAATCCTCTCACCCTCCAGCACATCTGGCCTATACCCTGGTTCTTACATGCATGAATAAATAAATCTTTTTTAAAAAAAGAAAAAGGTGAAATTGTAATAAATTATGAAGTCATCAATAGCATATTAAACTTGACATAGATAGAATGAATGACTATGAATGATTATTATTACATTTTTATATAATGAGACAAAATAAAATGAAAAATGGGCAAAGCAATGATAGCATGTCTTTCTCTGCAAAAAGAAGCAACTAAAGTTACTCTATGTGTCTATGGCAGCAGTGAAACACCTTTCCAGAAAAAGTTACTAGGAGAGAAGACACTATAGTATCTATTTACTGAAAGAGTAGGAAAAAGACTTTTGGATGAAATGCCAGTGCTAAGGGAAACCATATGGATCATCTATAGTTACAAAACCAATCAAATCAAATGGAGAATATGTAGACAAATGGAAAGGGGAAATGAGAAACAGAAATATACCAAAGGGAAGTAGAAAATCTTTAGTTTTAAGTGAATAAATGACAAGAGGATAAAAGAGTATAAAATAGAAGGGATGTTGCAAAATTTGAAATTGTGGAAAAAATGCATGTATTAAATTTTCCTGATGTCCAGTCCAGCTCATAGACATTTCTTCCAGCAGCACTAGTCATGTGCCATTAGAAGTTGGCTTAGGGTCAATATTGATATGCAATATTAGTCTACTGAATGAGTATTGATATGCAATTAATCTAACTTTTAAGGAAAAATGTAAATATAGAAAATGTAGGAAGACTTTATTAAGTGAGACGCTTTTAGAAACTCCTTGGAGGTGAAAAGAAAAGATTCTGAAAGGATAAACACTCACTAGCTAATTTTTTAAAAATTTTATTGTATATATTTTTACATCATTTTTCAAAAATATGGACTGCTTCATAAATTTATGCGTCATCCTTGAGCAGGGGCCATGCTAATCTTCTCTGTATTGTTCCAATTTTAGTATATGTGCTGCCAAAGCAAACACTGACTAGCTAATTGTTATAGCCATTTAAGAAATGGAAATGGGGATCTTGGGTAAAGAGGAATTTCAGTGCTCATTTTCATCAGTTTTATTTGAATTTTTATAAGTATTAATTTAAGCAATACAGATTTTTCCAAGTCATAAATGGGCTAACCTGTTATTTACATATTGTTTAATAACTTTTCTAGGCTGGACGACCAATTAATTGGATAGTTAATGAATGAATGTACTTCCTTCTTCAGCTTTCTTTTGTGAAAGAGACTGAGGACAGCTGAACCTGAGACTACAGTAGATCAGTTTTGAATTTTCTTTGATTATTATTTGTGTGAAGACAATAATTTTGTGTTCTCCATCAATCTTCTCATACACTGAGAGGTATGAGAACTTATGTTTTTTGATAAAAGTCCTATACAATACTTGTTGAAATGTAGAACACCAAGAGCTAATTTGCAAATATTCTGATTCCATAGAATGGCATTGGGGCTTAAGACCCACATTTTTTAAAAGATATATTTTTTATTTACGCATAAAAGACCTGGTGTGTAGGCCAGAGGGTGAGAGGATTCACGAGAGACAGAGTGGGGAGCAGAACAGGCAGATCTACTGAAATACACTGCTAAGGGGTGCAGTGGACGAGACAGGAGAGGTCTGGGCTCTATCTGTGGGTTAACACCCTGGCAGGATTCGAACTCAGGCCATAGTGTTGATTCTGTGATAGCACTGAGACTTAACGAGCCACATTTTTAATAAACATCATTTAGGACAGGGAACAGCAAACTTATTTTGTAAAGGACCAAATCGTAAATTTTAGACTTTGTGTATCAGATGATCTCTATTATATTTCCCTAACTTTGTGGCTGATGAAAAGCAGATATTCAATAACTTTTTTTTAAAAACATAAATGAACAGTTGCATGGATTTGGTCCATGGGTTGTAGTTATATTACCCTCATAAAATATTTTTCAAATGGCACTAGAAGAAATTATGAGTACATACAAGTTCATATATAACATTTTAGTTAGCTGCATCACTCAGAGTTTTAAAAGATTTATGGCCAGGAGATGTAAGAGATATCTCCTTTTACAGGTATAGTTTTATATTAGGAAGTAGAAAACATATGTAATATGTAATAATGTAATTAAGGGGCTTATTATGCTACCTATCAGCACTGAGTTATTACCTGCCATTTTGATGAAATGTCAATGTTGGTGTATTACATGAAGAAATGTCCCTGACAAAGTTGGTAATGAAATGTCAATGATAAGATGCTGTATGGAGAAATGTTCCTACAATGACATAAAAAGATATCCTTATGATGAAGTGGTCAACAAAATGTCACCACAATAAATGAATACATGCACATACACACACACACATGCACACCAAAAATGGTATGGTGTCATGACTGCCTAATTGTTTTCAATATAATTTATATTGATAAAAAGTCCTTTTAGTTTTTATCAGCGACTGCTAGCACATTTTAATTCCAAAAAGTTTTTTTTTTCCTTTTTTTTTTTGGGACACTGCAGGTGGCCCCTTTCATCTCTGTGCTTCACACTCTACAGAATGTTGCTGAGCAGGTGATCCTAGCATCTCTGAGTCAAGAGAGCTAGTTCAATCGTTAGCTTTGCATTCCCCACCTCTCCCACCTCCTTCCCAGTTGGAACAGTAAGTTCTCTGTGAAAGCATCTGCAAATGATGACAAGAAGGAGAGTTCTCAGGGAAAGCAACTGAGCTTTAATGCGAGTAAAACTGTTCCAAATGTAAAACACATTTGAAAATCTAAATGTGTGCCCCCGAAACCACATCAATAGAACCTTTAATGATCTTCAGAACCAGCCTTTTCTCTTCCAGTCAGTAGGAAGATTGTTTCAAATCTGTTTGTGCCTGAAGCACTTTTGATTGTGACAGTCTCCTCATTCATGGGCTAAACATGGCGTCCCACTGGAAGTGCCATCTAGGTTCACAGCAATACAGTATGATATGAAAGTATAAACAGAAGTCAGAACTGCATTTCTCCTCTGAGATAACAAGTGCAACTAGATTTTCAGACCACCTATTATGCTATAAAAAAAATAAAAGAGAAAGGAAAATAAGATCTACTTTATGTCAGCTGCCTGGTTTGTAGAATGAAACTTAACCAGGTCAATATGGAGCCCTTGAAATGACTTCTATGGACAATCTCTTGAACCTAGCGTACTTGTTAAAAATTTTCATAAGACATACTAGAATTGACCTGTGTCAATCTGAACTCCTTTCTGCTTTTCGTGGATTAATCACTAATTAAATAATGGCTTGTTTCATAACCTAGCTTAGTTTTTCTCTTTTGCTATGAGTCCCTGACCAAAAATAGGTGTTCAGCCATATTTAATTGTTTGGGCTTCCCAACATATATATTAAGATTTAAAAATCTTGTAATCCCATTTCTCATAATAATGAGCTAAATGGATAAAACAGCATTGGTTTTCTATATAGATAGATATACTCTACCCTCATTATAGAACTATTTTCAAAAGCCAAGGATGTTGAAAGTTATAACAGTAATGTCAGCCCTCATGATTAAATCATGAGGCACATGAGTTTTTCGTTTAAATTTGATGTTCTCATGATCTCAATATTTTTCATGCAAATCTTGTTATTTCTGCATCCTTTCACACTCCAGCTTAAATTGCTTGTCAATCGCCGTGCTTTTCTTGAGTGCAGCACTTCTGAGCTTCTCCAATACGATTTTATACATCTATTTATATCTACTGCTTTAGTATATTTTCCCTTTAAGAAGACATTGGTACAGCATTCCAAATCACATTTAATGAAGTCTTTGAATTTGGAGCAGTGACTTTGGAGGCCAAAGGAGATGAGGCAAAAGGATTGGTTTGGTCATGAGATGGGGGTGAGGAGGAACCGTAGATTAAGAGAGGAAGTGCCCCTTATATTTTAATATTTGCAACTTTCTAAAAACATTATAACTAGAGTGCTTACACTGGAGGTTGATTAGAACAAGGACACAGTTACATCCTAATAAACACCACCTGGAAGAGGAAAATCACAAATTTAGGATACAAAAACAGACTTCTGACAAAATTTTTCCCAGTACAACCCTTCAATTTCAATCTTTCAAAGATTCCCAAGTTTTTAAGAACCTGTAAACCTTCGATTTTTAATTTTTTAGCCTAACTATCTTCTGTTTTATAATGAATACTATTTCTGATTTCCACAATATTTCTTAGTACTATCATCTGCTTTGACATTGGAAATCTAAGAGAAAAGGATCAGAGGCAAATATGCTTCTGTCAGGTTAATGTTCTTTTTTTCCCTGAATTTTACAAGACCTGCACTATAGAAATCTACAATTGCACAGGAAAGTTTTAGTCTTCTGTCACTCCTCCCTCTCTCCTCCGCCCTGCCCCCAAGCCATCCCCTAATGCTTAATCTTGTTTTCTTACAAGGGAACATATTGTCATGTTTCTTGTAAAATCAGATTCTGTGCTGGTACAGAGCTGGAATATCACTGGTATATCAATACATGCAATAATGTGTGTTCATGTAGTTAAGGACACTTCTAATTGATTATACATTTATTTGCCACACCACTATTCTCCTTGGAATATTGCTTAAGAAAAAAAAAAAAAGGAGTTTGAATAAGCTCATACTGTTGTAGGGATTCCTGATGTTTGCTAATGAGTTCACTACAAAGCTTTATTTTTCAAATGTGTTTGCAAATGTGTAACCTACTTATTGCTTTTTCCATGCATTTTTATATTCCAGAGGATCCTCTAGCAACATTTTCAATCATTATTTCTCTTTGGTGGAATCAATTACCTCCTGATAGATTCCCTTTCCAAGTTTAAAATTGCATTTAAAAACTCATCTCTTTTCTGAATTCTAATTGGGTGTACTTTGAACTCTAGATTCTTTTAAGAATATTTGTTTATAAATCTTTCTATAACTTAAAGTATTGCTAACACAAAGTATTGAGTGTAATATACAACATATACTTTATAATTCCTGTGGGAAATTACATTTATTAAACAAAGATTTTATTTTCTCTCAAAGGAAAAACCAAAAACATAACCCTGACAAAGTTAAAATTGAGAAATAATGATATATTTTAAACATATTTTGCTTTGCCTACATGATTTATTTAAAGTCACATTTGAGGACATCAAAAATAGAATTGCCCGTGATTGTCTCTCTCTTACACACAGAATCATTGTGTAGTGGTTCATTTATATTCCTTTTGTACAACGCAACCCATTAGCTTTTCAGTGATCATTATTCAGCAATTGCATTATTCTACAATATAACCAAGAGATGAGAAAGTAAGTAAAACAGACTACAGAAATAATTATACTACTATGAGCTAATGATTTATTGACAACTGTCATGTACAAATCACCTTATTTATATTTGTTCTTTACAATAATAACCCTATGAGATGTGAAATTTTAGTCCTGTTTTACAGATCAGGAATACAGAAATAGAATGAAAATTACCTGTTTGAACTTCACAATTACAGCAGCAGAGTTGGCATCTGAATGTAGATACGATTTACTCCAAAGCTATTCATGATTTTCAATATGGCTCCCTTTCAAAATACAGGGATGGCAAAAGTTCTTGATTTAAAATATGTCCAATTTTACCTATAGAAGAAATTTTGGGTGCATTTCTGAGAGCCACTTCTTTCACTTAAAAACAAATCTGTTTCCTTAACTGATTTTCTTTGTCCTTAATATGAGACAATGAATAGCAAGTGGATATAAGAAAGACATTAATGCTAAATTCAGATCCAGTAACCTCACTTAAGAGCATTATGGAAGACTTATAGTGCCTCACAGTGGAAACAACACAAATCTTTATTCCCTACTCCAGTACTCTGAATTTGAGGCCTCCCTGGTGGCGCAAGGGGTTAAGATGCAACCTATGAAGCTAAGCTCTCTGCAGCCACTGCAGCAGAAGTTCCATTCCCCCTGCCGCCCCCCCCCAGCCCCCTCCCCCTCTGCCAGAGCAACCCACATGGTACAGCAGCAGAACTCTCCTGAACTTGCCTGCTGCTCCCCTCAGCAGTGTATTTCAGTCAATCTGCCTGTTCTGTTCCCCACTCTGTCTCTGGTGAATCCTCTCACCCCCCACACATTTGTACTGTACCCCAGTTCAAGTATACATAAATAAATAAATCCTTAAAAAAAAATCTGAATCTGTGCCCTCCCTGGTGGCTTAGGGGTTAAAGACATCTCTACAAGCTATGGCAGCCACTGCAGCTGGAGTTAGATCCCTTCCAGCCAGGGCACTGACCCACATAGTTTAGCAGACCTCTCCTGCCTTGCTCCCCTCAGCAGTGTTTTTCAGTAGATCTGCCTGTTCTGCTCCCCACTCTGTCTCTGGTGACTCCTCTCACCCCTGGCACATCTAGCTTACACCCCAGTTCTTGTATGCATGAATCAATAAATCTTTAAAAAAATCTGAATTTCAACACCTCTGTTTTAATCAACAGGTCTCATCACATATCACTTTCTTACCTCATATCCACTTGAATCACTTGTATCAACTTCTTTACCCATGCAATTATTTGAGTTTTCAACTCTTTCCTAATATGTTATTTAAAGATAGATTCCTTTTCCTCCTTACTTGGATTCCATCATGGTTATTTTAAATTATTTATCAGTGTTGGAATTAGTATAAAATGATTTTATTCCAGGCACAAATTTAAGAGGACACTAAAAAAAAACCAATAACTAAGATAGTTTTTATTTTACTTATTTATTTTTTAAAGATTTATTTATACATACAAGAGCTGGGGTACAGGCCAGAGATGTGGGAGGTGGGGGGTGAGAAGATTCACCAGAGACAGAATGGGGAACAGAACAGGCAGACTGACTGAAATACACTGCTAAGGGGAACAGTGGGTGGGGTGAGACAGGAGAGGTCTGCTATACCATGTGTGTTGTTCCCTGGCCAGCCGGGATCGACTGGCAGGGATCGAATTCATGCTGCAGAGGCTGTGGATTGCTTCATAGTGCAGTGCTTAACCCCTTGTGCCACCAGGGAGGCCCAAGATAAATAGTTTTTAAATGCAATATTAAAAAAAAATAATTAAAAATATCCTTGATGAAAATAAAAGGTATCTTTTACATCATTTTTCACTTTTGCACAATGTATACATTTTCATCTTGGTTGTAGTCCCCATACAATTCCCTACTCCTCCACCACCCCAACTCCCAGTGTGGTAGTGTGTTTCTGGTTTATAGTTGCTTGTTGATTTTGATTTTTACTTTATTGCAATTAGTCTTTTTCCTGGTCCCTTATTTAGGTTTTCTAAGTTCCTGCTATGAGTGAGACCATCTGGTATTTTTCTTTTTCTTTCTGGCTTATTTCACTGAGCATGATCCCTTCCAGCTCCATCCATTTTGCTGCAAATTGCATGAGTTTATCTTTTTTGATTGCTGAGTAATATTCCATTGTGCATATGTACCACATCTTCTTGATCCAGTCATCTATTTTTGGGCATTTGGGTTGTTTCCATAGTTTAGCTATTGTAAATAGTGCTGCTATAAACATAAAACTATATAAAATTAAAATATAAAAAAAACAAAATGTGATCAGATGTGACCCCAGTTCTCTATTGTGCACATTGCAACTATAAAGGGGCTTGTTACTTTCCAAAAAAAAAAGTAAGTTCTTATTGCTATGACATGAATGCCCGCAAGAGTGATAAAAAATAAATAAAATAAAAGGTATTGTTAGGGGGAAAAGGATGTCCTAAAGCTAAATCCATACAGACTTTGTGGACTCCACCCCCACTCCAGACCAAAGCCAAAAGACACTGGGAACTCCAAATCCCATCACCGCCAAAGGGAAGGTAGCTGGGACCTGAGGGTGGGGTTAAGCAGCCAGGTTTGGTATAAAGCCAGACACGTGGGCTTTGGAGGGATCCCCCATTTTGGCTCTCTGCCAGCTCGCAGCCTCAGGCCAGCTCTGAGAGTGCCTTTGGGTTTCCAGGTCGGTGGATAGGACACATTAAAGACTTTATTTCCCTATTTTCTTCCTGAGTTGTACATTTCCTTAATTCCCTTTCACTTGTAAATAAACCTTTTATTAACCTTTTGTGTGTGCCTGTAGTGGAGTATTAGTAAGTCCCTTTTAAGTGCGCAGGTGAGGACCCACAGCCAGGCAACCCGTTTTATATTGGGGTTGCCCCATAACAGTCCTAATCACCTAGTCCTAATTCTGGAATCTAAACTGCCCCCTTTTGATTACTTGGTTTTCCAATAATGAAAGGCCCTCACTTTACTGTTTTTTCTGCCTTACCTTCTACAGTGGAGAAAAAGTGAGGAATAGCAACTAATTCTGATTTGAAGAGAGAAACTCTAAAAGCAAATCATGTGACTTTATTCAGAATAGGAACTTATATTCAATAGAACTTGAAGAAGTCCCCATATAGTTAATAATTTTAAAACAGGAATAGCTAACCATTATCGAGCATTTACAAGGAAGCCCTGTAGTAGGCACTTTATTTTAATTATCTTACTAATTCCTGACAACTCTCTATGTGATAGAGATTGCTATTATTCCCAATTTATATTATTTAAGTTAATATATGGTAGAATAAAAGATTGGACTTGGATATTATAAAGACATTTTAAAGGACATAACTAAAACTGACTTTGTGTCATATCTAGAAGGCAAATTGATACTTTAGAAACAGGTTAAGATACCCAGATCAGACCACCCCAAAGTATTTAGAACTGATCTCCTCAAGATGACTCACTCTGGCATGCAGAGTATTTGGGCTAAGAACAATGAAATCCCTGGAGGCTGAGGACAATCTGCTTTCTTTGGGGAAGTCATTTATCCCCCTCCCCCGTAATCTCAGAAGTTATCATAATGTGGTAAATGTGGTATTTCTTCTCTTTTCTTAGATGGAGAAACAATCACTGCTCATCCTTTTTTGACCTATAATAATGGATATTGGGTTTGTCTTATTCAGTTGTAGATTTATCAGTGAATATGTCCTCTTTACTTAAGAATCTGATCATTATTCTCCGGGTGAGGATGAGGTAACCAGCCTCCTCCTTGTCTGTCATGTAAATTCTCCTCCTCCCCACTTCCATTTCTTACTCCCCTCCTACCACTCTCTCTATTTTTGCTTTTATGTGACATCAACTTTCCCTATAGTCAGACCATACAGGGAGAAGGGAAAATGAAGAGAGATGTAAAAACACTGTATTGATTCATAGTGTTCTCCAGGAGATAGAGATTTAAATAGAGATTGTATAAACTCTAGAATTTCCAAGATTGAAATTACCTTCATTTTAAGAAATGGGAAAAAGTGAAATAAATTAAGATTACTCACAGAGCTATAGTGGATCAATATGACTGCATATCTGAGAGTTGTAATTGTAAAATTTAATACCACCTACAAAAAAATAATTTTAAAATATTACAGCTTCATTTGTCTACAAAATTAACCCATGTGGAACTCTGCTCTCAGTATAAAATAAAGTTAAAGCATCATTTTATGTGCACCAAATTAATTACGTTTGGTCACCCAACCAACAATGGAATCAAAAGTATACATTTTAGCATTCTAAAGATTTTGATATAAGTGCCATATATATTTTATAACTGCTTTATGGTGGGACTTAGTGATACCAGATTCAACCAAAACTAAAACCAAAATCTAATAAAAGAGTAGGATATTTTTATGATCAAACATTATCACTAACCTACCATTTCCCATAGTATTTTTCAGGTTATCAAATTAGGCTTGATAATTTTTGCTCACAAATCCATATTCATCTTCTATATTAAAAATCTCCTGTGGTGCATGTTTTACTGGGGTTTAATATATTCTTCATTCTAAAATCAGCCCATATTTAAATTGTTAAGTAGTACCCTAGAAATCAGCAAAGGGAAAATGAAGAAATTAGAGTAACAAAAAGAACTGACAGAAAAAAGAAATGCCACATTTTTTTGGTCATTTTGCCAAACCTTAAACAATTACAAATATTATAGCACCAGACCCTGAACGGCCTTACTATAAACTTCATTTAGCTGCAAGATCACAGTAAGGGAGAATTTCACCAATATAAAAAATATGCTTCTGGGATTCATGATTTATACTACAGAAATATCAAAATTCTGCTAACTCATAGGGAGAAATGTGAACATTTTAAGGATCCCAAAAAAATAGAAGTTCAAAGAAAATGCTATGCCTTGGCAAAGGGATTTCATATATTAAGATTGAATTTTTGTCCACTGGGATAAATTTCTTGTCAATATGTTGAATGAAGCTAAGTCTATAGTGATACAAAAACTATAAATATTAGAACTTAGTAAAACTTTCATTCTTCTGAAGTGAAGGTAAGTCACCTTAGCAAACTTTAGCTGCCTTAAAGTAAGGCTTCTCCCAACCCACATATTTCTTTTAATGGTTATTTAATAATTTTACAAGTTAAATAGTACAATGTCTTACTTTGAATTAACTAGCATATTATTTCAACTCAGAGGGGTAAAAGAAAAACATTCCTCCTCAACTATATATTTGGAAACATCACCTGCTATCTGATAGAATAATTATTGTTATTTTGGTTTCTAGATTAAAAGCAAATGGCAGGTAGAATGCAAGTAGGCATTGCTGGGAAGACGGCCAGAGGAAATTTGGAATTAGAAATATAAAATGTGTACAACAGTTTGTCTAAGGAAAAGCAAAGCCACTATGTTTGAAAAAGGTTGAAATCTCATTATTTTGCAAGAGGTACATTAACAACTGCAAAAGCTTCAGGAATTCCAGGTAATCAAGAGTCTTAGAAGCTCACTGAGCCAGCATGCTTCTTCCCATGAGTGCTGCCTCTATATAGCAGATTTTTCATTTTCACATTAATAGCATGGTTGAGAAGCTCTTGATAGAGTAGCTTCTGGGGGAATGGAATTTGTCTGAAGAAGAAATAAGCCTGGAAAAGTCAGAGTAGCCATAGCTAAAGGTTGAAATTTACTTCCATACTAGAGATTCTTTTTGGGGTGGTGGTGGGGTTAGAGGAAATTATGTTTTTGAAAACATGTTTTGGATCATTTAGATTTCTGAAATTATTGGCGATTAGAAAGAAAAGGGCTTTAAAAAATTTCTTGTGAGCAGACTGAATTTATTTAAATTAAATGAAATGTTTAAAGAGAAAAATGACGCGGGTGTCTCTGGATTTCTCTGAGCAGTTGTATTCATGATAAATCTGTAGCACCTTTCCTCTCTATTACTCTACGAGAGTTACTGACTATAGCCTGAGGTAGAGAGATTGCTGTTCCCTCTCTCTTCATTTCCACCTCCTAACTGTGCTCCTGTTCACTGCTTTCCTACTTTCACGCATTTCCTCTCTGATGTTCTCATTCTTTCATAGCATCATTTCAAGTGTATATTTCCCTGCTGGAGAAGTATAGGATGGTCTGAAACCAGAACAGAACAGGTTTCTATATTGATGTATATGGTCCAGATAATGCAAAATGATTTATTTTTTCAAAGTAAAACCAAACCCTTGAAAGAATAGAAAAGAGGGAAAAATAAATAGGAACTAAAGTGAGGAAGACTAAACTCATGGTACAATGTGTTTTTCCTTAGACTAATAACTCATTACAGTCCTGAACAATTCATTCCATAGATATGCAAGGGATGATTTTTATGTAGAGTTGTGTTTAGTTTTATAGAGCTGAAAACATTTCCCTGGAACTCTGGAAAATTATTAAAAATCTGATTGCATCATTTGCTTACACAATTTGATACACTATAAGAGGTAAGGACAAAAGGTCACCTCTGGTTTTATAACTCTCAATACTTTAATATAGTATGTTCGATTTTACAAAGTTAACATACATAAAACTAATACTCTATATACTTTTGTAGTTTTCTTATTTTAAAACTTTAAATTAAAGTGATACACACCCAGTTAATAGGCAAAAACAGTATTAAAATCTTATTTCTAAAAATACGCACTTCTGTGCTCTTCCTCTTCTCACTTGCTGCCTTGTTCTCTATTAGCCTTACTCTCAACTCTTTTAACCTTTTCTTCTGTGCACTTGAGTTCATATTTCTAATTAACATAATAATATTGTTAATTCCTGATGTATATAGTTTAGACCTTATCTGTTGACTTCCTATTAAGACAGGTGTGAATTTAGCTCTATTACAACTTCTTCTCAGTTTCTCCTTCATTATTCCAATATCATGTCCCAGTTTGAAACTGCAGTTATATTTTTATGCTATCCTACATAAATACTACTCACTGCACAATGAGCAGTATCTTGATTTCTTTTCTCTTTCTCCTAGAGTCAATTATTTCCTGCACTCATTTGTCTAGTTTTCTTATTTATTTATTTATTTAATTTTTTATTTATTTAAGAACTGGGGTGCAGTCAGAGGCACGAGAGGGTGAGACAATTCACTGGAGACAGAGCAGGGAGCAGAACAGGCAGATAGACCAAAGACACTGCTGAGGGGAGCAGTGGGTGAGGCAGGAGAGGTCCGCCATGCCTTGTGGGTTTCACCCTGGCTGGCCAGGAATCGAACCCGAGATGCAGAGGCTGCAGGCAGCTTCATAACGTGGCGCTCAACCCGCTGCGTCACTGGGGAGGCCTGTCTAGTTTTCTATGTACCACTTCTTTTCACATCCTCCATCAGTCTCTCAATACAGTTTTCTATATGATCAAATATACCAGATTATTTTTTCCATAGAGAAAATGGAAATTCTATCCTACTTCAGGAAATTCTGTCTGAAAATCTCCATCAGATTCTCCCTGGAACAAATTTTAATCTTACTGCTTTTCTGTACCTACTATTAATTTTCTAAGCCTGCTGTGCAGTTGTGATTATGGAAATTCCCTTCATTTCACTTCTGTTGCTGGATTTCTAGTTCTTGATTATTCCTCTTTATTGGTTATCTTTGCGTAGTAATAAGTGCCTTTGAATGACAATCAAATTAAAGTTTTATTCATTTTTGATGGACTTATGTACAGAGTTGATGGCATTCTACTATGTTGTGTTTTGAAAATAAGTCTCCCGTTACATAAAATGATAACTGATCCTTGCACAACTTCTTAATGTCATTAATCGAATCCAGTGATTGATATTTAAATTGTATCCTGGACATTTTGTGTATTATGTTATGAGAGTCTGGCTTGTATTTATATCTTATGTTTCAGTAAATCTCCTTATAATGCCATGTTGGCAGACAAAGGTGAAGGGGCACTATAGTATTTCATTACTTTCAAGTAGGGATACAAGCCCAGGGACTCATCTGTTGGGGGATATGTCCTTTATGCCGGGTAATGCAAAGTATAGTCCTTAGTGGCCCTATATTCACCCCCTTTTTGTGCCCCTCCTCACCAGAACTGGGAAAGGTGTGTCTCCTTGTTACCCTCCATGTAGCTGCATGGACATGGGCAATGGTGGGAAAGACTTCTTACTGTGGGAATGCTGACAGTGTCCAGGATTTCCTCTTGGCCTCCTTTAATACCACACTGGCAGGGAGGTTGAGAAGGGGTTGCCTCATATCATCTCTGGTTGTGTGCAGCAATCCTGGATCCCATGTGGTTTCCACCTTTGCCATGAAGTGAGAAGGCTTTCTATTTTCAGCGAGGCATGTAAATCTTCATTCTGATACCATCCTGGCAGACTTGGGTGCTTCATTGAGTCATATGAGGATCTATGTTTAGGATCTTTACTCAGGTTTTGCTGATAGGATTGGGAATGGGGATTCAGTTGTTTCTTATTTTTCTCTCAACCTTCTTGAGATTTAATTGACAAATGACGTTCAATAGATTTAAGGTGTACAACATGGCAACTGATATACTGGATGTCTTGAATCAATCCAAAATATGCAAAAAAGGCCAAAATTGGAGGAGATATTGATGGGTACTGAAGTGGGAGTGTGCCAAAGCAAACTTAGTTGCTCTGCAAGTTTATCTAGGACTTGCAATAAATAGGATACTTGTCTTGAAATGCCCTTGATGCCCATCTATAAATGAGTGACTCTAAGTTGGTTATTTTCATCCTCTGTTACTACAACCCTTGTGGAATTTGGAAATAGTCCCATAACTTTATAAGCAGAGTTGATTTTAGCTTTTAAGTAAGATGAACATTAAGGCAAAGTATAAACTGCATGGTAAGGGCATTGTCCAACTCAGCTAAACATTATCTTTATTATCCGTATTATTTCTCAAGGATATCATAATTCTAGGTTGTCTTTTGACATTGTAGTTCATCATCATCTATCTTAAGAATTCTGTAATGTTCAAAATCTCTTGGCCCTCAGGGGTAGATAGAATCACATCTCACTTGCTCCCCTAAAAGGCACAAAATCAAATTACACCAAAAGGCTCCTTAGAGTACAGCTCTTTGCCAATTACTTGAATTATTTTCAGCCACTTTGGCACATTTCCCCTCCAGACGAAATGAAAATCTTTTAGTCTGCACCAGTGAAGGATTTCATATTTCTCAGTGCTTCCACATATACAGTATAATGAGAATAAAAGCTTCTCTGCCTCACAGATCTTTCCTACGGTGCCATAATGCAGGGAAAATAACATCCATTTCTAACACATGAAGCCCACATATTTTCTAAAGAAGAAGAGAAAGACATTAACATTACACAGGGAAACTATTTGCTCTTTGCTTTAAATTTCCAAATTTGAGCACACCGGAGATTTTAGACTTCAAAACTACATACATCTGTGCTGAGATATGGGCCCTCTAAGGTGCTTCATTATTGGCACTGAAAGCTGGTTTCATGAAACACCTGCTCTGAGTAAGCAATGTGATCAGAGAGTGTCAGCAGGGCAGACAGATTTTAAATGAAAGATTGTTACTTACCCAAAAGCCATTTGGAAGCCTAAAAACAGCAATATCAGCAAACTAGTAACAATAACTTAAATATCCCCAAGTACATTATTAACACTTACAGCCCTCCAAAGATCAGATGACTTCTTCTTAAAAGTTTTTGTGTCTCAAGAGAACAAGTCATTTCTCCACATTTATCATTTTATAAAAATATTATTTTGCACTGATAGCCTTACTTATCTTTTATTATTCCCAGTAGCTCCTTTATTTTCCCGTCTGATTTGTGTCATTTCTTCTCTACCAGTGCCAACAGCAACATTCACTAAAATCACTACCCATTGCTCAGTATTCATCCCTGTTCTCAATAGCACAGGCCTAAGGATTGAATCCCTTGCCTAGAGCATTAAGAACTGGGGAAAAATCACTACTCATTGCTTTGCTTGCAGTTCTCATTTGGACTAGTGCTTGCAGAAATTGAACTGAACTTTCTTCACTGTTACTGCATCTGTAAGGTGATTGCCTAAACTTGTTGAGCCAATCAGAATTGCTGTTCTTCAGTTTTGCAAACGTGAAGAATCTGATGAAGCAATTTGTAAACCATATGTGATAATTCCCTCTTTCCCCACTCAAAGTCATATTGCTCTCTATAGGATTTTTTATGAACCTTATGAAATATTACACTCTAGATTCTATTTTAAAAGATCCAAACATTAGTGTTTTTTAACAATCATTCCTATTTATGGGATAATTTTTGGAGCACAATTCCTATATTAAATGAAAGAGACTTTAAACTAATAATTTTGCTAATGTTTTGATTAACTCAAGGAAATAACATTTAAAGGAAGAAAATGCACATGTGAAAATATGGTCCTCTAAAATAAAATCAGGAATAACATGTGCTTGTGGCACATTTTATTCACTACAAAATTTACATTCAATGAAGTGACATCATTACTACTGCTTTCTGAGTTAAAAAAATAGTTTAATACATAGACACATATATAGAAAGGTGGGGTAGAAGAGTGGAGAATGCTTCATTTCTTTAGAAAAAAAAATCCAGAAAACTTAAGAGCCTTATCTATTCTCTTGATTAGAGACAGAGAAAATGAAAAGCAAAAGTGTATTTACTGTACTGCATGTCTACCTCTACATATAAAATGTAAAGTACTTCCCTTCATAAGGAAAGGCATTGCTTCTGACCCAGTTGAACCTTTACAGAAAGCCTAAGTAGCTAAATCATTGCCTTCATATTTGATGTCATGCTTGGTCATTGGCACTTCAAAGAGAGAATGACTGAAAACTAGTCCAATTTAAAAAAAAAAACAAAAACTAGAACATTTTTCTGTCTCATAAATGTCATTAGACAACTAAAATAATCACTATAACTCTATTGATCTTATTATACATATTTATTTTATTGTCTCATCTTTTTCTTAAAAGGTCATGTTATTCAAAATCCTAGATTAATGTACTGAATTGTTCCAGGGAATTTCTATAATGAGACTTAAGGCAAAGTTGTAAGAATTTTAAGTTAGCTTAAAATTGTGTAAGTGATTATATTTGCAAGATAGTGCAGGTTATTTGAAGGCTATATATTTAAGAAATTTAGGAGTTCACAAGAATCAAAGTGTGGTGGAGCGTAAACAGAGATCATTATACCACTATCAATATAGTGCTATAGAAGTTGAATTGTTTCAGTGAAATATGGCAATTATAATGATTAACTCAAATTACTAATGGTTGTGAAATACTGGTGTATTACTAATAATAACTGGCAGAAGAATATTCTTGAGTCATCCAAAGGGAGTCAAAATTGGGATTTCCACAGGAGCTATGTACGTGTAGGAGGCTATAAAGAAAAAAGTGGTGAAGATAAAATAGAAGTTCATTACCTTAGAGTAATCACTATGATCATTAATACCTTCTTTAGACATGACATTGCTGTATTGATAGGTGCTAAGAGTGCTGACACATCACTAGGATTTGTAACATAGCCTTACTTTTTAGTGAATTTGTAGTGCAGTGAACATCAAACAGGGTAACAAAATTATGTTCTATTTATCAATAATTTATTGATAAGTAAAACAAATATGTGTCAGGTGTTAAATATAGTAAATGAAATAAATTGGATACACATAAGCAGACATACTGGTGAAGCAGATACCATTTGAATATGAAATTGGGTTTAAAGATCAGTACAGGTTTCCAATAAGAGACAAAAATTGTTTCCAAATGTGATGGACAGAACAAGGACTACTTTGAGCCTATGGAACATTTTGAGAAAAATCTTTTAAGTACTCAGCAGAGAAAATTGGATAAGAAACTCATGTAAGAATTGAGTTGCTTTATGGAAGGCAGAGAATTTGATAGAGGATTTGAAAATCTGACCAGGAATTCTAATGTCAAAATTCGGGAAATTGAAAGCTTTTCAGAGATTTGAGGGGGAAA
This sequence comes from Talpa occidentalis, assembly GCF_014898055.3. Classification (NCBI taxonomy): domain Eukaryota; kingdom Metazoa; phylum Chordata; class Mammalia; order Eulipotyphla; family Talpidae; genus Talpa; species Talpa occidentalis. The sequence continues at coordinate 71,387,642 of NW_023604295.1, read as the reverse complement.
ATGAATACAAGCATGCTTACAGAGGGAAAAGCTGCCCATCAGAATGCTCTGAACATGGGGCACAAAATAGATAAGTAATTAAGAGTTAAAAAATTTTATATAGATTTCTTCTACAAAATCACTTTGTCTAGAATTGGAAGATTCTCAATACAGGATAACTAAAGAGTTTTTAACGCTAATTAGATTGTTGCAGTGACAAGATCTTATTTTTTCACATAAACATACTTTTTCCTCCATTGACTACAAAAATATTTTCCTTTCACTTTATCACAGTAGATCATTTTCATTACGCCCAGACCTCAGTGCATCACCTACACCTACCCAGCTAATCTGAGTAATTAAAGAAAAATGATGCATGATGCATTTATAGTTAAGTGAAATGAGTATAAATCTCACACAACAGCTGGATTCCTATACTTGGCAACAAGGCACAGTTTGAGAAAAGCAATCATCTTCCCTTCCTGTTGGCAAAACACTTCACTGGTCTCTCCAATTTGAGTCCTCTTCAGGATTTAGTGTCTTCTCACTTTTTAATGCATAGAACACCATTTCCAGATGGACAGCCTTGTCATATGCTATTTTTATGCTCTACTTTAGAATTTTAAAGTGGGAGCAGTTATTCACCAAACATGAAATGTATCACTTATTGTATACATTGAAGCAGCTTTTCAAATCAGTATGCTCAACCAGCTGCTGATGAGTTTAATATACTCTCAGATGAAAGAAAGCATGGGTAAATCAGACAGCATACTTTTAAAAGTTCTTATCATGGGTAGAGCTGATATGGAGTGAAGACAGTTCAAAAAGAGAGAAGGCAAATATCTGCCCTTGATGGGTTTCCCATCTAGCATGGAAATTTAAACAAAATAAAACATGTAAGTTTGACAAGAACTGAACATAGAAAGCATGAAATGTATTTTGTGTATGTACACACCTAGATGTGAAGGTGGTGAAGGCAGGAGAGAGAGAGGGAGGGAGGAAGAGGGAAAGAAAGAGAGAGAGAGAGAGATCAAATTGGAATACCATATTGGAAATGGCCTCCAAAAGCAAATCACTTTTAAATGAGTCTTAAAGGAGATTGTATATCTGAATCTCAATAGGAAAACTTTTACTTGTAGTGTGGAAAGAGGTTAACAGAAATAATGCAAATACTATTTAGAGCAGCTACATAATTGATTTTGTTGGTTTGACAAAATTATATATAAAGAATTGAGCTATACATTAAAGAAATAGAAGAGTAAGTGTTTGCATTTTGCTGTAGAAAGATAATCGGGGGACACTGGAGGTGATAGAATACAGGAAATAGCATTTAAGAGATTAGTTTGGTTACTACAAAAATATGGTCTGTTATATCAAAGGATCATCTGAGTAATTCAGGTATGAAAGGAAAGGGTAAGTAATAATAGGAAACTGTAAGTTCTCCATTACAACTTAATTCTGTATAAGCTCTTGTTAAAACCGTAGGTATTTTATTGACTTTTTGGGGGGCAAAATCTTATGAAGTCAAATCAATAAGAGATTTAGGCAGAGTTATGTGGTATAGAAATACTTGCTGAGTTATGTGGGGTTAGGGGAAATACCAATTTTGGACATATCTCTTAATTAAAATTTTAAAAAAAGATGTTTTTCTTTATTCCTTTTCATACATTGTGAATCATAATCAAGTGGTGCCAACCTAAGTATCAGATTATTATTATTGTTACACCTTACATTAAATAATTTTCTTTTGCAGTGTAATATGAACTGAGTTTGAAAGATACATCATTTTTCAGCTAAAGGTGATTCTCAAGCATTCTCTGCTCAGCACATCTGAAGGATGTGATAAACCATTATTAACACTGGGTTGGGTATATATGTGATTATCTGGTTCTTGTGGGTGATGAATAGTAGTGAAGACTATCATTTTTTAAAACTCTACAAATTTTCATTTTGAATGCTGATTTTCCCCCTACATATTACAATCTTGAAATGATGGACTTGAGTTTTGGGGGTGAGGTGTAGGGCATTTCTTCATATACAACATACGTGCAGAAATCATTGAAAATCAGTCAAATGAGAAGAATGAAGGCAAATTTATCCTGAACTTGTTCTTAGCAAGAAAGTCAGCCACCATCACTTGCATGTTGTCAAAGTCTCAAAGGCAGACAGAAGAGTGGGAACGCTTTACAGTGAAGGGGGGAAATAGAAGGCTTTAGCACTCTGATTGGCATGGGGATGTTTGTAGGTAGAGGAGTAAGAAGCAGTGTATCCTACATGATTGATTAGGAGTCCATATTTGACTTTTCCTGGTTGGTTCCAACTTGGAAGCAGAGACAAAAATTAAGGAAGCTATTGGTTATTAATCAAGTTCTGGTCATATTGGACTGACTGTTACAGAAGTTTAGCTTCCTGGGTTATCTTTAGAGATAACAATCTGGCTTATTGCAAGTCTGACTTATAGCAGGCTCTCTTCCTGGGCTGTTTATGGTAGATAAGGGAGTTGGTTTCCTGAGCATGTTGCTGCAGTTTATGGGTCAAAGTTCTATTTTTATATATGATCTGGTCATAGCCCATTTGTATATTCAGTCTTTAGGTTGTTACTGACATTTTCCACCTAGAGACAGGTCCTGTCACTGTGTAATACTTGTTACACCTTATCCATTAGTACACAAGCAAATCCGTGTAATCTTATGTGCACAAACAGCCTTCTCTTAATGCTTGCATTTAAAATCTTGCCAGTTTATGTTGTTTAATGAAAGTGTGTTTTCATTTAATCAATGTAAATAAACCTTTGGTCTTTATATCAAGTAATTAAGTTGTTATTACTAAAGAAGTTATAATCAGTTTTTATAACAAATTCACTCTCCCTTCAAAATACATTACTTTGCTTCATGACATAAGTTGATACCTGTTCTAAGCATCGAGCGCCCTGGCTGTCTCACTCTCTGGAACGTTAATGTATATTAACATTTTGCCCCTCTGTCTCTAAAACCTCCCCTTCTTTATTTCTCCCTATACTTCAGCACCAGCATTGCTACGATCATCTTCTTTTCTGAATCAAAGAAAAGAAAGTAATCACTAATACATTTGTCCTTATATAAGGGAACAATGAAATACGATATTTGAAATCAGGATTGCTTTGGAAAATTTAGGCTATGAGACATATCAGTTTTGATACTTCTGGTTATAGGTAGCAGAGGACTTGCAAAACATGCATAATTGCTTAGACAATAAGAGAACTTTTTCTCTCAGAAAAAAATACAGAAGGCCTCCCCTGGTGGCACAGAGGTTGAGCGCTGGGCTGCGAAGCTGCCCACAGCCTCTGCAGTGCCGGTTTGACCCCCAGCCACCTGCAAGCGTCCCACATGACGTAACAGATCTCTCCTGCCATGCCCGCTGCTCCCCTCAGCGGTGTATTTCTTTCTCAGTCTGCCTGTTTTGTTCCCAGCTCTGGCTCTGGTGAATTCTCTCACCCTTATGTGCTTCTGACTGTACCCAGTGCTTGTATAAATAAATAAATACATCTTAAAAAAAAAAAGAAAAAATACAGAGACACATATTTAGGCTCGGTCAGCTCAGTAGGTCAACACATCCGCAATGACTTAGGTTTGTGCTAACTTTCCATCTATGTCCTGTCCTCCCCATTGTATTGACTCTTGGCTTCAGTTTATTCCCCTCTTGAGTATAATTTGCTGTAACCACTTTGTATTAGTTTCCTAGGGCTTTTGTAATTGAGTAGCACAAGCTGGGTGACTTAAACAACAAAAATTTATTGTCTTATAATTCTGGATAACAGACATTAGAAATCAAGGTCTTATTCAGGTTGAATTCATTTGAAAGATGTGAATGTTCCATGTTACTTTCTCCAAACTTTTGGTGGTTTGTGGACAATTTTTGGTGTCCCTAGTCCTGTAAGGTGATTATGTCAATCTCTCTCTTCATCTTCACATGGCATTCACCCATCTGTCTTCTCATAACCATCTTCTAAGATAAGGATAATGGTCCTATTTGAATAAGGACCCATTCTTATCTTGACTGATTACATATGTAATTACCCTATTTGCAAATAATGTTATAAGTTATAGGGGTTATTACTTTAATGTATCCTTTTTGGGAAATAGAATTCAGTCAGAGCAAAGCCTCATATAGCAATGCTCAAAAGATGCAAAAACAAATGCCTTTTCCTTATTTTCCTTTTGAAGAATATACTTTCCTAAGTGTTCTCACCCCACACATTAGACTTCCCCCAGCATCTCATTATCAAGGAAGGTACTATCTGTGTTTGTTGGAAACAATTATAGTAAGGAAAATTGAATTACTATGACTGGACCAGGTTAGGGATTGATAAATTTCTATTATTAGGAATTAGGGAATATTGCAGGCTTTGTGCGACATATAATTTCTATCACAGCTACTGGTTGTAGCCCCAAAACATTCTTAGACTGCAATGAGTGGATGTGACTATGTCCCAATACTTCTTTTTATTTATTTATTTATTTATTTATTTTTACTAAAGCAGATGGTGTTTGAATTTGGCTCAAGGACCAAGTTTGTCAACCCTCAATTTAGTATTTAGACTAATATAAATTTCACTATCTGGAACTAGTGACTGATTCAGACTTACTGGTTAATTTAAAATAAAACCATTTATCTTCACCCCCCCCTTAAAAAAAATAAAAAGTGTGATATGTGTTGGAAGTCAACTTATAGACATTATTAGTACAGCAGAGGCCCTGTAATTTTGGGTCACTTAACAGTATAGTTTGTCATAACTATTCACTTGGAAATGCTCCCTTACAAGACAGGTTTCTGAGGATAAGACCATAAAACGGGAGTCAGGATGCCTGTGTCCAATGTTAGTATCTACACAAGTGTATGATATTTTTAAGTTACTAACTCAACTATGATTTAAATTTTCATCAATAAAATGTTGATATAGTAATAGGATACATCTTATGTCTGATATCTCATAGAGTTGTTGTGTGGATCTAATAATAAATTAAAACTGACCATTCATTCCTTTGAACTGTGGTAAGTGGAGGTATTTTGAATATTTGACCTATTTCCACATTGCAGAAGAACTAGAACTTGAGATACAAACTTGTGTTTCCAAATAGTGTCCTTTTCTTAGACTACCACTCAACATTCCTTTCAGAACTAATTAATTCATATTATTACATATATGAATGAGTAACAGATACAAGGATGAGCTACAGCACAAAGAATGATAAGATTGTCATGTTTAATTAGTGATACTCATGGCTATAGATCGAGAAAATTGGACCACAGCACAATAGATTCAGCCTATGGATTTGGATTCTATTGGCCTCTACAATCGATAGAGATCACCCTAGGATAGAAAGAGCAGTAGTGATCCATATTGATAATGACACCTGGCCAGGAAAACCCATAAGGTCTGTGCCTGCAGTGTTGCTTGGTTATTATTACCTGCACATTGATGCAGTTTAACTGATTCTTGTGTCTTAGACCATCAATACTACTTGATCCACGCTCACTGGGTTCATAGCACTATTGTTTACTCAGGGAGAAAGGAGTACTTAAGATTGGCAAACTTATATTTTATTTCTTTTTTTACTCTCTATGACTCACATTGGAGATGCCTTTCTATAGGACACTAATTTAACTATTACTCTACTTTTATTTTCAGAATGACATTAAAACTTCTAGGAATGACACAATTGAATAAACCCTATCAGTCTCTTTACATTCCATATTTATTTTCACTCTAATCAAAGTCAGTTCCCACTTCCCTTGTTGAATGACAGGATTTTAGGAAAGGAGGATTTTCGTTAACACGTAGAGAACAGTACAGACAAGAAGTCAACCAAAGTCACATTGCCTTTAATGCTAAATATTTAATGTTCTTTATGCTACAAAATTTATATTATAGAATATTTCAAATAATATGCAAATTTAAGATAATAGAATAATGCACTTCTATGTACCTATAACTCAGGTTCTACAACTTTCAGTTCTTGTCTTAATCAAATTTCTGCTAAACTTAGGCTGACCACATTTTGTAGTTTAAATGAATGTATGATTGCTAATTATCTTAACCTTCTATTATTCTCTCAAAGGTGTTCTTATCTGCACAATCTATTATGTGTTTATCCTCTGTACAGACCTTACTAATCACCACTTCCAGCTCCAACTCCTTATATTGGACTATTTTGAAGTGAATTCCAAACCTCCTATCATATCATCTTTAAATTTTTTAAAAAAATTTAATTATCTATGCACACAAGAGCTGGGGTGCAGGCCAGAGGTGTGGGGGGTGAAATAATTCACAGGAGACAGAGTGGGGAACAGAACAGGAAGATTGACAGAAGTACACTGCTGAGGGGAGCAGCAAGCAGGCAAATCAGGAGAGGTGTGCTGCACCGTGTGGGTTGCTCCCTGGCTGGCCGGGGATTGAATTCTTGCTGCAGAGGCTGTGAACGGCTTCATAGTACAGTACTTAACCCCTTGAGCCACCAGGGAGACCCTCATCTTTAAATATTTTTGCATGAATCTCTTTCTTAATAAGAATTTTTATCTTGTGTATTAATTTCCCCCAAAACCATGTTAAAAATTTAATTAATAATAGAATATTTGAAAGTAGAAGAGAGTAGATACATGGTAGATTCATCTCCTCCTCCTCACCTTCCTCCTTCTTTAATTTGGAAGTGTGTTTTTATGCTCCATATAGACCACTTTAATTGAATTGACTGATCAATGTTTACCTATGTGAATCTTTAGTTGACTTCAGGAACTGCTTAGTTAATGGTCTGGATAAATTCACTTGAAGTTTTGTCACCTTTACGTTTATTTTCATTTCTAAATATATTATCTGTGGGATTTTGTTTAGGACTATGGTAATGAAAGGTAGACTAGATCAAATAAATATTCACTCTGGCAAATTACTAATTGCATAATTAACCACATAGTAAAAAATCTTCTAGTTTTGACACTTTCATATGCCCTAGAAATGGTCTTTTTCCTGTACACTATATAAAATATTTACTGAGAAAACCTAGATATGAAGAGTAATTGACACATGCAAGAGGTTTACATCAGATAGTGGGAGACTCTCATAATATGTTATTGGTATTGGGGAGGGATTTGTTTATACATGGCACAATATTTTGTTTAAGATTTTGATTTAAATATGCCAATTATTACTCCTTTCTTTCTAAGTTTTAAGGTGGATAATGCAGTAGTGAAACTGGAATGGGTGGGCCATCTAGTTATTCCTAGTTAATAAGCAGACAGCACATTTATTCCTTTATTCTATTGTACTACAAAATTTTCTCTGCTCTTGAAGCTTGCTTTCTGAATCTTTCTTGAGCAAAGACTATAAAGAATACAAACACTTGGAAATGCACCATTCAATACAAACTAATAGAGTCCAAGTAAATTTCTGAGACATTTTGAGCAAATTGTATGTCAGGTTTTGTGTATAGTAACAAAAGTTCCAAAGACCTTTTGACAACTTCTTAAATTTTAGCTCATTTGAAAACAATGAAATGAAGATAACCAGTGGTGTGTGAGGTTGTATACAAGCATGCATGTGTATAGTACAATGTATGTATGTATTGTTACATATAGAAATTCTGTCTTTAGATTTCTATAAATAGCAGGATATAAGCAAAATTTAAAAATCATTTCTTTTTCAAGGATGCTTTGAAGCAACAGAACAAGTGGCCAATCTGAAGGTTTTTACAAATATTACAAAACTGAGGATTCCCGATCATTTTCTTCTTTCTCTAAAACACAACATACCCAATTCAAACACAAGCATCATTGGTTTTAAAATTGAAGATAATAGGACTAGTATCCAGTCCTGATCCATTTCCTGATTAGTTTCTGTCTCTCTCTGTCTCATCTTCTGTTTTAAGGTTCTTGGTTTCTCTTGAGGTCTCTTTGCCATTGGGATATAACAGCTATAAAAGTCTGCTTTAGAAGTTACTATGCAATTCACTTCACTTGGCCCTGTGTTTATGACATGATTGGTATCTGTGAGTAGGTGGGGAATTGGAAAAACTGTTCCATCTCACTCTGAATGTGGCATAGTCTGATTACAGCATAGGCTATGCGGCAGAGGCCTATTTCTTTACTCTGATCCTAGGAACATCTTATTGCTCTTGTACTGACATCAGGAATAGTTCTGTCTTTTTAACCTCTTCCAAAAATCAGATTATTCCGAGTTCTGGGCCTTGATGATAACTCTAGTGTGTTATCAGTTGTCAAGGCATGCTCTCTACAACCTTAATACATCCTGACACTCACTATACTGAATGACTCTCTGCCCTAACCTCCAAGAAATTCTCCTACTTGCCAAATATTGCAAAAATTTGCAAGTACATATGGAACTAATGAAAAGAGTTTAAGCCCAAAGCTTTTAGCTTAATTTGCATGCAGTCTAGGTGGAAGAATCAGAAGACTGCATCTTCCTACTACAGTGACTTGTATTATCTTATAGTTAAACCTCAAACCTTTCCAGTCTGGCATACATAAATAAAAAGATAAGGGAATTGAACTTATGTCCTAAAAATGGAACTCTAAACACTTAGAAAAGAACCTGCTTTAAGAGTGGGCAGAAATCTGTTCATCTTCGACAAGCCTACAGAACAAGGCAAAGGCCTACCAGCTATAAAAAGATGGAGATAAGAACAGCTGGAAAAAGCTTAAATAGCACCTTTTTCCTCATTTACATCCTCTTCATGGTTCTGATTTCCCTCTAAGGAACCATTTCAGAAAGCAAATGAAGAAATGTACCTGGGAATTCATAATATGCTGAAAGAACTACAGAATGAAAGATATTTTGAAAGTGAGGAAGAATCTTAGTAGGTGCCACTTTGTTTTTTAATGGTCACCCTGTCTTAACTGATGTTCTATGAATAGGCCTAATGTACATTTTGGAAGGTATCTTTTAAATATCCGAACATTTGTTTTGGCAATGTCAGAGTGTCTTTTGGACTAGAAATACCTTTGTTAGTTTCAGAGGATCAGACAGAGTTTTATATGCAAAATGACTTTCTGGAGAAATAAGCATTTCATTAGGCAGCTGCCTGGAAATGTTAAGAGATGCTAATTGCTTGGCAGACTTAGATGAGCAGGGAGCACAGAGGGATGCTCTTGTTACCCCAATTCATGGAAAGCAGAAAGTGACACCAAACTGAATCTAGTAAATGTATTTTGTGGTTGTGATAATACTTTCTTGTTACACTTGTAAACAACAAGAAGAAAAATAAATTTCTTACATCCTTGTTAATATTGGAGAGTATAAAATTTCTCCCCTCAGGTGTGGCCAACAAAGTTCTCCCACCACCTAAACACCCATAGTCCATCACCATGGTCCTTTGTGTTCTTTGCCCTCTCCTGTGGCGGTTTTCTTTCCTTGTGTTATCTTTGTCTGGTTTTGGTATTAGTATGTTGTAGGCCTCATAAAGTGTATTTGGAAATATTCCTTCACTCTCAGTTTTTTGAAAGAGTTAAGGTCCCGGGTCTTTTTGAACGTTTGTTAGATATCACTTATGAAACCATTTGGTCCTGGGCTTTTGTTTTATAGAAGAATATTTTAATGACTATATCAATTCCTTTGCTTGATATTGGTTTGTTCAGATTTTCTGTTTATTCCTTATTTAGCTTTGGGTGATTGTTTAATTCTAAGAGTTTGTCCATCTCATTTGGATTGTTGAATTTGTTTGCATATAGATGCTCATAGTAATCTCTTACTAATCCTCTGGATTTCTGAAGTGTCTTTTGTAACTTCTCCTCTTTCATTTTTAATCCTATTTATTTGAATTTTCTTTCTCTTTTTCTTAATGATAGAGGCTTGTCTATTTGCTTATTTCTTTAAAGAAACAACTTCTTGTTTTATTGATCTCTTGAACTATCTTTTTAACTTAGATTTCATTTATTTTTGCTTTAATTTTTATTATACCCTTCCTTCTACTGGTTTTGACTTTTTCTAGTTCCTTGAGATGAGAAATTAGGTTGTCTCTTTTGGTTCTTTCTTATTTATTGATGTGGGTCTCATTGCTATATAATTGTTGCTTAGTACTGCTTTTGCTGCATGTCATGTGTTTTGGAATGTTGTGTTCTCATTTTCATTTGTCTCAAGGTGTTTGTTGATAGTTTCTTTGATTTTTCTCATTAACCCAGCAGTCTTTCAGTAGTATGTTGTTCACTCTCCACATATTGGAGGATTTCCTTGTTTTATTTGTGTAATTGATTTATTTCTATTTTGATACTTTTATGATGAAGAAAGTTACTAGGTCTGATTTCTTTTTTTTAAGATTTATGTATTTATTTATGCATACAAGAGCTGGGGCACAGGCCAGAGATGCGAGGGGTGAGAGGATTCACCAAAGACAGGGTGGGGAACAGGCAGACTACCTGAAATACACTGCTGAAGGGAACAGCAGGCGAGACAGGTGGGGTCTGCCTCACCATGTGGGTTGCTCCCTGGCCGGCTGGGGATTGAACTCATGCTGCAGAGGCTGGGGATTGCTTCAAAGTGTGGTGTTTAACCCCTTGTGCCACCAGGGAGGCCGCTAGGTATGATTTCAATCTTCATGTATTTGTTGTTGTCTTATGACTCAGTATACGATCATGCCTGAAGAGTGATCCTTGTGCACAAGACAATAAAGTTTATTCAGTTTTGGGGTGTTCAATGCCTTATAAATATCTATTAAATCCATCTGGTATGGAACTATATTAAGGGCAATTGTGTCCTTGTTTATTTTCTGTCTTCTTGATCTGTCCATTGATGAGAGATGAGAGTAGAGTGTTGAAGTCTCCTACCAAATATCTGTTTTCTCCAATCCTGCTTTCTGATTTGATAGTAATTATCTAATGTATTTTGGTACACCTTAATTTTGTGTGTATATATTTATGAGTGTTATGCCATCGTGTGTATTGTTCCCTTGGTCATGTAATAGTGTCCATTCCTGTCTCGTCAGCTTTTTTAGCTAGAAGTCTATTTTATCTGCTGTAAGTATGGCTGCACTGCCTTCCTTTGGTTGCCATTTGCTTGTAGAATTTTTTCCAACCCTTTACTTTCAATCTATGTTTATCCTTGGAACTTAGGTGCATTTTCTGGAGGCAGCAGAAGGTTGGATTCTGTTTCCTAATCCAACCAGATGCTCTGTTTCTTTTTCTTAGTGTGTTCTGTCCATTGACATTTAGTGTGATTATTGATATGTGAAGGTCTCTTACTGCCATTTTATTTATCATTTTGTGGTTCCATTGATTTCTTCTTCACTTCTTTGTTTCATTCCTTTTTTTGGTTTAATTACTAAAGCTCCTATTAATATTTCTTGGAGGAGGTGGTTAAGTGTTTGAATAGTCCCCAAGATTTTGTTTGTCTGAGAAGGTCCTTATTTCTATCTCATATAGTAAGGAGTGCATTGCAGGATATAGTAGTCATGTTTGGCATTTTTTGTCTTATAGTATTTGAATATGTCACTTCATTCTCTTTTGCCTGTGATATTTCTCCAGAGAAGTCTGACATTAGCCTAATTGGTTTCCCTTTATAAGTTATCTGTTTCTTCCTCTTTGTCAACGTCATTATTTTTAATTTGTCTTGGACTCTTGGAAATTTTAGTACTGTGTCCTGATGTTGGCCTACTTTTATTTAGGTAAGATGATGTCCTTGTAGCTTCATGTATTTGTATGTTCAGTTCCTTCTTCAAGTTTGTGAAGTTTTCTACCATCATTTCTTTAAATAGAATCTTAATCTCTTCTACTAGACCAGACTATTGTCCCTTTGAGGGCAGAGAGTATATATATTACACACATTTCTCAGTTTTCTACAGTAGGTATTTACATGTGATAAGTGAATATTCAATATATGTTTATTCAAGGACTAAATGAATCTCTAGTATCTCCTCTTAAATTGGTAAAGGCCCTAACAGTAATTTTTAATTATAATGCTATTTTGCAAATAATTTAGTATGGATTTTTTAAATTAGAATTTAACAAATAAACAACTTTAAAACACTTAGAGGGTTTTATGACAGGATTATTTGATGTGAATTATGAAGAATGGTTGAGAACAAGTCAAGGGGCAATGCCTGAGTACAGTTCTGGGTGTAATACTGCATTGTCTGGCCTGAGGAGAAAATATAGACACATGAGGTCAGTTCAAACTTTAGTAGCTGAGGAGAACCCAATAACTGGAAAGGGACACTGAAAAGAGAGAAGGTCGTCTATTTGCTAAGGAACAAACATGCTGGGAAAACTCTAGAATGTGATAGAAAGACACAAATCTGTAGAGTAATAAGGCAGATATGGGTTCAAAATGCTGGCTCTACTATTTATTAACTTTATGATACTATATAAACATAATTTGACCTTATTTCCTCATAAATAAAAATCTCTTGACTTGTAATTAATATAAAGATTAACATAAATAAATCATACAGTAGCAGTGACTGGTACTCACCAAAAGTTAGTTTTGTTTTCACATTACAAATTGATATACTTTACACTTTGGTGAGCAGTAGATAGTAAAAGAAAAATATGTACTCTTTTGCATTATGTACTATATGGAATAGACATAAACTTGTTGAATTATTCATTACATTTGCTTATGTTGCCACTGTATCTTTTATACTTGAAAAGCTATAATTGTTATCTTTTATTATCTGATTTTTCATTATTCTCTTGCACTACATATCAGGAAAATTTATATTGACTATGCCTGTTCTATCAAGATCAATAATATTTAAAATATCAGTGCTGTAACCTTTGTCCTTTTAGTATATCCTCAGATTACTCTTAGAAATGATTTATCTTTATACTTGCAAAAAAGAGATGCCAAAGCACAAACATGTGAAATGGTTAGAAGAAAAAGTCATGTTGTTAGAATTCAGCTTTTCAACGCCCACTTCAGTGCTTTCTATCTGTTAGGTGTTGCGCTTCATTGAATCACAAACAATAGAACTGACATATTCCTGTGCGTTTGTATTAACCACACTGAAAGTTTTGTTATTATAATTCTATAGGGAAGTTTTCACATCTTAGAAATCACCTACTCATCACATAATTTAAGGGGACCATTTGATGCAACCCCTAATTTAAAACTGTGTTCCTTTTTAAACCATTGCATTTAGCATTTCTCTACCACTCCTCCTTTGGTAGTTGTATTTTGGCAGGAAGTGAGTGAGATGGAAATGAGGAGGAGGCTTCTAGATGCTCAAACAGCTCTGCCATCATCCTTACTCTACTTAGATTAGTATATGTGTTGTAATAGTTTTTCCATGCTTTTATGTTTCTCAAAACAAACTTCCAAGCACATTTCTAAGATTTAGAGTCAGTTTTCAACAAAAGCATCTTTTGTTTTAAATCCCTAGTTCATGTCTTTTCTTTGAAAAAATTAAACAAAACTGACAATAATGATCAAAACGTTTACTGCAATCTATCCAATTATACAGATAATACTCTCAATCCATAAAATGTCTCATTTTCCTTGAAAACATCCCCATGTCTCTGGCTGCTGTGGTCCCTGTTTTCTTTTTCCCTCTATGAACTGTTGCAGAGAGCAAGGATGAAAGGTGTTCTAAATATGCTGCAAAGAATTCCAATCATTGTGTGCACATTGTTATAGTTGCGAATTTACTAGAAATTCACATGCACTCCCTTTTTTATTTTAAATGATTAAAAACCTGGTGCAACTTTACATTTTTAAATGTACTTTTATTACCTAATGTGGGCCTGCCACCCAATGATACAGCCAAAACCATGCCACCAGCTTTTGAGAAAAGAATCTATTTAAACCAAGATCAATTGATAGGAGACTAGAGGCAAGGCTCAGACCAATCTCCCTGAAGATGGGGATTTTGGCAGGATTTATAGGGTTGAGGAACGAAGGAAATAAAAATAAAAAATGAAAGTTGGTAGAGTCTGGTTGCTTGCTTTCTGCTAAATCATGGTGTAACTTGAATTTGGGTCCAGAATTGTTGTACTGTGTCCACGAGTTCTTGGCTTGTGCCATGAAAATTGTCACGGACTATGAAAAATGAGTTTTAGAGAGTTTATATAGAAATAGGAAAGCAGAAATCTCCCTGAAGTAACAGGGAGGAGGTACCCAAAAACAGGCACCTGGAAATGCTCATTTCTAGGGTCTTTTATATCAAATATAGCTCACTAAGTGGTCTCTATCTGTTGAATGCATGTGTGGGGAAGTAGCTTGCTAAAGATTACCACACAGGCAGCTAAAAACTTGGGAAGCTTGCTAGAGATTAACACAGCCCAAGAGGCAGGTTGATCACCGCCCCCCCACCCCCAAACACACATACACACACACACACATACCGCCACCCTGCTGTTCTCTCTTGATCAAACATTTTTGTTGTCTCCTGCTCACAGGAGCAGGGCCTATAAATCTCCATTTTTCTGCCACTTTTACTTTCCATGGGGCCTCTACCTTTTCTACATAGTCAGAATCTGTCTCAGAATAGTTTTCAAATACATAATTTAGGCAATTTCCATTGTGTTGGATAATGATAGACATTTATTGGCAAAAAAAGGAAGTATCCTAAATTAGTATACAAACTAAGAATAGACAAGAAATCAAAGACTGCTGTAACTTCATACCACTAATGTAAATAGTTCTGCAATGAACATAGGGGTACAGGTGCTCTTTTGAATCACTGTTTTTGTGCCCTTTGGGTAGATCCCTATGAGTAGAATTGCTGATTCATATGGTAGCTCCATTTTTAGTAGACCGAGGAAACTCCAGACAGCTTTCCATAGTGGTTGGACCAGTTTGCACTCCCACCAGCAATGTAGGAGAGTACCTTTTTCACCATATCTTTGAGATGTGGTATATATACACAATGGAATATTATTCAGCAATAAAAAGATAAACTCATGCCATTCACAACAACATGGATGGAGCTAAAAGGAATTATGCTCAGTGAAATAAGCCAAAAAGAAAAAAAAAAAAGATATCTGACGATTTCACTTATAACAGGACTATAGGGGAACCAAAGAAGACATTAGTGTAAAAAAATAATAACAGTACAAAACACAACAAACAGAAATAGACAATTATAAATTAGAGACATACTTGCAGAGAAGGAGGAGGGAGTGGGATCAGAGGGAGGGAGGTAGGGAGGAGCACAGGGGACTGAGGTGATAGTGCACGGGTGCATTGGCGAAGAAACTTCTATGCGGACTATGCCTGAGGGAGTGGGGGAAGCAAATATTGTTTAAAAATGAACAATTTTGTAAAAAATTAAAAAAATAGAAAAATATAAGGGGGAACTTTTGAGGAAGTTCTTAACATTTTTCTAGTGAGTTGTTTTACTTAATAGTGGTGCTGAGGTACTCCGATTATACAAACAAGCAGGAAAATTCATTATTTTGTTAATGTGTGATCAGTCTTTTCAAAAGGGTCAGTCTTTCCAATGGTCAGTTATAATTTTCTCAGTAGGCCCAGAGTAGGTCTCTTGTCACATTGATATGGGAACTAGAGGGCAATAGGCCTTTGGAAGTCTGTTACCATCATGGTCAGGCCTGCCAGGACAATGTCATGTTCACTGCCCTAACTTTAACCAAGCAATGTAATTTAACTTACAACGCCAAAGTCCTCAGGTCCACTGTAATGTGTTGCTTAATACTTGGTGAAATATTTTTGATACCTTGGAAGGTACAGATAATTATTAGAGCCCGAAACACCCATTTAAAACTGATAACACAGAACAAAACAAGTATTCCAGGGAGATCATTGATAATCCAATAACTAACTGCCCCTGGACTTCCAGTGCCTTCCCAGACCTGAGAATGAATAAAACCCTCGCTATCCCCCTTCATCCTTTCTTTCCTATATTGCCTCCCTTCACTAGCACCTCAAAGAGAGGGTTTCCTTAAAGTACCAGCTGCCTTTCTCCAATGGTGGCAATGGCCGCGGACCAGCTGAGCCAGGCAGAATCTGAGGGAGGATGGTAGGAGATTAAGGGATGGCAGGAACAGAGGTGTTGTTGAAAGCTGGGACCAGGTGGGCTATCGGCCCCCAGTGTCCTGGGGAGCAGATATGCCCAGTCCTGGTGCAATGCATTTACTTGAGCATGGGGGACACATCTTGAAGATATCAGGAGGTGTCAGAGGTTGCTGCAGTAATAGGAAACTGCTTACCTATCGTCAGATTTTGCTGAGCTCAATGTTCTAGCTTGAAGGTCACAGTGGGAAGACACACTTTTCAGACATCCTCGTGACTGAATGATTGTTGCCGTCTCGGTCATGGTGGGGGGGACAGCTTTGCTCAGGATGTTGCCCCAAGAGCACACGCCCCTGGCTCCCAACAAGCACCAATGAAGACCAATTTTTTTTGTGGAAACAACCTCCTGGTTCAGTGTCTGACTTTCTGAGTGTGAGTGCTTTGACCCAGTCAGGACAATAATGCCAGTACTTAAAGAATGCAGCCAATTTTTGGTTGATAGCTGGGAGGACCTGAAGGTTAGAGGAAGCTAGCCTTGCCTAAATCCTTTGCTTAAATCCTTGCCTCGTCTTTGCCTAAATCCTTCCCCATTCCCTAATCCAAGAAGAAATCACCACCTCCTAAGTCTCTGACTCTTTTTCTAAATCAAAAAAAGCAATCACTGCTCCCCCTTTTATGACCTAGAGGTGTGTAGTTTGGGGGTCTCATCCTGTTCTAGGCTTAGCAGCAGACACAACCTGTTTATCTAGGACTCTCTTTACTCAAGGCAGAAAGATGAAGTTACCTCCTTCTTGTTTGTCCTGTGAAATCCCTTCCCTGTCATTGATTCCCCAGGTCCCAAAACACAGACAAATAACTCTGGTCCCCTCCATTATTCTTTGAAATTTACAACCATGTAGGTTCAGTATACATATATTATTTCATTGATTAGTTTTTTTGCTAACTCACCAATGCAGTTTTGAAAACTCGTCATACCCAGATGAACTCAACAGGATATGGGATGATTTCTTATGTGCCCCAACACTAATTTTATTTATTATCTAATTTTCTTTGAAAACTTCACTATATTGTGCACTCAATTCTAACAATTAAAGCTTTATATGCACTTATTGAACTAATTGAGAGATAGAACTAAAACAAAGTCTGAGTCTCTGTGTTCAATATTCACTTCTTTCATGCTTAGTGTGTATTAAATAGTCAGTATTTCTTCATTTTGTCTTCTTTTTTAATGCTTCACTACAGTAGTAACTTAGTAACTGAAAGTACCACTGCTTACAAAATGGAACTTTTATTCATAAATAAGCTTTTCTATTGAACACATCAGAAGATAAAATCAAAGTGCTTTGTTAAATGTATCTTTATTTTTTTTCTCAGCTTGTTGCTCTAGACCTTGAATTTATATTAGTTCAGTTCAATCAAATCAATACAGAAATAAAATGAAATAATTCTTGGAAGAAAGCAGAAACACAGGAAAACATATATTTTTAAATCACCTATCATTTCTGTATCTCAGATGGAATTTGTCAATGTTACACAGAGGAGCAGGGCACATAGTAAAGCATTTGGAGAACAGATGCTCAGGCCAAACATCCAACATTGTCATAAATTGCAAGGTGGGTTGAGTGATTAGACAAGATAGTAAAACAAGGTGAAAAAAAGATGGCTGTTCCATAAAAATACAATGTACCTTTCATTAGTTCTTATATAGAATATAATGGTAGGTGAGAGGTAATATAGATTTATCTCAGAAAAGACATCAGTTAAAATTTTTATAACTCACACTACAAAATTAGACTGGAAACTCTGAGTAGAAAGTCAGAAGGCTTTATAATTTTTTTTTTTTAAGATTTATTTATTTATTTATTTATTTATACATACATACAAGCACTGGGTACAGTCAGAAGCTCAGGAGGGTGAGAGAATTCACCAGAGTCAGAGCGGGGAACAGAGCAGGCAGAAGGACCAAAGTACACTGATGAGGGGAGCAGCGGGCGGCAGGAGAGGTCTGCGTGCCATGCGGGACCCTCCTCCAGTGGCCTGGGAGCAGCCCGGGGTGGAACTGGCACCGCAGAAGCCGCGGGTAGCTTCGCAACCCAGCTCAACTGCTGCGCCACTGGGGAGGCCCATATACTTTCTTTTGGAACATCCAGAGTTGTATTCTCCCTGGTGTTTTTGATAAACTTTTTAGGGATGGTTTAATTCTAAACATTCATTTTATCAAGAATTCTAAGACAATAGATTCTCAAGTGTAGTGATCCTTATATCTAGTATCGTTTCTAATAGAGGCTTATTAATAACAACCTAGAAGCATTTTGGGTATGTACAGTAGTAGTAAGTGCTTCTCCAAACTTAGAATATGAATATAGAATAGAGGGAATAAAACAGATTCCCAAGAGCCACGACTTACTGTTTACTGTGTAGACTGGTGAAGGCTTTAGGAGTAAAGGATTAACAATCCTTGTGTGCATGCTGTGTGAGAATCATCCATTAGCCAGCAGGCTATCATGACTTTAGTAATCACAATGACAAAAGGAGAGCCTTGGCTTGGAAGAAAGGGAAATTGATGGGAGACATATATTACTATCAACTCAGAGCAGAATTTATTTTCTTCCAGTTTCTTTTCTGACTGGCTATTCTTACTTCTTTTTCTCTTTTGCAAACCTCATTTTTATGGTTACTCTGGAAATATTGGTTAATGACTTTACAGTTATCATAGAGTTGATAAATAATCATGGTTTCAATGCTTTAGGACAACCTTTTAAAATAAAATTGTGAATAGATGAGAAGCTACTAAAAGTGATGGCCATGAATGTTTGTTTCTATTATATTTATATCACATTGGCATTTTTATTTATCATTGAAACTCCTTAACTCATTTATTCATTCATCTGCCTATAAACTTGAATTGAGTGTCCAACATATGCCAGGCACTGTGCGGGGGGTCAGGGATAAAAAGATGACTAACACATTTTACTATTCTCAGTGAGTTTTATTTCTCTGGGGACACAAGACAGGGACAGCTAATGGTGAAACCATCACAAATGTTATGCTATAAAGTTGCACAAATATTATAGTGCAGCAGAGAGGGTGAAATATGAAAAAATAAAACCCAATTTAAGTCTTGAATTGAAACTGGAATTAATTTGGGGATAGGAGGACCTTCAAAGCCAACCAAATAGTGAATCTGAGTGAGTGGTGAAATTTTACTCCTGGTCAATCCTCCTCAGTGTTCTACCTGGTAGGCTCTTTATATGCATAGTTGCAAGAAAAAAATCTACATACCTAGAATAATAAGTTTAGAAAGATATCTCTAAAATATTTTGGGAAAAAAGGATTTTTTTAAAAGATTTATTTATTTATTTATTTATACAAGCACTGGGTACAGTCAGACGCACAGGAAGGTGAGAGAATTCAACAGAGCCAGAGCAGGGAGCAGAACAGGCAGACTTTCAAAATACACTGCTGAGGGGAGCAACAGGCATGGTGGAAGAGGTCTGTCGCGCCATGTGGGACCCTTGCCAGCAGCCGGGGATCGAACTGGTGCTGCAAAGGCTGAGGGCAGCTTCACAGCCCAGCGCTCAACCGTCGCAGCACCAGGGGAGGCCCAAGGATTATTTTTAATAGAGTTGATGCAGTTGCCTCTTGTGGTAATTTTTTATTATTTCTGCCTTTACCATGACAAAACTTCTTATTGATCAAACTCTACTCAGGATCCTCTGAGATCTTTTTCAATTAGGCCTGACTTTTGAACTTTCATGTTAACTTCTGCATTGTTCAAGTTTAGTGAAAATCCTGCTAAGTCCATTTAACCACACTTCTCCATCCTCCACATTAGATTTTCCTCCATAATTAATGGGGTTCCACATCCTCCACCATCTCTCAAGTTTTGTCTCATCACCCTGGCCTGTCTGGTAGCAAGAATACTATTAGGTTCCAGGATCCAGAATGCTCTATATTTGTTGTTTCCTTTAAGTAATATTTCCATCTACTGACCCCAACCCCAGTCCTTGGTTTCTTAGCTATAAATTTCCACTTATGCATGCTGTATTTGGAGTTCAAATCCCATCTCTCTCTGACTACAGTGGTCCCTACACCTATCCTCCACAGCTCCACCTCATGAATAAAGTCTTTCTTACTGTATCTTAAGTGTAATAATTTTCTTAGTGAGAGTTGCCTCTGTATTGTTGCTGTAGCTGGTGTTTTCCATCCTCAAAGTCTCTTCAGGAATAATTACAGTATGGATCTCTTATATCATGGAATGAGAAAATTGCAAAGCAAAGAACAGGGGGAGATGAGATAGAAATAATATTATAGCCACAAGCATTTACTGATTTACTGAAGCTTATTTTAGAAACTTGAATAGTAGGGGATAGTAGTTTTATAATGAGTTCAAACTCACTAGAAGGTAGTAAAAGCAAACATTTAATCCATACCATTGTTTGTATGAAATTAATCATTCAAACCGAAATTAAATACCTTTACTTAAGAGGCCAGTTGATTTTTCTAAATATTATTATACCTGGTAAAATTTGCAGGGATAGACAGATGTTCTTAGGAGTGAATACTTTGTAAAATATCTACTGAGCATAAAAAATGTGGTTTCTTAAAGGGGTTTCAAGCATGACTTTGTGTAAGGAAAACACCTCACATAATTTTTTAAAACTACCATTGTTTTTGTAAGAGAGATGAGTAAATATATCTCTATGTTTTGATGTAGAATTTTGGAATAATTATTTTCCTGCTTGAACAGAACTGTCAAGTTTTATTTTTTGTTATTATGGTCATTGAGGTAACATTGGTTTATACTGTTGTTTGTGATTTAAAGATACAGTATCTTAACTTCAGGTGCTGTTACCACACCACACTACCACCCAAACACCCATAGTCCTCCACCATAGCTCATTGTGATCCTTCCTCATTTTGTTTCCTCCCTTCTTCCTTCCTCTCAGATAGACTCAGTTCTATCATTATATGTGCAGGGTTTGCAATTGGTTTGACTTTTATTTTACCCTTTGTTTTATTTCTCTATATTCCACATGTGACACCATTTAGTGCTTGTCATTCTCCTCCTGACTTAATTCTCTTCGCATAAATCCCATCTAGAAACTATGGCAACCGGGGGGGCGGAGCAACATGGCGGCGAGGAGACGCTGCGAGTAAGATCTCCCATTAAAAAAAGTGAATAGGGAGGAAAAGCGGCAGGTCCCAGTGAGAACTGGGACACAGAAGATAAACGGGTGACGCCAGCAAACTACCCGAAGAAGAAACTGGCCATAAAAGAGGACTAGAAGGGAGGGAAGCGCAGAACCCTGCTCCCCTCCCCCGCCCACAGAGGCAGCACTCTCCGACCGCAGAGAGGAGAAACAACAAACCAAAACGGCCCACAAGAACAAACGACGCAGCAAGCGGGACTGTGAGCGGAAAGGAACTATTGCAGCCACCACACCCCGTGAACGAGAGCTGAGGTGAACCCTGCAGGATCCGCCGCAGCAGTGAGCGAACGGCTCCGGGCGCCATTAGAGAAGAACAAAGACCCCGGGAGACGCGCACACAGCCCAGGCTGCCGGTAAGCTTGCGCGGAAACGCGGAGTGCTCGGCGCGCTTGAAAAGAAAGTGCAGACCTGGATCGCGGCTGCCCAGGTCCCCGCGCCTGCAACCTAGGCTTGCATGGAGACGACCTAGGCTTGCGGGGAGACGCGCGGAGGTCCTCACTGAGGTGAAGGTCCCTCCCTGAGTAAGCAGGATCCAGGCGCCCAGGCACGGGAGCGGTGCAAAAGGCGCCATTCCTGCGCCACTGAACTGGGCTACAGCCCGCGTCCTGGAACTGAGGGCTTTGAACTGAGACCCGGGGCACGAAAATTCGGGGCGTGGTTTCTCCATGACGGTGGGGCACAAGGCAGACACAGCACCCCAAAGCTGTTGAGGTGTACCCTACCATTCCCGCTCTGTTCTCTGTCCCACGGGGTCGGGGAGGCGAAAAACAGCCCCCCAAGGACAATAGGAGAGATCTCTGGCGCCACCTAGCGACCAGGAAAAAAAAAGTCACTAACACCCTATAAAACAGGACATTTCTTAAGACTGCTTGAAAAGGCAGAAGGTTTCTGGAGGACCCAGTGGCCAGCCGGGAAGTTATTCCACGACAGGCCCCTTCCGACCAGCAGTCTGAGCCCACAGAGGGAGCAGGCACACACGTCCGGGGCAGACCGGGTGCGCAGAAGAGTGTGCCTGAAACCGGAGGCGCAGGGACTGCATCCCGCTTCGCCATTTGAGAACAGGGACATTTCTTCAGTAAAAACTGCCTAAAACCAGCAGAAAGCTCCCCCAGAAGACAGAGATGGCTCCTGGAAGAGCCAGAGGGGAGCGGAGAAGTTCACCCAAGATGTCAGTCAGTCCGAGCAACACAGTGTCCCAACGCATACGACAAATTAGAAAACAGACAGTAGGGAGTAGAAGAACCACACGCAACCTAAAAACTCCTCAGGAAAGAAGCACACCACAAAAAGAAACCACTCCCCAGATTGCAACGACAGCAACTTGGAAGAACTTCTGAGCCTTCCAGAAAGAGAATTTAAAATTGCCATGATTAAAAAAGTGATAGATCAGAAGAAGGAAATTGAGTCCCTAAAGAGGGAAGTAAGAGAAATGCAGGAGATCAAAGAATTAATGGAGGAACTAAAGAACTCTGGGAAAAGCAATGAAAGCAGAATAGATGAAATGGAAGAACGAATAAGTAATCTTGAAGACACAGAAATAAAAAGAACCAAAACAGAAAAGGAAAGAGAAGTACGAAGGAAAAAGAATGAAGAAAGACTTCGGGAACTATCTGACTCCATGAGGAAAGGAAATATAAGAGTTATAGGAATTCCAGAAGGAGAGGAGAGAGATGTAGGAACAGAGAAAATATTCATGGATATAATTGAAGAGAACTTCCCAAATGAGAAGAAGGAGCTGAAAATTGATATACAAGAAGCAAGAAGAACACCAAACTTCCACGACGAAAGGAAAAACACAGCAAGACACATAATAGTAAAGCTCCCAAGAATCCAGGACAAGGAAAAAATAATGAAGCTGACAAGAGGGAAGAAACAGATAACATTCAAAGGAAAACCAATCAGGCTGACATCAGACTTCTCTGAAGAAACACTACGGGCAAGGAGAGAGTGGAGGGACATAGTCAACAGACTCCAAGAAAACAGATGCCAACCAAGAATACTCTATCCCGCAAAGCTCTCTTTCCTCCATGAAGAAAGAATATGGACCTTCCCAGACAAAGAGAAACTCCGGAATTTCATTGCGACTAAACCCCCACTCCAAAAAATACTACAAGGAATCCTAAAGCCAGAACCTCAGAGGGACGAATAACAACGAAAGAAGACCAAAAAAAAAAAGTTATTAAAAGAATAAATAAATAAAATCAAAGGAAAGACAAACATAATGGCAAATACAGATGCTAACATATCAATATTAACTCTAAATGTAAATGGACTAAACTCTTCAATAAAAAGACACAGAGTTGCAGCCTGGATTAAGAAACAAAACCCAACCTTTTGCTGTCTCCAGGAAACACATTTAGCTACAAAAGATAAAAATAGGCTCAAAGTCAAAGGATGGAAAACAATCCTACAAGCAAATGGGCCAAAAAAGAAAGCAGGAACAGCTATACTTATATCAGATAAAACAGACTTCAAACTCAAAAAAATAAAAAGAGACCCCAATGGTCACTACATTATGATTAAGGGGACAATACTTCAAGAAGAAATAACACTCATTAACATATACTCACCAAACGAAAGAGCACCAAAATATATCAGACAACTGTTGTCCTCTCTGAAAACAGACATCAGAGAAAACACATATGTAGTGGGAGACTTCAACACACCACTATCAACAATGGATAGATCAACAAGACAAAAAATAAGTAAAGAAACTAAAGCTCTAAATAAGGACCTAGAGCATTTGGGCTTAACAGACATCTATAGAACACTAAACCCAAAAAAAACGGAGTACACATTTTTCTCAAGCGCACACGGATCATTCTCCAGGATCGATCACATACTGGGCACAAGACAAACATCAACAGATACACCAAGATTGAAATCATACCAACCATCTTTTCTGACCACGAAGGCATCAAACTAGAAATAAATCATAAAAAGAAGGCAAGGAACTATCCTACCTCATGGAGATTAAAAGCCACACTACTGGAAGACCACTGGACTAACGAGGAGATCAAAGAAGAAATTAAAAAATTCTTTGAATTGAATGACAAGGAGGACACCAATATCCTAATGTATGGGATGCAGCAAAAGCAGTAATAAGAGGAAAATATATAGCAATAGAAGCTCACATCAAAAAACAAGAAAGGACTCAAAGAAACAACCTAATCTCGAAGCTCAAAGATCTAGAAAAAGAACAACAAAAAAACCCCAGAACCAGTAGAAGAAAAGAAATAATAAAAACCAAAGCAGAAATAAATGAAATTGAAACTAAAAAACAATCCAAAAGATCAATGAAACCAAGAGCTGGTTCTTTGAAAAAATAAATAAAATAGACAAACCCCTAGCCAGGCTCACAAAGGAAAAAAGGGAGAAAGCACAAATACACAGGATCATAAATGAAAGAGGAGAAATCACAACGGACACAGCAGAAATCAAAAGAATAATCAGTAACTACTATGAACAGTTATATGGAAACAAGTTCAACAATCTAGAGGAGATGGACAAATTCCTACAACTCTACAATCACCCAAAGCTAGATAAAGAAGAAATAGAACACCTAAACAGACCAATTACAAGCAGCGAAATTGAAATGGTAATTAAAAACCTCCCCAAAAACAAAAGCCCAGGACCTGATGGATTTACAAATGAATTCTACCAAACATTCAGAGACGAATTAGTGCCTATCCTTCACAAACTCTTCCAAAAAATTGAGAAGGAAGGGACAATACCAAACACGTTCTATGAAGCCAATATTACACTAATACCAAAACCGAATAAGGACAACACAAAAAAGGAAAACTATAGGCCAATCTCCCTAATGAACACTGATGCAAAAATCCTCAATAAAATTTTAGCTATCAGAATCCAACAATGTATCCATAAGATAATTCACCACGACCAAGTTGGATTCATTCCAGGGGCACAAGGATGGTTTAACATCCGAAAATCAATCAACGTTATCCAACACATCAACAAAAAGAAATATAAAAACCATATGATAATATCAATAGATGCTGAGAAAGCTTTCGACAAAGTGCAACACCCATTCATGATAAAAGCCCTTGAAATTCTTGGGATACAAGGAACATACCTCAACATCATAAAGGCCATCTATGACAAGCCAACAGCCAGTATCATTCTCAATGGTGAAAAGCTGAAAGCAATTCCATTAAGATCTGGAACAAGACAAGGATGTCCACTCTCACCACTGCTTTCAATATAATACTGGAAGTCCTAGCCAGAGCAATAAGACAAGAGAAAGACATCCAAGGAATCCAAATAGGAAAAGAAGAAGTCAAACTATCACTATTTGCAGATGATATGATAATATACATAGAGAACCCCAAAATCTCCACAGAAAAACTAATTCAACTCATCAATCAATTCAGTAAAGTGGCAGGATACAAAATCAACACGCAAAAGTCAGTGGCCTTCCTATACACAAACAATAAATCTGAAGAAGAAGAAATCAAAAAAACCACCCCTTTTATTATCGAAACAAAAAAAATCAAATATTTGGGAATAAATCTAACAAAAGAGGTAAAGGACCTATACAAAGAAAACTATAAAACACTGTTAAAAGAAATAGAAGAAGACACAAAGAAATGGAAAGACATCCCCTGCTCATGGATTGGAAGAATAAACATTATTAAAATGGCCATCCTACCAAAAGCAATATACAGATTCAATGCTATTCCAATCAAAATCTCAATGGCATTCTTCAAAGAAATAGAACAATTATTGATGAAATTCATATGGAATCACCAAAAACCCCGAATAGCCAAAGCTCTACTGAAAAAAAAAGAAGGAAATGGAGGCATCACACTCCCAGACTTCAAACTATACTACAAAGCCATAATCATCAAAACTGCATGGTATTGGAACAAGAACAGACATACAGACCAATGGAATCGAATAGAAAATCCAGAAATAAACCCACAGATTTATGGTCAACTAATCTTTGACAAAGGAGCAAAGACTATGCATTGGAGCAAAGAAAGTTTGTTCAATAAATGGTGCTGGGAAAACTGGGTCGCTACATGCAAAAGAATGAAGCTTGACCACTACCTCACACCATACACAAAAATCAACTCAAAATGGATTAAAGAACTAGACATAAGACCTGAAACCATAAAATACATAGAAGGAAATATAGGCGAAACACTACGGGATTTGCACATCAAAGACATCTTTACAGACACATCACCCAAAGCAGTGATAGTGAAGAGAAAGATAAACAGCTGGGACTACATCAAATTAAAGAGCTTCTGCACAGCAAAAGAGACAATAACAAAAACAAAGAGAAACCCACCAACTGGGAGAACATTTTTGCACCCAACACTAATGATAAAGGACTGATCACAAAAATCTGCAAAGAGCTGATGAGACTCAGCAACAACAAAGAAAATAATCCAGTCAAAAAATGGGCAGAAGAGCTAAAAAGAAACTTCTCTGAAGAGGAAATGCAAATGGCCAACAGACATATGAAAAAATGTTCAACATCACTTGTAATCAGGGAAATGCAAATCAAAACTACCATGAGATACCATCTCACACCAGTGAGAATGGCACATATTAAAAAAACTAGCAACAACAAATGTTGGCGAGGATGTGGAGAAAAAGGAACTCTTGTGCACTGTTGGCGGGAGTGCAAACTGGTCCAACCACTATGGAGAGCTGTGTGGAGATTTCTGGACCTACTAAACATAGAGCTTCCATATGATCCAGCAATTCCACTCCTAGGTATTTACCCAAAGGACACAGAAACATCAATTCCAAAGAGCACCTGCACTCCTATGTTTATAGCAGCACTGTTTACAATAGCTAAGCTTTGGAAACAACCCAAATGCCCAAAAATAGATGACTGGATCAAGAAGATGTGGTACATATATACCATGGAATATTACTCAGCATTCAAAAAAAGATAAACACATGCAATTTGCAGCAACATGGATGGCACTGGAAGGGATCATGCTCAGCGAAATAAGCCAAAAAGAAAAAGAAAAATACCGGATGGTCTCACTCATAGCAGGAATCTAGAAAACTTAAATAAGGGACCAGGAAAATGAATATAAGAAAGTGAAATCAAAATCAACAAAAAACTATGAACCAGAGACGCTTTTGGGGGGGGGGGGGGCGGGAGGGGAAGGATTGGGGTCAGAATGGGGTGTTTGCAATTGTATGGGGGAATATAAAAATAAAATTTAATATTTAAAAAAAAAAAAAAAAAAAAAATAAATCCCATCTAGTTCCACCCATATTCTTTTTTATAACTGAGTAGTATTCCATTATATATGCCATATTTTAATTCCACACATAGCCATTAAAATAATATACACTAGTTGATCCTGTAATGATTACACTTCCCCACACTTACCTTCTCTTATTGGGCTTTGGATAAATATATGACTCAGAAGTCAAAATATAACTCATCTTAATAGTCTTAGGATATGAAGGTTCTATCTTGCTCTGTCCTACATGGACAAATGTCTCTTCTTTAATTATCTAATAAAATGCTTGGTGTTGCTGAGGAATTGACTTGCTTGGGACAGATGGGAGGTCAGATGATGATTTTTAATAAACTTATTTCTCTCTGGCTAATGTAGGAAATTTTCAGGAATTAGTGTATGATGTGTACATGACTGTGTACAACAAATTTTATATAAACTGTAATAATTTTACCTAATTCTTACAGTATTCTATGAGGTAGATGCATTTATTACAAATGTAGACATTGAGGATTATAATTAAGTAGCTTAAAGAACATAAAATTAATTGGTGGTGAAATAAGTATTTAAATCAAGTTCTTGTTTTTTTAATTCTAAGCCCAAAGATTGTACCTATTATGTTATATTAAAATAGGCATATTTTTATTGTTTACATTCTGGTAAAATTACTTATGTGCAAGGGAAAATGTGTTAAAATATAGATTCCAGAAATGAGATGAATTTTATTCACATACATAGCACTGTGCAATTCTAAACTGCTGTAGAGGATGAACTCTGTGTTGACATTCTTTCTAACACGGTTCGATTCTCATATATCTACATTTCTCAACTGGGTTTCAGCAAAAACTATTTAGTTGTGCCTGCAAGAAATCTAATATTTTGTTTGTGACTTTCAGGATAGGATATGTGCACACAGTGTAAAAACCTCCTAAATTAAATTTGCAAAATAAACTCATCATTTCTAGTTGTCTCTGTTGTGCATAAAGCACAAGCAATGCTTCTGCTATTGCTCTCAGAGGGCTTTTTATACACTGTGACAGGTTGAAGAACTGCTGTAGGAAAGAGTCTGGAACAGCAGAGGCTGGGCATACAAGTCACCTCTTGTCTCACCTAGTTAATATCAGCAGAGTTTAAGAAGTTCTGACACCTGTATGTGATTCAGGGAATTAGGATCAAAGAGATTCTTCCATGATCTGACTTTGGTTTACGCTCTCAAGTGTACCCTGTTCTTGCAAATCTATTTTTCATTTTTACCATCTGAAAAAAAAAAGGTTTCTGCTTTAACCTGAGCCAATAAAACACAGAAGAAGCATCAATGAGTCATGAATTAGCTATTTAATGATAGGCTAAGTGTAAATAGATAGGATACCTATTTAGGATTTGGTGTTAGAAGTGGTGAGTGGTTGTGTTCATTCATAGATTTAGTTGTCTCTACAGTTCATGTTATGCAAAATAAATATATCCATTGAAAGAGTTAGCCTGGTAAATCTTGCACATCTACCTTACTAACACAGAGATGACAATTGCACCTTTAAGATGCAGAACTTAAGTAAAATCACCACTCTTTGTTACAGGTAGCATATGGCTGCCTGCCAAATTATTCTAACTCACTGAATGACATCTGAGGGAGAGTGGGAAGAGCTAAAATGCTCTGGTGATACAGAAAAGACATCAAATGACTGAGTTGGAATTCTAGCAGAGGATAGCCATTAGCAGAAATATTATTAAGCATTTAGAGAGCACTTTGCTTATAAAATGCTTTATAATCATTTTTTATTTGATCCTTGCAAGCTTTCAGCAGCTATGTCTATTCTGTAGTATTGTTCTCTCAGACATTTAGGCTGAATATTTTTGTCTTAGTATATTGGAGGATCTTGCTGACAGAAACCCATCTTTAAGACAGAGACATAAAACAACTCTAAAAGGTCACCCTAAAAATATTACATATCACCTCTTAGCTTGAGCATCATAAGATCATTTTAAAAAGATTTTTTCCTTCCTTCACTGGAGGTTTTTGTGCTACTTTTCTTCCAATTTTAGAGATTAATGCAGTGGAACTTGTGTCTTTCTCGTTTTAAGGCTTAATACAACTAGTAATTTAACAAAATGAGTAAGTCCATCAAAGATGGAGACAAATATTTTGTTTTAAATTAGTTCTATTTGTAGGGCCTCCCCGGTGGCACAGCGGTTGGGCGCTGGGTTGCGAGGCTGCCCGCAGCCTCTGCAGCGCCGGTTCGATCCCCGGCTGCTCCTCGGCCATCGGAGGAGGGTCCCGCATGGCGCGCAGACCTCTCCTGCCGCCCGCTGCTCCCCTCAGCAGTGTACTTCGGTCCTTCTGCTGCTCTGCTCCCCGCTCTGGCTCTGGTGAATTCTCTCACCCTCCCAAGCTTCTGACTGTACCCAGTGCTTGTATGTATAAATCAATCAATCAATCAATAAATAAATAAATCTTTTAAAAAAAAAAATTAGTTCTATTTGTGAACTTGTTTTGCACTTGTTAGTGTAAATTGTCATGCTTATTGTATTCAAGTGCTTTGGATCATATGGATGATGAAAATCAAGATTTCTCATTTTATATTTAGATTACATTATTAAATATTTCTAAATATGTGAAAGGATGTGCATTTGAAGAACAAATTCAACAAGACTCCCTTGGGTTTACTCTATATTTTTGTGGACCATTCATAATTTACTTCCATGTGCAATTTTAAACAGTTTACATCATGGGCAAACTATATAGTTATTGGGCTAAATCCTGCCACTGGTTAGTAAACTAAGTTTTGGTAAAATAGAAGTTCCCTATTCATATGTGTGTGTATATATATATATATATATATATATATGAATAGGGAACTTTTATATATATATATATATATATATATATACACACACACTCATACACACACACACATAGTTTGTGTTTATGTATTGACTTTTGCTGCAATAGCAGAGATGATTAGTGTGACACAGGGTGTATAGCCAGCAATGCTAGATTATGTACTATCTGCACTTTTACAAAAAAAAAAATGTGGGCTTACCTCTATACTATATGATGTAAACAAGGAACCTAATCCCCCTTCATTACAGTAAAAAAAAAATAAGGGTTTACGTACACACACATATATGAAGTTATGCAACTATTTATTGAATTTATGTTAGGTGCCAGCTGAGTGCTTAAAATATCTGTACATATAGATATTAAAATTCAAGACGAAGAAAATATCCTGCCCAAAACTTCTCATCTCCAAACTTTTTATTGGTATGTTTTCAGCAACCAAGAAAGTTGCCAACAATCCAACATAGGATGTAGAAAAGTATTAACTCACTAGAGATGGATTCAATTCCATTTCATTCCATTTCAATTACACATAGGAAGCTAGCCATTGCATTTGCACATAAGCCCAACCTAAGGTATTTAAAGTGAGACATATGTATTACTCTCCTCAGAATTCATTTATCAACCAAGTTAAAGCAATCAAAGAGGATTAAGGGAGGAAAATTTTTTTACTGTATGCAATGTTACGCCATGTGCTAAACCAAGGAAAGGAAGAGCAATATTATAATTCCATGGTTCTAAAATTATGTAGATCTCAAATAGTTTTTAAAAGAATTCTCATGGACATAATAATACTATATGTTTTATGAGTAGGATATCGAGAATGCCCCTGACTTCTAAGAGAAATTTAGCAGATTCAGAGTGACAGATACTAGAATTAACTGTTGTAGTAGGATGATTATGACCCAAGCTTTTCTAGGTATTTGTTCTGATTTGCTCGAAACATAAAGATTATGTTATTACCTATACTTTTTGTTTTTTATAGTCGTTTTCAACCAGAAAGCAGGACCACTTTACAGTCATTTTCAACCAGAAAACTGGGCCACGTTTTTAAATAAACAAATTGCAAGAACAACTTAACACCATAATTCATTAAAAGGTTGTTACTATAACAAATGTGCTCATTTTCCAAACTTGCACATTCAACCACTTCGAATGCTCTATAGATTAATTCATAGCCAAGGGAGAGGTTTTCTAGACTTTAAAACTATTTATTAAGCTTTATGGAAAACACAAAATGTTATAAATAAATTTTTCTTAAGTTCAACTCAATGGGAATAACAGGCTAAATTTAAAAAAAGGGCAAAAGTGTTATGTGAATTACATAACAGTAACATAGATTGTATTATGGATACATTTATCTTAAAAATCTCCTGTAAATTTGTCAACCTTTTACTCGCTTTAGCCATAGTTAGTAATGTATAGAAAATAAATGAAACTACATTATTACCAACATATAAGGGTATGATTTTTATTTTATGTTTTAATAGAATTTTTCTTCTGACTTGACTTTCTTTTAGGTTTAGTACTGAAGTACTAGGAATAGTGATCTCATGCAATCAATAAGAATTGAGGTATGGAGCAACATGGCGGCGAGGAGACGCTGCGAGTAAGATCTCCCATTAAAAAAAGTTAATAGGGAGGAAAAGCGGCAGGTCCAGTGAGAACTGGGACACGGAAGATAAACGGGTGACTCCAGCAAACTACCCGAAGAAGAAAGTGGCCATAAAAGAGGCGAGAAGGGAGGGAAGCGCAGAACCCTGCTCCCCTCCCCCGCCCACAGAGGCGGCACTCTCCGACCGGCAGAGAGGAGGGAAACAACAAACCAAAACGACCAACAAGAACAAACGACGCAGCAAGCGGGACTGTGCGTGGAAAGGAATTATTGCAGCCACCACACCCCGTGAACGGGAGCTGAGGCGAACCCTGCAGGATCCGCCGCGGCGGTGAGCGAACAGCTCCGGGCGCCATTAGAGAAGAACAAAGACCCCGGGAGACGCGCACACAGCCCGGGCTGCTGGTAAGCTTGCGCGGAAAAGTGGCGCGCTCGGCGCTCTTGAAAAGCAAATGCAGACCAGGATCGCAGCTGCCCAGGTCCCCGCGCCTGCGACCTAGGCTTGCGGGGAGACGACCTAGGCTTGCGGGGAGACGCGCGGAGGTCCTCACTGACTGAAGGTCCCTCCCTGAGTGAGCAGGAACCAGGCGCCCAGGCACGGGAGCGGGTGCAAAAGGCGCCCTTCCCGCGCCACTGAACTGGGCTACAGCCCACGTCCTGGAACTGAGGGCTTTAAACTGAGACTCGGGGCACGAAAATTCGGGGCGTGGGTTCTCCACGACGGTGGGGCACAAGGCAGACACAGCACCCAAAGCTGTTGAGGTGTACCCTACCATTCCTGCTCTGTTCCCTGTCCCACGGGGTGGGGGGAGGCGAAACAGCCCCCCAGGACAATAGGAGAGATCTCTGGCGCCACCTAGCGACCAGGAAAAAAAAAGTCACTAACACCCCATAGAACAGGAAATTTCTTAAGACTGCTTGAAAAGGGCAGAAGGTTTCTGGAGGACCCAGTGGCCAGCCAGGAAGTTATTCCACGCCAGGCCCCTTCCGACCAGCAGTCTGAGCCCACAGAAGGAGCAGGCACCCACGTCCGGGGCAGACCGGGGGCGCAGAAGAGTGTGCCTGAAACCGGAGGCACAGGGACTGCATCCCGCTTCGCCATTTGAGAACAGGGACATTTCTTCAGTAAAAACTGCCTAAAACCAGCAGAAAGCTCCCCCAGAAGACAGAGATGGCTCCTGGAAGAGCCAGAGGGGAGCGGAGAAGTTCACCAAGATGTCAGTCAGTCCGAGCAACACAGTGTCCCAACGCATATGACAAATTAGAAAACAGACAGTAGGGAGTAGAAGACCACACGCAACCTAACAACTCCTCAGGAAAGAAGCACACACAAAAGAAACCACTCCCCAGATTGCAATGACAGCAACTTGGAAGACTTCTGAGCCTTCCAGAAAGAGAATTTTA